>NC_141147.1:59037075-59662075 GCF_053477565.2 Lygodium microphyllum
TCTCTTAGGATGAAGCCGTAGCTAATTGAGCAACAAGAGTAGTGCTCGAGGTACTCCAAGGTTTGTTGAGTCTTTGATTTTGAGAGAGAGCCATGTGCTTGATCACTTCATCAAATTTGCACATCGTTTGGCGATGAAGCCGTAGCTAATTGAGCAACAAGAGTAGTGAGGTACTCCAAGGTTTGTTGAGTCTTTGATTTTGAGAGAGCCATGTGCTCGATCGCTTCATCAAACTTGCACATCATTTGGCGATGAAGCCATAGCTAATTGAGCAACAAGAGTAGTGAGGTACTCCAAGGTTTGTTGAGTCTTTGATTTTGAGAAAGCCATGTGCTCGATCACTTCATCAAACTTGCACATCATTTGGCAATGGTTGGCAACCATATCATTATGCCGTTCCATATGTTGAAGCTCATGCTAATAGAGGGTGTGATTGAGTAGGGTGTACAAGTCCAGTTCGGGCATTTCCTCCTGTCTGTCACCATGCTAATCTTGTGCGGAGCCAGTTCCTCATTCATGGAGGTCTGGGAGTCTCGAATCTCCCTTTGGAGTTCCTCTTGGGCCTTGTTTTTGCCTTTTTGGCTAGCCATATAGATGTAGTCCACAAGATCTCCTGTTAGTAAAAGGGGTGTAATTTTTTGTAGGCTAATCCGATTGATGAGATTTTTGGCTCGGGTTGGATGGGACAAAGTCCTCCTTGAGATGAGCTATTAACCTTTTTGACAGAAAATGATTAGAAATTTCTACAATGGAATCACTGTGCCTATCGTGGAGCAGTCTACACCCTATCCACAGTGAACCTAGTGCACAAAAATAGGCATAACTTTCAAACCGTAGCTTTGATTGGGGAGGTTTTTGATTCAAACGAGAGGGGAAAAATCCCTCTTCGAGGTGAGCTATAGGGTTCAATCCCATATTCAAAACAGAAATTTCTACAATAGGATCTTCTTGACTGTCCTAAAGGACTATGACAAAAAACACTGCATGGCTCTTATTGCAAAGGCCTTATATGGATGGAGCATAGTTAGAGAGGCCTAATCAGCAACATAAATAGCATCCTGAAATATTGAGTACTATCCCAAGCATCATTGCATACCCATCTTATCTACCATCAATGCATAAGTGAATTCATTGCCATACATCTCTTTTGACTACATGTACTTCAAGTGTCATATATGGGTGCCATTAGCATTGAGAGGGTGTCCAAGGGGAATCATTGCATCATGGAAAATGGAGATCATGAAGAAATACCTGCACTTTCATACAAGTATCAGGCTCTGGATCATTGGGAGGTGGAGAAAGCTCCCCCTAGGCCAGGTTGTGCACCCCTTTAGGATCTTAAGTGGTAAGGGAGAGTCATCTCTCTTTTGTCTTTCCACCTTGCCTAGCATCAGCCTTTTTCCTCGGTCATCGAAGTATACATGGTAGACATTTTAATTAAGCAATCGGCATGAGATACATTCAAAAGGAGACATTGGGCCTTTTCATGAGATGTAAGGAATTGACAAAGGTTGGGGGAGGGGTTGCCTTGGTAGCCCAGTGACTCACTGACTACTATTTACCCAATTTACAATGGCTATTATTCACTTTGAGGCTTATCTTTGGCATATCTCTTTAATGCGTGGGGAGATTGTTGAATCATAGCTCATCATGATTCCCATTTACTCCATCAATCAAGCCCGGCTGGTTGGGACATTCCCATGGGAGAAGACTTCAACATTGCAATGCTTCTTATGATGATGATGGCTCCCGTGCTTGTTCCCGAGATTGAGCTTTAGAGAGGGAAAGATTCAAGTAAAGCTTTCATGGTTGCCCACAAGGCTCCCATGCAAATTGAGCTCCATGTCTTCAATCCGAGTATGGAAGGGAAAAATCGTTTAAGAGATCTCTTGATGGTTGAGCTCCAGAGGATGTGGGCTGGATCAAGAGTGTGGACTGAGTAGTAATGGTTGCCCATAGGTATTGTTCAGTAGGAGATTCAGTCAAGGTTTCAATGTCGAAGGGTCAAAGGGGTCAATTATTGTTAAAAAGGGTTCATTCCTTGCTCCAGGAGGCCAAGAGTGCTAGGGGAAAGGCCAGGAGTAGGAGTAGAGGCAGGAAGAAGCCAAGGGCAGCAATGCAATTTGCACCGCAAATTGTGGGCTGGTGCCTACTACATTTGGCAAGGATTCCTTGGCCACCCATGTGTTCAAATTGTAGCTAGAGATGGTGGGGATTAGGTCATGAGTTTGGCTAATGGTTTGGAGATGGTTGGAGCAAGCTTGGAGGGTTTGTGTTGGTTGGTAGCCATGGCAACTTGTAGGAAGGAGAGAGGAGGACTGAGGCAAAAAGTAAATGGGATTTTTGCCCTCTTCCAACTCCTACAACTCCAAACTTGACCTGAGATCCCTAAATTTTGCATGAAAAGAAGTGAGGACTTGCTATTTTAATTGTTTTACCTCTAGATATATCTGAGTCTCCAGCCATAGCTCCTGCTTGCTCCAAAAAGCTAAGGTTAACTGTAGTTGTTGTACCTATACCTATAAGCTGAGTAACTAGGGTTTTTGGGATTTGAAAATGAAGAAATGGGAAAGAAGAAAAGGACCAAAGCCAGAAGCTTTGATACCACTTATAATGAATGAAACTGAGAGGAGAGAGAAGAAGAGATGAAGAGAGAGAGAAAGAGAGTAAGAAGAAGAGAAAATAAGACCAGAAGAGGAGAGAGAAAGACAGAAAAGAGGAGAGAAGAAAGGAGAAAGCCCTGGAAGTTGGAGATGAAGGTGAAGAGTATATTCTTGATAATAACTTGTTTTCCTAATCTAGGAATCTTACACCTTATATACCCTAGTCAGTGTGATTGGGTGTCTAACCCCTCGTTTGCGTGTATCCCACTTGTTACATAGTGAAAAAAGCCTATATAGAAAAATATTATCTATTTAGACAATTCTTCTTGATATAGGAAAAAAGAGCCTATATAATGAAAATTTTTAACATAATCTGTTAGATGTGTATTATGTCTTATTTGAAATTAACAAAACAATCTCTATATAATTTTCTATTTGAAAACTTGCTAGATAATTTTCTACTTAGAAATTCACATAAGTAGGAATATGTAAATTAAGAAAAATGTAATATTTTCAAGTTATAGAAAAACTAGAATAACATAATAAATTTTCTATATAGGAAAATTACCATATGTAGGAAAATATAGTGGAAATATTTTCCTACATATGAAAGAAAAAAAAATTCCTATCAATTTCCTAGTTAAAATTACACATAAGTAGGAAAAGTAAATAATAGGGAAAGTGGAACATTTCCTAGTTAGAGAAACTAGGGAATCACGTAGGAAATTCCATAGGGAAATAAATTCCCTACATAGGGGATTTTTATTTCTCTACCTAAGGGATTTTTTTAATAGGGAATAAATTCCCTATATAGGGGATTTTTTTCCTATGTAAGGAATCTCCTATGTGATTCCCTAGTTTCTCTAACTAGGAAATGTTCCACTTTCCCTATTATTTACTTTCCCTACTTGTGTGTATTTTTAACTAGGGAATTGATAGGGAGTTTTGTTTTTTTTATTATGTAGGAAATGATTAAAAGTCCATTGTGCCAAGAGAAAGAGTGATATTCACTTTCAATTGGAGAATGAATATGCATCAATGTTCAAAATAATTGTAGAAAGGGATGATGCAATAAGATACATGATGCAACAAGAAAGAAATGCAGGGGAAAAAAATGTGGACCTTTGGGTTGATGGGTGCATTTATCCACCCGATTCAGTCACTCAAAGGCCACCACAATTTGAAGGGCCGCTTACATAATTTGTAAAGTTCGTTTGTGAAGGCAATGAAGGGTTATATGGATACACATGCAGAATTGTCACACAAGAATTGGCATGGATTTATCAAGCCTTGACAAATATGCAGACAAGATTACAAGGCAATATGTAGTCTTTGATGGAAAAGGATAGATTATTGGCTGAGAAGGATAGAGAGAACCAGAGACTACAACAAGCAATGTTTGTCATTGAAGATGCTATGCATACTATACATGTGCAAAATATGGAGTTATAGGATAAAGTTATGGGCTTGGAGAAGGAGAATTGAAACATAAAGAGGAAGCTCACAAAAACTTTGGAGATTGGGCCCACTTTAAAAACCAAAGAAGCACATCGGCACATTTGATTAGTTATACCAATTCACCAATTAATCAAAGGAAGTGGAAAATATCATAGATGAATATATGCTCAATTTACTACAATGAGAAATACGTTCCCTTATGCAGAGAATGATACTATTGCCAAAGTCCTAAGCAAGGATATGGTCAAAAATGCATTGGAAAATCGTAAATTTAGGGACATTGTAGATAGTCTCGCAAGTGAACATCTTAGGGATGTGAGAAACTTATTTACTGCTACAGATGCTCAGGGATTATCTGACAAGGTGGGAATGAGTTCTAAGTCATATAGTATGCTCTATCAATAATTGGATACAAGATTTAAGCAAGTCTTCAAAACTAAGCGAGTAATGCCTCTACCAAAACGATTTCATGTGAAGAAGGCTCGAAAACAAATAAATGAGAAAGTTTTACAACTAATTGGTGAGCCAAAGCATCTAAAAAATACAAACATATTGAAGTATGGTTCCAGAGAAGTTCCATTTGCATTGAATGCATCCAATAGCTTTGTATTGGATATATGTAGGGTTCAGATTGCTATGGTCAAGTTCTACAATATGTCTATGGAAGAATGTAGAGGCAAGCTTAAGTTTGTCCTTAAACTTGATGAGAGTGAAATTATTAAGGGGCAATAACTTCAACGTGTGAGTATAACACTTATGAATCGAGCATTGATCCCAACATCGATGAAAACCATCCTTTATACTTCAGTGTACAGTCAGAGAATGAAATATGGTGGCTTGCAGCATTTGAAGTACCAAAGGAGGACCATGAAGTACTTAAAGTTTTTTTTAATCTCACTAATACACCAATGTTATTCAATAGCAAAATAATGGAGCAATTTTACACATCGAGGGGTTTGGGGAATGGCATCTTGCAGGTGATTTACAAACATTGAAGTATATGTTTGGTTTATCAAATGTAACGAATGCAAAATTTCCGTGCATATACTCCATGCAAACTAGGAAGAGAGGAAAAGATGGAAATAAATAATGGCTTGCCAAGGCAGGACAATAAGGTGCTCCAACACATGATCAAAAAGTCATGAGAAATGGAATGCTAGTTCCAGTGGATCCAAACTGGCACCCTATTTTGGAAATACCACTAACAAGGGTTCACTTTTTCACATTGCATTGTCTGGTTAGAATAATTGAGAAGCTAGTATATGAATATATATGCTTTGCATACAAGATGTAGCCTATGGTGTCAGAAGCTGATGCTACATGAAAGAAGATAGAACCTCTCTGAAGTTGGATTGCACGGGGGCCAAGTAGAAATAAAAAAGGACAAGAAAAAATTGGGAAAGAGTGGAAATATCCCTTGTAAACCATGTTTTGGTGGACCCAAGGCTAGGAAGTTTATATCTCCACCTCGAGGAAGGAAATATACTTGTAAAACAACCAAAGAAGTATGAAGCATGGAAAAAGTTGCACCTTGCTATTCCGGATTGGAGCAATGGGAGATGAACCATGATTGCAAAGGTAGAAGTGTGGATACACCTAGATACATTAGCAGCTCTCTTACAAAAGTTTAGGTTTAGGGATACTGATGCCAATATATTTAAAGAGACAGTTGCTAAATTTCATAAGTCCATGGTGGAGGCATGAACTACAAATAGTATAACACACTACATGGTCAGTATTGTCACCATTACAAAAAAAATCATCATTTTGAATTAGTTTGGGTTTCTAATCTCTCTTCTTGTGCAACATATACTTGAAGCACATGGTCCATACTTGGAAAATCAAGGAATTTTCGCAGTATGATCAACTCAAGGCATGGAACAATCTCATTGGCAAGCTCACTGTGCTTTTCAAAAGGCAATTGTTCATGGAGGTGGCATCAATGATTCCAATTTTATGAGGCAATGATTACAATGGTGGTATAGGCAATTAGAGATACGATACGAGGAAAAAGACAAAAAGTCCAAAACCTCTCAAGCAGAATTTATAAGTAGGGAAATATATGAAGTGAGAAAAGTAAGATATGAAAACAACACAGCTAGACAATGCCACGCAAAATGGTTGGTAACCCAAGAGAGAGATGGTAAGAAATGGATACCTAGATAAAGATAATACTTTTGATGCATTTAGAGTCCACAAGAGAGCATAGATACCCAGGATATGACACATCAATACTCCTATCTTTAACATGAGATGTCTTGCAAATTTTGTTTAAAATTTTGAAGGTTTGTCACTATGTTTTTCAAAGTCAATTTCGAATTATGCTTTTTACTTTTACATTTCATTTACACCACAGTAAGTTTAAAAGTTTCGTACTTAAGTCAAGTCTCTCCTTTCATTTTTTTCCATTACTCTTCACTCTACCCTCCACCTTTCTATCCTTCATTATCATAACCATGACATGTTCCAAGCTTCCTATCAAGAAGGCGCCTGCAAGAGCAAGAGCTTAACACTCTTCCGAATCTAGTGAGTGTACTGTGAGTGACAAAGGTCCCTTGGTGGCCAACAATGGTGGCCCTACTCTAGCTAATAATGGTGATGGTAGTGTGTCCAACAATGGTGGCCCTAGTGTGGTCAATAATGATGGTTCACCATTGTCCAGAAACGGTGGTCCATGTGCTCCAGTTGCTCCACCTCGCACTACTGCTCCAGCTAGTAATACACGTCCTCCAATACATAAGAAGCAAAAACGGAGACTAGGCACAACTGTGCTACGTGAGATAAGGAATTTCCAGAAGAGTGCCAACTTGATTATTCCTAAGGCACCATTATCTAGGTTGGTGCGAGAAATACTGCAAGATCTATAGTTAGGGTATTTTCACAAGTTCTTTTCAAGGAACCAAGCAAGGAATGTGGGGCGATGGTCAAGCCAAGCCTTGCTTGCTCTCCAAGAAGAAAATAAAAGTTACTTGATTGATCTAATGGGTGATTCTCAAGTTTTAGCCATTCATGCCTGACATATCACTATTAAGCCTATAGATATGGTTCTTGTTCGTAGGATCCGCAACAACAAGGATGCATTTAATCTTAATCTCAACAATATGCTTTGAGAAGCTACCTTGTAATTAGATCTATGTTTTTAGCTCAGGTTTGGTTGTAGATTGTAAGGAGCTTAGTTTTGGTTTATCTTTCCAGTAGACCTTCGAGTATTTGATAGTAGTGGTCTACAAAATGGAGCTAAATGTTTCCTAGCTCTAGTTGTACTTGGTGCAATGCACTATCTACCGTGTATTTCATGCTTTCGTAATGCCAAATATGATATTTGATATTCTATTTTTCCATGATTTACATTGTGCATATTTACAAGTTTCTAATTTTGAAAGTAGTTTTGTTAAGGATAAATTCAATGCACAATCATGCACATATCAGTGATAAGTTGTACATGTGCCGATGCACTGAATCTTTACTATATTTAGCAATTTGGCAACACTATATTCGATATGCGATATTGCATTTGACTAATGGCTTATTTTTTGTGAATTTTTAAGTTTCCAATATTTCACGTAGTTTGGTTGACAACACATTTAATATACAGTTCCACACACTCGGTGCGATGGTGAGTTTTTCTGTTATTAGTGAAGTATAATCTAGTTAATGCATTTTTAAAAAATGATTGAAGTATCAATTTTATAAATCCAAATATGGTGAAACTTCACCCATATACCGAGCATCATAAAAACTCATGGATATTAAAAAAAATTCCCCATCAAAAGTCTCTGGGATACTTGTCCGGAGGCTCGTGTTTGGGGCCCCAGACGCCACCCTTCAGACAGGTGTCCTAGAGACTTTTGATGATGCCTTTTTTTTTTTGGTAGTTGATGTAACCTAGAGGAGTCCACATGTAAAATTTCATGTCAATCGGATCACTGGTCATATTTTTCCAAAGCCTGGATACATTAATTTAGGTTTAAGGGTTTTTTGAAAGTTTTGTTATAAGTTTAAAGTTTCACCTCATTTTACATATTTCACTTTTTAGTTTTGGGTTTTCTCTCCTAGAAGATATGGCACGCACCAAGCAAGCGGCCCGGAGACACCCCCTAGAAATCCTATGCAGAGGCCATCTCCCCCAGCTCCACCACTACCACCACCACCACCACCATACTAGTATGGCAAGCATCGATGGAAGACAGACAAAGTGGCTCTTTGTGAAATCCGCCATTACCAGAAGACCATGCACCTCCTGATACCAAAGGCTCCATTCGAGAAGTTAGTGTGTGAGGTTATGGACAACATACTCATTAAGAACAGTAGAAGGTACTTTCCAGATGAAACATGCTTGCAACATCCTGATCATTGGACTGCCTAAGCCCTTCTTGCACTACATGAAGCTGCCAAAGCTTATGTCATCAACTTGTTCAGAGACTCAATCTATGCAATAGTACATGCAAGGAGAGTCTTCGTCATGAATAGGGATTTGCGAATAGTGAGGTTCTTCCAGCAATGGAAGGATAGTCCTCGTAGAGATCAACAACGATAGGGGTGTACTACCAAAACATATACTGAATGTAGCTTCCAAAGATATTTTGTAAAACCTTGGTTATAATGAATCCCATGTAAAATGTTATGAATATGAATATAATTTTTTTGGCACATTTTATTTTTTTATTTACTTGTTATTTATTTTATTTATGTCTTTGAGTTATGATTACATGCGTTTGAATGAATATATATTGCACATGAGCTCGATAAAGCACTACGTATTAAATTTAGGGTACGAATCGTGTTGTGTATAAATATGATAAATAAACATAATATTCAAGTAAAAAATAAAAATAAACGATGTGTATGATAAGCTACATTGTACACAAATCCAACAAATATCACTTTTTATTACTTCAAGAGAACATTATAAATTGCATTATATTGGTGATGAGATATCATTTGGCACTAAGTAGACCTACTCTCTCCTAGGCTTCTTTGAGCCAGACTCCTCATGGTCAAAGCTATTTTTGATCATAGGTAGCAACACATTTTGCCCTAGTAGTTCGTGCCTAATGACATCGGGGTCTTCAACACCAGCTTCCATGCCACGGTCCACAATGGAAAAAAGTGGCCTAGACCTAGTACTAGAGAATAAGTACAAGAGCTTCGAACGTCGAAGCAACACCACTTTCTCCAAGCTAGAGTTCGTTGGGATGGTCTTAAAGGGCCCAGCCTTCGTTAGTGCCCTCAACCTCAAGAAGTTGTTAGAAAAAGCTGGAGAGCATGTCTTATGGAATACAAAAATGTTGCTCACCAGCTGGCCGATATACTCCTTCAATGTTGAGTCCTACACCCTTTCTTGGCTATCAGATTGACCACATTGTCCGGATGAAAATTCGTCTATATAGCCTATGTCCTGCATCACACAAGTTCAGTGTCAGACTCATTATGTGAAACTCAGTATGCATGGAGTGTGGTAAACATATATACATCAGATTCACATCAAAATTTACCAGTAGGGCCTCTAGGGCATGGGGAGTATGCACATCAATTTTTTTTGGCATTGAGCCCCCAAAGCTACCTTGGCCGAAGGCTCGCGTTTGGGGGACTGAATCATATAGATTTACACCCCCAAAATTTCTTGTTCCCTTATCTCCAAAATTTCTTGTACATCCTGCATAAATAAATACTCCACCCCCTTGATGATGATATCATGGAGAGAAGTGAGGGGTGGCTCACCGTTTATCGACATCTCAATAAGATATCTACGCAAATAACGACGCTGATAATGATGCTAATACCGACTGTTCTATGGCGTCACCAATAACGACGATTTTTGCAACGACGGGAAAAAATTTCTTTATTTACATTTACGTCGCTTTTAACGTCAGTATAAGGCCCATATCTTGTTGTAGTGTATGGGACCTATTGGGATTAACTAGCAAAATAGGTTAAATCAGCAATTTAGTGAAATGCAGATTTTAGGAGGTCAAGGAAACTTTAAAGACAGGGGGAGCTTCTAGAGGAAGAGGTAGATGGAAAAATAGAGGTTTTGGAAATTTTGCTATTGTTTGCCATTATTGTGGAAAAACAGGTCACATTTCAGCCCATTTTTATGCTAAGAAGGATGATATTTGTAGTGGTAAATTATAGTAAGAAAACTATGCATTATCTTCACGACAGAATGAAGACAAAAATGAGCGCTTTTTTATTATACATCACACGATGAATGTGGTTACAGGAAAGGAGACACATGATGATGTATCATATGTCGATTTAGGTGGATCTAATCATATGACCAGTCATGTTGAATGGTTTGGAGAGATGTAGGACTACAAAATCCAAGCTATGTGTAGACAGGTGATAATACATACCACCCTATTCTAGACATTGGAAAGGTTCCCTTATCCTTTCATGATGGCCAGACAAACAGTTTGACAGATGTATTACATGTGCCGTAAATCATAAAGAATCTAATGTGTATTGGCCAAATGGTAGAGCAAGGGTCGCACGTTCGATTCAATGCAAAAGGTTGTTTTATAGAAGAACTTAATGATAAGTGCACGTTGGTCACAAAAGGAAGTAGAGTTGGCCACATGTTCAGTTTAGATGTTGGAATTCCTGCAATGGATGCTACTATGTACGCTAAAGGAAAAGGAGTGGTTGCAGACATCGAAATATGGTATAAATGTATTGGACATAAAAATGTGCAATGGCTGCAATTAATGCAGTCCAAAGGATTGGTTACAGGGTTGTCTTCTTTTAGAGTTGCAAAATTTCATAAAGTGTGTGAAGCATGCCAGTTTGATAAGTAGGCGTTGGTAAGTAGGTGAGACAATCCTTTTCGCATGATAGAGAAGTGAACAAAAACATATCTAATATAGTGCATACAGATGTTTGGGAGCCTACACAGAATGTATCTCTTGGTGGCAACAAATACTTTGTCACACGTATTGATGACTGTTCAAGAAAGCCTCGGGAAAGTTACTATATGTATATCCTCTATATCACGTGCCTTCAAGGCCTATTTATAAATATCCTTATATGTGAATTTTTCTTGAATAAAACATAACTCTTTTCTATTCAATTTGTAAATAAACCCTTCATATTATACCATTCTGTATGTTAAAAAATATAAAAATGGTATTTTGAAAATACCTTATTTTGAACTCATGTGATGTACACATATATTCATGAGTAACTTACCTGAGAAGGAAGCTATGGGTATATTTCATGAAGGAAAAGAGTAATGTATTTGAGTATTTCAAATCTTTCAAGGCAACTGTTGAAACAAAAACATGCTTGAAAGTTAAGTGCTTGAGATTAGATGGAGGGGGAGAGTACCTCTCTAATGAGTTTAGTGGCTTCTTGAGGACTCAAGGGATAAAGAGGAAATTTACTTGCAGGTGTACCCCACAGCAAAATGGGGTTGCAGAAAGAAAAAATAGGAGTATTGCAAAAGTTGCACGGGAATTGATAGCTAAAAAGAATATGCCGAAACATTTTTAGTTTGAAGTTGTTCATACTGTTGTCTATATTATGAACATAACTCCCACAGCTTCAGTTTATGGGATGACTCCCGAAGAATGCTTTTTAGGCAAGAAGCCTGATATATCACACTTGAAGGTATTTGTTGTGTTGCATATATTCATGTGCTAGATGAGTTGCGGAAGAAGATTGATCCAAAGGCTGAAAATTATATTTTTATTGGATATTGTTTAGAGATAAAGGTTATCGTTATTATAACCCTGTCAAAGGTGAGTTCAAAGTGAGTAGGGATGTTATTTTTTATGAGATGAGCAGTTGATATGCACATGTCTGGTGATGTATTAGATAATGATAATGATCACATGATAGCTATGTGCTGAAAGAAAAGCAAGAATCACGGAGTCTTAGTGGACTAGAAACATCATCTAGTACTACATCTATAATGAGCCCTTGGTCTGGGAGACTAAGGAGTGGCCTCACATCTTCAAGTGGATCTATAAGTGTTCTAGGAAAAGACAAAGGAAATAAGAAAGTGTTGGATGGTAATGATGCATCTACTAGTGATTTGGGACTTCATGGAGATTCTAGTGGTTCAGAGAGTTTGGTTGATGAGCTTTGTATTCATTCAATTAGGACACCAGGTGTACAGAGAGCACATAGTAATGTAAAGGCTCCACTAAGTCATCCAGTGGGACATAGATCTAGGAGGGTCAGATACCCTATTAAAAGATTTGGTTTTGAAGGTTATGTAGCTCACCATTATGCTTATATGTGGTGAAGGTAGTTGAGGATATTAGGCCCACTTGTTTTGAGGGTGCTGTTGGTCATGCTCATTGGGATGCAGGAATGGATGACGAGATGGCTGCATTAGAAGCCAATAAGACTTGGGATTTGGTACCCTTGCCTAAGGGTAAAAAAGCTATCACTACAACAAAAAAGCCTCTTAGACGCACTTTTAGACACGATTTTTGAATATAGAGAAAATCTTATGGGTGTGTCTATCCACATGTAACGTGTCCGCTAGTATCATCCAGGACATGTCTTAGCAGTCCATCGGAAAGGATGTCTAGAAAGCTCCGCCCGGCACTCCCATGGAATGTTACGGGGTTTGCGATCTAGGGATTTCCGAGTCTGCCACGTAGCGGAAGTATTCTAGCCGTTCCCACTTAGGATCGACCTGAATTAGGGTTTTCCTTATTGGTCATTTCCTAACAGCAACTAGTGTCGGACCCAAGCGAACTACTTTACGCAGAAACGCCAGGTCCTAAGCGGATTCACGCTACACTTGGTTCAAGGAGAATGGGAAATGAGAGGGATGCAAAGCTTAACCTCTCTGCCATAAGGCATAGTCCCATTCCGTTCCCCTAAAATAGCATAAATCGGGTTCACTTTTAACTCTAGGTCAACGCATTAGTTGTTCGATCTTCCTATTGTCCATCATGAATTTGAGAAAAGTTCCCGGCCAACTGGGACCACCCATCCGTAGGACGGACCTATGGACCATCCTCCGCACTTTCCTCAGGTTGTTTTAGTTATTTAATTACCTAACACATTAGTTGGACATGTAACAACCAGCTTCTTTAATTAATCCATTAGGCACTGGTTTCTTCACGTAATTTTATCACTTGACATAGAAAAACAATATCAGACAAGTTTCTTATTAACAGGTTATCATATTTATCTTTGAAATACAAAGAGTCTAGCCCGTAGGCTTATCCACAATCCGCCCGAAGGCTATCCAGCAATCCACAGGGATCACTAATCCAAGTTTCCGCCCGTAGACTAGTATGCGGGCCTCGAGATCCAATCCCGAGTCACGTTAGCCTCTTGTGCAAGACCCGAAATGCGAGGGATTTACAGCGAGAGCCCCCCCGGCACCCAAGCGTCCTCCTGCTCCAAGTAGCGCTCAACAGAGAAACCTCTCGCGGCGGGTTCGGTCCACTTTCCCGGCGCGGTCAACAACCCCCTTGGTTAGGGTCAAGCAGGCAGTCGAGGGTAACTGAAGCTACCTCTCCCTTCAGGACTTCAACCTGAAGTATAGATATCCATTTATCTTTTAATTCATTGATCAAACAAAGCCAAACAGTGCTCTAAAATCTGTAGCAAGCACAAACATTTCCATTGGTCGTTTTTGTTGTTGGCAAACTGCTAAGGAATGAATCCTTCCTTTGAATGCGTCCAGCACTCGATCCGAGATGACTTGCAACTTGGCAAGATCCCCTATATCCTGGGTTAGGACATAGCCTATTAACCCAACTTTGTCAAACCTTGAGTTTATTGGTTACTTCAGTCTATCGGCTGGTCTTTAGTTTCTAAACAATCTTCCTTACTCAAGAAGGATACTAAAGTATTCATCCTCTTGCAAGATAGCTTGCGTAAGGATCCGCCAACCCCATTATGAGACTTTGGCCATTCTCTTGTGATCCAATCACAATATCATATGATTTCGCATTTTCTATGCAAGCGTTGCATAGAACTATGAGACAATGGATTCATGAATCAATTTGTTTCAAGTTCTTTAAGCTGACGTCGTTAGACCTAGGGTTTCCAAGCTTCATCTTTGTAAGATTCTCAGGGAAAAACCCTAGTTCCTTTTATGATTACAATTCACTGTCTCTATATTTAGGGAATGTGGAAAGTATTTAAGGCATAGGCATTTCTTGGAATTTAACTCATTCCCAACGAGTATTTTGTAGCGTAGGTGTTTGAAGTTTATGTTAATTTGGTTAACTCTAGAAGATAATTTCAAGATTACTTCCACATGATTCGTTGTCTATGTGTAAATTGATTTTTCAATCCTAAACTTTATCGATTTGAGGTTAAGTTAATTCCAAATAATCCTCCTACACATTGCGAACAAAATTCATGCTAAACAAGCAACCTTTTACTTGACAATTTATGCTATTGACAACGATAATTTCATAGAGTTTATGCACCGTAAGAATCGTTTTATGCTTTGCAGTTTCCATAATGATTTATTGCGATGTGTGTTAATAGTGCAAGATGCAGTTTATACTTCAAGGCTTAACCGAAGTATACTATTTTAATGGATAATAATCTAGTCTTATAATTTATTTCAATGCATAAGCTATTTACTAGAAATGCATTTATGCTTTCTTCATTTGCATGTTTCATTTAAAAGTATTGATGACTAAGTTCCTTCGTCGTGAACAACTAGGATGAAATATATCCTATTTTTAATAATTAACAATATCAAATAAAAATTAAGAAGGAAAACCTGGGTTTGGGGTGAGATATCCACATGGATATCGAGAGATGACCCTCCCGCGTTTGTGCCTTGGACTTTCTTAGGAGGCATCGCAATTGTAGTCGTTCGGACGTGGAAGCAGCTTTACAACTCTTCTTTGGAATTCATCGTTGCTCCCCTTGCACCGTTCGTCGAAAGTAGTTTTTGGAAGGCTCCCTCCTTGAAGTTGGGAATTCGAAAGGGTGTTTCAGAATCTTTTACGACAAAGACCCATTGAAGCCATGGGGAAGGCTTAATGGCCTTATAATGACTCGTTCAACGAGGAATGAAAAGGTGCGGGAGAGAACTCTAAGGGAATATAGTAACCGTAAAGGTTATAAGTAAGGTCGAAGGACCCTTAGGTCAAACTTGGAGAAAAAGTGCTTATGGGGGTTTACACATGGGGGAGGGTGAAAGGTTTTGAAGCCAAGGAAAAGGCTTAAGGGGTAATCACGGGAGAAGTGGTTTTAAGAGGACACAGGAAGGGGGTGATCCCAAAGCCAAGGGAATAGGTCTTTTAGGGATTATACACGGGGGAAAAAGTAACTTAGACTCTTAAGGCCTTTGTGCTCTTGGGGGGAGTGACTCCAAAGTGCAGGGAAAGGGTTTTAGCACGAGGGTGAAAGGGGCTTAGGGGATTTTAAAACCCGGGAGGGGGGGGGGTGAGTGGGGGTGAGGTTCCAAAAAAACATGAGAAGGGGGCCTTGGGGGTTTTTAGGACCCGGGGGTAATAGACCCAAAAGAAAGGCTTAAGGGTTAACACATGGTTCCAACACCTCATGGGAGTGGAGGCTTAAAATACGAGGGGGGAGGGGGGTGTAATAAAAGGTTTGAAGGCACAAGAAAGGGGGTGAAAGGGGGCTTATTAAGCCCTTTGGAAGCTTTCCCCCCCAGGAAGCTTGTAAAGTTTCCCCACGTGGGGAGGGGGGGAATTTAATGTCGACGGGCGGCGTGACAGACAGGTGGCGGGGTCTGCGACTGTAGGTAGCATACTGGGAGGACAGGCAGCGACGGCAGAGTCAGGCGGCAGCAGTGTAGGTTCTCAGTGGCGGGGTGTCTCCATGGCAGCGCGGCTGGATCACGCTCTGCAGCAGCTCCCGGACATCTTCCCCTCACTCAAGGCCTTCCCTTCTCACAGCTCGCCATATTTCAGAATGCCCCCCCTCTCACCTCATGATGCTTGCAGAGTGCCCTCCCGCTTCCTCATCATAGCTGCCTCGTCTGTTTAAGTAGGGGAGGGGAGGGGAATCCTCCCTCCCCTGACGTGTCGACGCGCCATGGCAGCTGGAAGCATCGAGCTCCACCAAGGAGCTTTGTCATGCTTTCTATTCCCCTCCCCCTCCAGCACGACAGTCGGCTGGGGAGGGGAATAAAAAAATTTGCCATATTTCTTTAAAAGGAATTATCCCCATAATTATCCTACCCTTAAGAGGGTTTCCTAAGCGAATGGTCTATTTATCATTTTTGGAGTTGTTACACCGCCCATCTATTTGCGCGTCTACAAATTCACATCTATAATCGCATATATAAAGGAATTTACACGCAAAAATAGACGCGCAACAGATGCACATATACACGCGTGAATACAAGCGCATAAAAAAACCAAATTATTTATTTATTTAATTTATTCTGTGTGTCTACCAGCGCGTCTATTTGGCAAATTAAACGAGCATATAGACACGCCCGTAGACGCGCTTTTACAAGCACCCATAGATGCGAACGAAAAAAAAAATCTCCTTAAAAAAAGGATATTTAATTTCTTTTTAAAATTTGAATTATCTAGCACATGTATGAGCGTGTGTACTCTGCATTTTAGACGCGCTTATAAACGAACGTTTTTTGCAATTTAGACGCGCGGATAGACGCGCAAAACAGAACTGAAAAAAAAAACTAGAGAGCATGTGGTCAAAGCAACCACATGCTCTCTGGTTTTTTTTTCACCCTCCCATACATCAGATTGTGCATTTGGGAAAAAGACAATGGATCTAAAAGCATGAGAATCAAAAATAAAAGTCCATGTATTCATTATAGATCAAAAGCATTTACATGGGGAGTTTAAGTGCTTGCGACCTAAAGCGTGGCCGCAAGCAGTAGGCTCAAAGATGGATAATACATATACAAGAAAACAAGGCCATAGAGAAGTTATAGTGCTCCTCTATGAATCTGAAGAAGAAACATCTTCGCTAGCACCACCATGGCTACTAGCGTTGCTATCCCTCTCCTCGCTATGCTCCACATCTGGGTTTGCCTACACACACAAAAGATCAAGGTTGCTTACATAGACATGGTGGAGAAAAAGTTATAATTAGCTATAATTTTAATAGGAAAGTAAGAAAAACATACCTCCTCAGGTTGTCGAATCCTCATACCAACGATAGTATTCTGCAAAACAATCATGATATATACAAACAATTATGAGACACAATGTATTAGAATAAATTATATAAAGAATTGAAAGAAATATAAATTTAAAAAAACTAGAAATCAAAATATACTTACAAACTCTGCCTCCCACGACTCTCTGCCGCCCGATCTGTAATGCGACGATCCCATGGTTTCCATTTGAATGCGTCGCGCCTCTGTGTGCTGGCGACTCTTCACTTTCTTTGCTGCTTTCTTCCACTCTATGCGGTGGCACATAGGTGGTTGGCTAGAGGCTCCACACCCCTCCTCCTGCCTCCACAGTGAGTCCCTGGCGCGTGTCATGAGGTGAGATCTTTTGTTGTGAAGCAAATCCCTCACTTTTGTGCGTCCCCAATCATTCAAGAATCGCTGACCCTCAGGATTTGGGTACCTCCTATGGACTGCCCTCAACACCTCCTGCCACAAGTTACTTTTCTGATTTTTGAAGTAGACGAAACAATCTTTACACATCGCATGCACGACGCTCCTCATGTACGCCATTACAGCCCTTCCTTCATCATCATGGAAGATGCCACCAGTATCTGTAACTCTATAGTTTTGGCGTACATGCTCCTCTACGTGATCTACTGGTGAGGGTGATCGCTCACCACCTCCTAGGCAACCCCCACACAAGCCTCGTCCTCCCCCTTGACTCTCCCTCCTCCCTCTCTGTCGACTACCCTCTGCCTCACTGGATGCACGTGCTTCTGCAGATGCACGTGCGTCGGCTGACAGTTGTGCTTCAGCCGATGTATGTACAGGTGCTGCACGTGGAGTACCTGCACCTGGAGTACCTGCAATTGGAGTTTGGGAAGTAATGACAGGCAAAGAAGTTAGAGACGTTTCAGACATGACGCTGAATACCTCCTTTGTTATGGAGAGCGGCCAAGGTGTCTGGTCATCTCTCCCATGAAGTCTTCCCTACTAGGAAAACCTCCAAAAAATGCATTGACCCCCCTGCCGAACAAGGCCAATGTATCATTCATGCGATCCAAATTCAGGTCATTGCTAGATGAACCAGGATGCGACATCTGCAAAAAAAACACAAGAAAAACAAAAAATCATATATTACCTTCATCCACACCTAAACATTTTCAAAGAGCCATAATCCTTGATCCAATCCAATAATTATGAAAAATCATTCAGTTAGCCTAGAATCATTATGTAAGAGAAGGCTTTTGATGCTCACACATTTTCATTTTCTTCAAGTGTATTTTGCAAGCACTTACTAAGATCCATTTAAGTGAAACAAAGGTGTGGAAATCCCATAGAAAAAATACATGGATGCTCATGGCACTTCAAAGTGCTAATAATCTAGCTTTCTTTAGACATTGAGCATAAAACTTAAGTGCTAATACTTCTCATAAATAAGAAATCTTTGGGAGTCCCACTCTCAAATATGGGGTTAAGATTTAGCCACTTGGTCAAATCTTTACTCCTTATTTGAAAGTGGAGCTTGGAAGATTCCCAAAATCTCTATATGGTATCAAAAGTATAATGCTACCAAATTCACTATGTTGGAAGGCTAAAGCTTCTAAAAGTTTAATCATGAATCAAGAAAACTGATAAACACAAACATGGGATTGGTCACATTCATCATTGCAAAAATATATTATTTAGGCAATGAAAATTGTTTTTTATCAGAGCTGGCTGGCGTGTGTATAACCGCGTCTAAAATGCAGCATAGATACACTCTCAGACGCGTCCCTAAAGTCAACCCTCTGCCCAGAGTGCATCTATATCCGCATCTGAGATGCAGTATAGACGCGCTGTCAGACACAATTTTTAGGTCAATGTTTCTGGTGTGTGCGTATATCCTCGCGTGTAGACTACAGAATACACACGCCTGGAGACGCGACTCTGAAGTCAAAGCCTCTGTGCAGAGCGCATGTATTCTCGCGTTTCTGACGTAGAATACACAGGCTCTGAGATGCGGCCTCAGACGTAATGAGAGAAAACATTTCTTCGCGTCTATCCCTGCATCTACACTGAAATGTAGACACGCTGGCAGACACACTCAGTCAGCTGATTTCGGTCCGATGACTGCCATTCATGATTTACAAAATGCAATACATAATGCAATCAGAAATCCTAATACACACAGAGAGAGAGAGAGAGAGAGGACTCACCTTGGGTGTTTGGTGTGGCGGGTGGTGGCGCTTCTTCCTTCCCCTTCTTCCTCTCCTTGGTAAGTTACTCTCCCTTGATGCTTGCTTGCTGCTTGTTGTCTCTTCCCTTTGCTTCTTCTTCCTCTTGTTCTTCTCTCTCTTGTTCTCTCTTTTTTCCTCTTCTTGGCTTTCCTTTTTCCCTTCTTGTGTTTTTGAAATGAAAGAAGAGGTGAGTCATGAGGAGGTGAGGCATGAAGAGACTAGGTGAGGCATGAAGAGACTGCATGTCGGCTAAACTCGAGCTTTAGAACCACAAAAAATGCAGGAAAGGAAAGGTGCAGTTTGAAAAGAAATGATTTAAGTATGTTTTGAATTTTGACATGTGCGTCTATTTTGGTATGTATATGCGCGTCTAAGTTTACGTAAACGCGCGTATAGACGCGAACTTAGATGCGCAAATAGACACTAATTTAGACGCGTACGTAAATGTAGATACACACACACATTTAGGTTTTATCATAATTTTTTGTTTTTAAGATAAGTTTTGATAGTGAATTCTTATCATAAGTTTTAATGTATTTATGATGAGTTTTGTGTATTTAAAATTGAGATCTTAGAATAATTAATATGCCAGCTTGAAGTTTTTATGTAAACATATGATATTTTGACGTTGTCATGAATTAGGTTTAATCATATCGCCGTGGTCATCTAGTGCGGTGCATGCTGATGAGTCAACGAGCACATCCTCAAGTGAGGATGAAACATTACGTCTTCATAATTGAGATGCATGGCTACGACGAAAAATTAAATGCATGTGTGATCGTTGTCGAGGGTGTATTTTTCGAGCACGTCGAGTTGCAATGTCACACATCAGCATGTATGGAGAATGGGACCGAGAAAAATCATCGATATTCATTGTTTTTTTTAATACTAAGATTGCTAGTCTATGTTACTCAATATATATCAACGTACATGAAACTCCCTTTTGTGGTTGAGCAGGATGCGGTGCCACTTCCACAGAGGTACCCTCCCGGGCGTTGAGAGGCTGCAAAACGTCGACGCGAGGAGGTAGAGTCTTCAAGAAGAGTGGAGACTGACGACCATGATAGTAGCCTTCATGAAATGCCCCATCAAGTCGTAGAGGATGAGATTTTGGACAACATGGTACAACATGGTTCAAGGAGAAGGTCACTCTACGAAGCCAAATGATCCACTATACGTAGCGTCATCTACTCCGTTGTATGAAGGTTGTACGTACTCCATTCTTCGTGTGTCCCTCGAGATACTTAACTTGCAAACAATTTATGGATGGAGTAATGTCAATTTGGATGCGTTATTGAAGTAGGTATAAATTCAGTTTGGCTTATGAATCATAATATTAATTGTTCTATTTTGAAATCAGAAAGAAAAATATGTTGGTGGTTTTTTAACTCACTTTTAAAAATATGTGTAGGTTATTATTACAAATGCTTCCAAAAGAAAACAAATTGCCAACTAAGAGAGAGCAAGCAAGACATTACTTAACATCTCTGGGAGGCCTCGATTATGTCAAGATCCATGCATGTGTCAATGATTGTGTCTTATTTCGTGGGATTCATGAGTTCACACGAGAGTGTCCTGTTTGTGGCGAATCAAGATACGAAGTGGAGATGAAGTCAATGGATGTGCCTCGTAAGGTTTTGCAACATTTTCCGATTGTTCCACGTATAAAAATTATGTTCAAGTGTAAGTCTATTGAAAAGCTCATGTCATGGCATGCTAGTCATCGTTCAAGTGATGGAAAATGGAGGATCCCTGCAGACACACCGGCATGGAAACATATAGATAATTTGTGGCCCATTTTCAAAGAAGAGCCAAGAAATTTGAGATTTGGTTTAGGTATGGATGGAATCAATCCATTTGACATCAAAAGCACATCATACAGTGTATGGCCAATGGTATTGGTGAACTATAATATTCCTCCATCCATGGCAATTAAAAAGGGACATGTAATGTTGTCCCTTATGGTTCCTGGAAAGCACAAGATAAAAAACATGGACATTTACTTAGAGCCTTTGATTGAAGAGTTAGAAATGTTATGGGAAGGTATTGAGGTGCAAGATACAAGCGTATCTGCATCCTCTAGAGATTTCACATTGAAGGCCATGTTGTTGTGGACCATGCATGACTTTCCAGGATACGGAGAGTGTTCAGGTACATGTATATAACTCTATATTTGAAATTCAAGACTTGAATCAATTGCATTTTATTAATTCACTTGTTTGTTCAGGTTTAACCACATTAGGATATCATGCATGTCCTATTTGCAGTCCCTCTCTAGTTTCCTCTAGGTCGGCACGTTTAAAGAAGGTTATCTACGACAATCATCATCGATTTCTTCCTATTGACTATCCCGAATATGTTCTCCCTACTAATGGAATGACTCCACAATCTCTAACCATTCGAGATTGGAAGGAGAGATGGATTAATGCCGACATCCATCCTCCACTCGGCATGAGTCGGTAAGAAGTGCATTTCTCTCGATTAACTTTAAAGTATTTAGCATGATGAATTGTTTACATAATATATTGTTTGTTTGTTAGGTTCAATCACCTGTTGGACCCCGTGCATATATTCAAAAATGTTGTATCTACATTATGGGATCACTTGATAGGGGCTCGTGATTTAGTAAATGTAAGGGAGGATTTACGTAACATTGGTCGCATGAAATGAGCCTGGCCACGCATTGGACCCAGAGGAAAGATTGAGCTACCCCATGCACCTTGGATGTTGTCAAAAAACGAGGAAAAAATAGTGAAGGAACAAATATGTAGCTTTCAAACACCCACAGGATATATGAGATGTCTCAAGGGAGCCTTCATAAAGAAAAAGAAAAGAGGTGTGGAGTAACTATCTGGTTTGAAGTCCCACGATTGGCACAAAATGATTCAAGTAAGGGTATCTCTAACCATGAATATAGTAATTAGTGGAGTAACTATGTGTAAACTTTGGGGTATGATGACTTTTTCCTCAACTAATCATTTGATCTATGAATATTATTTGCATTCAGTTCGTACTTCCTACTAGCATATCCCATTGTGTATCCAAAGATGTACATGATATCATTTACAAGATGGAAGAGCTTGTGAGGTGTGTATACATTATATTTTTTCAGTATATATCTTTGAATTTCTACACAAAAATAAACAATTCTCAAATACATCTTGACAGATACGTGAGCTCGAAGAAAATTGATCCAAACACATCGCAAGATGCTCAAGTATTATCTGTTGAGGTGGTTTGTTTGGTGGAGGAAATTTTTCCTCGATCCATTTTGACTACTCAATTACATTTACTCGTATATTTGATTGATGAGATCGCACTTTGTGGGGCAGTTCATGCAAGGTGGATGTTTTTTCTTGAGCGCTTCATGAAAAGCTTGAAAGATTTTGTAAGGCAAAAAGCACGGCCTGAGGGAAGCATGGTTGAGTGTTGGTTAGTGCAATCATCCCTTGTTTATATCTCTGAATATCTTGCTGAAGTGGACCCCTCTTAACCACGACTATGGAAAGATGATGAAGACTTGAGGATGACCTCTATAATACCTCAAGGAAAAGGAATGAGTAAAGTGCTAACAAAAGAAGAACTTCGTAAGTTAAATAGTTTTTGTGTGCTCAATAGTGATGTAATGAGCAAATGGGTGACACTATATAATGAAGCAAGGGCAAGAAGAAAAAGCGAAAGACAAGCATTTCGCACCAGATATGGACGTAATGTCTCATTTTCAAATCATCTAAATGCGCTCCCATGTCATATTGATATAGATTGGTTACATGATGAAATGGAGAGAATGGAAAAAGAGGAGGAAATTAATATATCTCAAGAAGAGTGGGAATACACACGAGGTTGCTTATCAAAGGTGACATATATCAATTAATTTATTTCTATAAGTTATATTTTATATAAATAATTGACATGTTTGATCTTAATCTTTTACTACTAGTGCACATTATTCAATGCTATTTGATGTGAGGGTAAACATCTTCGAACTCAACATATAGATGAAAAGAGAAATACCCAAGATTGTGGTGTCCTTGCTCACTTCGAGGATGCCAATGGTACCATGGAAGGTTATTGTGGCTTGATCCAAGATATTCTAAAGCTTGACTTAAGACGATTCTTTATATGTGTACTAGATGTGAAGTGGTTTAAAGAAGTGGTAACAAATGGTGAGCATTGCACAATCACACGTCATCGAAGTGGTTTTGTAATCATTGACTCTTCAAAATTTCACCAAAACAAGAATGACACATTAGTACTACCTCAACAATACGAGCAGGTATATATGCAAAAGCTAAATTTTTAATATGTATACATGTGATACATATACATAATATAATAAGTATTTAAGTTTCTTGCTTTTATTTTTCAAATATAGGTTGTGTATCATCCAATGGTAAACAATAACCGATGGTGGTATGTCATCTCTATATCTAATCGTTCAAAACCAATATATGGTAATATTACCGACATGGAGATAGCAGATGACAATCCAACAATTAATGATGATGTACATGATGACACCATAATGGATGATATGCGTGATATAGTACAAGATGAACCTCGTGAGGATGTTCAAGGAAACACAGAAGAAAACAGTAATGTGATTGTCGATGATATTGATGAAGTTATTGAGAAATATAGCAACACATCTGATAGTTAGATAGACTTATTTGTTTCGTTACCTCTTGGTAACATAGACCTAAAAGTAGATAGTTTAGCAAGGGCTGCTCTCATTGAAGATGAGATGGATCATTCACTGTGACATAATTAATTTGCTTAATGATTCAATGTGTATTCTTAATTCTATGGTTTTTATCATGCATACACGTGCATACTCAAAAAAAATACTCAAGTTTAAATCTAAATTGAATTTTCCATAATAAAAAGGAAGTATTTTTTATCATCTTCAAGTAGACAAATTACGAGATACATATTGCAATGCTTGCTACTAATTGTATAATAAGGTTTCTGTCGCTTGCCGCTAATTACTTATATCAGGCTTGTCAACTGGAGGAACTGCC
This sequence comes from Lygodium microphyllum, assembly GCF_053477565.2. NCBI lineage: Eukaryota > Viridiplantae > Streptophyta > Polypodiopsida > Schizaeales > Lygodiaceae > Lygodium > Lygodium microphyllum. The sequence goes on from NC_141147.1 coordinate 59,061,428, forward strand.
ATTCATTAGAGAGCAATGAAAAAATAATTATTAAATCTGGTTTTTTAATTCAATGATTCAATGTGTATTCTTAATTCTATGGTTTTTATCATGCGCACACGTGCATACTCAAGAATCAATTTCAGGTGATTAAATAATTATTAACTCTGGTTTTTTAAATTATATTAAGTCCAATTTCAGGTGGTTAAATAATTGCACGTCTGAAGGCACGTCTATATTAGCATCTATTTACATGGATATATAGACGCAAAATTCGCATCTATTTACACGCTCTTTTACATGCACATATAGACGTAATGATAGATGTGCCCGCGTCTAAAATGCGCGTCTATGCCTCGTTTCTGTTGTAGTGTATTGGCTATAAGTGGGTTTATAAAGTCAAGCATAATGCAGATGGTTATGTTAGCAAGTATAAGACTAGGCTGGTTACAAAAGGCTATGCTCAAACATATGGCATAGATTATGAAGAGACATTCAGTCCAATTGCTAGAATGGCAACTATTAGATGCATGATTGCGTTGGCAATAGCCAAAGGTTGGAGTTTACCGCAAATGGTTATTAAGAATGCCTTCTTCCATGGTAAATTTCAAGGAAAAGTATATATGGAGTAGCTAGCAGGTTATGAGGATCTAGAGCATCCCACATATGTGTGTAGGTTAAAGAAGGTGCTCTATAGGTTGAAGCAAGCACCTAGAGCATAGTCTAACAAGGTCAGAGAGTATCTTGTCAATATTGGATTCTGTATTTTTGATGCTGATCACTCACTTTATGTGAGAAGGGGAGATGTAGGTTTGGTCATCATAGTCATCTATATGGATGACTTGATTATTACACATGACAGTGACAATGGGATTGCTAATGTTAAAAGAAGAAGTTTGAGATGAAGGATTTGGGTGAGGTGAGATACTTTCCTGGTATTGAGGTGATTAGGTGTGATGATGGTATATGGCTATCCCAAAGGTAGTATGGCCTGGATAGATTATCAAAGTATGATATGATTGCATGCAAGACTCTTTCAATACCATTGGAGAAAAATGTGAAGTTGAGTGTTGATGTTGGGGATTAAATAGAAGACCCTACTATGTTCAAAATGATAGTAGGAAGTTTGATTTAAGTGACTATCACAAGGCTAGACTTGAGCTATGATGTTGATCTTGTCAGTCAGTTTATACAGATGCCGAGAATGCCTCATTTGGATGTAATTAGACGTATATTGAAGTATATGAAGTCCACTTTACATTATAGACTTTTTTATGAGGTAGGTAAGGATGTACATGTCTTTGATACACAAATGAAATTGGGCTGGACAAAATATCTATGAGTGGATTCATGTTTTCTCTTGGTAATGTAGCACTTACATGGAGGAGAAAAAAGCAACCTACAGTTACTTTATCAAGTATAGAGGATGAGTATAGAGGTGCTGCTATGGCAATACGTGAGGTGGTATGGCTCCAAAATTTACTAGGTGATTTGAATGTGCAGGGAGATGGTCAATTTGTCATTCATTGTAACAACATGAGCAACATACATCTAGCTAGGAATTCAATGTTGCATGCTATGACAAAACACATTGAGGTGCACTACCACTTTGTGAGAGGGAAGGTACTTGCAAGAGAGATTAACTTGGTATATGTCAGCACACAGGATTAGATAGCTGAAATTTTCACAAAGGAATTGGGTGCAGAGAAGCTTCGAAAGTTTCGAAGCTTACTTGGAGTTGCAGAGATAAAGTTGAGCTTGAGGGGGAGTGTTGAGATGACAAGCTCAACACGTGCAAACATTGATGATGGACTGTCTAGCTAGATTTTTTTGCACATCTACACTTAGGACATTGGTGGTCATTATGATACTCACATGGCCACTGACTTATCACTTATTATATTTAGTTTGTTACACCTACCTATAGCTGGCAAAGTTATAGTGCCATTTTATTAGTGTAGTCTGTTATGCACTGTTTGACTTAGTAGGCCACTTGTCTTTGTGTTATATCTTATTGATACTTTGTGTACATTGTACAGTGTGTGGAAAAAGAAGAAGAAATCAACAAGAAAACGTAAATTTGGCCTCCATCTCTCTTCTTGCATTCTTGAGTGAGCTTCCTCTTGTATATACAGTGTGTGTTTAGCACAACAGCTCAAGCAAATGCCCCCACCACCTGATTCTTGAGAAAGCCCTCAAAACATCTCAAAGTCATTTGAAAATAGGGATAGGTTCCCTTAAATCTCATGAAAAGCTCTACTTGCATGCAAAAGAAATTGTAATATATATATTTTCTAAGGAATAAGTATTGGTTATCATTGGATTTCCTCAAGAGAAAGTTGTCCATATGATTGAGTTATTACAAATGGATTGAAAAGTAGGTCCCAAATGGAAGAAACAAATCTTGTGACAATTCCTCTCAAAGGATATGTTTCCGCCCTAAACCTATGCTCAATGCATAATAGGACTAAACTGCCTCATACAAACATAGAGTAAACTGCATTAGGTAGTGCAAAAAATACTTAAAACTTCATCAAGAAACTGGTAAGAAACTTAGAAATAATGACATAAAGACATAGAACTACACTCTACAACACTCAGAATGGCAAATCAGGGATAGAAATCAAAGTATATGCAAGAAATAAGACAAAAATAGAGATATAAATCATGGTGTCCACTCTCATATTGCAATGATAATTAAGAAACTCTAATATACAACTAGTCATGATCAAGAATGATTAAACATACATAAAAAAGATGCACAATATCTCTTCATGCCATGTTTTATAATTTCCAACAAACTAGAGTTCATGAGACATTTAAAGACTACTTTACATAGGAAATAGTACAGACTAAGGCTTTAAACCATGCTAAGGATAAACATAATGCATTAGGCCAACGAAAAACACCTAGCATAGCACGGTTGATGGCTCGCACTACCATGACTTGAACCCTTACATGTCATATCATAGTGTCAAATGCCTTATACAAAAGTGATATCAAATGAGAAACATTGCATCTAACTTATAGCCTTGCACCATGAAATAAGCCACAAAGAGAAATGATAAGTAGAGCCTCTCTAGTAGGATACTTATAGCCCTTTACTGTAGTTGTATAATCTACTGAAGAGATAGCCAATAAAAAATAAAGGCATACATGTCACAGTATGATGGAGACACAAAATTTGAGTGGGCTACCAAAACATTTCATGAGCTAGGTTGCTCACGAACATCGTGAGACTCACTAGTAGACATCACATGAGATTGTTACTGCATATTATGATCATCTGTTGTGAAAGGTACAACTTTGATTTGTTGAAATTTTTTGGCAATAAGTTCTCTTATCTTAACTTGCTGATAGATATCTTGCAAAACTTCAGTAATACCAAATCTTATGGCATCAACTTGAGAAAACTAATTTTTACCATTATTTTGAGGCTTCAAACTCTAAGACATTCTCCCTATAATGACAATCCACTGATCATACATAACCTTGACCAAAGAGTTTTTCATCATGGTAATATCAATCTACATAAATATTGATCTATCAAGACTATATCCAAATCAAATAATATCTGAAACCCTTTTATTAATATCTTGACTTTGTTGCATTCTATTAATGGTTACTTGCTCCAAACAGCTACTTTCCCACATTAGGTCACCACTTTCTTCTATCAAGTTAACTGTCACCTATGGCATTGAACCTGCTACTTGCAACAATAAATCTACTATTTGCAAGCATGCAATGGTGGTCACCTTATTTTCTGCTATAATAACATTGTTTTTTACTGTGCTAACCCTCTTTCTTGTAGTGGTGTTCTGATCTCTTGCAGCAAAGTTGTAATTACCTTCATCAAGATTATAGTTTCATGTAATAAAAATGACATCTATTTTACCCACTCAAGATAAATAAATACTACTATCATCACTAAAATATCACCAATATAAGTTCAATGAGATATTATCAAAGTTTGAGAACTATTTATTTCATAAAAGTGATAAATAACCATAATGTCCATAGAATTCCACACTACTACTACTTCAAGCACTATAGCAACGACTTGCATAAAATTGATTTTAACTACATACTGAAACTATGAATTGTTCTGTGACTCATCCCAAATACAACTGCTTCAAGCACTATTGTAATGACTTGCATAAAATTGATTTCAACTACATACTAAAACTATGAATTCTTCTGTGACTCATCACAAATACATCCAGAGATGGTGCATTTTGAATACGAGTAGTGGCACTTCAAGTTCTTGCAAAGTTTCTTCATTGAAATCCAACTTAGAAGCTACATTATCTTCCTTAGCATCAATATGAGAACCAAGAAAATCATTCACAATGACATCTTCATTTTAAAAACCATAATCCGTAAACTTATAATCTATAATAGCATCATCTTCTTGAATTCATAACTGATCTTCTTGATCACCAATCTGATCATCTTTATTTTTCATTTCTATTGGCTTGTTTTCTTCTTGATCTGACTAGAGATTGATTATGGCAATTTGAAAACTACCAAAATATGGAAAATACCTTGAGATTATCGATTCAAAGTGTGTGATGATCCACTCTCCTATTGGTAAATTGCTATATTGGGCTTGGGACACTCGAGGATTCTTGGCTTGTTTGGCTCTTGTCCTCTCTCACTCCCTTTACCTTAATCTTTGGTACGCCCACGGATAAAGAGCACCTAATATTCATATCTTTCCTTGAGCTTTTCAAATACTCTAAGAAAACTTCTTATATGCTTAACACTTGAACAAGACCTGACTTTCTTGCCTTCATGATCATCATGCCATTCATAAGCATCATGGAGAATATCCTCAAAAGAATCTAACTTCTCCCATGATTTATCCATCTTCAAACTTGAATGCTTCTTTGATACTGATAAAAACCTTTAGTGGATACCATCAAAATCATAGCATAAATCAAACACGTAGAAATACTTGCAGGACTTTCCTTGTTCACAAGACCCATGAACATGAGAACAATTCTTTAAAGTATATCCAAACTCAGAGCCAACTTTGCACCACTTTTTCTTCTCCTTTGATCTACCAATTGCAATTAATCATATTGAAAATTTAAACTTTAGAACTGAAAATGAAACTTGAATGCTTTCTCGTTAATCCTCTTATATAGGCTTCATATATCAGGCAAAAGATATTGCTTCCTCTTTCTTACTAGATTTAGTTGAAGTTTGCTATAGAGAGGGTATTCTTGCAAAAGTGCTTGCATTTTCAAATATCTTTGTGAAAAATGTATCTCTATTTTCATCTAGGATTGAAAATCTTCATGCTTCTCATGTTGTAATTTTTTGAAACTCCTTTTGCTATTGCTTTGCTAATGGTTTCTGCGATTCCCAAGACTTGCGATTAGACAAAACAACAAAGTAATTATCTGTCATATAAGAAGAAATAAAAAAATAACCTTGTGAAATGTATAATCTTGCTTCAAATAATGTATCACTACTTCAGATAACGTCATTGTTCCAAGCAATTATCACTGCTTTAGGTAGTTGTCATTACTTCACATTGTGACAAAACATTGAAGTTTTTTGGCATTAAATAGAAACATTTTCTCAGTAGGGTTTGAAATAAGTCATCTAGGGTAAGAATGATGGAAGAGCATCATCTTGTTGCATGAAATATATCACTATTTTATACAAGAATTTCGAATTTCTACCATCAAACAAAGTTGTTTTTGCTAGTGTTTTAAACCAAAGATATAGAGAAACAATGCCAGGGTTTACACAGAACACCCTTTGAACTCCATATACCAAATTCATTTTTCAATAAATAAAACAAAGCCTTTTTTCTCAAATTTTACTTAATGCTTCAAGACTTTGTAGAGATTCTACACACAAAAAACCTTTGAAACTACATACATGAAATTCGTTTTACTGCATCAAGAAATGTAAAAAATACCTAATACCTCATTAAGCAAATACTAAGAAACTTAAAAATAATGACATAGAGACATACAACTACACTCGACAATGCTCCTAATGGCAAATCACATATAGTAATCAAAGTATATGCTGAAAATAAGATAGAAATAGAGATATGAATCATGGCATCCAATGTCATATTGCATTGCTAATCAAGAAACTCCAACATACAACTAGTGATCCATAAATGGAAAAGACACGCAATACCTCTTCAAGTCATGTTTTACATTTGCCTACAAACTGCAATTCATGAGGTATTTAAAGACTATTTTACACAAGAAATAGTAAAGACTAAGGCTCTAAACCATGCTAAGGACAAACATAATGTGTCACGCCAATGGCTAATAGGATAATAGCATTCAATATTTGGGCAAAGATGTGAGAGGGGCTGAATATCCATTGTGGTAGGATATTGAATAAGTGCAACACGCGAATGGAAGATTCCACATACACGTACACATACACATACACATACACATACACATACACATACACACACACATACACATACACAAAGAGAGAGGATGATGCCACAGATAGGGTGAAAGAGAGATATAGAGGCAGAGTTATCTTGTCAGGAGTGAGAGGAGTGGTGGGGACCCAATCCACTAGGTAGTTAACACAAAAAAATGAATGTGGATATTCGCTGTTTCACATTTCTAAAGTTTTTTCCTCTTTTCGAGTCTTGAAACTCACTTGAATAAGCCACTTGAAAAATGATGTCAATATGCTACTTTTTGAGAAGAAGCTATAGTTCTTAGGAGGAAAAAGGTAGAAAGTTAGCTATTAGAAAGGGAAGAATGGTGGTCGTAGAGCACAGAATGACAATGGTGCATTTATGGCTATGACTATGACTATGGAAGGAAGAGAATAGTGGAAAGATTTAATGGAGGGATTTGTAAAAGGAAGAGAGAGAATTCTAGAAGAGAAAGATATTCTTAGAGAAACACAAAAGTGCTTTTCTTTGACTATGCACAATATAAAATGTGTTTTTTGAGGCAAAAGATACCTTTTGGGAAAAGTAGAGAAAAACTCAAAATTTTGCTTGCACTTTGGGATGCCATTGGTGGAACCCACATAGGATGGAGACTATGTTTGTTAGAGTTAAAAGTTTGGGAGGGAGAGGGGCAAAGTGAGGGATATGAGTGGATGTAAGGCGACAAGCCTATTTGTGCTAAGTTCAAGAGCAAAAGGGAGTGGATAGAATGTGAATGCCAAACCCTATCCCATTTGTCAATCTCAAATCTCGTCATTAGAAATGCTATTACCTCTTAAACTAAAGGGTCCTTTCTTAGTCCATACTTCTTTTAATGGTTGTTCTTTTCCTTAAGAAATACATGAAGAGATTTTCACTAATTATAACCATGTATGGTAATCTTAATTTGTGGGGACATTTAATACATATTTGTGTTTGGATGTTGTGGATTGCCACTTGTGTCATTAAGAAAGTCAAGAGATTGCTTGGATGAGAGAGAGAGAGAACATTAAGCTTGGCTAGCATATCCTTTCCATGCCCCTTTGAACATCAAATTGAAGCAAGCAAAAACCACAAGTGACAAACTTAGCAACAAAATTGGACTACTTGACTATTTCACTTCTTGCTTCTTATACTTTGTCCATGTCTTCCTTTCAATCAAAGCACTTGAGTTCTTTGCACCTAATGAAAATTCCAAAGCTTATCATGACACTAGTAATTGCATGGTACCACATTTCACTACTCTATGATTGGAGTACTACAACTAGTTTATGATTGCATTGCAGCTCATCAAGGTGGTCATCCAACATCATGTTCTATCCCTAATGGTGCATCACATAACCACACAAAAAGAGGTGCTTTAGAGTTAAAGGTTGGATTGGTAAGAGAGGCTGTTTCCTTAAACATCTCTAGGGTAGCGTAAGGAATACAAAGAAATAAAATAAAATGGGCCGAATGTAAGAAAGGAAACGCAAAGTATCAGCCATAATCATAACCATAACCGGCTACCCAGTAAGACAGAGACTAACGGGAAGAAGAACCTCCACCCTTCTTGAACTACATTGCTTGACCATAACTTAATATTATTTTGATTATTACCGTGCCGAATCATCGTCTCGTGGGTGTGTGTGTGGGTGCGAGGGAGGGGGGGCGTGCGTGCAGGTATTGCCACCTTACTGGCTTTGTACCAGCCCTTCAACACAAAAGGCGTGCTCTAATTATAGTTCTTCAATCAGTCAATAGCTAGTTCGTTTTGCCATTGGCTTGCTTACCGGCCTTTCTTTCGAGCGAGAGTAGATTTACAGAAAGCACAAGCCCTACATCTCTACTTTCTTCATTCCCTTAAATAAAGCTTAACGCTGTAATTCTGAGCTAGCTGCAGTAGAGAACATGATGAATATGCAGGCGAAGCAGGAGAACCTCATCACTGCACTATGGCAATTTGCAGCCATATTGCTGCTGGTGTGCCTAAAGTTAGCTGATCAAGGTACCTTCAGTTGTCCTTTCGGAAATCATAGATGCTCTTTCATGTCTCTCAAACATAAACAGGAACAAATAATCTCCTAATTCACCTTTGCGTATTGTTTGTCAGTTAGAATACGGCATAGTGATTTGCAAAAGTCCATGTACTACAATGTTTGTCAAAACACATACATTGTCAGTGATGATTTTCCTTCCCTCCACCTGCCTTTCGAATCAGGAATTTCTGCTCCCAATAACCTGAACATATTGATCACTCTCTGATTACGTTGGGTGTGGATGAAGCCTAACAGGCCAATTGCAGCTTGATTATATCGAGAATTGATCGCCCTCTCGTTATGTTGGATATGGCATCAAACCTAGCGGACAAGAAGCCAGCACCTGGTTACCATAAACATATGTGCCTTCTTTATAAGTTCCTCTATGACTGCTTGTGCTGCTTTCAGACATGATAAATATACGGTTATTAATACTCGATATCTTTCGAAGACCTGCCACATCTAAATTGCATGACACTGTCGTTCAATGAATAGGTCAACTGGTTTCTGAATTCATCGTATACAGCTCGTTTGGCACTAAGGTCTGAGCTGCTTTCTCTTCACGTTCCAAAAGCATGCATAATCATGGAGTACATGTGTGAGGTTCTGTACTTTATTTAGTAGGACGCAATCATATCATGCCCTGCAGTGCTGCGGGCGTCAGACTAACTAATCTGTGTGTGGTTTTTATGGCTTAAAATTTGATCTCAGGGTCTGCAGTAGGAGTGGCGTACGGTCGGGTGGGCGATAACCTTCCCTCACCCAAAGAAGTGGTGGCGCTTCTACAATCCAATGGCTTCAAGGACGTGATGATCTATGACACAGAGCCACAGGTGCTTCAGGCCTTTATGATGGGCTCAGGCAGCAATGGCATCAGCCTGATAGTGCAAGCAACCAACTCAGAGCTGCAGGCCCTTGCAGCAAGCCCCGCCATTGCAGCCCAATGGGTGCAAAGCAGGATTGTGCCGTATGCCTCAATCATCAAGTACATCTCGGTGGGCAACGAGGTTCTGACAGGAGATCCCAGCAACTCGCAGTACCTGCTGCCAGCCATGAACAACGTAAACCAGGCTGTAGCATCTGCAGGCCTCCAAGGGAGCATCAAGGTCTCGACCACGCACGCGACCGCCGTGCTGGGCGTGTCGTACCCTCCGTCGCAGGGGAGGTTCGCGGACGCGGTGCAGGCGAACATGGAGTCGATTCTGCAGCTACTGAGGGCGAACGGGGCGCCGTTCATGGCAAACGTGTACCCCTTTCTGGCCTATAAAAGGAGCACTGATATAGACCTGGGGTATGCGCTGGGCGAGGCAGCTGCTGGCAGCAGCGGCACAGTAGAAGATAATGGGCTGCGGTACACGAGTCTGTTTGATGCGCAGGTGGACGCGCTAGTGAGCGCCATGGAGGCTGCAGGCGGGTACGGCGATGTAGGCATCATGGTGACAGAGAGCGGGTGGCCCTCGGCGGGGGATGCAGCTGCCACAGTGCAGAACGCCAGGACCTACATCGGCAACCTCATCCCCCACCAGGGTACCCCCAAGAGACCCAATCCCCCCTTCCAGGCCTACATCTTTGCCCTCTTCAATGAGAATCAGAAGGATGGCCCTGAGTATGAGCGCCATTTCGGCCTCTTTAATCCTGATCAAACAAAGGTCTACGACTGTACCATCTGATCATCATCATCGTCGTCGTCGACTGACACGGTCATTATCTAGATCATTGGATCAGTTGTACTATCAGCAGCTGTATCAATTCAATCAGATCAATACTGAATCCGCAGCCATGGATTCGGTCTCCTCAATCCCGTAATAAGGACGAAGGTGTTATAACTGGTACGACTGTACAGCCACTACCTGATCAGCGAACATCATCATCAACTGTAGTTGTCTTTCTGTGTCGACTCCATGATCACAAGCCCAACCAAATCAGCCATTTCGGCCTCTTCACTCGCTTCGCGATGATCAATCCTGTTTAAACCAAGCTGCACTAGTTACTATGACTGTACCACCTGATCAATCCAGCAACTGCAACATATAATAACTCTCGAAATCAGTCATTTCGGCCGTCTTTATCCTCTTTCAACCAAACGCTCCGCTTGAAACCTGATAATGGAACGTCATAAACTCGAGTTGTCTAATAAGTCCCATGGTGATTATGAAAACTCAATAATATCTGCAGTTATGGTTTCTATCTCTTACTCCCTAATCTCATGAGTCATGACAAAGGTGGTGGTTCCATGCGATTAAGTCGAACCAGACCCTTCCTAAGTTTTTCACGTGATAAAGCATGTTCATGTTACACGGAGGAATGACATGCAAAGGAATCGCTTGTAGCGATCTTATAACTAACTATTAATGTCATGCTTTGTACTATTTTAATATTTCGAAATACCACTAACTTTTGATATTATGAGTAATTATTGTTGTCGGCAAATGATTTTTCTTCTTACAAGAGGGGTATGCAATGGCATATTATGATGTTGGCTTTTGTAGCACAAGGAACTCTAAACTGTTTTATATAAAGAAAAACCAATCAAAACTAGTAAATTCCTTTGATTTTCTAGTTATAACTACAAAAACTTCTACCTAATAATTTTATTACATAAAACTCAAAAGAATCATACATATAGCTAGTAAATCTATTAATTTTTCTATGTGCTTAATCCTTTTTTATAATAAAATGCAATCTTTCCAATAGATAGATCCATTTCCCATTTAATGAAGTTGTTTTAGCTAAGAGGTACATTAATTTCCTATATAAAAACTAGTATAATCCAACACAATCCTAGTAAATTAAGTACTTTTCCCTCCCCTCAGAGTCATGCAAGGTAGTACATTTGTGGAGGCTCACCTCTCTCATTTCCCGATGAGGGTGATTGAGAGCCACCTCCTAGGCAACCCCCACAAAGCCCTTGACCTCCTCGTTCTCCCGTACGACTCTCCCTCCTCCCTTGACGAGCACTACCCTCTACCTCACTCGATGCATGTGCTTCTGCAGATGTACGTGCTTCGGCCGATCCATGTACTTCAGCTGATCCCTGTGCATCAGCTGATCTGTGTGTATGCATAGTGCGTGGAGTACCTGTTAGTAGAGGTGTGCCAAGGTTTGGTGTTTGTGCGGTAGTGCTAGGCAAAGATGTGATAGGTGTCCCAGACATCACACTAAAAACCTCCTCTGCAGTGGGAGGGCGACCAAGATAATTGGTCATCTCCCCCATGAATTGCTCCTTGTTTGGAAAACCTCCAAAAAAGCTACTAACACCTCTAGAAAACTCCGTTAAGGTGTTGTTCATGCGTTCCAACTCAGGATCAGTGCTGGAGGATCCAGGATTCCACATCTACACAAGAAAAATCATATTACCTTGTGCAGATAAAACATATTACATGCTGCGTCTATATCTGCGTCTCTGTGTGCGTCTGTCAGCGCGTCTATTTCCGCGTCTATACCTGCGTCTACACTGTCATCTGGACGCGCTGACAGACGCGCACAGTCGGACCATTTTTTTCAAACTTGGTTTAAAAAAACAAAAAAAAACCTCCTTAGATGACAATCTATAGCATGTAAAGAGAGAGAGAGAGAGAGAAACAGATAGAGAAAGCAAACAAGATTGAGAGAGAGAAGAAGAACTCACCTTCTTTGCTTGTTCTGACGGGTGGCGGCTAGGTTGCAAGCTCCTTGTCCTCCTTCTCCCTTCCCTTAGTAAGTTGCTTGAATATTCTTCTCTTCCTTGCTGTTTGGCTCTTGTTCTTTACTCTTTAGCTCTTCTTTCCTCCTGTCCTCTTTTTACTCTTATTTCCTTTCCTCATTGTCTTCATGAAGTGATAGATAGACATGAGTAGTGATGTCGATCTCGAACTGTAGAAAACGCGCAAAAAACGTAGGAAAGCACAGGTTTGAAAAGAAAGCCACAACTTTTTTTAAATTTTTTTTATATTTGCGTAGCGCGTCTATAAGCTCGTGTAATTGCGCGTGTATATGCGCAAATAATATCTATTACACGCGCTGACAGACGGGCAGGAACAATTAAACTGATTAGATGCTAGCTTTTATCAAAATATTTACCTCCATGTTGTAAGTATCAATGCATGCATTTAGGGAATATGACATCTATAGATTATATGTGCATACTGGTCCAACAAATCAAGCCTCTTTCTTATTTGCACGCATTATATATTATATTTAAACTCTAGCAGTTTATATTGTGTAAAAAGGTGTCATTCATTTAAGCTAAGATCTTGATCTACATTGCTATTCATACAATTTCATTTATGTTGGGTTGGCCAATCTGCTTGATTAATGCAAGATATGCTTGATATGATGTTTTTGATTGAGAATACTAGTGAAATATATAGAAAATCTTGAGATAAGAAATGGTACACTAGCAAATCAATTGACCTATCTGGTGACATATATAACAAAGCTTGAGGATAAGAGATAACACATTGGCAAGTCAATTGGCACATATGTGGTGACTTACTAGACCATCCCACTTGCAATTGCATGCAAGTATCAATAGGTGGATAAAGCACGAATGGTTTTTAGCTAGAGAGAGATAATGCAATGAAGGTGCATATGAAAGAGATAGAGAAGGGCATATTATCCATCAATCAATCAAAGATATGTACATGAAGTGACTTGATATAGTAATTAGAGTATCGCCATTTTTAGGATGCTCCATTGACTTCTGCAAGTTCCCATAACCTTGAAGTAGATAGCCAACCACACTGTCCATGGAAGGAAAACTTGACCTCATCAAATTAACCAAGTTAATTTACTTATACATTTCATAAATAAGAGATTTTTAGTTGGCTTGTTGGTATTACAAAGTATCCTTACAGTGATCTGTTTTAGTCACCAACAAGTGGACACATTGGCTAAAGATGATGAAAAGAGGACATGTGCACATTGGCTACATGTGGTCCACCTTATCTAAAATTATATGTGAGCTATAAGTGCACCTTGACATGATTGAAATAGCTTGCACATGCACAAGCCAACTGATTTACATCAATCTACTCATGCTATGAATTGGCATGCATGTCTTGCTTTTGCTTTGATTGTATTGAATGTGATGTATATTCCTCGAGAATAATGAGAATCAAGGGACTACCCTAAAAAGTGAGGGTACTCCTTTGAATCACCAATTAAGCTTTGATCTATAAGTTTATGCATGGCTAGGTTAAGTGCACAACAAATGAGACATGTGATTGTATTGATTAGTTCTCTCTTTCTCTCTCTCTCTCTCTCTCTCTATATATATATATATATATATATATATATATATATATATATATATATATATATGTATGTATGTATGTATGTATGTATGTATGTATGTATGTATGTATGTATATATGTATGTATATATATATATATATATGTATATATATATGTATATATATATATGTATGTATATATATATGTATATATATATATATTGCACATGCACAAGTCAACCTTTGATCTATAAGTTTTAGCCATGGCTAGGTTAAGTGCACAATAGATGCAACATGTGCATGTATCAATCACTTCTCTGATAATTATGTCGTATATACATCCAATCATCATGCCCTATCCAATCACATTTGTATAGGGCATGATTGGATGTATATAGGGCATGAAATCACATATATATAATTAGCTTTGAATGATTGGATGTATATTTGTAATACTCAAAAAGAAGTAAGTTGGTAATGTATTCAAACAAATACTAGCTGTTAAGAGGTTTGGTCATATTTAGGGACTTTATGAGAAATGAAAAATATGTGTGTTTATTTTAGCATCTATAGGCGTGTTTATAAACACAGATATATAGACGCATTCTGTATACTAGCATAAATAGAGGCACTGATACACACGCTTATAAACGCACCCGCTTTTTCACATGTACAGTGCGCGTCTATAGGGCCTTTCTCTTGTAGTGTATGGTCCCATTATCAACCTCCTAACACGACTTTGCATACATTGGAAGATCGATAGAAAGGTCACCACAAAAGGATGAGTCCACCTCATTCTCAAAGAGTTCTTGGCCTCCTCTCTTTTTATCAATTTTTACCAGATTTTGTCTCCTCTACATGCTCGAAGCTTTCAGCGATCTCCACTCCTTACAATATCGATCCCTCTATCTGCATACTATCCTCATCTACACTGGAAACATTACTTTCATCATATACTCTCACACTTCAGGGAGCTAAAGGTACAACATACCATCATCGAGGTTGTCGAGGGTTTGGATAGAAAATTACCTATTCAAAGTCACATACAAGAGATGTTTGACATTTGTGACATATAGCATGTCATGATAAATCTTAAAAACACATGAGTTCATGCACATGTTCACAATGGACCGACAATACAAACGTTTTGTGCAAATCCGTCCATCTTTTTTTGGAATCTATTTCGAGAAATCTAGATGGATCTTATTGAACAATTGCCCCACAGTATCATTTTGAACCACTCCATATCGAATAAGATCATGGAGAGGCTACAGTAATCCATCGTGATAATACTTTGCAAGTTTCCAAAATACTCCATCTCTTCTATAACAGTGTTTGGATCTGTGACTTGCCATCACCTCTATTGCTCAAAATTTGCCATGATACCACAATCTATTGTGGAGCGCATTTTGTCAAGACACTCCATGCAAAAATGTCGTCCGCGTGACCCCTGCATTGTATATTTTATACAGTACATTGAAACCGTTAATCAGTTGTCACATATAAAATCTAGATACGACAGCTTAAAGAACATGTGGTGACCTTTAGACTACATCTCCTTGAGAATTCCAACTCCTCAATAGAGACCTCCACCCCTTCACGCAAGGCTGCAATCAAAGCTCCATGTAACCATCATAGACATAAATTGGAGTATCTCCTCCATGCCCTCGGGATATTGAATCGGTTGATGGCTTGTACTATGTCGAAATTTAAATCGCGCTTCTTCCTGATCTTTCCTAGCTTGCTCATACCTAGTAAGCCACGTCTCCATGGAGGTATGGTGCAACATACAAAAACAATCACTTTCTCCTGCATTGTAGCTTTTTCTACCCCATTTTCAACCACCACATCTCCGCTCAGTCTATCATTGTCCTTCAGCAACCATAGCATACTGTTTTCTGAATCCACCATTGGTAGCCATTTTGAGATATGCACTAGTGCCTCAGACATCAACCAACCTTCAGCCATGCTACCTTCTGATCGAGCTCGTTATCACATAAAGCCTTTCAGGGTTTTTATGAAGAGCTCAAAGAAGAACATCCATTGCGTATACATAGGTCCTCCAATCTCCACTTCAACTACAAGATGCACCAAGAGCTGGGTTTATATCGTGAGCGTGCTAGTGGGCATGTGCTTCTCAAAAAGAGAGACCGTCTCCACTTCTCCCCGCCTTGCAGATTCAATAGAGGATATCTTGATCTCCTTCTATGAGATGCATTGCACTAAATTTGACAACCTATAAATCGCCCACCTATTGCTAGAGTGAGGCATCTTGCGATCACAATCGGTAGTAAAAACTGCCACAAATGAAGAAGCATTACGAACAATGACTATACTCCAAATAGCAAAATAGGTAGGCCACTTACAATCCATTCGTAGTACAAACTTGACATATCTTATGCAAATCATGGGATTTTAGCCCTGATAATTTGTCATCTTTAGAAAATGTGGATCTGAGAGAACGCATCATACTCGTCGGAGTATGGATAGACCTGATAATTTTCTTCACAAAGCGCTTTTCTTTAGTGGACAAAACCCAAGGAGCATGAGGTAGTTGCAATCAATCATCAGCACTCGACTGTGGCGAAAGTACCTCTATCTTACCTACCTCCTTCAAATACATTTGTGCCCCTGCATTGTCTCTCTTTCATGTGATGTAGTTCCATAGTAAGCTACCCACACTCTTGAAAATATGCATGGGATCCAACAAGTGGTTGATGTCTAAGTGGGTCCAATAGGGAAACTCATAGAAAACTGAGAACCGTCGCATTCCATTTGGATGCGAGTCTATGTGGATCATTTTTAGCTCATACCAGCTTTGAGTATTCATTCGTGCTAGAGGTCATCCAAGAAAACCTTCCCTCAATTCATGACCCTCCAATAAGAAAGCAGTGTGTCCTTGATGTACCAGCTTCTTCATGGTTCATGACCTTCAGGAGTCTAACTATGGCCCACACAATGGACATGCATGATAACCTGAGGTAACTAGACCTCTTCCAACACCTCTATCCTATGAATACAAACTTAAACGAGCTATGATAGATATTACCAATGAGAACAGTTGCCTACTTACCTGAGCATGCCCCCAATCCCGAAAAGTCATGCATGGTCCACATGAGAATGGCTCGTATATTGGTGGACCATCCACCATCGCGCTTGCTCATATCTTCGATACAACGACCCCTTCCTCCCATAAGATCTTAAGCTCACCAACTAATGGACAGAGATAGACGTCCATATTCTTAACTTTGTAGCAACTAGGAACGAGCAAGCTAAGGATCAGGTGTTCTTTCTTCGTCGAGAGCCATGGTGGATTATTGTAGTTAACAAGGACTACATGCCACACGTTATAAAAAGTTGAGCAGAGACCGAATGGGTTCATGCCATCCATAGCAAGACCAAGTCAAAGATTCCTTGGCTCTCATGCAAATCTTGAAAAGCTAGAGTCAATGTGGCTCCATGCGCATGAATCTGCTGATATTCGTTGGACTGCATCTGTGGATCTTCTCTGCGCATGCCACGTTGTCAGGTTTGCCAAGCCCAATGTACGAAACATGTGATGTATATGGGGAGTAAGTGAAAAGTGTTTAATAACTTTTTGAGGTATAGTTTGCTCTTGCAAGTCCTGTCGATACCTATGAGGACCACACTTTGGACATGTCTCCATAGTCTCGTACTCTCCTCGAAACAGTAAGCAATGGTTGATACATGCATGAATACTGTTGTAGTCCATGCCAAGCTTTTTTAAAACATGTCGCGCATCATCTGTTGAGATATCGAGCTCCACTCGTGATATGTCAGGGTGACCGTTGTGCATTTATGTCACCAACTTGTTAGCTGTAGATGCGGTTGGTACACCGCCCATGAATAATAGCTAGATAACAGCTATCCTTATCTACTCTAGTTCGTGGCTCAGTTAGTATGCCACCTTAGTTAGTTGAGTTTGGTTTGAGAACCATATATAGGGTTATTCTATTTCTATGTACTTGAGTTCTTTTTGGCTTACACAGAAGAGGAAAACTGTTTTCAGCCTCCACCCTTGTGTGTATTCCCCCATTGTGCAAGCAAGAAAGCTATAAGTGAGACTCCTTCCTTCTCTCCCACAATCTTGACATCATCACGAGACTCAGGTATGGTATTTGCAAGTGGTAATATATAATACTTTAGCAACCTTAAAAGAAATCATAAAACACCTTGAAAAAGCACAATTGTTTACACTCACATCGCTCCACTTGTATTTTGCTTACACACTTAGAAGTGCAAGTAGTGCCTTTAGGCAAGATACTCGGCACCTATCATATAATGGTATGGATGCTTTCACTTTAATTGAATCAGATGTCTTGGCATCCATGGGCATCAATGCATCAATCATCGCCTCCATCTTAGGCTTTAAGATTGTAGGAAAGTCCGAAAGGTTGCATGTCTCCTCTGATATTGAGGGTATAGATTGGGTAGTGCCTTCCAAGTGGTGGATTGACTTAGGCACTCCATCCATTGAAAGCCCACAAACTCTTTTAAAATTGACCGCAATAGGTGCAGTTCTCCTTGGGATATTGAGACGTCACCTCCCTATAATAAATTTTACGGCCACATCTAATGTTTTTTTATATCATATTCAATTAGTTTTCGAATAAAATACATGATTGATATAGACTTTTCTGACCATTTTCTCAAAGTCTGAGATCGCCTGATTAATGATCTTTGATTGAAACTCATTGAAGCATTGTACGTGTTCTATAGACAATTGATATTTTTGTCTAATTACCAACTTGCATTGAGAGCAAGGACACATGACACACTGATTAAGATATGTCTCGCGATCTTGAATATCATGACCTTCATCATTTTCCATTTGGTCTATGTTACGACAAACAATTTTTTTTTGTTCTCATTCTCTTTTTCTTTCTTAAATTTTTTGAGAAGGGCTTTATTCTCTTGTAACTCAGCAAAATTAACATCAAATAAATTCTTGGTTTTCTCCCACTTTCTTTGCTCTCTTCGTTTTATATTCTCTCCCCTTTCTCTTTCATGTTTTCTTTATCTTTCATGTTTATTCTCTCTTTCTCTTCCTTTCTTCTTCTCCCTCACTTAGTTTTTATCTTTCTTTCTCTCTCTATCTTTCCTTGTTTCTCCTCTCTTTGTTTCTCTCCACCTCCTTGTGGGTAGGCCTACAGTATGTAAAGTCTAATATGCTATGCATGGGGGCGAGAAACTAGCTACCCTACGTTAGAGTGTTCCCCGTCCCATGGTATTACACTGGACCTTGCCACCTTTTTTCCTTTGTGTGTGACTTGATATGCAAAGTGTAGGAGGAGGTAGCACAAAGAATGTCAAGAAAACCATCCATTCACCTCCAAGTCCAATCTCTATTTCACTTTACCAAGCCTGGAGACACATGCCTTTCGTGCCTTCCCGAAGTGTCGAACACACCCAAGGTGCACCTTTAACAAAATCTCTCTCTCTCTCTCTCTCTCTCTCTCTCTCTCTCTCTCTCTCTCTCTCTCTCTCTCTCTCTCTCTCTCTCATCACTACTACTACTACTACTACAACCACCATCCCACCTTTCATATATTTCTCAATAGTTTCAAAACACGAGAGTACAACAGACCCGACGGCCATTTCTCTCTTCCTCTTCCTTTCTTCTTCTCACTCTTATTTCCTATCTTTCTTTCTCTCTCTCTCTTTCTTTGTTGCCCCTCTCTTTGTTTCTCTCCACTCCCTTATCTATTCTCACTCATTCTCCTCTCTTCCTCCCTCTCTCTCTCTTCCTATTTTTTTGTTATCTTTAATGTTTATTCTCTCTCTCTCTCTCTCTCATTCTCTCTTCCTTTTCCTTTCTTCTTCTTCCTCTCTCATTTCCTATCCTCATCCCTCAATGCACCACAATCTTTGCCCTTTGTTATTTCTTGTCTCATTTACTCTCTTTCTTCTCCAAGTGCAGGTTGAGGATGCAGTACCACAATATGATATCTCAGATGAGGAGTTCCAGCGGTTGCAAGAAAGCATTTTTGGACCTCAACAACCAACTACACAATACCTTCCCAAGAGAGAGACGAGGATGGCTAGGAGCCAATCTAGATGCTCCATTACAACAACAGATAGATGATGTAGAGAAGGTAACGTTATCACATTAATGTTATCAGATTCACGCGCAAATTTATCAGGTAGGGCCTCTAGGGCATCAAGACCATTGGGATTAATTTTCCATTGGATTGGGCCACCAGAGAAGTTCTGGTCGGAACCTTGCATCTCAGGGCCTGAATTAGCATTGGGATTGGGCCTTGATCAATATTTATCTAACACTTTATTGATTTTTTTGTACATTTGGAGGTTTGAAATAAAGAAGAGGGTGGGAACAACCTCTTGGGAAATCCAAGAAATCACTGGATGGAAATATATCATAGACCAGTTTACCAAGGGGGGGTGAAGAGTAAAGATCAATGGAGGAAGGTGAAGTGAAAATGTGTAATGTGAAAAGAAAAGACATGAAATGGATTTGGAGCCATCCAAAGGGCATGTGAGGCTCATAAAGTCATGGGTTTGGAGCCTTATGATAATTCAACCAAATGGGACTCTTCTTGGAAGCATTAGTGGAAGAAAAATCAGGCACATGATTTTGTAAGATTTTTTAAAAATACTTCCACTCCGATCCAAAAAAGCTTTTCAACGTGAAAGTTGTAGCGCGTGAGATGAAGTTTTGACTAGTATTTGTTCATTTTTTTTGAAGCTACAATTCGGGAGATATGGCCAAAATGGAGGATGCAAACTTTTTCCAACTTTAGTAGAGACCACCTCCCAATTTTATACATACCCACACTTTCTTTCCCGCACTTAACACTTCTATAAAACATCATTCATAGACTCCCAACCCTTTCCCCTCTCTTCTCCTCTCTCTCAAGCTAATAAACCATCAGAATTCCCCTCCTAAATCACCCTCAAATCATCCTTAATTGCAATAGTAATATATGTATTCTCACTACTCTCTCTCCATTATTGCTAAATATGATCTTATTTTATGAAGATTCTCTATATTTTTTTATAGGAGAGCTCTTGGACTCAAGCTATGGGGGAGAGAATGGAGACAACTCACCTATGATGGAACTTGATTAAGTGCAAAATTGGTCAACAAAACATCTAGATGGAGCTTTCACATTGGTGGAACCGCCTTAATGCAACTTTGGTAGTGTTAATTCCTGTTCTATCTTAACCTCCTCCCTAAACACCCTCAAGGCCTATATAAAGAGGCCTTGTCCTTTGTAATTTGCAAGAGAGAGCGAATAGGCCTTCTTCAGCCCTATTAAGCCTTCCCCATTCTCTCTCATGAGCTTATGCAATTCATTTTCTTACTATAGCTTATGCATGCTCTACAGTGTAGTAAACCCATGCTATTGGTGTCCATATTGTGTATATTGGTTATGTCTTGAGGGTTCTCCATCTCTTGTGCCCTCTTAAGTTTTATTGATTCATCTATTTTTTGTAGTTCTCTCTCTCTCTCTCTCTCTCTCTCTCTCTCTCTCTCTCTCTCTCTCTCTCTCTCTCTCTCTTAGTTTTCCTCTCTTCTCCCTCACATGCTCCTCTCCCTCTTGTATAGCGTCCTAGTCTGCTCTTCCATGACTAGCTGGTGCCCTTACCTCATTCACTTTGTGGCAGAAGGGAGTTTGGCATAGTATAGAAGACTGGCCTATTGAATTTCCTTCGTCATAAATTGGTGCCCCCACTGAGGACATTGTCATCCACAATTCTCTACCTCCTTATGCGGGACGATGCAACACATAGTGATGCATCCTCTACAACAAGTGCTCCGAGTGGCTCTTCTCAAACACCTTCACCAACTCTTTTTGAAGCTAGTCCAAGTCCATGACTCCCATAATGGTCTCCCAAGGAAGCCCAAGGAAGGAAGTATGCCTACTGAATGATGTCACGTATGCAGTTAAAAGGTGTTCACCTTAGAAATTCAATTCTCTCGTAACGGAAAAAATCATGTTGCCATTAATTGCTAGGTTTTCATAATTGTGGTGAGTGTTTTGCAAACAGAGTGAAGGCCCTTTCAGGAGGTCCTCATCTCCAAATCATAAAATCCCTCTCTATCTCTAGCCTAATCCACATTAAAGGAGGACAACTATGCATGAACGCATTCGATAAAGACAAAGGCTTAATTGAGTATGCATAGTCAAGATGTAACTTGAGAAGTTTATCAATAATTCTAATCTCTACATGTAAAGTACATATATGAACATTAGTAGAAGGAATTGAAAGAATTGGATCCCATATATCTTCCTTGTTTTTTTTAAAACTTAGATCTATAGAGTCTCTAGTTGGGGCTCTTCTTACAGGGCGCAAATTGCTCCAATTTTTAGACCCAACACTTTCCATGCAATAAATACAAGGATATTTTGCATTTGTCCCATTACATATTCCAAGCATACATTTGATAGTTTTCAAGTCAGCGCTCATGTGCCATTCCACATTAAAATTACCAACCCCATCAACAACCAACATTTTTCCTTCACTTTGAGACTTAATAATGTTTGGAATACCTGTATGAGTAAACAACCATTTCAGTGTTTCATGATTCTCAATTGGTACCTGAGCTGCACCAACCCACCAAATCTCCATCTCAGACTGAAACTTATGCACTGGTGCTTGACCCCCACCATTGTTGTATTCCAATGCCCTGTTCATGATGCAAATGTTGACTCTTTCCATCTTTTGTCTTTTTGAATCTGCTAACTTCAAGGCAAACTTTGAAACACCGTGACATTCCTCCAATGTGAGTCTATACATATGAACCATTGCAATCTGCACTCTTCTTAGATCAACCCATATATTGTTAAATACATTGTATTCAAAACTAGATTTTCTTTTTGTCTTTTCATATGGCATAGATGCTTGAATATGAATGTATTCCTCGAAAACTTGTGGAATCTTACGATTCATGGCAGTCCTTGCAACCGATACTCCTAGGGCTCGAGGTAACCCAAATGCAGTTATTCTATTACCTTTTAGATTTTTAAACCATAATCTTGAGATAGCCCGATAACCTTTTTGACTAATACCCATAGTATCACATGTCTCTACAATTTTGTTTGGTTTTACTGTGTCATTTAAGTCCTTCACTAATTCTTTGAGAGTTGGGCCTCTCAAATCCATATTTTGAGGTGACCTAAGAATCCTCAAAATATCATTCTTATTCATGGTCTCTTTTAAAAAACTGATTATCTCCTCACTCTCACAAATATTTATACCTGACATGTTAGAGACATATTTTTTTGCAAGATTCAATCTTCTTTTCTTTGCTCTCTCACACAAGCTAGTTATATTTTTTAATGGTCTCTTTCTCTCTCTTAATCCTATTGGAGTTTTCTTTAAATGTGCTAACTTGTATTGTAATGACTTATTAGCATTTTCCAAAATGTCAATCTTATTTGTTAGCTCCAAAATGCTTGTCTGTGCAATAAATAATGCTTTTCTCATTTCATTCATTTGAGCCATGTATGTGTAAGATGCAAAGTGTAAGCTTTTACAATACCCAAGAATCCCATTATAACCTTCCCCAACATATCTCACGTAGTCATGAATATTAAAAAAATTAGGAAGTTTACATGTTGAAGGATCCTTTGGATAAATATTTTCATCTACCCACAAATCTATATGTTTCTTTCCTTGAGTTCGCAATCTGTTGGCCTCCATCTCATCTGTTAGTACTCGACGATGTATACTTCTCCAAGATGAATAAATTGGATCTAGTTGGATGGTACGTTTGTATTTGCATGTGCTCGCATTTGTATCAGTATCACTTGCAGAGGTGTTGCTAAACATTTTAGTAGATCAATGATCGCAGTGATAAGAAAGTGAGCACAAAGAAGAGAATGGTGAAAGAGAATGGAGAAAGAGCATGTAAAAAGAAGATGTGGGAGTAGACAAATCGCGATATAGGTGGACGTTTCTCGAAAATACAAATTCTCCCAAGTTCCAAGACAAAAAACGGTTGAAAAGGTGACACTGACATAAATTAAATTTGAGGGACAATTAATGGCTCAGCTCTTTGATGAATTCAATATTCTCTCATTAATCACATCTGAGCAACCAAATTTGGCGTTTTCATTCTTCCCAAATCTCAACTAATTAGCAACTTAATCATTTTCTTACAAGTGCCTTTTTTGAAGCATTTTCGACCCTAATGTTGAAAAAAAAACTTGAGCATGCCTGGCTGATATTTTGACAAACAGGTGCTATGAGAAAAATCTCAGGGTGACAAGAAAGGACCTTCCACCACCCCCATCCATAAAGATTCTTGTAGATACTTATAGTCTCTACTTTGATGGTGCATACAAGAGAACTAAGGATAAGGCAGTCGTAGGCATTGTTGTTTCTCCTTTAGGAGAGAAAATCTTTGGTGAAGAAATCATCTTGGAAGGTGTCCACTCTAACAACGAGGCAGAACATCAAGCTTTAATTCATGGTCTTTGTTGGTGTCTTAGTAAGTCAATCAAGAGGTTAAATGCTTTTGGAGACTCCATGCTATTGGTAAGGCAGATGCAAGGTACATGGGCATGCAAAAATACAAACCTCTCTAGTAAAATGAGAGAGGCCAAATCTCTTATGGGAAGATTTAGGGAGGCACAAGTACATAATGTGCCAAGAGACCAAAACAAGGATGCCGACCATCTAGCATCATCAAAGTTGAATGAGTCAATGGTGGGAGCAGTGGCTATCAAACCCCCACTTCAGCAAGGCAAGGAAGACTTAGAAGATATTCTACACCTCTTAGAGCAAGGAGAAGCTCCCAAACACCTGACTAAGGGAGAAAGACAGTGGCTAGCTCAGAAGGCTATAAGATATCGCATAGTCAATGATAGTTTGTATTGTCTTGGTAAGGATGGTGTGCTTAGGAAGGTGCCTTCAAAGTGGAAAATTGAAGAAATCTTAAAAGCTTGCCATGATGATGTGTGGAGGCCACTTTGCACATGACATCACAAGTAGAAAGGTTCTACAAGCTGCTTTTACTTGGCCCAGTCTACACCGAGATGTCAAATATTGGTGTCAAACATGTGAAGGATGTTAGAAATCAGGACCACGATGGCTTATAGCAAAACCCCAAACCCCAATCAAGGTCTATGGACCCTTTGAGAAGCGGGAAATTGATGCCATAGGGCCTCTACCATGCAATGCACTCCATCAAGAAAAAAGTATATTATCATGGGGGTAGATTACATAACTAGATGGGCCGAGGCTATGCCAACTAGAAGAATCACTACTAAGGAAGTGAGTAAATTCGTCTTTGACCACATTTGTTGTAGGTTTGGTACCCCTCTTGAAATACTATCAGATAGAGGACCAAGGTTTAGAGCTAATGTGGTGGGTGAACTCATCCAAAAGCTAAATATTCAACGATGACACTCTACCTCTTACTACCCTCAATGCAACGGATTGGTGGAAAAGGCAAATGGAATGATTTGCAAAATCATCAACAAACAGGTACATTCAAGGCCTCGGGATTGGGACAAGCACCTTAGTGGAGCTCTATGGGCTTATAGAACCTCCTTCAAAACCATGTTAGGGTTCACATCTTTTCATCTAGTTTATGGACAAGAGGCTCTTTTGCCTATTGAGGTGAAATTAGCTTGCCTTCCGGTATTAGGTGGCACAGTAGGCTCTCAAAAGGAGAAGTTACATCAAAGTTTACTGGACCTAGAGAGGCTACAATTGGATCCTGAAGAAGCCATCAACCACTACTCCCAGGAAGCTGAGAAGTGCAGAGAAATGTTCAACAAGAAGCTAATAGATAAGAACATCAAGGAGGGATCTTTAGTGCTTCGATATGACAATCACTTTGATAAAAGAAAGGATGGCAAGTTTCTCTATCGGTTGGAGGGACCGTTTTGGGTCACAAAAAAATTCAACAATGGTGTCTACAAACTTCAAGACATTGAGGGAAAAGTGCACAAGACCAGGGTAGATGGATGGTGCTTAAAACCCTATCACATCAGGGTGGGGTCAGCTCAAGATACCAAAGAGTGTCTAGAGGTATAAATACCTCCAGCCAGGTTGGGGGGGCTATATGATCCGAGAAAATCACAAAAAAATATTTGTCTAACACTTTGTTGATTTTTTGTACATTTGGAGGTTTGAAATAAAGAAGAGGGTGGGAACAACCTCTTGGGAAATCCAAGAAATCACTGGATGAAAATATTTCATGGACTAGTTTACCAAGGGGGGATGAAGAGTAAAGATCAATGGAGGAAGGTGAAGGAAAAATGTGTTATGTGAAAAGAAAAGAAATGAAATGGATTTGGATCCATCCAAAGGGCATGTGAGGCTCATAATGTCATGGCTTTGGAGCCTTATGATAATTCAAGCAAATAGGGCCCTTCTTGGAAGCATTAGAGGAAGAAAAACTAGGCACATGATTTTGTAAGATTTTTAAAAAATACTTTCACTCGGATCCAAAAAAAAAATTCAACATGAAAGTTATAGCATGTGAGCTGAAGTTTTGGGTGGTATTTTTTAATATATTTTTGAAGCTGCGAGTCGAGAGATATGGCCAAAATGGTGGATACCAATTTTTTCCAACTGCAGTGGAGACCACCTCCCAATTTTATACACACCCACACTTAACACTTCCATAAAACATCATTCATTAGACTCAACCCTTTCCCCTCTCTTCTCCTCTCTCTCAAGCTAATAAACCATTAGAATTCTCCTCCTAAATCACCCTCAAATCATCCTTAATTGTAGTAGTAATGTATGAATTCTCACTACTCTCTCCATTATTGCTAGATATGATCTTATTTATGAAGATTCTCTATATTTTTTTATAGGAGAGCTCTTGGACTCAAGCTATGGGGGGGAGAATGGAGACAACTCACCTATGATGGAACTTGATTAAGTACAAAATTGGTCAACAAAACATCTAAATGGAGCTTTCACATTGGTGGAACCGCCTTAATGCAACTTTGGTGGTGTTAATTCTTATTCTATCTTAACCTCCTCCCTAAACACCCTCAAGGCCTATATAAAGAGGCCTTCTCCTTTATAATTTCCAAGAGAGAGCCAAGAGGCCTTCTTCATCCCTATTGAGCCTTCCCCATTCTCTCTCATGAGCTTATGCAGTTCATTTCCTTACTACAACTTATGCATGCTCTACAGTGTAGTAAACCCATGCTATTGGTGTCCATATTGTGTATATTGGTTATGTCTTGAGGGTTGTCCATCTCTTGTGCCCTCTTAAGTTTTATTGATTCATCTATTTTTTGCAGTTCTCTCTCTCTCTCTCTCTCTCTCTCTCTCTCTCTCTCTCTCTCTCTCTCTCTCTCTCTCTGTTTTCCTCTCTTCTCCATCACAAGCTCCTCTCCCTCTTGCATAGCGTCCTAGTCTGCTCTTCCATGACCACGTGGTGCCCTTACCTCATTCACTTTGTGGCAGAAGGGAGTTTGACATAGTATAGAGCCTGCCATACCGAATTTCCTTTGTCAGGCCCCAAAGAAGCCTTGGCCAAAGGCTCGTGTCTAGGGGCCTACATCAGTAGATTCAAGTTCCCAGATGCGAGCCTCTAGCCACGGCTTCTCTGGGAGCGAAATCCTGGCAAAAATTAACCCCAATAGTCCCGATACCCTAGAAAACCTACTAGTAAATTTGAGTGCGAATCCGATGTATATATCCTAATAGTCTAACAACACAGTGAGTTTGACACTAAACTCATGTGATGCAGGACATTGTTTGTATAGATGAATTTTCATATAGACAAGCTGGAAGATCTAGTAGCCAAGGAAGGGTGTGGGACTCAACATTGAAGGAATATATTCGCTAGCTTATGAGTGACACTATTGTATTTCATAAGACATGTTCTCCCACTTTTGTTAAGAACTTCGTGAAGTTGAGGGCACTAAGGAAGGCGGCCCTTCAAGACCATCCCAAAGAACTCTAGCTTGGAGAAAGTAGTGTTGCTTTGACATTCAAAGCTCCTCTACTTATTCTCTAGTACTAGGTCTAGACCTCTTTTTTCCATGGTGGCCCATGGCATCATTGCTGCTGTTCAAGATACCAATGTCATTAGGTAGGAACTACCACTATAAGATATAGGCCTTATACCGACGTTAAAAGAGACAAAAATGTAAATAAAGAAATTTGTCCCCGTCATCGCAAAAAGTATCGTTATTGGCGATGCAATAGAACAGTCGGTATTAGCGTTGCTATTTGTGCCTGTATCAACGTCACATTTGTGTCGATATTGACGCTGATACTGACGCATGCGATGCTGATACTGACACAAATAACGACGCTGATAATGACACTTTGCGACACTATTAATGACACCAATAACGACGTGTGCAGTTAAATTTGCAATGCTAATAGCAACGGTAACAGGGAGAAAAAATTGTGGTAGGGCAGCAAGCTACCCTGCCACATATAGCACTATGTGCTTTATTTGGGCCATACAAAATAGTTTATGCACTGTGTACAATGATCATGTAAATAAAGACAAAGTGTTACTAAATCATAACACTAATACATGAAATAAATACATGATTTCATAATGAAAGCGACTGGTACAATCATGGCAAGATATCATTACTACATAGAAAATGTCTACACAAATCATGTGACCAAAATAGAAGGGTATGTGAGCTCGGGGGATCCAAGGGCGAGCTATAGATCATCACCATCGAAAAGCTCGTCCCATTGCAAAGGAGCATGGAACAGACTTTGCAAAAAAAGAAACAATTACACATTAGTCCACCATACAATAATGCATTCTAATTAAACATGATAACTACAGATAAGAAAGATGAGTGACTTACAGGACCGCCACGTCTATACTATCGGTCGATCAATACAGTGAGACCGTACCTCTTTGCATATCGAGTCTCAAGGCCGGTCGAATCGCGATTTGTAATGGAGTGCTGCAAAGAAAACAAAATACTAACTGTTAGAAATAGGATTGACAGTACAAAGGATATTACAAAAAAATAAGCAAGCAAAACAAAATAAAAAATTACAAAGTCCTCCAGATATGTCCTGTGGCCGCTACTTCCAATATGATGGACCACTCTGGCCTCTAGTCGTGCTGTCATCGTCTCGCGTTGCTGGCTCCAACGTCATGGAGATTCTCTAGCCTCCTCCCTTAGTCGGTGCCAGTCGTCCGCCACGTCTAGCCACTCCGGCTTTGTAGCCGCACTCTTGAGTGTCTTGCATGCGTCCGATCGTCTATGTAACATATATGCACGTATGCAATCCATCATACAGCCTGTAGAAAACCTATCTACTACGGGTCGTATCGGAAACTCCTCATGCAAGGATGTTACTATGTAGTCCTTGCTTACCTCCGATATGTTTTTCCAATGATCCAAGAAGTTGTGCCGAAAAACTTGTTGGTACAACCCTCTCATGCGAGCCATCACCCTCCTCCCCTCATCATTCATGATGATGGCTCCTTACCTATCATCTACAAGGTAGGCATACCCCTATGGGGTATGCCTAAGATGGGTCCTCTCCCACCTACAACCCCGCTCCTAGGTATATCTAGGAGACCCCTGTACATCTAGTGTACCGACCGATGTAGTATCTATCAGAGTAGCACCCATAAGGGTGCCACTTGTGCGGACGGCTGAGCAAAAGCCAGAGTGACTCAAGTAGACATCCCCACAAGTGTGACAAATCTCAGAGGTGATGCAACTCCAACAGAACAATGAGACAGAGACACAGTGTTCGTGCCTCCACAGCAACCATCTAAGCCACGATCTCTGGAACCGCCACAAGAGCGAGGAGTAGCACCTATATCCCAAGCCAACCGTGGGCTCACTGCATCCGTATCTCTGCAGCATCCCCCTGACCTTGAAGCACTCCCTCTGTCTGGCCCAAGTCTGGAGCATCGACCTCGTCTGCTCGAAACTAAAGCATCTCATCGTGCCAAAGTAGATCTAATAGAGTGGCTCGACGATGTTCGAGACAGCTCTCGGTCTGCCATGTCTTTGAATCTCACCATCTGATCTGGAGACATGCGCGTGAAGATATCCTGAAACTCCTCATCGTTCATCCCTCGACTCATCCTGATGATTTCAGTATCCACAAAGGTCACTTGCACAGACAAAAAATGATGTTAGCATAATCAATTTAAATCATACAAAGCATGGTAATATAAATCTTTAAAAAATGATCTTACTTAAAATTCATATCTTATGTACCCTTATAAGTGATTAGTCAACGAATTGAGTAAGTGGATGCTCCAAGTATGAAGTATCTTATGGTCCCATGTCAATCTCCCGACACAGCTCGGCATAAACTCGAAGGTCAATAGACATGTCACCACAAAAGGATGAGTCCACCTCATTCTCAAAGAATTCTTGGACTCCTGTATTTCCATCATTGTTACCCAATGCTGGCTCCTCTACATGCTTCAAGATTTTGGTGGCCTCCACCCCTTGCAATATTGACCCCTCTATTGGCATATTGTCATCATCTATGCTTGGAACATCGCTTTGATCATATACTCTCGCACTTCGGGGAGCTAAAGGTATAACATACCACCATCGAGGTTATCGAGGGTTTGGATAAAAGATCACTTGTTTACAAATACGTACAAGAGAGATTTAACTATTGTGACATGTACCATGTCGTAATACAGTTAATAAACAAATGAGTTCATGCACCTATTCACAATGGGCCGGCAACACAAAGGTGTCGCACAAATCCCTCTATTTTTTTTCGGAATCTATTTCAAGAAATCTAGATGGACCTCGTCGAACTATTGCTCCAGCTCCTTCAAGTACCACTTTGAACCATTACACATCGAATAGTATCATGGAGAAGCTACGGTAATTCACCGTAAGAATACTTTGCAAGTTTCCAAAATACTCCATCTCATCTATAACCATGTTTGGATCCGTTGCTCGTCGTCGACTCTCTTGCTCGAACCTTGCCATGATACCACAATCTGTTGTGGAGTGCATTTCGTCAATATGCTCCACGCGAAAATGTTGTCTGCACGACCACGCTACACTATATATTTTGTAGTGTACATTGAAACACTCAATTAGTTGTCGCATATAAAATACAGATACAACAAACCCTAAACACGTCATGACCTTTGGACTACATCCCCTCGAGAATTCCCACTTCTCGGTGGAGACCTCTACCCCTTTGCGAGACGCTGTGGTCAAAGCTCCATGCAATCATCGCGTTGAAATAAACCGCGACATCTCTTCCATGCCCTTGGGATATCAAATGGGTCGATGGTGCATACTACGTCGAAATTTAGGTCGCACTTTCTCTCAATCTTGCCTAGCTTGTCTCTCTTTCCCTATTATGTTTAATGTTTTTCTCTTATCTCCTCTCCCTCTCTCATTTCCTTTTCTCTCTTCCTCTCCCTCTCTCATTTCCTCTCCTTCACTCTCCCTCTCCCTCTCTTTCTCTCTTTTCCTATTATGTTTAATGTTTTTTCTCTCTCGTCTCCCTCTCTCATTTCCTCTCCCTCACCCTCTCCCTCTCTTTCTCTCTTTCCCTATTATGTTTAATGTTTTTTCTCTCTTCCTCTTCCTCTCCCTCTCTCTTTTCCTATTATGTTTAATGTTTCCCTCTCTTTCCTCTCCCACCCTCTCCCTCTCCCTCTCTTTCTCTCTTTCCCTAAACCTGTTTAATGTTTTTTCTCTCTCCTCTCCCTCTCTCATTTTCTTTTCTCTCTTCCTCTCCCTCTCTCATTTCCTCTCCTTCCCTCACCCTCTCCCTCTCTTTCTCTCTTTCCCTATTATGTTTAATGTTTTTTCTCTCTTCCTCTCCCTCTCTCTCTCTCTCCTCTTTCTCTCTTTCTGTATTATGTTTAATGTTTTTTGCCTCTTTCTCTCATTCCTTCTTTCCTTTTCTCTCTTCCTCTCCCTCTCATTTCCTCTCCCTCCCTCACCCTCACCCTCTCTTTCTCTCTTTCCCTATTATGTTTAATGTTTTTTCTCTCTTCCTCTCCCTCTCTCATTTCCTTTTCTCTCTTCCTCTCTCTCTCCCTCTCCCTCTCCCTATTATGTTTAATGTTTTTCCCTATTATGTTTTAATGTTTTTTCTCTCTTCCTCTCCCTCTCTCATTTCCTTTTCTCTCTTCTTCTCCCTCCCTCTCCCTCTCCCTCTCCCTCTCTTTCCCTATTATGCTTAATGTTTCCCTCTCTTTCCTCTCCCTCCCTCTTCCTCTCCCTCCCTCTCCCTCTTCCTCTCCCTCTCTCATTTTCCTCTCCCTCCCTCTCCCTCTCCCTCTCTTTCTCTCTCATTTCATCTCCCTCTCTCAATACACATCGTAAAGGCTCGAATAAGGATTCAGCAACTCCTCTTCGTGACGACGG
Organism: Lygodium microphyllum; assembly: GCF_053477565.2. Lineage (NCBI taxonomy): Eukaryota > Viridiplantae > Streptophyta > Polypodiopsida > Schizaeales > Lygodiaceae > Lygodium > Lygodium microphyllum. The sequence continues at coordinate 59,093,394 of NC_141147.1, forward strand.
CTCCTATTTTCCCTTTATCCACTTCCTCCTCTTCTTTGCGAATGGCGGCGGCGATGGTAAGAAGCTTTCTTTCTCCCTTTTTCTCTCTTTCTCTCCCTCTCCCTCTCAAATGCAAGATGTCCACTCTTCCTTTTACTCTCCCTTTTGCTCTCTCCTTCGTGTATGTGTGTAAAATAATGCACTCGGGTTTTGGCCCGTGTTTTTTTCATCTGAGTACCATTGGTATTTGCATCGCTATTAGCAGCACAAATCGCTATTAGCATCGCATTTGCGACACTAATAGTGATGCAAATAGCAACACTGCTATTTTGTGTCGGAAAGCGCCGTTGCTATACCTCCATATCCTTGTAATATACTACGATAAAATTGTCGCTATCTATGATCAAGAATAGCTCCACCATGGGGAGTGTAGCTCAAAGAAGCCTAAGAGAGAGTAGATATACTTATTGCCAAATGATTTCTCATCACTAATGTATTGCACTTTGTAATTTTCTCTTGAAGTAATGAAAAGTGATATTTGTTAGATTTACGTGCAATGTAGTTTGTCATACACATCGTCTATTATTATTTTTTACCAGAATATTACGTTTATTTATCATATTTATAGGCAACACGATTCATACCCTAAATTTCATATGTGATGCTTTATTGAGTTTGTGCGCAACATGTATTCATGTGAACGTATGTAATGATAACTCAAAGACACAAATAAAACAAATAATAAGTGAATAAACAAAAATAAGATGTTTCAGAAAAACTGTATTTATATTCATAACATTTTACATGGGATCCATTACAACCAAGGTTTAACGAAAACTCTTTGGAAGCTACATTCTGTATATGTTTTAGTAGTACACCCCTATCATTGTTGATCTTTGCAAGGACTATTCTTCCATCATTGGAAGAACCTCACTATCTACAAATCCCTATTGTTGACAGTGACTCTTCTTGCATGCATTGCTGCATAGACCGAGTCTCCAAACAAGTTGATGAGGTAAACTTCCATAGTTTCTTGTAGTGCAAAGAATGCTTGAGTAGTCCAATGTTTGAGTTATTGCAAGCGTGATCCATCTAGGAAGTTCCTCCTATTGTGCTTAATTAGTATGCCATTCATAATCTCTCACACTAGCTTCTAGAATGGAGCCTTTGGTATCAGGAGATGAGTGGTCTTCTGGTAATGGTAGATCTCATGAAGAGCTAATGTGCCTAGCCTCCATCGACGCTTTCGATGCTAGCATGCTAGTGGTAGAGCTACAGGAGGTGGCTTCTACATGGGATTTCTAAGGAGGTGTCTCCGGACCACTTGCTTGCTACGTGCCATATCTTCTAGGAGAGAAAACTCAAAACTGAAAAGTGAAATGTGTAAAATGAGATAAAACTTTAAATGTATAGGAAAACTTTTCAAAAACCCTTAAACTTTAATTAATGTATCTAGGCTTTGGAAAAATATGACAAGCGATCCAATTAATGTGAAATTTTACCTCTAGACTCCTCTAGGACATATCAACTATAAAAAAAAAGGGCCTCATCAAAAGTTTCTAGAATACATATCTAGAGGTTGGCATCTGGGGCGTTGAATCCCTAGATTCACAGCCCCAGACACGAGCCTCCGGACATGTGTCCCAAAGGCTTCTGATGGGGCCAATTTTTCAATATCCATGAGTTTTTATGATGCCCAAGCACGTGGATGAGGTTTCACCAGATTTTGATTTTAAAAATTGATGGGTCAATCATTTTCTGAAAATGCATTAACTAGATTATACTTCACTGATAACAACAAAACTCACCACCAAGTGTGCACAACTGCATATTAAATGTGTTTTCAACCAAACTACATGAAATATTCGAAACCTTAAAATTCACAAAAAATAAGTCATGGGTCAAATGCAATATTGCTTATCGGATATAGTGTTGCCAAAGCACTAAATACAGTAAAGATATATTGCATTGGCCCATGTACAACTGATCACTAATGTGTGCATGATTGCGCATTAAATTTGTTCTCAACGAAATTACTTTGAAAATTAGAAACTTGAAAATATGCACAATGAAAATCATGGTAAAATAAAATATTAAATATTGGATTTGGCATGACGCAACTATGAAATACACGGTAGATAGTGCATCACACCAAGTACAACTAGAGCTAGGCAAAATTTAGTTCCATTTTGTAGGACACTGCTATCAAATATTTGAAGGTCTATTGGAAACATAACCCAAAACTAAGCTCCTTATAATCTACAACCTGGATGCTCCATTACAGCAATAGATAGATGATGCAGAGAAGGTAATGTTATCAAATTAATGTAATTGGATTCACGCAAAAATTTACCAGTAGGGCCTCTAGGGCGTGGGGACCATTGGGATTAATTTTTCCCGGGATCGGGTTCTCGGAGAAGCGAGGCTCCAGGGGTCCCAAATCCGTGAAAAATTAATCCCAATGATCCTAACACCCTAGAGGCACTTTTGGTAAATTTCCACAGGAATTCGATATATATATCTTTATCACACTCCATGCATAGTGAGTTTGACACTCAACTCGTGTGCTGCAAGACATTGTCTATATAGATGAATTTTCATCTAGATAAGGTGGTTGATCTCATAGCCAAGGAAGGGTGCAAGGGTCCACATTAAAGGAGTATATTGGCTAGCTTGTGAGCGACATTGTTATATTTCATAAGACATGCCCTCTGTCCTTTGCTGAGAACTTCATGAAGTTGAGGGCACTAACAAAGGCTAGACCCCTCAAGACCATCCAACGAACTCTAGCTTGGAGAAAGTAGTGTTGCTTTGATGTTTGAAGCTCCTCTACTTATTCTCTAGTACTATGTCTGGCCCACTTTTTTCCATGGTGGCCCGTGGCATCATTGCTGGTATTCAAGACCCCACTGTCATTAGGCAAGAACTACTAGGGTAAAATATGTTGTTGCCTATAATCAAGAATAGCTTTAACCATGGGGAGTGTAGCTCAAAGAAGCCTAGGAGAGAGTAGATGTATTCGAAATGATATCTCATCACCAATGTATTGCACTGTGTAATCTTCTCTTGAAGTAATGAAAATTGATATTTGTTTGATTTGCATGCAATGTAGTTTGTTATAAGTGTCATTTATTATTATTTTTTACTTGAATGCTATGTTTAATTATCGCATCTATACACAACACGATTCGTACCCTAACTTTAATACGTAGTACTTTATCGAGTTTATACACAACATGTATTCATTTGAATGCATGTAACGATAACTCAAAGACATGAATAAAACAAATAACAAACGAATAAACAAAAATAAGATGTGCCAAAAAATCTGTATTCATATTCATAACATTTTATATGGGATCATTACAACCAAGGTTTTATAAAATATCTTTGGAAGCTACATTCCATATATGTTTTAGTAGTACACCCCTATCGTTGTTGATCTCTGCAAGGACTATTCTTTCATCGTCGGAAGAACCTCACTATCCACAAATCCCTATCGCTGATGGTGACTCTCCTTGCATGCATTGCTAAATAGATTGAGTCTTCAAACAAGTCAATGAGGTAAGCTTCCACAGCTTCTTGTAGTGCAAGGAGAGCTTGGGCAATCCAGTGATCCAGTTATTGCAAGCGTGATCCATCTAGGAAGTTCCTCCTACTGTTCTTAATCAATATGTCATTCACAATGGTGGATCTCATGAAGAACCAATGTGTCTGGCATCATCCATTGATGCTTATGATGCTTGCCTGGTGGTGGTGGTGGCGGTGGTGGTGGTGGTGGAGCTAGGGTAGGTGGCATGTGTATGGGATTCCTAGGGGGGTATCTCCAAATCTCTTACTTGGTACATGCCATATCTTCTAGGAGAGAAAACTCAAAACTCAAAAATGAAATGTGTAAAATGAGGTGAAACTTTAAACTTAGAGAAAAACTTTTCAAAAAACCTTGAAACTTGAATTTATGTATCCAGGCTTTGGAAAAAAATGACGAGTGACCCGATTAACATGAAACTTTACATGTGGACTCCTTTACGACACATCAACTACAAAAAAAAAAGGCCTCATTAGAAGTCTGTAGGACACGTGTCCGGAGGCTGGCATTTGGGGCATTAGATCCCCAGATTGAGGGCCCCCCAAATGCGAGCCTCTGGAGAGAGGTATCCTAAAGACCTCTGATGGGCCCAATTTTTCAATATCCATGAGTTTTTATGATGCCTAGCATGTGGGTGAGGTTTCACCAAATTTCGATTTATAAAATTGACGGTTGAATCATTTTTTGAAAATGCATTAATTGGATTATACTTCACTAATAACAGAAAAACTCACAACTGAGTGTGCGCAACACCATATTAAATGTATTGTAAACCAAACCACGTGAAATATTGGAAAGTTAAAAATTCACATAAAATAAGTCATGGGTCAAATGGAATATCACATATCAGATATAGTATTGCCAAAGCGCTAAGTATAGTAAAGATATAGTGCATCGACCCATGTACAATTGATGCCTCTGCTGATGTGTGTGTGATTGCGCATTGAATTTATCCTCAACCAAACTACTTTGAAAATTAGAAACTTGAAAGTATGTACAATGCAAATCATGGCAAAATAGAATATTAAATATCAAATTTGGCATTACAATACTATGAAATACATGGTAGATAGTGCACGGCACCAAGTACAACTAGATCTAGGCTAAATTTAGCTCCATTTTGCAGGCCACTACTATCAAATAATTGAAGGTCTATTGGAAAGATAACCCAAAACTAAGCTCGTTACAATCTACAACCTAGATGCTCCATTACAGCAATAGATAGATGATGGGGAGAAGGTAATGTTATCAAATTCGTGCGCAATTTTACCATTAGCACACTCCATGCATAGTGAGTCTGACATAGTGAGTCAAACAAGAATAAATGTAATGATAGCTCAAAGACAAGAATAAAACAAATAACAAGCGAATAAATAAAAATAAGATGCACCAAAAAGTTTGTATTCATATTCATAACATTTTACATGGGATCCATTACAACTAGGATTTTACGAAAACTCTTTAGCAGCCACATTCCATATATGTTTTAGAAGTACACCCCTATCATTGTTGATCTCTGCAACAACTTTCCTTTGATCATCAGAAGAATAGCACTATCTGTAAATTCCTATCGCTAATGGTGACGCTCCTTAAACGCCCTCCTGCATAGACCCAATCTCCGAACAAGTCGATAAGGTAAGCTTTCGTAGATTCCTGTAGTGCAAGGAGGGCTTGGGCACTCCAGCGATTGGGTGGGTTATTGCAAGTGTGATCCATGTAGGAAGTGCCTCCTCCTATTCTTAGTCAGTATGCGTTTCATAATCTGCCGCTCTAGCTTTTGGAATTGAGCCTTTGGATCTGGAGGTGGGTGATCTTCTGGTGATGGGGAATCTCACAAAGAGCCAATGTGTCTGGCCTCCATCAATGCTTGCGAAGTTGGCATGGTGGTGGAGTTGGCCCATGCATGGGATTTGTAGGGGGATGTCTCGGAGCCGCTTGCTTGGTGCGTGCCATGTCTTTTAGGAGAGAAAACTCAAAACTCAAAAGTAAAATGTGTAAAATGAGATGAAACTTTAAACTTATAGCAACAATTTTCAAAAACCCTTAAACTTGAATTAATTTATCCAGGCTTTCAAAAAATATGACGAGTGATCCTATTAACATGAAATTTTACCTATAAACTCCTCTATGACACATCAACTACCCAAAAAAAAAAGGCCTCATCACAAGTCTCTAGAACACGTGCCCGGAGGCTGCCGTCTGGGGCATTGAATCTCCAGATTCAGAGCCTCACACGTGAGCCTTCAGAAAGATGTCCTAGAGGCTTCTTATGGGGCCAATTTTTCAATATCCTTGAGTTTTTATGATGCCCAACATGTGGGTGAGGTTTCACCAGATTTCGATTTATAAAATTGACGGTTCAATCATTTTTAGAAAATGCATTAACTGGATTATACTTCACTAATAACAGAAAAACTCACAACCGAGTGTACACAACTGCATATTAAATGTGTTGTCAACCAGACTACGTGAAATATTGGAAACTAAAAAATTCACAAAAATAAGTCATGGATCAAATGGAATATCACATATCAGATATATTATTGCCAAAGTGCTAAGTACATTAAAGATATAGTGTATTAGTCTATGTAGAACTGATCACTGATATGTGCGTGATTGCGCATTGAGTTTATCCTCAACAAAAATACTTTGAAATTTAGAAACTTGGAAATATGCATAATGCAAATAATGGAAAAATAGAATATTAAACATCTAATTTGGCATTATAAAGCTATGAAATACACAGTAGATAGTGCATCGACCAAGTACAACTAAAGCTAGGCAAAATTTAGCTCCAAGCCACTACTATCAAATACTTGAAGGTCTACTGGAAAGATAATCCAAAACTAAGCTCCTTACAATCTATAATCTAAATGCTTCATTATGACACAAATAGATGATGTAGAGAATGTAATGTTATCGGATTTGTGCGCAAATAATTAGTAGGGCCTATAGGGCATCAAGACCATTGGGATTAATTTTGCCACGATCGGGCCCCAGAGAAGCCTTGGCCAGAGGCTCACATCAGGGGGCCTAAATGTGTATTAATGTTATTAGATTAATGTTATCAGATTCATGCACAAATTTATTAGTAGTGCCTCTAGGGCATCGAGACCATTGGGATTAATATTTCCTCGGATCGGGCCCCTTGAGAAGCCCCATAGATGCGAGCCTCTAGCGAGGCTTCTCTGAGGGCCCAATCTGCGCAAAAATTAATCCCAATGGTCCCGATAGCCTAGAAGCCCTACTCGTAAATTTGCGCACGAATCCAATGTATATATCTTTAGCATACTCCATGCATAGTGAGTCTGACACTAAACTTGTGTTCAAGAAAGTAGTGTTTCTTTGACGTTCGAAGCTCCTCCACTTCTTCTCTAGTACTAGGTCTGGGCCACTTTTTTCCATGGTGGCCCATGACATCATTGTTGGTATTCAAGTCCTCAATGTGATTAGACATGAACTACTAGGGAAAAATGTGTTGCTGCCTATGATCCAGAATAGCTTTGATGATCGGGAGTGTAGCTCGAAGAAGCCTAGGAGAGAGTAGATGTACTTGTTGCCAAATGATATCTCATCACCAATGTATTGCACTTTGCAATCTTCTCTTGAAGTAATGAATAGCGATATTTTCTGGATTTGCATACAATGTAGTTTGTCATATGCATCGTCTATTATTATTTTTTACTTGAATGTTATGCTTATTTATCAAATTTATATGGAACAGAATTCAAACCCTAAATTTAATACATAGTGCTTTATCGAGTTTATGCGCAACATGTATTTGTTCGAACGCATGTAAAGATTACTCAAAGACATAAATAAAGAAAATAAGAAGTGAATAAACAAAAATAAGATGCACCAAAAAATCTGTATTTAAATTCATAAGATTTTACATGGGATCCATTACAATGAGGGTTTTATAAAATCTCTTTGGAAGCTACATTATCCTTCCATCCTCAGAAGAGCTTCACTATCCACAAATCCCTATCAAACTGACAATGACTCTCCTTGCATGCATTGCTGCATAGACCAAGTTTGTGAACAAGTCGATGAGGTAAGCTTTCGCAACTACTATAGTGCAAGTAGAGCTTGGGAAGTTCAGCGATTCGGTTATTGCAAGAGCGATCCATGTAGGAAGTGCCTCTTGCTGTTCTTAATCAATATCCCATTCATAATCTCCCGCACTAGCTTCTAGAATGGAGCCTTTGGTATCAGGAGGTGGGTGGTCTTCTCGTAATGGTAGATCTCACAAAGAGCCAATGTTCTTGGCCTCAATCGACGCTTGCTATATTGGCATGGTGGTGGTGGTGGTGGTGGTGATGGAGTTGGGGGAGGTGGCGTGTGCATGGGATTTCTAAAAGGTGTCTCTACACCTTCAGGCCACTTGCTTGGTGCGTACCATGTCTTCTAGGAGAGAAAAGTCAAAACTTAAAAGTGAAATCTGTAAAATGAAGTGAAACTTGAAACTTATAGCAAAACTTTTCAAAAACCCTTAAACTTGAACTAATGTATGCAAGCTTTTGAAAAATATGACGAGTGATCCCATTAACATGAAATTTTACTTGTGGACTCCGCTACGACACATGAACTACCCAAAAAAAATTTGGCCTCATTATAAGTCTCTAGGACACGTGTCCAGAGGTTTGCGTGTAGGGCATTCAGTCCCCAAATTTAGGGCCTCAGACGCGAGCCTCCAAATAGGTGTCCTAAAGGCTTCTGATGGGGCCAATTTTTCAATATCCATGAGTTTTTATTATTCCTAGCACGTGGGTGAGGTTTCACTAGATTTTGACTTATAAAATTGACGGTTTAATCATTTTTTGAAAATGCATTAATTGGATTATACTTCACTAATAACAGAAAAACTCACCATCGTGTGCCAACCAAACTATGTGTTGTCAACCTAACTATGTGAAATATTGGAAACTTAAAATTCACAAAAAATAATTCATGGGTCAAATGGAATATCACATATCGGATATAGTGTTGCCAAATTGCTAAGTACACTAAAGATATAGTGCATCGGTCCATGTATAACTGATCAGTGATGTGTCTGTGATTGCCTCTCCACAAAACTAGTTTGAAAATTAGAAACTTGGAAATATGCACAATGCAAATTGTGGAAAAATAGAATATTGAATATCAGATTTGGCATTATAAAACTATGAAATACACGGTAGATAGTACATCGCACCAAGTACAACTAGAGCTAGGCATAATTTAGCTCCATTTTGTAGGCCATTGCTATCAAATACTTGAAGGTCTACTAGAAAGATAACCCAAAACTAATTAGCTCCTTACAATCTACAACCAAAAAGCTCCATAATAGAAGCAAATAGATGATGCAAAGAAGGTAATGTTATCAGATTAATGTTATCGGATTCATGCGCAAATTTACCAGTCGGTCCTCTAGGGCTTCGAGACCATTTGGATTAATTTTGCGAGGAACGGGCCCCTAGAGAAGCCCTAGCCAGAGGCTCGCATCAGGGAGCCGAAATCTGCATTAATGTTATCATATTAATTTTATCATATTCGCGCACAAATTTACCTATACGGCCTCTAGGGCATGAGGACCGTTGGGACTCATTTTTGTCGGGATGGGACACCCCGACAGCCCCAGAGACAAACCTCTAGCCAAGGCTTCTCTCAGGGCCCCATCCCGGCAAAAAATAATCTCAATGGTCGCGATGCCCTAGAGGCTCTACTCATAAATTTATATATCTTTAGCACACTCCATGCATAGTAAGTTTGACAACACAATGAGTTTGACACTAAACTTGTGTGATGCAGGACATTGTCTATATAGAGGAATTTTCATCTAGGCAAGGTGGCCGATATGATAGCCAAGGAAGGGTGCAGGACTCGGCATTGAAGGAGTATATCGGCCAGCTTATGGCAATATTATTGTATTTCATAAGACATGCTTTCCGGATTTTGCTAAGAACTTTATGAAATTAAGGACACTAACGAAGGCTAGGCCCTTCAAGACCATCCCAACGAACTATAGCTTGGATAAAGTAGTGTTGCTTCGACGTTCGAAGCTCCTCTACTTATTCTCTAGTACTAGGTATGGGCCACTTTTTCCATGGTGGCCCGTAGCATCATTGTTGCTATTCAAGTGCCCAATGTCATTAGGCAGCAAGAACTATTAGGGCAAAAACTGTTGCTACCTATGATCAAGAATAGCTGACCATCACGAGTGTAGCTCGAAGAAGCCTAGGAGAGAGTAGATGTACTTATTACCAAATGATATCTTATCACCAATGTATTGCACTTTGTAATCTTCTCTTGAAGTAATGAAAATCGATATTTGTTGGATTTCGTGCAATGTAGTTTATCATATGCATCGTCTATTATTGTTTTTTACTTGAATGTTACGCTTATTTATCGGATTTATATGCAACACGATTCGTACCCTAACTTTAATATGTACTGCTTTGTTGAGTGTGTGCGGCACAACATGTATTTGTTGTTCGAATGTATGTAACGATAATTCAAATACATAAACAAAACAAATAACAAGTGAATAAACAAAAATAAGACGCACCAAAAAAATCTATATTTATATTCATAAGATTTTACATGGGATCCATTACAGTAAGGATTTTACAAAATCTCTTTGGAAGCTACATTCCGTATATGTTTTAGTAGTACACCCCTATCGTTGTTGATCTCTGCGATGACTATCCTTCCATCGTCAGAATAACCTCACTATCTGCAAATCCTTATCACTGACCATGACCCTCCTTGCATGCATTGCTGCATAGACCGAGTCTCCGAACAAGTCAATGAGGTACGCTTCTGCAACATCCTGTAGTGCAAGGAGAGCTTAGGCAATCCACCGATTTGATTATTGCAAGCGTGATCCATTTAAGAAGTGCCTCTTGCTATTCTTAATCAGTATGCCATTCATAATCTCCAGCACTAACTTCTAGAATGGAGCCTTTGGCATCAAGAGGTGCATGGTCTTCTAGTAATGGCGGATCTCACAAAGAGCCAATGTGCCTAGCCTCAATCGACAGTTGTGATGCTTGTGTGGTGGTGGTTGTGGTGGTGGTGGAGTTAATGGAGGTGGCTTGTGCATGGGATTTCTAAGGGGGTGGCTCTGGGCCACTTGCTTGGTGCGTGCCATGTCTTCTAGCAAAGAAAACTTAAAAATCAAAAGTGAAATGTGTAAAATGTGTACTGCAAGGAGAGCTTGGGCAATCGAGCGATCCAGTTATTGCAAGCGTGATCCATTAAGGAAGTCCCTCTTATTGTTCTTAATAAGTATGCCATTCATAATCTCTCGCACTAGCTTCTGGAATGGAGCCTTTGGTATCAGGAGGTGTGTGGTCTTATGGTAATGACGGATCTCACAAAGAGCCAATGTGCTTGGCCCTCGAATAATTTCCTCATGAAATTATGTGTGCATCACGTGGATTCAAAATAATGTATTTTTTAAATACCATTGTTATACATTTTTTAATATACATAAGGGTGTAATAACACCATATTGGGGAATATGGGAATTTCTTATAAATTTGGGACACGTGGTCAAATCTTTGGACTTGTCATAACTTTAACACTATAACTCCAAATCGAGTGCTCTATAGCTCAATAGATTCCATTTTTCAAGCGCTTTCCAATGATAGGTAAGATCATATGGTTTTGAGAAATTTATGGGCATGTTATCCATGTGCCACATTTTTAGTATTCAAAAAATGGGAATTGGGAGATTCCCAAACTCACTAATATTGTGTTTAATATAAAGGAATTATTTCAAATTGAATAGAAAAGGGTTATCTTTTATTCAAGAAAAATTCGTAGATAATGATATTTATAAATAGGCCTTGAATGCACATGATATAGAGGATATACATATAGTAACTTCCCTAAGGTCTGGCCTCAATCGACGCTTGCGATGCTGGTGTGGTGGTGGTGGTGGTGTTGGTGGTCGAGTTGGGAAAGGTGGCTTGTGCATGAGGTTTCTAGGGGGTGTCACCGGGTCTTTGGGCTGCTTGCTTGGTGCGTGCCATGTCTTCTAGGAGAGAAAACTCAAAACTCAAAAGTAAAATGTGTAAAATGAAGTGAAACTTTAAACTTATAGCAAAACTTTTCAAAAAACTTTAAACTTAAATTAATGTATCTAGGCCTTGGAAAAATATGACGACCAATTAACATGAAATTTTACATGTGGACTCCTCTACGACCCATCAACTACCCAAAAAAAATTTGGCATCACCAGAAGTCTTTGGGACACATGTTCGGAAGCTGGCATCTGGGGCATTGAATCCCCAAATTCAAAGCCCCACACGCGAGCCTTTGGAAGTGTCCCAAAGGCTTCTAATGGGACCAATTTTCAAGTATCCATGAGTTTTTATGATGCCTAGCACGTAGGTGAGGTTTCACTAGATTTCGATTTATAAAATTGACGATTCAATCATTTGTTGAAAATGCATTAATTGGATTATACTTCACTGATAACAGAAAAACTCACCACCTAGTGTGCGCAACTGCTTATTAAATGTGTTGTTAACTAAACTACATAAAATATTGGAAACTTAAAAATTCACAAGAAATAAGTCTAAGTACAGTAAAGATATAGTGCATCGGTCCATGTACAACTGATCATTGATGTGTGCGTGATTGCGCATTGAACTTATTCTGAACAAAACTACTTTGAAAATTAGAAACTTGAAAATACGCATAATGCAAATGATGGTAAAATAGAATATTAAATATCGGATTTGGCATTACGAAACTATGAAATACACAGTAGATAGTGGTACGAAGAGAAACACGCGATAAATCTAGCAAATTAAATCTCAATCATAAACAAGGAACTTAGTGGAAAATTTTAACAAATTAAACATCTCAACTATTAAATAGAAACAATATTATAATACACAAGAGGATTTAAATAACTCAATAGATTGATAAAGACAAGAGAAAAACACACGATTGGACCCAACCTTCCCCATGGCAAAAGCCATGATTTGCCATCCTTAATTATATATTATAGTTTTTACACAAATATTTGCATTAATATCTTACATATAATTATAAAGAAAGTACATATATAAATTGAAATACAAAGTTTTAAGAGTCAAGAAGTATCATGCAACATACTGGAGTTGCTGCAAAAAATTATGTGCTCTGAATCTTGATATTTTGATATTACCATTGCGTCCCAAGCGTGCAAAAACTCCCAAAATGACTTTTGAAGCTCTAAATTCCGATTCCAGATGAGAGAGAAACAAAAAAAAACTCAAATTTCACTCTCTTCTCTTGTTTTGCATGTGATCCTATTCCTTTTATAAAGAAAACTAGAAAAGCCTTCTAAACTTTACCACATTAAGAAAATAGTAAGGTATTCCATAAAGAAAGCTTATTTATATAAAAGCATAACTTAAATCTCATATTTTAAAATAATCTATCTTAAAAATAAATTAATTAATAGTACTAAGGATAATGATCTAATTATTACTAAAAAAGTTTAAACTTATAACTTACAAATAGAGTAATAATTTTAATAATGAAATTTACGCTTTGACTTATGCTAATGCCCAGTGCTACCCAAAGCCACCACTACCTGCTCTACACATCAATTGAAGCATTCACAATTGTTTATAAATAAAATGAACAAACAATAGTGAATATCTAGTACTCTTCAACTACAAATAATTAAATAGGTTGGAACTTTGTCCTAACCTTAGTTTAATTCGAATGCGCACTCTAAACTCATAAACGTCCATTAATTTGATATGTATTTTACAAAATCAGCCGCTTTGGAATCACATATGTGTACATTAAATTAACATGATGCTTGAAAAGGACAGGCATCCCCATCAACTTCTCGCACAAGGAATCCACATTGTATACGAGCCCTGACAAAAAAATATAGTTTTACGTAATCCACCACAAAACCTCGGAATCCATCGTGGAATAAAAACCTCATGGAAACCAGCGCGGTCTCACGGAATCCACCATGAAATATGCCTCTTGGCATCATACCCTCGGGGTGGGATAGCAATTGTCCTCAATTGCTATTAGCTACTCAATGTGGAGCTAGCAGTGTAGGGCAAGCACTAAGGGCACAGGCGGTCATCCATTGTACGTCTTCAATTGAACCAAGTATCTAGTATAGGACAATGAGTCAATTAGAGTCTAACTATTAGCAAACAATTGATTCTAATAAGATTAAAAACTAGTGTTACTACCATAGATATCTTTCATGGGAGCAGGAGAGTCGAAAGATAAGACAAAAATATTATGAATTCAAGTCTCATACTCAAAGCATCGACAATAAAAAAATAAAATTACTATTCTAGTCTAGTATTAAGTAAAAATTTGATTAAGAATTTTGGGGAAAAAAGAAGAAGTAAAAGACTTACCTATCTTACCTTGATTGGAGATCTCTATCTTTACTAGAAAGCATAAATTCACAAGAAAATTCGAAAGTTGAAGAATTTTCCAAAGTAATTTTAATAAAAATTTGGTAGTCTCAATGTTTATCAAATCAAAAGATAACAACATTAAAAGCATACTATAATCATCAAAAATTAGAGTGAGAATCATATTGAAGGCCTACTTTGAATAAAAAACAACTTATATTTTCTTGTGAATCAAGTTAGTCTATAACTAGAGAGTTGGAGCTTATAAGAAATTTTACAAAACATTTACTTATGACTAAGACTAGAATTTAAAAAGAAACATATTAAACATAAGGCTAAAGTTAGATAAAATACTAGTCTCTTGGTAAAAAATAGTAATATTCAAGTTCTATGGCATATTTAGATATGAATATCTTTTAATATATGCATATTTAGAAAAAAACATATCTAATATAAGTTTTAGATATTTGTACAAGCTTAAAACTTTTTCTTTTGGGTGTATACTCAAATTCCAAATGGATTAAAAACTATCATGCTAGGAAACTAGATGTCTACGTTGGTTGAAATTTACAAATTTCACCAAGTCCAGGTTAACTGCAAGACCTACTTTCTACATAAATAACTTTCTTTGTAGATAGAATCAAGTCGTGATGATATCTAGAGAGTTGTAGATGACAAAGAGGTCTATGATTCATGTCCCTATGATGGATTACCAAATTTGAAGGTAAGGTAATAAAAAATAAGGCTCAAAGTTGGCTACTACACAGTTTTTTGTATACTGTTGTGAAATTTGCATTCAGGGTCACTTTAGGACTCAAATAACTCACTAAATATTCCGAATTTATAAAATTTGCATAAACAAAAATTGTAGATCTTTTTGAGGGCTAAAAATTTTGTTTTTACACCATCCTCAAAATATGAACCAATAAAAAGTTACATTACCTAAAAAATAGTTATTCGATAGGATTTTGATAAAGCATATGCAATAGCTAGACTACTTTCAAGTGCCTCTTCTATATAGCCTGTTACATAAATAAAGAGTTAATATGCTTAAACTTGAAACTTTTATAAAATAAAAAAGAGCTATGATTTACTATGAAATAAACTTCAAAAGCTTTTTAGCTATAATATCATGTTTGCATAGCTAAGTCCATGCTATAATTCAAATTCAGAGAAGAACAAATTGGATCAATTTGAGCCAATCAACTATGGATATAAGAATGTCGAAAACACGAGAAATGTAGCTGCAATATTCATCTGTAGTTATTTGTCTTGTGGATTGTGATTGTTCCACGATGTTCGCCTTTATATACTGATATCATAAAATTGAAAACTCGGAGCGTAGCTAGGCTCTGATACCAATGGTGCGAAGTGGAACACCTTTCAAATCTAGTAAATCAAATCTCAATTATAAACAAAGAACTTAGTGCAAAATTCTAACAAATCATATATCTCAACTATTAAATACAAATAATATTAAAATACATAAGAGGATTTAAATAACTCAATAGATTGAGAAAGACAATACAGGATTGGGCCCAACATTCCCCATGGCAAAAGCTATGGTTTGCCATCCTTAATTATATATTATAGTTTTTACATGGATATTTACATTCATACCTTACATATAATTACAAAGAAAGTACATATATCAATTGAAATATAGACTTTTAAGAGTCAAGAGGCATCTTGTAACATGATGTAGTTGCTGTAGAAAATTTTGTACTCTGAATCTTGATGTTTTAACATCATCATCGCGTCCGAGCGTGCCAAAATCCCCAAATTGACTCTTGAAGCTCTAAATTCCGATTCTAGATGAGGGAGAAACAAAAAAAAACTCAGTTTTCACCCTCTTATCATGTTTTGCGCGTGATCCTGTTGCTTTTATAAAGAAAGCTAGAAAAGCCTTCTAAACTTAACCACATTAAGAAAATAGCAAGGTATTCCATAAAAAAAGCTTATTTCAATAAAAGCATATATTAAATCTCATATTCTAAACTAATCTATATTAAAAATAAATAAATTAATAGTACTAAAGACAATGATCTAATGATTACTAAAGAAGTTTAAACTTATAACTTACAAATAGAGTAATAATTTTAATAATAAAATTTACACTTGGCCTAGTGCTGCCTAGAGCCACCGTTACTTGCTCTACACATCAATTGAAGCATTCACAATTGTTTGTAAATAAAATAAGCAAACAATAGTGAATATGTAGTAGTCTTTAGCTACAAATAATTAAATAGGTTGGAACTTTGTCCTAACCTTAATTTAATTCGATTACGCACTCTAAACTCATAAATGTCCATTAATTTGATATGTATTTTGCAGAATCACCCATTGTGGAATCACCCACATGCACATTAAATTAACATGATGCACCAAAAGGATAGGCATCCCTATCAACTTCTCGCACAAGGAATCCACCTTGTGTACAAGCCTCGGCAAATAAATATAGTTTTACGGAATCCATCGCAAAAACTCACCGAAATCCAATGTGGAATAAAAACCTCACAGAATCCATTGTGGTCTCAAGGAATCCACTATTGAATATGCCTCATGGCATCAGATATTGTATTTCACCAAGCACAACTAGAGCTAGGCAACATTTAACTCCATTTTGTGGGCCATTGCTTTCAAATACATGAATTTTGGGTTATCTCCAAGGGCCCAATCGTGACAAAAATTAATTTCAATGGTCCCAATTCCCGAGAGGCCCTACTTATAAATTTGTGCGCGAATACAATGTATATATCTTTAGCACACTCCATGCATAGTGAGTCTGATAGAGTGAGTCTAATAGTAAACTCATGTGATGCAAGACATTGTCTATATACTATATAGATGAATTTTCATCTAGACAAGGTGGCTGATCTAGTAGCCAAGGAAGAGTGCATGACTTGGCATTGAAGGAGTATATCGGCAAGCTTGTGAGCAACATTATTGTATCTCATAAGATATGCTCTCAGGCTTTTGCTGAGAACTTTCTGAAGGTTAGAGCACTAATGAAGGCTAGTCTCTTCAAGACCATCCCAACGAGCTTTAGCTTGAAGAAAGTCGTGTTGCTTCGACGTTGAAAGCTTCTCTACTTATTCTCTAGTACTAGGTCTGGGCCACCTTTTTCCATGGTGGCCCTTGGCATCATTGTTGGTATTCAAGTTCTCAATGTCATTAGGCAGCAGGAACTACTAGGGCAAACTATTTTGCTCCATATAATCAAGAATAGCTCTAACCATTGGGAGTGTAGCTCGAAGAAGCCTAGGAGAGAGTAGATGTACTTATTGCCAAATGATATCTCATCACCAATGTATTGCACTTTATAGTCTTCTCTTGAAGTAACGAAATCCAATATTTGTTGGATTTGCGTGCAATGTAGTTTGTCATATGCTCATCTATTATTGTTTTTTACTTAAATTTTATGCTTATTTATCGGATTTATATGCAACACGATTCATATCCTAAATTTAATACGTAGTGCTTTATCGAGTTTGTGTGCAGCATGTATTCGTTCGAAGGCATGTAATGATAACTCAAAGACATAAATAAAACAAATAATAAGCGAATAAACAAAAATAAGACGCATCAAAAAATCTGTATTTATATCCATAAGATTTTACATGGGATCCATTATAACCAAGGTTTTTAAAATTCTCTTTAGAAGCTACATTACGTGTATGTTTTAGTAGTACACCCCTATTGTTGTTGATCTCTGCGATGACTATCCTTCCATCGTCAGAATAACCTCACTATCTTCAAATCCTTATCACTGACCATGACTCTCTTTGCATGCACTGTTGCATAGAACGAGCCTCCGAACAAGTCGATGAGGTAAGCTTCTACAGCTTCCTATAGTACAAGGAGGGATTGGGCAGTCGAGTGATCCGTTTATTGCAAGCATGATCCATCTAGGAAGTGCATCCTGCTATTCTTAATTAGTATGCCATTCATAACCTCCCGCACTGCCTTCTAGAATGGAGCCTTTGGTATCAAGAGAGATGCATGGACTTCTCGTAATGGCCGATCTCATGAAGAGCTAATGTGCTTGGCCTCCATCGACGTTGGTGATACTAGCGTGGTGGTGATGGAGTTGGGGGAGGTGGCATTGCATGGGATTTCTAGGGGGTGTCGCTAGGCCGCTTGCTTTGTTCGTGGCATGTCTTCTACAAGAGAAAACTTAGAACGCAAAAGTGAAATGTGTAAAACGAGGTGAAACTTTAAACTTATAGCAAAACTTTTCAAAATCCCTGAAACATGAATTAGTGTATCCAGGTTTTGAAAAAATATGACAAGTGATCTAATTAATGTGAAATGTTACCTATGGACTTCTCTATGACACATCAACTATGCAAAATTTTTTTGGCCTCATCAGAAGTCTCTAAGACACCTGTCCTGAGGCTACTTGCATATGGGGTATTGAATCCCAAGATTTAGGGCCGCATATGCAAGCCTCTAGAGTATAGGTGTCCCAACCGTTCTGATGGGGCCAAGTTTTCAATATCCATGAGTTTTTATGATGCCTAGCACGTGGGTAAGGTTTCACCAGATTTCGATTTATAAAATTGATGGTTCAATCATTTTTTGAAAATGCATTAACTGGATTATACTTTACTAATAAGAGAAAAACTCACCACACCGAGTATGCGCAACTGGATATTAAATGTGTTGCCAACTCGGTGTATTAGAGAAAAACTACCTGAAATATTGGAAACTGAAAAATTCACACAAAATAAGTCATGGGTCAAATGGAATATCACATATCAGATACAGTGTTGCCTAAGCGCTAAGTACAGTAAAGATATAGTGCATAGGTCCATGTACAACTGATTATTGATGTGTGCCTAATTGCACATTGAATTTATCGTCAATGAAACAACTTTTAAAATTAGAAACTTGAAAATATACACAATGTAAATCATGGAAAAATAGAATATTAAATATCAGATTTGGCATTATGAAACTATGAAATACACATTAGATAGTGCATCGCACCAAGTGCAACTAGAGTTAAGCAAATTTTAGCTCCATTTTGCAAGCCCCTACTATCAAATACTTAAAGGTCTACTGGAAAGATAACGCAAAACTAAGGTCCTTACAATATACAACCTAGATGCTCCGTTATAGCAGCAGATAGATGATGTAGAGAAGGTAATGTTATCGAGATGTTATCACATTAATGTTATCGGTTTCGTGCACAAATTTACCAGTAGGGCCTCTAGGGCATCAAGACCATTGGAATTATTTTTTGTCAAGATTCGGCACCCAGAGAAGCCTTGGTCATAGGCCCTTGTCAGGGGGCCTGAATCTCCATTAATATTATCATATTAATGTTATCAGATTTGTGCACAAATTTACTAATAGGGCCTCTAGGGCATCGGGACCATTGGGTTTAATTTTTACCGAGATCGGCCCCTCGAGAAGCCCCACATATGCAAGCCTCCTGCCAAGGCTTCTTGAGGGGCCCAATCTTGGTAAAATTAATCCAAATGCACTAGAGGCTCTACATGTAAATCTGCATGTGCATCCGATGTATATATCTTTAGCACACTACTCCATGCACAGTGAGTCTGACATAGTGAGTCTAACACTAAACTTGTGTGATGCAGGACATTGTCTATATAGGTGAATTTTTATCTAGACAAGATGGCCAATCTAGTAGCCAAGAAATGGTGTAGGACTAGACATTGAAGGAGTATTTGGCCAACTTGTGAGTGAAACTATTGTATTTCATAAGACATGCTCTCGCGCTTTTGCTGAGAACTTCCTAAAGTTGAGGGCATTGGGCCCTTCAAGACCATCCCAACAAACTCTAGCTTGGAGAAAGTAGTGTTGCTTCGATGTTGAAAACTCCTCTACTTATTATCTAGTACTAGGTGTAGGCAACTTTCTTCCATGGTGGCCTATGGCATCATTGTTGGTGTTCAAGACTCCAATGTCATTAGGTAGGAACTACTAGGGCAAAATTGTTGCTACCTATGTGCAAGAATAGCTCTGACCATGGGGAGTGTAGCTCGAAGAAGACTAAGAGAGAGTCGATGTACCATGTGCTTGATCGCATCGACAACCTTGAGTATGAGTTGTGGAGGATCTATTGGGTTGAGAGGCTTAACATAGTTTAACTTTTTTACTTTCTACCTTGTTCATTCAGGATCTGTTGAGTTTCACGAGGGCTAGGAGATGACATGAGCCCATATGATCCAACTATGTTGTATTTGTTCTTTCGATTATCATGTGGATGGATTTTTTTATCTCCACACAGAGGATCTAGTCCTTAGATAGATGGATTAGGGAGAGAAAGGGAGAAGAGTGATTTATCTCTAAATATCTCTCTTGCTCTCTTACTCTCTTTCTTTCTTTTAGTCTCTCTATCTCTCCCCCCACTCTTTTTCTCTTACTCTCTTCCCCTTTTATTTTCTCTCCCTCTCTCTTTGTGTCATACACATACATAGTCTCTCTCTCTCCTCCCCCTCTCTCTCTCTTACACTCTTACTCTATCTCTATATTTCTCCTACTCTCTCTTAGTTATTCTCTCTCTCTCTCTCTCTCTCTCTCTCTCTCTCTCTCTCTCTCTCTCTCTCTTATCACACACACTCTCTTATTCCCTCTTATTTTCTCTCTCTTACTCTCTCTCACTCTCTATCTCTCTCTCTATCTCTATCTCTATCTCTTTCTTTCTCTTACTCTCTCTTACATTTTGTCTTTTTTTTTGTTCTCTTACATACTCTCTCTCTCTCTCTCCCCTACTCTCTCCATGTCCCTCCTCTCTCTCTCTCTCTCTCTCTCTCTCATTTTCTCTCACCTACTCCCTCTCTCTCTCTCTCTCTCTCTCTCTCTCTTTCACACACTCACTCTCCCTCTCTTACTCTTTTTCTCTCTTCCTCTCTTCCTCTCTTTCTACTATCTCATATATATATATATACACACATAGAATCTCCATCTCCCTCTCCATTTACATCATTTGTATATATTTTATTTTTTGAATACAAACTTCTTCTAACTCTCTCTCTCTCTCTCCCCCTTTCCCACTTCTTCTATCCATCTCTCTCTCTCTCTCTCTCACTTCAACATTAGTTTTTTAGTTAATATCTCATAGCTCTCTCTCTAACAAACTTTTTTTTCATAATAAGATCATTTCATGGTTTTGTCTCTCTAATATAGAGATGCAAATAGTTAAGAGTCACTATTAGCATGTTGTTGGGGGATTTTCAATGTATGGCCAAAAGTCTCAAGGACTCAAGTAAGAAGTGCTCAAGATAAGGATAAATAATACTAGATTGCAATAGATAAGAGAAAAAGTGATAGTTAGGAGACATAGGTTCAACATGTAAGGCTCAAAATCGATCTATTTTTCATGGACAACAAAGAAGTAGGTTGTTGTTGAACTAGCCTTGCTTGCTAAAAAGGAAAGCCTTGCTACTCCATAACTACTCCAAATCTGCATTGAATATTGCATTTTAGCTCTTCTTGTATTTGTTTACCTCTTGACCCTCCCCATGAAACTCTCGAATCATAGCTTCATTCTCCCTCCATGAAATTTAAAGCATCTCTATTAGTAGCTCCCTCCCCTCTTCTTCTCTTTGTTTACCTCTTGACCCTCCACATGAAACTCTCGAATCATAGCTTTGATCTCCCTCCATGAAATTCAAAACATCTTTATGTGTAGCTCCCTCCCCTCTAAGCATTAGCAAGAGACACTATACAACTTTCATACAATGTCGAGCACATATGTGAGAGGATAGAAATTTGATGTTGCCCTTCACACTTGAAGATAGGAGGTACATCTTCCTTTCTATAATCCATGTGATAGGGACACAAATCTAATGCTACCATGGCGAGCCTATAGATACAAGCTATAAACTTCATTTTTGCAATCCAAAATAGTAGCAACAGATTCCTTCAAACTAACCTATTATCATAGCCACTCCCAATATGCTCGAACAACTCCTCTTGTTTGTAGCACAAAACAAAAGATGCTATGAGCTTCTTACTAAGCTCAAGGGATTTACTCTCTATATTTACATAGTTTTGGAATACCCTCTATTTACAACTCATCTAAAAATTATAGAACCCTCTTTTTACACATATATGGTGTATTCATAAAATTCTATTTTATATCCCTTTCTTATATGTTAGTGATTGTGTAGTATGCCACAACATAATTACTATTGTAAACGTAATTACTTCTTTTATGCACATGTATGTATATTTGTTTGCACTTTGATTAGGTTATAATTTTTATCATTTATATATTCTGAATAGTCGCACTAGATTTTAGTACTTGGAATGTAAAGATATCTCTTTAATATGAAGTATGACTTTGGATACATATAGTAAGGTTTTAGAAAGTACTTTCACTTGATGGATGACAAGAGATATAACATTAAGCTTTAAAAAAGTCATTTTCAGGTAATTTCAAATGTTTCATACAAATCTTCTAGAATTTAATGGCTTGGAAAACATATATATTTGTATTGAACATAATATTAGTGAGTTTGGGAATCTTCCAATTCCCATTTTTTGAACACTAAAAAGGTGGCACTTGGATAACATGTCCATAAGAGTCTCAAAACCATATGATGTCACCTATCATTGGAAAGCACTTGAAAAATGGAATCTATTGAGATATAGACCGCTTTATTTGGAGTTATAGTGTTTGAGCTATGACAAATCCAAAGATTTGACCATGTGTCCCAAACTTATGGAAAACTCCCATATTCCCCAATTTGGTGATAATGAATCTTCATATATGTTAATACCAAATCTATAATATGTAAAACATACACATTTAAGAGCTACTTTCATGGGATTATATATATATATATATATATATATATATATATATATATGTATGTGTGTGTGTGTGTGTGTGTGTGTGTGTGTGTGTGTGTGTGTGTGTGTGTGTGTGTGTGTGTGTGTGTGTGTGTGTGTGTTGAGAGAGAGAGAGAGTACGAAAGAGATACACAAGACATGCTCCCAAAGAATGATTCATATTGATGTAGAGTTAGACTAATGGCACTTTGGTTATCACATCGAAGAAGTGTACTAGACGATGAAGGATGTCCCAAATCTGCAAGTAGTTGTCGAAGCCAAACTAGCTCGCGAGCTGCTAATGATGCAGCAACATATTCGGCCTCAGTTGTAGAAACCGCAACACATCGTTGTTTCTTGCTGGACCAAGAAACCAAACATCCATTTACAAAGAAACAATTCCCACTTGTAGATCGCATGGATAAGTGTGAACTTGCCCAATCAGCATCTGTATATCCAATAAGGTCAAGAGAAATTGAAGAAGATAAAGAAGAATCCTCTCGACGACGATAAATAAGACCAAATTCCTTAGATAAAGAAGAATCCTCTCAACAACAATAAATAAGACCAAATTGCTTAGTACCCTTGAGGTACTTAAGAATACGTTTTGTAGCACTCCAATGAATAGTGGAAGGGGAAGAAAGATATTGTCCCAAAAAGTTAGCTGCAAATAAAATATATGGCCTTGTGTTTAAACCAATAAATTGAAGACAACCAAAAAGATTAGCAAAAAGTTGATGAATGGCTGATTCTTCATTGCGTGTTGTAGACGTACCCTTGGTAGAGCTCGAAAGAATGGGAGTGTTGGCAGAGTGCGCATTTGTCAACCCAAACCTCTTAACAATATCATTAATAAACTTTGTCTGGCAAAGAAGAAGAATGCCTTGTTGTTGGTGTCGTTGAACTTGAATACCCAAACAAGAATGTATCTCACCAAGATCCACCATTTCAAATGCAGTCGATAAAAGCTTCTTCATAGCATCTAAGAAAGCAATATTATTTGACACAAGAATAGTATCATCAACATATAGAGCAGGAATAATAAAATATTTGTCCTTCCTTTTGATGTAAAGATTTGGGTCAGCAAAACATGCAACAAAACCTTTAGATGTGAGGAACTGATCAATCTTAATATACCAAGCACAAGAGGCTTGCTTCAATCCATATAATGCACGATGAAGCTGGCATACAAGATGCTCCTTTCCTGCAATCATAAAACCTTCAGGTTGCTCCATATAGATTTCTTCTTCAAGATCTCCATTGAGAAAAGCCGTTTTAACATCCATTTGGTGAATTTCTAGATCAAATAGTGTTGCAAAAGCCAAAATCATACAAACAGTTGTGGAGCACACAACGGGAGAAAATGTTTCTTGATAATCTACTCCTGCAATCTGTAAGTCCTAGTTGAACTCGAACGCCTCTCGCAGACTCGTCTTCTAGCCACCCATGCCCTCATCTGTGAGAAAGCCCAATGCAAGGGCTGGTTTGACTAGTACATCAAGCAGTGCGAGTTCGAACAAGGTGACTTAGTGCTCCTCTACTCAATTAAGGGGCATAAGAAAAAAATGAAATTTAGAGGTCTTGGACCCTTCAAAGTTTGTGCGATCAACCGAACAGGCAATGTCGAACTTGAGACCCTAGACGTTGAAGGAATAGGCTTCTTCAATGGCATTCATGTGAAGAAGTACTACCCTCCTACGCATCCTTTGCATGAGCCACCGATGTTAGAACCGCCTGTCAAAGTACGAGTAGCCACAATGACTGAAATCGACGATGAGGATGAGGAAGACGTAGAGCCTACATACCTCCATATCATGGTCATTACCAACCAAACATGCGCTTTTAATGCCCTGATCGATAAGGAAGCAGACTGCAATGTCTTAACTCACGATCATTGGACCCAACTTGGCAAACCACGACTTCAACCCATCACTACCAAATTAAGCCCATATGCGGCCCACTAATACGCAGAAATATCATTGATGTTGTGGATAGAGATATTTGGGGGCCTACACAAAATGTATCTCTTGGAGGCAGTTCATACTTTGTCACATTCATTGATAATTATTCTAGAAAGCTGTGGGTATATTTTATGAAGGAAAAGAGTGAAGCATTTGAGCACTTTAGAACTTTCAAGGCTGCAATTGAAAGAGAAATATGCTTGAAAGTAAAGTGCTTGAGGTCAGATGGAGGGGGAGAGTACCTCTCGAATGAGTTCAGTGATTTTCTGAGGTCTCATGGGATAAAGAGACAGTTCACATGTAGGTATACCCCACAGCAAAATGGGGTTGTAGAAAGGAAAATAGGCATATTGCAGAAGTTGCACGGGCCTTGATGGCTGAAAAGAATATGCCTAAGCATTTTTTGTCTGAGCTTGTTCATACTGTTGTTTATATTATGAACAGAACTCCCATAGCTGCAGTTCATGGGATGACTCCTGAAGAATGCTTTACTGGCAAGAAGCCTGATGTATCGCACTTGAAGGTATTTGGTTATGTTGCATATGTTCATGTGGCAGATGAGCTACGAAAGAAGCTTGATCCAAAGGCAAAAAAATGTGTTTGTATTGGATACTCTTTAGAGCAGAAAGGGTATCATTGTTATAACCCTGTCACATGTAAGTTTAGAGTGAGTAGGGATGTCATCTTTGATGAAATGAGCAGTTGGTATGCATCTAGTGGTGATGCATTGGATGGTGATGATGATCATGACACTCATGTGTAGGCTGAAAAGCAAGAATCACAGACTCTTAGTGGACCAGAGACATCATCTGGTAGTCCTTGGTCTGGGAGACTAAGGAGTAGCTCTACATCTTCAGGTGCATCTAGTGGCACTACAAGTAAAGACAACGGAAAGAATAAAGTGTCATATGGCATTGATACAGTTCTTGATGGAGACTCTAGTGGCTCAGAGAGCTTGGATGATGAGCTTGGCATTCCTTCAGTGAGGACTCCAGGTGTGTAGAGAGCACGCGTCAATGCAAAGACTCCTTTGAGTGATCTGGTGGTACACAGATCTAGCAGGGTCAAATACCCTGTTAAAAGATTTGGTTTTGAAGGTTATGCAACTCACCATTATGCTTATATGGTGAAACTAGTTGAGGATGTTGAGCCCACTTTTTTTGAGGATGCTATTGGTCATACTCATTGGGATGCAGCAATGGATGAGGAGATGGCTGCATTAGAGACCAATAAGACTTGGGATCTAGTACCATTGCCGAAGGGCAAGAAAGCTATTGGATGTAAGTGGGTTTATAAGATTAAGCACAATGCAGATGGTTCTATTAGTAGGTACAAAGCTAGGCTGGTTGCAAAAGGCTATGCCCAAACATATGGCATAGATTATGAAGAAACCTTCAGTCCAGTTGCTAGGATGGAAACTGTTAGATGTGTGATTACTTTGGTAGCAGCCAAAGGTTGGAGGTTGCAGCAAATGGATGTGAAGAATGCCTTCTTGCATGGTGATTTGCAAGAAGAAGTGTATATGGATCAGCCAGCAGGTTATGAAGATTTAGAGCATCCCACATATGTGTGCAGGTTGAAGAAGGTGCTCTATGGGCTCAAGCAAGCACCTAGAGCATGGTCTGATAAGATCAGAGAGTAACTTGTCAATATTGGCTTTTATGAATTTGATGCTGATCACTCACTTTATGTGAGAAAGGGAGATGCAGGTTTGGTCATCATAGTCATCTATGTGGATAACTTGATTATTACAAGTGATAGTAATAGTGGGATTGCTGAAGTCAATGACTTTTTGAAGAAAAAGTTTGAGATGAAGGATTTAGGTGAGCTAAGGTACTTCCTTGGCATTGAGGTGATCAGATGTGATGATGGTATATGGCTGTCCCAAAGACAGTATGGCTTGGATATGTTGTCCAAGTATGGTATGACAACATGCAAACCACTTTCAGTCCTGTTGGAGCAGAATGTAAAGTTGAGTGCTGATGTTGGGGATGAGATAAAAGAACCTACTATGTTTAGGAGGATAGTGGGGCATTTGATCTACATGACCATTACAAGGCCAGACTTGAGCTATGCTGTTGGTATTGTGAGTCAGTTTATGCAAGTACCTAGAAAGCCACATTTGGATGCAGTCAGACGCATCTTGAGATACGTGAAGTCCATATTACATTATGGACTTTTCTATGAGGCAGGTACAGATGTACAGGTGTTTGGATATACAGATGTAGATTGGGCTGGTAGTATGTCTAATAGAAGATCTACCAGCGGATACATGTTCTCTCTTGGTAGTGCAGCAGTTACTTGGAGCAGCAAAAAGCAATCTACAGTTGCTTTGTCGAGTACAGAGGCTGAGTATAGAGGTGCTGCTATTGCAGCATGTGAGGTAGTATGGCTGCAAAAGTTATTGGCTGATTTAGATGTGTAGGTGGAAGGCCCAGTTTTCATTTATTGTGACAACATGAGCGGTATACTGGCTAGGAGCCCTGTGTTCCATGCCAGGACAAAACATATTGAGGTACACTACCACTTTATGAGAGAGAAGATACTAGCAGGTGAGATTGACTTGGTATATGTCAGCACACAGGATCATATAGCTGACATCTTCACGAAGGCATTGGGTACAGAGAAGCTTCAAAAGTTTCGAAGCTTACTTGGAGTTGCAGAGATGCAGTTAAGCTTGAGGGGGAGTGTTGAGATAACAAGCTCAACACATGCAGATATTAATCATGGACCACCTGGTTAGATAGGTCCACACATCTACACTTAGCACGTCGGTGGTCATTATGACTCTCACATGGCTACTGACTCATTACTTATTATATTCGGGTTGTTACACCTATTTACAGCTGGCATAGTTATAGTGCCATCGACTAGTGTAGTCGGTTATGCATTGTTTGACTTAGTAGGTCACTTTCCTTTATGTTGTATCTTATCTATCCTTTGTGTACATCGTAAAATATGTGGAAGAAGAAGAAGAAACCAGCAAGAAAACGTTTTGGCCTCCATCTCTCTTCTTGTCTCTTGAGTGAGCTTCTCCTTGTGCATTCTGTGTGTGTTTGGCACAGCATCTTGAGCAAGTCCCCCCACCATGCGATTCGTGACACCTCCTACGCCAATGAACAAAGAGAGAGAGAGAGAGAGAGAGAGAGAGAGAGAGAGAGCAAATGCCAAGAAGGTTAGCTATATATACAAATATATATATATATCTATATATATAATCTTTTATGCCGACCTTTCCTCCCCCTCTTTTTTCTTTTTCCTTCTTCTTCTCATCCTCTTCCACTTGTTCTTCTTCTTCCTATCTTCTTCTACTGACCGACTTATCTTCTTCTTCTTCTTCTTCTTCTTCTTCTTTTCTTCACTTATCCTTCTTCCCTTCTACACTTACATTACTCTCTTCATCTTCCTACACTTCTTCCCTTCTTCTTTCGATTGTCTCTTTCCTCTCCCTTGTTCCATTAACACTTGTTCTTCTTCTCTTCTTACTCTTTTTCTTATGCTTCTTCTCTTCTCCTCTCTTTCTCCATCTACTCCTTATTCCCTTCTACTTCTTCATTACCTTCATCTTATCCTTCTTTTGGCCATCCTTTCGACAGCTAGAAGCTTAACAACCAAGAAAAGTGCAATGCAAGCTACACACTAGGTTCAATTGTGATCATGAATACATACAACCAATGACAAAGCAATGCAATATGAACCTTTCGCACACCCTACATTACCACAAAAGATATCCAACAAGAAGGGCTTGAGCTTATGTTTTGTGTTTTGCATTTGAGTTTTGAGTTTTGTGTTTTGTTTTGTGTTTTTGTGTTTTTGAGTTTGTATTTCTAAGCTTTTCTTCTAATACACCCTATTCCAATCTCAATCCAACGAACCGATTCCTTCCAATTTGGCCTTCCTAACCTAGCCACATGGGTTTCACAATGCTGGCCACAAACATGAAAAATCAGAATCCCATCAATCCAATCCACGCCCATGCACAAGATACCTATTCCGCCACACAGTAGGAGTGTGAGAACCTCGGCGGTTGCACTTTCCTATGTCCCAGCAATGGAACCAAAATGCTGAGACAAATGCACCAACAGTTGGGATTTTGGAAACTCGCTTC
This sequence comes from Lygodium microphyllum, assembly GCF_053477565.2. Classification (NCBI taxonomy): domain Eukaryota; kingdom Viridiplantae; phylum Streptophyta; class Polypodiopsida; order Schizaeales; family Lygodiaceae; genus Lygodium; species Lygodium microphyllum. The sequence continues at coordinate 59,122,215 of NC_141147.1, forward strand.
TATTGTTTTAGCAGCTGCAACTCACTTCGGTGACAATCTCTCACCTTGTCTCTCAACACTCTAGTCTCCATCCCAAGAAAGCAAGAACACAAGACTAGCTTCGGTTATAGTGAACTCATCAGTGAACTTACCTTTCAAAGGCTCAAAGATGGTTCTGCGACCACGATCAACATGATCCAATGATGTCGTTCCTTCACATCCACCACCAAGCACACCAACGAGTTGATGAGATAGTAGAGAAGAAGAGAAAAGCAAGATGATGAAGAGCTTAGGGGGTTCACTCATGAATATATGTATATATAATGTGAGTTCAAAATAAGGGGTTTTTAAAACACCATTTTTATACATTTTTTACATAAAGAAGGGTGTCATATAAAGGGGTTACTTACAGATTGAATAGAAAATGGTTGTGTTTTATTCATGAAAAATTCAAAGATTAGGATATTTATAAATAGGCCATGAACGCACATTATATAGAGAATATATATACAGTGAACCCCCCGAGACAAAGAGCTTCACCTTCTCTCAATCCCTCACTCAACACACCTCTCACTCTCTCCCTCTCAGTCACTCTCAACACAATGGAAGAAAGATGATAGAATAGAAAGATAGAATAGAAAGTTAATGTTTAACAAGGCTAAGGCGTGATGATTAAGGCCCAATTCATCCTTGTTTTTATGATTCAGTGTGTTTTTATCGCATTCCATATGAAAAATGACATAAAAATGAACCCTACACCTATGCAACGTTGCAAAACCTAAATGGTTTGGGGGAAAAGAGATTGTAAAAGTGAGAGATTGCTGGAAATACATAAAATTCTAATTCATTTGGTTTATGCATAGCATATCGGTTGATAATAATTTAAGTTTAAGGAGACTAGTAGCATGAGGATACTCAGTGCTAGCCTCTAGCAACGCAGCAACAATGAGTAGATTGGAAATCATTAAAGGATTTTTTTGCACACCACATGGTTGATTTCTAATCATAAAATGGTTTCCCATAATCGTCATACAGTTTTTCATTTCGCATGCCACATGGTACAAAACTTGGATGCATAGCACTTGATTGACTGAATAAATGACCAAGTGGAGTGTGTGAGAATTCCTAGGCTGTAGGATAGACGAGTGGTTCTTTGGGGTAATTCTAGTGAGGAAATATCAACTCCTGGATTGTTCAATACACAAGAGAGTGGAGCTTGTATGTTTGTTCTTTATGTTGGAGCAATGCATAAGGGGCCAATCCTTGAGATATAGGAGAGCTACAGTGGGGCCGTGGTACTCAACTAAGAGGTTTCCTCCTATGTATGTGATACATGGTATATTATACCAATGTGTATGGGATCTCCCTATGAGGAGTAGGGAAGGGTAAACATTGGATTGTGTCCTATTACAAACGCAAGATCAATAGTGGAGTTTAGTATAGCATGTCCCTTAGGACGCTCCTGCCCGGGAGGCCGTGTGGGGTGTCTTGTGTGTCTTAGAGGTTTGGCTAGTGCTAGAGAGCTAGTGTCAGGCTCGTTTTTGGTCCCAACACGTGGTGTGTTTGCCAGGAGCTGCCTACAAGTGGTAGTTTTTGTGCCTTGGCCAATCTGGACCTATCCTCTGGTGTATGCCAGAAACTAGTGAGCTAGACTCACAAGACCGTCAAGTGGAGCTCCAAAAGCAAGAGAGGGCTGAATGAGCTAGATGGCAGGTTGAGATAAATAAGAGATACTCTTTGCAATGGAGTAGCCCAATAGCATTGCAAGGGCACGGTTTTAATAACCCTATCTAACACATAGTCCATTAGGGGGAGGAAGCTCTAGCTCTTCCCCCTCCAATTAGCCCCTCCACTTCTAGTGGAGCTTTAGTTTCGGTTGTTCAAACCCCTATAGTAGTAGCAAATTTAGTTGTTACCATGGCGGCACAACCTATTGCTATACCTGCTGCTGGAACGACAGATTTGCTAGCTTTAGGTTTCCCCCTGCCCATCTTTAATGGGTTAGTGGAGGAGAATGCGGAATTGCACATTAATGAGTTCCAAAAGTTGATATTCAAGTGTCATATTCAAGATGAAGAACATTTAAGGATGTTCTTTAACATGAATCTCAATGGAAGAGCTACCATATGGTATCACGGCCTAGAAGTTGGAACCATAACCACTATTGATTTATTTTTCGAAGCCTTTCAAAGGGAGTTTGACCGTGAAAAGGATAGTCAATAGTGGCTATGTGTACTAAATGTGACACATCAAGAACCACATGAGGATATCAGAGTGTATGCCAAGAAGTTAAAGGAGGTCTTTTGCAAATTGCAAGCCTCTATTCCTATCCCAACTATCCAACTGCAATATTTATTGCATGGTATGGATTTCAATATTGAGGTGCAGTTGAGTAGTGTCACTTTGCTAGATGTAGACGCTGCCTGACTACAAGCGGCCTATGCCTCTCAAACCAATATTAATATGGGTCTAGTTTCGGGAAATAATTTGGCATTGACCAATGGCAATGGAAGTCAATGGATAGCGATAACTAACCCTAATGTGAGAGGAAGCATGGTCCAAAATGTACCTTTATCATTGCCATCTCCTCCCACTATGATTATGCCTATGGCTAGTCAGTTGGCTCAATCGAATGTTGGAGGCCAAGTATCGAACCCTAATTTTGTTCCTATGAGTCAACAACAAATGCCCAATCAAATTGGTAGGCCATTGGAACAACCAATACATGATCATGGTTATTAGTCAAGTGCATCATGTCCTTAGCAAAGTTAAGGACATGATGAAACACTATACTAACATGATTTTTGAACAGTATAGAAAAATAGCCATTGATGTTAATTTCCTTAAAAAACAATAGAGTTTGATAGGAAGTCGATGCCGTGAAGAGGGTGCACCCTTGAGATTTAGTTGTAAATGGTGTGGTGGCCAGCACTACCCTCAAAATTGTCCAAATGTCAAATGTGATATTTATGGAAAGTCCGGCCATTTGGCTACCACCTGTTGGAGTAAGATTAGCTCTCTCCAGCAAGATAGTAAACAACTAGGTCCTGTTAACCACCGCATGCAAGGGAACAATCTTCAGCTAGATGATGGGCTTAAAAAAACCCTTCAAAGAGGTTAGGCTACTGTAGAGGAGCAGCCTAGTGGTAGTGGATTTAACCTCATGAGGTTGTATAGGTTAATGGCATTGAAGCTTCTAATCTGCGGGGGGCCATAAAGAGAGGTCAAAAGGGTAGAGAAGGCAACAAAAATAATGTAAAACTTGTCGATGGAAACCCTAAACAAGACGTCAAAGGGATGCAAGTCCTTAATCTTGACAAGGAAGGGGGACCTTTAAAACCCGTAGGGAGTAAAGCCGATGCCAAGAAGGATAAAGAATTACCAAGGAGTAAGGCAAAAGCTAAGAAGGAAGCACCAAAACTAGTTCAAAGACCAAAAGAGAGAATGGTCTAGCGAGAGACGAGAGCTCTAGAAAATTATCACGAATTCTATTTAGCAAGCTCTCTTTGTGAAGTTAAACTAGACATGAATATCTTCCTGCTGATTAAGCTGTCTCCAAGAGTGTGCAAGGAATTTAAGAAGATCCTGCGTACTGGGTATATCGTAGAACCTCAAGGCATAGCACGAGTAGGAGATGATTGGTTTGAGCATGGTGAAAAACATTTCCCAAGGGTTGCAACCTATGTTGATGGGATATTAGTGGATCATGCTATCATAGATACAGGATCCTCTGTTAACATCATGAGTTTTGAATTGATGGAGAGGCTAGGTCTTGCAATCTAAAAAGATACCTCAACGATTCTTAGAATAGCCGACGATAGTCTTAAGCAGCCTGAAGGTTGCATCACCAAGGTTGAGGTCACTATTGCAAACGTAGAATGCCTTCTAAACTTTAGAGTGATTGGATTTGCAGGGCGTCCTAGCTATCAAGTATTGGTAGGTAGACCGTAGATCTTGCAAGTAGTCTATCAAGTGGATATACCTGCCGGTTGATTTTTATTTAGTAGAGGTGCCCGCCGCGTAGCACCCTAACTATCAAGTGTTTGTAGGTAGACCCTAAATCTTGCAAGTAGACTGTCAAGTGGATATATTGGCCGGTTGATTGATATCTAGGAGAGGTGTCGGCCACATACTAGTTGATGTTTATCCTAAGTCTCCTCAAAGTGAGAGAGATCCTTTATCCTCTACAAAATTAGAGACATTAGAAGATGTATTTGCTAGTGAGATGCCATCGAGTGATGAATCTAAAGAAGGGTCCACTACAGAGAATATCTATCAAATAACTCTAAATGATCCAATAGAGCCTCAAGTCCAAATAAGAGACACAGATGTGATTGAGTTGGATCTTGGTACGCCAAATGATCCACCAACAATAAAATTAGGGTCCACCTTATCCAAGATTTCTACGACGTCTTCTCCTAGAGTTATGATGAGTTGAGAGGTATTCCCCCTAGCATGGCTGCTCATACCATTCCTCTAAAGGAAGGTAGTTGTCCTGTGCATAAAAAAGTAAGGTGTATGCGTTTCGAACAGAGGGATTGGTTGTTCGAGGAGTTACATAGATTGCAATAAGCTGGTTTGTTCATATTCAGAACATTGAATGGTGTCCACCTACTGTTATCAAGAAGAAGAAAAATAATCAAATCCCGCTTTGTGTAGACTTTAGAGAGCTGAATAAGGAGACAATTAAGGACTACTACCCATTGCCCTTTATTGATCAAATTTTGGACTAGCTAGTGGGTAGGGAAATAGATTCCTTCATGGATTGCTTTGGGGGATATAAACAGATGGCAATTGTAGAAGAACACAAGCTTAAAATGACATTTATTACTCTCTTTAATACATTTGCATACCATGTGATGACATTTGGTTTATGCAATGAACCTGGTTCATGGCAACAAACAACATACAAGATCTTTGGTGATATCTCCCCAAAGGAGTTGAAAGTATTTATCGATGACCTGGGGGTAGCCACCATAAGATAAAGGCAGTTGATTATTTTGTGGAAGTGTTTTGAGCGATGTAGATAGTTTTGCATAGCTCTTAATTCATGGTATTGTGTCTTGGGGTGCCTTATGGGCTATTGTTAGGTCATGTGGTCAATTCAGTAGGGATCACAACTAACCTTGAAAAGATCAAGGTCATAGTCACCATGAGTCCACCGTGCACTCGCAAAGAAGTACACATCTTTTTGTCATATGTGGGGTACTACCAGAGGTTCATAAATGCACTGGCGCAGAAAGAATGTTGCCACTAAGGAATCTATTATCCTTCAGTTTTCTATTTGAATGGAGTGACCCTTGTAAGGTAGCTTTTGATGATGTGAAACAAGAGCTAGTAAAAGCATCAGTTTTAAAAACACCTAAAAGGAGCAAAGTATTCTATATATTTTTAACAACCACCATGCATAGTATGAGCTGTTGCTTATCCCAATTCTAGGAGGAAAAATGGTACCATCCGATCACTTTTGGTAGTCGAAAGTTAGGCATATTAGAAATCAACTACACCTACATGGAGAAGTTGTGCCTTGCAATGGTATTTGTGACTAAAAAATTTAGGCACTATATTCTCTATGAGAAGGTTTTTTTTTATATGAAGGCAGAGGGGCTTAGATGGCTAATGAACAAGATATAGCCGCTTGATCGTTGAGCAAAGAGGCTAATCACTTTATAGGAATTTTATTATGAGATTGAAAGTAAGCCACCAAAAATACAGAGTATTGTGGAATGCCTTGTGGACTTCGGGGAGCTGAAAGAGACTTTAGTTGAAGGAACTGATATCGAGAAAATATTTAAAATTGATATGGCTTCGATTCCATCTTGGTATGCTGCTATTACACATTACCCATCAACAGGAGACGCTGGAGTTGGTTTATCAAAGTCAAAAAAGAGAAAAATTAGATAGCACACTTTGAAATTTTCTTTGATCGAAGGAACACTATATGAGTAGGGGGTTGATGATATCTATTACCAATGTGTGATGCTTGACCAAGTTCCATTGATTTTGGAAGAGTGCCATGACTTTGCTTGCGGAGGGCATTTTGCTGGGAAGCTTAGTGCACAAAAAGCTTTAAGAGCCGGATATTGGTGGCTATCCATTTTCCAAGTTGCATTCGATTATATTAAGAGATGTGATACTTGTTAACGGCATGATAGGAGGGAGAATAGGAAGCGACCACTTACTCCTATTATGACTATAATTCCATTCGAGAAGTGGGATATAGATTTTGCGGGTCTTATTACCTTGTTGTCGATTGCACAAAAGAGATATATTATCGTGGCAACTGACTACTTTACAAAGTGGTCAGAAGCATGAGCAACAAGGCAGGATGATGCAAAAGAGATAGCTAGTTTCCTATTAGAGCAGATTATATGCTAATTTGGTCCACCAAAAGAATTAGTATCAGACCATGGAACTCATTTCCTAACTCTATATTAGATGTTTTAAAAGTCTTGGAAAGTAGTATTGTAGCTATTGAATCATTTAGTGTACTAGCAACCCCAAAGAAATACAAAGGGCTGTCTGGGATAAAGAATCCACAATCCGGAACAAGTGTGGCTATAGAAAGTTACCTTCAAAAGACCTGCACAAAAGAAGGGCAATGGAAAATAGATAGGCCCCTCTCCTACTAACTTGTCACAAAAGTGTCTCTTGTGAAAGAATCCTCAACAAAGATACCTGGCTCAATGTAGACAATATGGGTCCTTAGACTAGAAATACTATGAATTGATAGGAAAGAGAAGCCCAAGTCAAGAACGTTGTCTACCCTACAAATGGAGCTCGTTGGACTACCACCTGGTTTTAAAAAAACCAACTAGTTTGAAATGCAATAGAGAAAGGATGTTGTCCACTTGTATGCAAGCATCCCAATAGAGAACAGTATCACCCAGCTAAGAAGAGCTGTCATCAAGCTTGAAAGGTTTTGGGCTAGAAGAAAGGAGGCTTCCTAGTAGCAAAATACAAATTCACAGGGGTTGCCTACAAAAAGCGCAAGTAATGCATGGCTTATTCCTCCAACAAGTGTGCGAGGGGCTGCCTACACAAAAACGTTCGTGACATAGGGCCTAGTTCTATCGTACATGTATTGGGAGCTACCTATAGAAAACATGGGTCTACTTTGGTGTCACCCAATCAATAGAATGGCTACCTAGCCTGTTTGAAATTGCCAAGGTATAGTAATGGTGATGCCCACTCTCATAGAGGGCACCGAGGAGAAAAACACATGTTTGGCCTAGTAAACACAACCTAAAAAAGGGCTAGAAATAGGCCTCTTTGCCTTGCTTACCTTCAAGCGCAAGATCTGTAGCACGTAGGAATGATGCCTAGAAAGTTTTATCATGAAAAACACCACACTTCTCTAGATCTCTACCCTCCACACTTTTTTGTGATAACATATGAGAGTGTGCATATTGAGCCAAACACACCAATAGTCGGGACTTTGGACAAACTTCTATTGGTTCCGAAGCTACAACTCACTTTGGCGACAATCTCTCACCTTGTCTCTCAACACTTTTCTCTAACTAACCAAGCATCCTCCTCTCCATCCCAAGAAAGCAAGAACAAAAGACTAGCTTCGAGTTGTAGCGAACTCATCTAACTTATCTTTCAAATACTCAAAGATGGTTCCATGACAATGATCAACATGATCCAATGCCATCGCTCCTTCACATCCACCACCAAGCACACCAATGAGTTGACGAGCTAGTAGAGAAGAAGAGAAATGCAAGAAGACAACAAAGAGCTTCAGCTTCCCTTAGTCCCTCACTCAACACACCTCTCAATCTCTCCCTCTCAGTCACTCTCAATGCAATGGAAGCAAGATGATAGAATGGAAAGATAGAATACAAAGCTTGAGTAGTCACACTGATAGAGCTTCTGTAGCATGGATGTGCCAAAAGGGTAAAGACAACTCAGACCTTCTACCCTTATATAGATAGTCAAGACCAAAAACAAGCCCGACACTGGCTCTCTAGCACTAGCCAGACCTCTAAGACACACAAGACACCCCACACGGTCTCGCGGCCAGGAGTATCTAAGGGACACACTATACTAAACTCCACTATCGATCTTGCCTTTTAAATAGGACATAGTCCAACATTTACCCTCCCCTTCTCCTTAAAGGGAGATCACATACATATTGGTATAATATACCATGTATCACATACATAGGAGGCAACCTCTCGGTTAAGTACAATGGCCCCACTATAGCTCTCCTACATCTTGGGGATTGACCCCTTAATGCAGTGCTCCAACATGAAGAAAAAGTGTACAAGCTCCACTCTCTTGTGTATTGAATGATCCAAGAGTTGATATTTCCTCACTAGACTTACCCCAAGAAATCACTCGTCTATCCTACAGCCTAGGAATCCTCACACACTTCATGTTGGTCATGTATTTAGTAAATCAAGTGCTATGCATCCAGGTTTTGTACCATATGGCATGTAAAATGTAGAAGTGTATGACCATTATGCGAAACGATTTTGTGATTAAAAATCAGCCATGTGGTATGCAAAATAATCCAAGTTCAATGATTTTTTATCTACTTGTTGTTGCTGCATTGCTAGGGGCTAGCACCAAGTTTCCTCGTGCTACTAGTCTCCTTAAACTTAAATTATTATTGGCCTATATGCTATTCATAAACCAAATGAATCACAATTTAATATATTTCTAGCAATCTCTCATTTTTACAATCTCCTTTCCCCCTAACAGTTTAGGTTTTGCAACGTTGCATAGGTGTAGGGTTCATTTTTATGTCTTTTTTCATACAAAAAGTGATAAAAACACACTAAAACATAAAAACAAGACTGAAATGGGCCTTAATCCTGATGCTTGGGCCTTGTTAAATATTCACAAACATTAATCATATTTTCTCCTAATTTTGAAAGCACAAAAAACCATTTTTCTCTTATTTTTTCCGATTTATTTACTCATAGAAATAGGGTATTTCTTTATCGATGATTCTTGACTGATTATGATAGCTAAAGATAGTTTTTATCAGAATTTTATCCCACGTGAATTTTTTTTCCCCACCCGAAACCAACAAAACCTTTATTTTCACTCTAAAAATGCACTTTTCGGGTTGTAATTTAATTAATACGACTGTGTATCATTACGGTTCTACATTTCTTTTATGTCTAGCCCTCAATCATGATGCAAAAGAGATTTTAACAAATTTTCATTGCATATGAATTTTATTTAGACCATCAAACATAAAAAAGAAGTAAATTTTGTTTATAAAAATGAAGCGTACCGCTCATTTGAGTGTTGCGGGTTTTTTGATAATTAATATGGGCAGCCAGACTAGCAATCATTCTTCAGTGTTGAACACCTTTCCTCAGCCTCCTCTTCATCTAGGAGCAATCCTGACAAGCATCCTTCAGCCCCTCTTCTTCTTGATTCTTCATACACGAACCCCCTCTTGAAGGAGAGAGAAAGACTAGATTCTGATCAGACCATCTAGGCAGCCAATTTCAAAGGTGAGAGTGTTGATGCAGAGCAAAAAAATCAAGGAAGAGGCTGATATCATTGATTGATATAGGTAGGTTGAAGTGCCATAGCCTCTCTCTCTCTCTCCCTCTCTCTCTCTCTCAAATTGTCAATAGTGTGCCCCCCTTCTTTTTCTTTTTTCATGAGAAAGAAATGCCCCCCCCAGGTCGCATTTCAGTTTGGAGGGGGAGGCCTCAAGGGTCCCCCCCTTCCACTTAAAAGGCCATTTACATCAATTGTTCCTTGGCCTCCACTACAGGCACTGCATCTTCCACATCTGATGTCCATCTCATGATTTGAAAATTTCTGCCTGACTGTCCTGGGGTCCCCCACTGCGGCCACTTTCAGAAGTCCAATCTGACACCTATAAAATTTATGAAAGATCCACAACTGTCACATAGTGTGCCTTCAAAGCGCTTTTCAAACCCGTATTTTGCTTGCCACTTAAAATTCACCCAACTGTCTTTGCCACCTTCGACGTGATCCAAATTTCTCCTAAAATGCGGATTATTTCAACAAATTTTTAGCACTTTTTTAGGGAAAAAATACAATGCTCATTGGCGACCACGGGATAGGGCGACTCATCCCGTCAAATTCCATGAACAAATCTGCACAAACATAACCACAAAAAGCATCAAGCTGATATAAGAAAAACACAACAAAACACATCATAGCTTCCATGCTACCCCCTGAAAAAACCAAGGCATGAAATCCACGATGAGTAGGCCTAGTATTATCTGATAGAAAGACCTAAGTGAGTCGCTAAACGAGTGCTTCAACAGGGCTAAGCTAGAAATAACTATTAAATAGGTTGTCCGGAGTGGTGGTTTGAACTGCCTACCGAACTGAGGATAACTTAACTAGGAGCTTCTCCTAGGCGAGGAGTCCTATAGCCTACTATCAAGAAATATTTTCTTGTGATCCATTTTCTGTTAGCTTTAATTTTTCCATACTCGAAAGTATAAAAAGGAGAGAGCTGAGTGTAGTGACCCAAGGAGAATAGGGCATCATCCTTAGGTCATGTCTCAGTATCCAAGAACCTACCAAGCCCTCACAAAGTGACACTTAATTCTTTTCTAATGCTCACATTTATTTTCACTCCAACCTTCTCTCATTCTTATTTTTTCAATTAGATGTCACCCCTAGGAAGACAAGGCATCGGCCCCAGGTCTAACTCGGTACCTAGGAACCTACCAGGCCTTCGCAGGGCGATAAGCCCAACTCATAGATATTTCTTTCTCTTTTTTTCCTATTTTTATAGGGGTTAGAACCCCTTTTTACACACTTATGTATATTTTGATCCTTAATCTATTCACGATTTTTTTTCTTTGCATAAATTTGTTCTGGTAGGCTCTTTGAACTACCTCACAACTGATGAAAAACTCCTAGAATGGCTGCCTAACAGGTCATCAAAATAGGGTCACTTGGATTTCCTTTCAAAACAGGTCTTTCAATGCCTAACAATGCCTTTGCAGGAGGCAACAACTGCTCAGACCCCCCACAGACATACCAAACCTAAACTTGGGACTTCATGCCTTCATTGCCAACCCCTAGGGGACGAAACCACCTTGAATGGCCACAAGAAGCTCCTCTGCAGCAAAGGTTCACTCGAGTGACTTCGTCAACCTGTATGATGCAATCACTAAAATAGAAATCCATTAAACGTACCTACACCAAACAAACATATGGCCTATTGGCCTAAGGAAATAAGATAGTTCACTCCTAACAAAACTAGCGCTCATGGCCTAAAGAATAAGACATTTAAGCTTGCCAAAACCGGCCCTCTTGGCCTAATGGAAATCAAGCATTAAAACCCTTAAAAGAAACTGGTCCTCTTGGCCTAAGGATATCAAGCAAACGAGCTCGTATATATCCCCCCTTGTAAAATCTTATTAATATACGACAAGATGTTCCATCCCAAGGAGGAAATAGGGCTCTTTCCCTAAACTGAATGCAACAAATTGTGACCCATACCCCTTGCATAAATAGAAAGAGGTGTATGCATAACTTGTCATCTAACCAACCTATGGGTCCAAGATAACAAAGGCCAATGGGTCTCAACCACTCTTTGCATCACCCATACTAACAATCGCCTACCATATAAGGCATGTTTTGATAAAAGACCCCACAATTGACCGGGTAATATCTCATCATCAATATAGATATCCTTACTAGGACCACAATTAAAGAAAAGGTCTTCTTCATAAGCAAAGTTTGCTAATGAGTTCGCAAAAACTGATTCCAGTAACATGGAACCAGCTGAAGAGACACTCTCTCAAACTCGTCCAGCAGGGTCATAATAGTGTGATAATACATAGAGAGAATAGGATTTCGAACTGTGTACATCCCATTTAGTTGGTTCAATACCAACTAGGAATCCCCCTTTACTAACAACTCACTGATACCGCCTTTCTTAGCAATATTTAATCCCACTACCAAAGCTTTGTACTCTGCCATGTTATTGGTAAATCCTACCCTAAGATAAACAACTAATTTCATCACAAATATACGTCGAGGATCTCGAATAACTACCCCTATACTCTGTTTCTTGGTGGGACCCCTAGATGCTCCATCAAAGTACATTGTGTACATCCACAATGGGTTCACACAACCCGCCATTGTTACCTCTACTCGTAATTATGATAATCAAAATTCAGCATGTTCAAAGGATGTATGGAAGGCTCCATCCCCCCTTCTTCATTGAATATAACAGGGATACTTGTCAGAATTCGTAAGCAGTGATGATAGAAGACTTTGATTTCCCAAAAAAATTATTTGTCCTCTTGCTCAATCACTTTATATCCTTTAGTCCACCAAATTATTTGGTTTCCAAATAAGGAATCAACTGCCCCATCAACCTCTTTCATCTCTTGTAGGTTCTTCCTAATCAGCCCAGTATTAACCTGCAAGGCATTTATTTTGTTAGTGCATTTAGATATAATAAGGTTTAATCCTATTAAGATTGACCTTATTTTTAAACTCCACTTCCTCAAGGATCAGCCAGTAATGCCATGGATTTATTCTTCCCTATTCTTACGATCTTGTAGGGACTGTTCCATTTTGACTCAAGTTTTCCTAGAAATAGCTCTCTACATGCATCATAATATAGAACTAACTATCCCTTCTTGAAGGCATATTTTTTTGCTTTTATATCATGCAACCGCTTCATCCGATGCTTAGCCATCTCTTGGTGCACAACACACTTTGCAATTGGAGCTTATCCAAGTGGGCTAGAGTCATAAAGCACTTGAAGAGGGCATCCTCATCACCCAAAGAATGATTGATTGCAAATCTTTTGGTCAGCAACTCAATCTCTAAGGGCAAAACACACTTCTCCCCATAGACTAGCTTGAATAGGGTATGGCCAGTGGATCGTTTAAATATCGTGTTATACATTCACATCGCCACATATAATTTCTTATCCCATTCTCGCTTCTTTTCGGACACTATTTTTGATAGAATACCCACAAGCTTCTTGTTAGTACTTTCAACCTGTCCATTCTATGGGTTATAAGGAGTCATCTTGTTGTGCTTAATTTTCCATGCTTCAGTCAAAATTTTAATCACTTTGTTGACACTACAAGAGAAAGGCCCTATAGACGCGCACTGTACATGCAAAATAGCAACTTTACTTCTTTGTGGTCTAATATATCTTATCCAATTGTACTCCTTTGTGCATCTTGGTGCATTATTCTTTGGATGTGTGCATTCAATTCTAATACTATAACACAACAAACGTTATATGTATCACAAAAGTAAACGGCTCTTAATTGATATTTTAGTTGTTTTTGAGTATTACAAATATACATCCAATCATTCAGAGCTAATTATATGCTACAATGAATGATCAATCTCATCTTCAATGAGATCAGCCCTTGCTAGACTATCTACCTCTAGGTCTATGTTACCAATAGACAATGAAACAAATAAGTCTATCCCACTGTCAGATGTATCGCTATGCTCAATTTCTTCATCATCATCTGCAACCATATTGTTATCCTCTTTTGCGCTTCCTTGAACATCCTCGCAGGGATCATCTTGCACTGCATCATGTATATAATCGATCATGGCATCATCATGTACATCATCATTAATTGTTGGATTGTCATCAACTATCTCTATGTTGGTAGCATTGCCATATATTGGTTTTGAATGATTAGATATGGGGATGACGTGCCACCATTGATTATTGTTTATCATTGGGTGAAACACAAACTGCGTTTAAAAAACAAAAAGTAAGCAACTTAGATATTTATTGTATTTTGAGAATGTATCAAGAAGTAATATATATGAAAACAAATAGCTTCTAATATACCTTCTCGCATTGTTGAGGTAGTATGAATGTGTCACTCTTGCCTTGGTGAAATTTTGTAGAGTCAATCACTATAAAACCACTTGGATGATGTCTAATTATGCAATGCTCACCCGTTGTTACTACTTCTTTAAACCACTTCACATCTAGTACATATATAAAAAATCGCCTAAAGTCAAGCTTCAAAATATCTTGGATCAAGCCACAATAACCTTCCATGGTACCATTGGTATCCTGGAAGTTTGCAAGGATACCACAATCCTGGGTATTTCTCTTATCATCTTTACGTTGAGTTCGAAAATGTTTGCCTTCACACCAAATAGCATTGAAAAATGTGCACTAGTAGTACATTGTTGAGATCATATTAATGATTTAGTTAAAGATGAAACATGTGAAATTATTATATCATATATAACTAAAGATAATTTAATTATAAGTATGTCTCACGTTTGATAAGAAACCTTGTGTGTATTCCCACTCCTCTGGCGATATATCCATCGCCTCCTCTTTTTCCATCTTCTCCATTTCTTCATGTAGCCAATCTATATCAATATGACATGGAAGCGCACTTAAATGCTCTGGATATGGGACATTATGTCCATGTCTAGCACAAAATGCTTGCCTTTTGCTTACTCTTCTTGCCTTGCTTCTTCACCCACTTGCTCATTACTTCGATGTTAAGCACACAAAATACATTTAACTTATGAAGTTTCTCTTTCATTGGCACTTTGCTCCTTCCTTTTCCTTGAGGTATTATAGAGGTCATCCTCAAATCTTCATCATCTTTCCATAGTTGTGGTAAAGGGGGTCCACTTTAGTAAGATATTTAGAGATTTGTACAACGGATGATTGCACTAACCAACCCTCAGCCATGCTTCCTCCGGCCGTGCATTTTTCCTTACAAAATCTTTTAGGGTTTTCATAAAGTGCTCTAGAAAAAACATCCACCTTACATGAACTACCCCACAAATTGTGATCTCATCAATCAGATGTACGAGTAAGTGTACTTGAGTAGTCAAAATGGAGCGAGGAAAAGTTTCCTCCACCAAACAAACCACCTCAATGGACAATACTCGAGCCTCTTGCAATGTATTTGGATCGATTTCCTTCAAACTCACAAATCTACCAACATGCAATTGAGAATGATGATTAGTTTTGTCCATAAATTCAAGCAAGTTTACTACGTGATGTACATAATATGTAAACTAAAAAATAAGTATAATGTATACATACCTTACGAGCTCACCCATCTTGTAAATGATATCACACACATCTTTCAAAACACAATGGGATATGCTAGTAGGAAGGATGAGTTGTATGTAAATATTCATACATTGTTAATTAGTCTACATAGTTACTCCACTAATTAATATATTTATGGCTATAAAAATCCTTACCTGAATCATTTTGTGCCAATCGTGAGACTTCAAACCGGATAGTTTCTCCACACCTCTTTTCTTTTTCTTTATGAAGGCTCCCTTGAGGCATCTCATATATACTGTGGGAGTTTGAAAGCTACATATTTGCTACTTTACCGTCTTTTCTTCGGTCTTCGACAACATCCAAGGTGCACGCGGTAACTCAATCTTTCCTCTAGGTCTGATGCGTGGCCAAGCTCGTCTCATACGTCCAATGCTACATAAATCCTCCCTTACATTGACAGAATCACGAGCCTCGATTAAGTGATCCCATAATGTAGACGCAACATTCTTGAATATATGCATGGGGTCCAACAAGTGATTGATCTTGAGTTAAGTCCAATATGGGAGACAAAAAAATATAGAGAATCTAAGGCACAAACAATATATTATTTATCGTTCTCATAATGGAG
Organism: Lygodium microphyllum; assembly: GCF_053477565.2. Classification (NCBI taxonomy): domain Eukaryota; kingdom Viridiplantae; phylum Streptophyta; class Polypodiopsida; order Schizaeales; family Lygodiaceae; genus Lygodium; species Lygodium microphyllum. The sequence continues at coordinate 59,137,823 of NC_141147.1, forward strand.
TGTACTTCAAAGACAAACAAAAGAAGTAAACTAGTTACCGACTCATGTCGAGTAGAGGATGATCATTGGCATGTGTCCAAGTGTCCTTTCAATCTTGAATGGTCACATATTGTGGAGTTCTTCCATTAGTGGGGGGTGCATATTTGGGGTGGTCAATAGGAAGAAAATGATAATGATTGTCATAGATAACCTTCTTCAAGCGTGTCAGTCTAGAAGAAACCAGAGAGGGACCGCAAATTGGACATACATGATATCCTAATGTAGTTAAACCTGTAGAAACAAGTGGGTTAATGATGACATATATTTGATTAATGGTAAGAATGAATAAAATAGAGTACGCAACTACCTGAACACTCTCCATAGCCTGGAAAGTCATGCATGGTCCACAATAACATGCCCTTTAAAGTGAAATCTCGAGAGGATAATGATGCACTCACATCTTGCACCTCAATACCTCTCCATAGCAAAGGCTCTCAGTAAACGTCCATGTTTTTTACTTTGTGTTTTCCAGGAATCAAAAGGGACAACATTACATGTCCTTTTTTTATTTCCATGGACGGAGGGATATTATAGTTCACCAATACCACTAGCCATACACTATATGAGGTGCTTTTGATGCCAAATGGATTTATTCCATCTAATCCTAGACCAAATCTCAAATTTTTGGGCTCTTCTTTGAAAGTAGGCCACAAATTGTCTACGTGTTGCCAAGCTGGTGTGTCTGAAGGAATTCTCCACTTTCCATCACTTGAATGGTGACTAGCATACCATGACATGAGTTTCGCAATAGATTCACACTTAAACATAAGTTGAATACATGGAATAATAGGAAAATGTCGCAAAACCTTACGAGGCACATCCATTGATTTCATCTCCTATTTGTATCTTGGTTCACAACAAATAGGACACTATCGTGTAGATGCATGATCCCCACGAAACAAGATGCAATCATTGACACATGCACGGTTTTTAACGTAATCGAGACCTCCAAGAGATGTCAAAAAATGCCTTGCTTGCTCCCTTCTAGTTGATAATTTATTTTCATTTGGAAGAATTTGTGACAATAACGTGCATATATTGTGCAAACAAAGTTAACAAACCACGAATATTATCTAGAAGCATTTATGAATTAATATCAAATGATACATACTTCAATAATGCATTCAAGCTAGCATAAATCCATCCATAAATGATTTGTAAGTTCAGTATCTCGAGAGATGCACGTAGAACGGAGTATGTGCAACCTTCGTACAATGGATTTTTCGACGCTATGTGTAGCAGGTCATCTGTCTCTCTAGTAGCGCCCTCCCCCTAAACCTCATGGGAAAATAAATCGTGTACCATGTTGTCCAAAATCTCTTCCTCCAAAACTTGATGGGGCATTTGAAGAGGGCTGCTATCGTCATCATCAGTCTCTACTCTTCTTGAGGACTCTGCATCCTCGCGTCGACGCTTTGCAGCCTCTCAACGCCTTGGAGGGACCATTTGAGGATGTGGTACCGCATCCTGCTCAATAAAAAAAAGGAGGTTTTGTTTAATGGTGAAGACACAAAATAGACCAATAATATTTGTGCAAATAAAGTAGTAAAAATTACTGGGTCTTTTTCTTGGTCCCACTCTCAGTATATGCTAAGGTGTGACATTGTGATTCAACGTGCTCGAAAAAAACATCCTTGACAACGATCACACATATTTTGTAGTAATGGATTGTTGCTTGTGTAGATGTGGAATCCTGGACCTTCTAGCACTGATCTTGATTTGGAACACATGAACAACACATTAGCGGAGTTTTCTAGAGGTGTTAGTAGTTTTTTTGGAGGTTTTTCGAACAAGGAGCAATTCATGGGAGAGATGACCAGTTATCTTGGTCGCCCTCCCATTGTGCATAGGAGGTTTTTAGTGTCATGTCTGGACACCTATCACATCTTTGTCTAGCACTGCCGCATAAACACCAAACCTTGGCACACCAAATCTTGGTACACCTCTAACTGGTACTCCACGCACTATCCATACACACAGATCAGCCGATGCACAGGGATCAGCTGAAGTACATGGATCGATCGAAGCATGTGCATCTGCAGAAGCACGTGCATTGAGTGAGGTAGAGGGTAGTGCCCATCGAGGGAGGAGGGAGAGTCGTGCGGGAGGACAAGGAGGTCGAGGGCTTTGTGGGGGTTGCTTAGGAGGTGTCTCTCGATCACCCTCACCGAGAAATGAGAGAGGTGAGCCTCCACAAATGTACTACTCTGTCATAGATGTTGGTGGTATCTTGCATAACCCTCAGGGGAGGGAAGTGATAGCCTACTTGAGGAGTGTCGTGCATGCCACATACAAAGATTATATGATTCCCTTCAAGCACCAAAAAAGTGGTTTGTGGCAAGAGGTGCTAAGGGCAGTATATAAAAGGTACCCTAATCCCGAGAATTCATGATTCTTAGATGATTGGGGATGGTCAAATGTGAGAGATGCGCTTCATAACAAGAGATCTCACCTTATGATGCACGCTAAGGAGTCACTACAGAGACAAGAGTAGGGGCGCCCTAGATATGGCCAACCACCCAATTGCCACCGCAGGGAGTGGAAAGAGGCCAAGAAGAGAGCAGTAAAGAAAACGACAAGTCGCCAACATGCAGGGGCGCGACGTATCCAGATGGCAACCATGGGATTGTCGCATTATGGATTGGGTGGTAGGGAGTCATGGGAGGCTGCGTTTGTAAGTATTATTTGATTTCTTTTTTTAATATAAATTTTATAATTTGTTTCAATTCATTATATAGTGTGTTCTAATACGTTGTATGTTAAAATTGTTTTGTAGTATCATATCATTGGTAGGATGCCTACTCTAGAGAGGTAGGCTACCATCGAGGTCATAATCGGGTGTCCACTTGGTAGCATTTCTACGAGGAGGGACTGATCACGAAGGAGCAATACAATCGTGCCATGAAGATTCCACAGCCGCAAGAGGTATGTTTTATTTTTTACATGAAAAGTATAGGTAACTCTAATTTATTGTTTGTAATGGTATTTATATACCTTAATCCTTTGTGTAGGCAAACCCCAATGCAGTCAAGGATAGCGAAGGGGAGACTAGCAATAGCGGTGGTGGGACCGGCACCGGCACCGGCACCGACACCAACACCGGCACCAGCACCGGCACCGGTGGTGGTAGCAACGATGATGCCAAGAGATTTAGAGGAGCCCCCCGTGCATGCATGCCTCCCCTTGGCCTTGTAGTTTTCATTTTTGATATGTATTACTTTCAGCTACTAGTGCTTGCGACCATGACCATGCTTGAGGTCACAAGCACTAGAACTCGTCATGTAAAAACATTTCATCTTTATATATGAAATTTCGTGTTCTACATTGTTTTGTTTTTAGTACAAAAATCTTCGAAATATGTACAAATGTTTCAGCACAGTACGCTCATCATGTGTTATTATCAATATATGGACTTTGGCTCTCCACGTTCTTTTGCTTTCAGTATAATAATCTTTTTCTGTTTTCCCTAAGTATACAATTTGATGGGGGGAAAAATTTTGGAGAGGCTCTCTGTTCTTTTTTTCATACTCTGTTTTGTGCGTCTATCCGCGCATCTAAATTGTAGAAAAAATGTGCGTCTATAATCGTCAAAAAATTGTAGAGTACATGTCTTTTTAGACGTAGAATTTGAATATATCTACTTTTTTATAAATATGATTATATATTTACAGAGCGCATCAATAGGCGTGTCTATATTTGTGTCTGCTTTCGCATCTATATGCGCGTGTAGTTTTCACTATAAGCGCGCTTGTAGACACGAAATTTTAGATGCACTTGTAGACACGATAATAAATGTGCCCAACATTTTTAAACACAATTCAAATATTGCATCTACAAGTGCGTCTATGGAGCCTTTTGGTTGTAGTCTGTGACTGCAAGTTTAAGTTCTCTTGTTACATGTGTTGTAGGCAACAATTGATTATTACCAGTTTTTTCAAAGGCTATATTAGTGATTTTCTAGCCTTGTTAAATACTATATTAGGAAATTTGAAAATTCTCATATACTTTAGGAATTCCCAATATAGTTAATGTTTGGCCACATGATCAAATCTTGTCCCCTTACTTGAAAGTGGAGTCTACCCTAATTTCTATATAGATTGTATTTCCAAGTCCCACTTTGAAGCATGGGTTAAAATTTAGCCACATGCCAAATATTTACCCCTTATTTGAAAGTGGGACTTGGGAGATTCCTAGATTCTCTAATATGGCATTGATAGCATTATTTTAATGTAGGGTCAATGATAACCGCATACAAACACCTAGATAATAGAAATAGCAACATGAGGAGAACAAGATTCATGGTATCTGGGAGATAAGATAAGATGCCCTCTTTAGTTTTAGATAGGTTTTTCACAAGCTATCTATCTAAAACAGGAAGTAGGGAGAGTTGTTGCGAAATGAGCTCTCTAAATGAAAGGAAGATGCTTGCCATTGGAGAAAAGGAGCCTAACTTGAAGAGAGGGGGTGATGAGTGTGCTAATATACTATCTTGCTTGAATGTGATCAAATGATTGTTTGTAAAATTGATTGTACATAACAAATTGCAGGATAAAAAAATATTTTGGAAGGAGGTGCATCATGATTGTAATATAGATAAAAATGGAAAACTATTCATTAGAGGTAGTACAACTTTATCAAGAACACTAATTTGAGCTTGTTAGAAAAGTAAAACTTGCAAATGGTAAAAAATTGAGCTTGTCAAAATATAAAAAATGCAAACAGAAGTTATAGGGTGATTCCTAAGAGTTGTAGAGTTTAATGATGGGTGTTTTAGCTCCATTGTGAGTAGGAATGTAGGAGTTTCGTGTTGTTAAAGAATGTTAGGAAAAAATTAAAGAGGAGCAGGTTGGTCTTTTGTAAAATTGTAGACATCATGTTTGTTTGAGCTTCTATCAGCATCATCTATGTCAAGGGGGAGAGATTTGAATATCTCTATTTGAGCTCATCATTGTTCATCTCACAAATTAAATGGTTGTGCTTACTGAAATTCCAAACTGCTATATGAGTTATAAACTCTTATGCTTTAGGTTTCAAGAACAATGCATCATGAGTCGCGTTTCAAAGACTTATAGACTTGTTTACATTTGAGTAATAATAATGTAGTAGATCAATATTTGTTCGCTCTATTGCCTTTGATAGCATCATGCTCTATGGCCATGATAATTCCTATCAATACCAATTTCCTATTATAAGAAGGAAAAAAAGAGAATTTCCTATCAATTCCCTAGTTAAGAATACACATAAGTAGGGAAATTAAATCATAGGGAAAACAAAAAATTCACTAGTTAGAGAATCTAGGGAATCACATAGGAAATTTCCTGCATAGAGAATTTTTCTATGTAGGAAATTTCCTATATGGTTCCCTAGTTTCTCTAATTGTGAACATTTTGTGAAGGAAGTTTCCTATGTGATTCCCTAGACTCTCTTACTAGGGAGTATTCGAATTTTCCTATGATTTAATTTTCCTAATTATGTGTATTCTTAGCTAGGGAATTGATAGAAAATTCTCTTTTCTTTTCCTATGTAGAGAATGATTAAAAGTTCATTGTGGTACAAATACCTAGTGGATGGGAAAATAGGTGTCATGCTCATGAATGATGAGGGGAGGAGGGTGATGGCATGCATAAGAGAGTTGTGCCAATAACTATTTAGGGAAAATGTTCTAGACCACTAGAAAAGTACACTATAGAAAATTCTCTTTTCTTTTCCTATGTAGCGAATGATTAAAAGTTCATTGTGGTACAAATACCTAGTGGATGGGAAAATAGGTGTCGTGCTCATGAATGATGAGGGAAGGAGGGTGATGGCATGCATAAGAGAGTTGTGCCAATAACTATTTAGGGAAAATGTTCTAGACCACTAGAAAAGTATACTATAAGGGATCAAGGACAATATGGTAGCATCCTTATATGAGGAGTTTTTGGTATCTTACGACGGCGGAGAGGTTTTCCACAAGATGGATGATGGATTGTATGCATGCATACATGTCATAGAGATGATTAGATGCGCGCAAGGTAATTAAGAGTGGCACTTAAAAGCCTTAGTGGTTGGACATAGAGGATTAGTAGAGAAAAAGGGAGGAGACCATAGACTCTCTAGGACGATGGCGACAATAGTGGAAGGCAGTGAGGGTATGATTAGAGGTAGGGATTGTGTATCATTTGGGGAGTGGCAGACATAGAACTTATTTGGAGAATTTTATAAGTTTTCTTTTGGTGTTAATTTTCTTATTTGGAATACTACTTATACTAATAAGCTTATTTCTAATAATGCTACTTTATTTTCCTTATAATACTCAATAACAAACTGTGATCCTACAATTTTTGAGACTTAGTATATAGAGAGACACCGTCTCACTATACTTATCGATAGATTATATATGCACGGTAGCCCCATAAGTCATGCCTCTTTCTTGTTTTCAGTCATTAGTTTTTTTATAATGCATAATGTATTGTGAATTAATCTCTAGTTTTTAATATTGTAGAGTTTGTTCGACTCTACATTCTGTTTGGATAAGCTCTTGGATGGTGAGGAGTTGTAGCAGTCACTTGGATTTGTGGAGTGCACAACCTTTTCTTTTTTGGCCTTATGATCCATGCAAGCTCTATCTATATAGTTTTTCTTGGATATACTTCTCATTCTTGGTGTAGACTCGCATTTTGCAATATTTATGGATACATTTTCATGCTTGTTTTGGACTCTCCTCTCTGTCATTCCATTTAATTCTATGAGCTATCATCATCCGTATTGTAGTTGTTTGAATATTGAATCAACGACTCTTTTTTCCCAGCATCTCATGATGCATGTGTTTTGATTACAATTGTGTACTCAATCTATTTGCTTTATGGAACATTGTTCAGTACATGGGGCTAGAAGGGTGATAGAGCAATATGCCCTGCCACCTAATTTTTTTTCTCTATAATTGTAGCTATTAGAATCACAAATTTACTACACATGTCACTATTTTCATCTATAGATACATCAATGGAATCACTATTTTCATGATGCAAATATCAACACATCTGTAGAGATGTATATGCTGACAATTTTAGCGTGACGAGGAGGAGGGTAACTTTTTCTCTGAATATTTTGGTCACTTTAGATGTTGATATATGGCATGTATCTTGTAGTGTAGTCCAAAGATGTTGGTTGCACGACACAAATACACGCATCTCTTCTATAATATTTCCACCATATTTCTTAACTATAGATGGTTTCAACTATGAGGGATATGGCAGCAAGGAATGACTACTATTAGGTTACTACACTTTTTGTGATGGTGCCTGTATAAGGGAAAAAGAATAACTCCTCACGATGTTGTCTATTGAATGGTGTCTCCTATTTGATGATGAGAGAGAAGATAGATAATACACCAAAAAAGAAAAAATAAAGGTGAAGCATCTAATCACAGTGAAATTTGTAATCAAAAGTGTCACTTCTATGATACACATTTGCAAATTTCTCTTAAGCATCAATTTGCAAGTTGTATACCTTGCAAATTTCTTCACATAAATATGTGTATTATTTATCATTTACATGGTGCTTATATTGATCTATGTATGTGTATGTAGATATATATTGTCTCTTATGTGGCATCCATAAAATGCATCACACATGTAACGCTCACCAATTTTATGGACTTTGTCACAAAAGCTACTTATTTCTAGCAATGTTACTAGCACTCCTTCTCTCAAGGGTGGGTTATGGATATCTTTTTTGTTGTTCACCATTCATCCATGTCAATGCATTAGCTTATGTATTTTCATGTATGTGGCCTATGCATTTGCATAGCCTATGCAAATGTAGAGCTTGTTGAGATGTAGAGAGAGAAGATATGTAGAGATGCGATAGGGAGAGAAGAGACACACCATATACACTCCCAAAGAGACACACCATATACACTCCCAAAAAGACACACCATATACACTCCCAAAGACTACTTTATATTGATCACAATCTACATATAAACCCTTGGGGAGCATAAGGGAAAAACCTGAGCTTCTATATACAAATGTACAAACATGGTCAAGAAGGATTATTCAAAGGGATTATTGTGTGCATGTAAAGTGAATCCATGCATATGAAGCAAAGCTGAATATGAAGGATTATTATGTGCATGTAAAGTGAATTTGTGCATGTAAAGTGAAATTGAATATGTCTGTACAAAGATGACCAAGAGGTCTGAGGTGTATGTGCACATGTGAAGTGTATGGTGCCTATAAGGAGTATGTACAAGCACTACAATGTCATAGTAGATTAATTCCCAAATATTAAAGTTGATACAACTCCAAGTTCCAAGCGCAATAGAGTGAAGCATGCTTCATTGAGTCCTTTGGTGAATATATCCGCAGCCATCTGATCACTCTTTACTTCATATCGAATATTATGATAATGCAATGCAATATGTTTAGACTTGCTATGTTGAACATAGTCTTTAACAATACTAATAGCACTTTGGTTATCACACTAAAGTGGTGTGCTAGAGAGAGGAGGATGGCCAATATGTGATAGAACTTGTTGAAGCCATACTAACTCTTGAGTTGCTAAAGATGCAACTACATATTTAGCCTCTATAGTGGAAATAACAACACAACGTTGTTTCTTGCTAGTCCAAGAAACAAGACAACCATTGATAAAGAAACAACTTCCACTTGTAGAACACATACATAAGTGAGAGCTTGCCTAATGTGCACATTTGTATAACCCAAAAGTTGAAGTCAATGTAGAGAATTAGAGTTTTGTTGGCATTGATAAACCAACCCAAAATCTTTAGTGCCTTTCAAATACTTCAAAACTTGTTTAGTTGTACTCCAATGTTTAAGGCATGGAGAACTAAGATGTTGTCCAAGAAAATTTGTAGCAAAAAGAATGTTAGGGCGAGAATTTAAGCCAACAAATTTAAGACATCCAACAAGATTAGCATAAGATTGATGTAATGCTAATTGTCCATCATTTTACAGAAAGTGAGAGTTTTGCTAGAGCTCACAAGACAAAAGGAGTACTAGTAGAATGTGCAGAATCCAAACCAAACTTCTGAATAATATCTTCAATGACCTTTGTTTGATGCAGTAATAAAACACCCTTCTCTCGATAGTGTTGAATCTGAAAACCAAGACATGAGTGTATGTCTCCAAGATTGACCATGTCAAATGCAGAAGATAAAACCTTCTTTACTTGTTGAAAAAAGTTGAGATTGTTAGAAAAAAGTATGGTATCATCCACATATAGAGCAAGAATAATAAAACTATCATTGCAATGCTTGTTGACATATAAGTTAGGATCTAAAGAACAAGAGATAAATTCTTGGTTTGTAAGGAAGAGATCAATCTTTTGATACCAAGCTTGTGAAGATTGTTTGAGACCATAGAGTACCCGACCAAGCAAGAATTTATTTATGTTTGACTACAAATCCCTCTAGTTGCTCCATGTAAATCTCTTCCTTTAAATCACCATTAAGAAAAGCAGTTCTCACATCCATTTGGTGAATCTCCAAATCAAACTCAATAGCAAAAACTAACAAGACCCGAATACTATTAATACGAACAACAAGTGAGAAAGTTTCTTGATAATCAACTCCTGCAATTTGTGAGAAACCTTTGGAAACTAGCCTTGCTTTGAATTTGTAAAATGTTCCATCTGCTTTTTTTTAAGTCTTATAAACCCACTTGCATTTAATAACAGTACATCGAGGTGGTAAATCAGTTAGAACCCATGTACCTTTAGAGAGAAGAGATTCATACTCAACTTCCATAGCCTCTTGCAAGTGTTCCTTTTGTGGGGATGATCTGGAATCACTATAAGAGATGGGGTCTTCACAAATATTGAGAGCATTGTCAAGAATATTAGCATCATAAACATGACAAGTACCATGTTCATTATCACTTGGAAGATTAACATAATAATCAATGCCAAGGTCATCATAAGCAATAATAGGTGGAAGTTGTGAATCCTGATTTGAAGAGTCAATATTATCACGTGAAGGAGGTTCATCATATAGAAAATAAAAATAAGTGAGTAATGAATTTGTATCATCAATGTCCTCCAGTGACCATGTCCGCCTAGCATCCTCCTAAGACCATGTGTTGCCTAAAAGTTGCTCATTCAAAATAGAATCACGACTTATGATTACATTCTTGGAAGATGGATCATAAAACTTATATCTGTTAGAAAAAGTTGAATATCCAATGAAAATAACTTTCAAACTGGGAGGATCAAAATTTTAGTGAGTCTCTTTGGATACATGAATATAAGCAATACATCCAAAAGTTTGAAAATATGAAATAGAAGGAGTTTCACCTAGTATTTTACTAAAAGAAGCGGTTGTAGCAAGATGATTTTGCACAAATACTACTGTTAAGATTGCTTTAGCCCAGAAACATGGAGATAAGCTAGAATGAATGAGCATACTTTGCATGGCATTGAGAATAGTCATGTTTTTACATTCAGCAATGCCATTCTATTAAGGAGAGTAGGGAATCATATATTCATGAGATGAATACCATGATTATTACAATAATCATCAAAATCATTTGAAATATATTCTCCACCATTATCACTATGAAGTTTCTTGATGCAAGGACCCTCATGAAGTTTTGCAGCTTTTTGATATTGCTTAAAATATGTAAAGCTTCTAAATTCTGTCGCAAGAGAAAGACAATGGTGTATCTTGAGAAGTCATCAATAAAAGACATGAAATACTGATATTGAGATTTTGATGGAGAAGGTCCACGAATGTAAGTATGAATAAGATCAAGCAAATCTTTGGAATAAGTTGTGGTGGAAATGGAAAAGGGTTTGTGAAAATGCTTTCCAAGTGCACAATATTCACAAATACCCATATGAAGATGAGCTTTGAATTCCATATCTTGAACAAGGCCACGCCAAAATAAGATCGATAAGCTTTGAGAAATCAAAGTGAACTAAACGATGATGCCATATTTTATTGTTAAGATCACCAAGAGAGTTGTAAAAACATTTGCAACATCTTCATTTAAAGATAACTCAAAAAGATTACCATTTCGAGGAGCAAGAGCTATGGTTTGGCCATCTTTCTTAATGCGACACTTGGTATGGTCAAAATGGATAAAGAGACCAAGATCCACAAGTTTTGCAAGTGAAAGAAGATTCCTTTGTAGATCTTGGACATGTAAAAATCCATGTAGAATTCTTGTTGAAGAAAGAGTACCGAGATATAAATCACCTACACCTTTAACTTGGCAGGTTGTGTCATTAGTAAGATAAACCAAAATCTTGACAAGAATAGAATGATATTTATGTAATCATTGGGACTGATATGTCATGTTTCTCATAACACCAGAATCAATAATAAAAAGAGATCCATCATGAACATGAAGTATCCTTTCCGAAGAGATAGAAAACTCACAAAATTTTCTTCTTCAGTAGTGTTGTCATGTGTAGTAGCATATGCTCTATTATGATCTGAATCAAAATGCCTCTTGAAACATAGATGGGTTGGATGATCACTCTTTTTGTAGTAGTCACAAGGAGAATAATCTCTGGATAAACACGGTTGTTTGTTTGTAATACCATGCCATGTTCTTTATCATATTGTTTTGCCAACTGTAGTGTGACCATTTCTATTGGAATAAGAACAATGTCTATTAGGAAACTTGAGACAAGAGAAGTTACCACCACCACGACTCCTATATGTAGATTGTGGAAAGGGATGCCTTCAAGCAAGTAAAGTTTGGTCGATTTGTTCCAATTGTATGTCCTCTTGTGAGATCATAACTGTTTCTTGATTTGTGTATCATTGTTCATGTCGTTGTGAATATTTAATTAGAGATATACAAGCTTGATCAAAAAATTTCCCATCTTGGTTAGATAATATGGAAATAATATTATCATAAGCAAGATCCTTTACATTATCAGGAGGTTGTGTTACCAATTTCTTTCATGGAATAGCATCACCAGCATCAGCAAGCTGATTGATAATGTTCTTGAGTGATTCGATATGTGTTGTCATAGATCCGATGTTGTATTGTAACTCAGTGAGATGACTAGGAAGATAAAGTATTTATGTAATAGATTTGTTTTGAAAAGTTTCTATAAAATACTCCCATATACCTTGTGAGGTTGAAATATTATATACATCAAGCATAATAGATTCTTGAAGAGTAGAAATAATATATCGATGAGTTACTTTGTCACGCTTGACCCACTCATTATAAAGAGTTTCCCATTCTTCAAAGGTAGGTCCTTTAGTTACAAGGGTGTTATCATGAGATTGATCAATTGGTTGAGGCAAACATTCATAATTTCTAAGAACAATATCATGCAATTCATCACCTTCAAGAATTATCAGCATCTTTATTTTCCACCCAAGGAATCTTTGTCCTTGAAAGTGAGGAATGGAATTCTGTCTAGAAGGAAATCCATTGACGGTTATCGAATTTGAAATAGTTGGCTGAGAGAATATGTACAATATAAGATCAAAGAATCTACACACCATGTACAAAATGACAAAACGAAAGTGCATCACAACTAACCACACGCATAAGCTATGTTGTAAGGAAAGAAGTTTAGTTCAAAAGACATACTCTAAAAGAAAGAGACCCAAGATAGACAAACGTGGGCAAGAATGAAGAGACCCAAAATAGACAAAACTTGTGAGAGAAGAAATGGGTCCAACATAGACAAGAAATATGAACACTCAAAATGTTATCACTTTACTTTTTGGCCAAGAATAGATTATGAGCTAGCTAATTTTGGCATAAATGCATAAATGCAAGAGTGAGTAATCATGACGAAACATGTGTTGTAGGAGTCTACAAATAAACTATTGTCCTATTTGTTTTCCTATTTCAAGTCCAGTTTACTTGAGAATTGACATAACATTTGACACACAACTCCACATCAAGCACAGATGTGATAGAAAGAAAGCTTGTGAGTCCTAGAATATTAAAAAAACTGGATTTTTTGAGAAAGACATTTCCTTAAGAGTTTCCCAAATAGAAAATTTTAGGGTATCCAAGCAAGGCATATCTGCAATTCAACATATCTGCAATCTAAGTGATGATCGATGATGATCAAGTGAACTTCTTCTATGCTTAAAAGTCATAACATAAGATGCTCATAACATACACAATACATCAAATTTAAGCATGAAAAGAACATGAATCAATAATTGAAGAGATACTACATAGATATACACTTCTTCAAGGAATTGCTTGTAGTCGAGCGTGATAACTTTAATACCACGTTGAGATGTAGAGAGAAAAGATATGTGGAGACACGATAGGGAGAGAAGAGACACACCATATACACTCCCAAATACTAGTTCATATTGATCACAATCTACATATATATACGTGAGACCTGGTTTGGATAGGTGAGCTATATATAGCTCTCCAACAGAGCTCATGTTATGGCTAATGCCTATGCTTATGTGCACACATAGCATATGGATATGTGTAGTGTATGCACATGCCTATGTGTGTGTTGTGCATAGCATATGCATACATGCAGCTTATGCTATGGATTATACTTAAGAATATACTTGTGTATAACCTATACGTATGTGTATTCTACATACATGTGTAGCTTGTACCTATGCCTATGTAGGTGCATAGGGTTATGCATATGTGTAGCCTATGCTAGCAATACCATTGCCTATGAAAGTTGAAACACTCCACCCTCTCCATCATAAGAGTTGTCCCATGAGACCAATAGTACACATGGATGTAAGAATAGATTTAAAAATCAAGGAAGGGGACATTTGGGAATTTTTTCTTGTATTGATCAAAACCTCTTCCCAATGAGAACCCAACAACATGAAGATAGTGACAAAAACCCAGTAGAAGAAGAAGGTAGGCCATGTGTATATACTATGGTTTATCTAGAAAGGCTAGGGTCTCTAAGACGATACAAGAAAGGATACTGTGAGCTTCATGAAACCCAGAGTATATGCTAACTTCAAGGATTTATTTAAACACCTTATTGACCAAGACTCTGCCAATCTTCAAATATCATTGTTTTCATGTACGAGAAGCTTCTTGAACCCATGCATTTCAGGTTTACAAACTGTTGTTTCCAAAATCATTGTTGTCATGCATTAGAAGTTTCTTGATCCCATGCATTTTAGGTTTAGAAAATATCGGGTATGAGAATGAACGTAAAAGTGATTGCTAACAAGATATCCATAGTTAACATAATAGTGGTAGAAAATAAGAGAAGGGTACATAAGGCTTGGATCTTCTACCAATATCGATTATTATATATGGTGCAAAGTAGGCCAAAACACAAAATAGGATAGACCATGTGACCTTTAGCACACAAAAGAGGGAGGTGTAGATGGAATGATTTGGATTGTTGCATTTCAGATCAAGAGGTGTCAATGTGGTTGGTGAAGTTTATAAGTATCTACATCTCTTCTTAACTTTTTGTGTGCTTAAACTTTTGATTTTTAAAAATAGTAAATGTGATTTTTTTAAAAAAAATATTAACATTATAAGCAAAATTCCCACTACTTGGGAGACCCATCACAATAAGGTTGATATCTGGATGCACTTATTTAAGGAGAGCATCATCATAGAGAAAATGTTGTATGACTTTGCAAGAAGTAGAATTTGTTAAGTTGGTGATGTTGATATATGCATTGAAGCAGTTTAGTTATTTGTCAATTTATATTTTCAACATCTATAGAGGTGAAAGCATAATGAATTTGAAAGAGAAGAAGAGATCAAGCAAGTGGCATTATGAAGGGCAATAAAGAGTCGATGATGAGAATAACAATGAGGAGAATGATCTAGACACTGATAAGCATGGGCCAAGAGGGGGGATGGATGATGATGATAGCTCCTCCCACAATTTATGAGCCATGCATATATATATATATATATATAAAGTAACTAGGCTTTTCCATACTGGAAGCCATAATAGGCAGGTTTGAACTAATATAAACATATATGTTAAACTTTTTTGTATATAAATAGTAATACAAGCTAGATTTGGTCACTCTTGTTCTTGATTTATATTGGCATTGAACTCTTTCTTATATCAAAATATACTATTATGTGTAGTCTTTTTTAACATGTGGGTTTGATTTATGTACATAATGCCTAATGAGCACATAAGAAGGGGTAAAAAAGGAAAAGCAAGGAGATATTGGTTGTTGAAGACCTTTGGCTCAAGCCACAATTTTGCAAACTTCAAATCCTTGATCTTTTTGTTTGCACACAAAGTGTCTATTTCAACATGTAGTAGAGTATGAAAATTGCACATGGAATGCACTTAACCTACCATGAAAAGTTATAGATGGAGTGCAGTTAAACTACCATGAAAATTGTGTGTATAACACATTCAAATATACTTTAAAAATAGTGCTTGGTCTTTGTAAAATATAATGACTTTAGAGGCTAGCTTTTTCATGTGATGCTAAGCTCAAGCATATACATGTCCATAACTCTTCTTTTAGTTAAATAAATGTATCTACATGGTTGTCTATGGGCCTAATCCCTTGTATTCTAAAAGATACTTGGGCTCCAATACATCATGGAATCTCATTTGTACTAAAACAATGTCTTGTCACTTTATAGCCCATGATGCTAGATTTGATATTTATTGAGTGTTAAGAGGAGCCATATTTTGTCTTGTCAAGCCTTTTCTTTATAGATAAAAGAGTACTATATATACTCAAATAATTAATTTAGATTGGCAATGATTATCTTGTTTATCTTCTCATTGAAGAAAAAGGGGAGTGGGGATCACTCTCTTCTCTCAAACTTTTTTATCTTCCTATGTGCTCTCCCATTATAAGCATAGTCCATTTAGATTCAAAACATTCACTTCCTTTTGATGTAGTTGGATGCTTCTAGTTCAAGGCTCCCAATTTCCACATTTACATTTATTTTAAATATTATGTTATTATGTTTAATGGCTCAAACTAATGATGAGTTCAAGTTTAGGTGTCAAGTTTATAGTAAGCTCTTTAAAGTCATATCTAAATCTCTCTAGGCTTAAGAATAGATGCACTACAAGATACAAGCCTCATATCGATGTTCAAAGCGATGCAAATTTTCATTTAAAAAATTGCCCCCGTCCTTGATAAAAGCGTCGATATAAGCATCTCTACAAACTCATCATAGAGGGTGTCACTATCAGCGTCACCATTAGCGTCTCTTTTATGACACTAATAGCAATTCAAATAGTGATGTTCATAGTGACATTTGCAGTAAATTAGCAATGCAAATATAGTGATGGTTATAGAGGGAAAAAATATTATGGCAGGGCAATAAGCTACCCTTCCACCCATAGCACCATGTGTTGTATAATATTCTACAAAACCATTACATATTGGATACACAATGATCGTCAAGATGGGTACAAAAACTACTTAAACCACAAGTACAAGACTAGTGATGACAACTCATGAAATTGTATGGAACCATGGAGAGGAGAGCCAAAATAAACATAAAAATCTCTCTACGTATCGAGTCTCCAAACCTGTGGGATCCTGGTTTGTGATGGAGTGCTGCAAAGAAAATAGAATAACATTGTTAGAAGCATGATTGTTAGTACAAGTGATATTCCAAATAAGAAAGTGAGAAGAACAAAAAGAAAACTTACAAAGTCCTCTAGATAAGTCATATAGTTGCCACTCCCCATATGATGCATGATCCCTGCCCTCCAATCCTGCCCTCACTGCCTCCCGCTGCTACATCATCCCAAAGGATCTATGGCCTCCTCCCTGAGCCTCTGCCAATCCTCTCTACGTCTAGACACTCAGGATTTGAGGCACTACTATTAATTGCCTTGCATGCATTTGATCATCTATGTGATATGTATGCATGCATACACTCCATCATCCACCAAGTCAAAAACCTCCTCATGCAAAGACACTACTATATAGTCCTTACTCCCCTCGCATATATTCTTTCAATTGTCCAAAATTGTAACAACTCCGTAATAGAAATACCCATTTTGCATGAATTCCCTCTTGGGAAGGGGTCATAGGGATAATATTTTTTGAATTAGGCAAAAAAAAATTATTCCCTCCTTCCCCCAGCCGACTATCGTGCTGGGGGAGAGGGAGGGAAGGGTGGATGACTAAGCATCCTTGTTGGATACTCTAGAGGGAGGAGGCTCATGCGTGATGCCACACAGGGGAAGAAGAATCCCCCCTCACCTATATAAATCGAGGGGGCGTAGGCTGAGGGAGGCTGGCCACCCATCAAGAGGGAATGAGAGGGGTGGTGGACGCTGCCATTGCAACGCCATCTTTTGCCATAAGAGCAAGGGAGACACCGTGAGCTGCCGCATCAGTCGCCGTTACCTTCCGTCTGCACGCCGCCACAGTGGCCCTGGCCGTCGCCACACTGTACAAGGGGAGCCACCTCCCTCCACGTGGCTCCACAGTAAACCCCAGAAGCTGGGGAAGCTTCCAAAGGCCTTAATAAGCCCCCCTTCATGTGGGCCTATTTAAAGCCCTTCCCCCCTCCCCTCGAATTTCCATTAGAGGTATCTTCATGTGGCCTATTAACCCTTCCATATAACCCCCCCTTTCAAAAAAAAATTCCCTTTTTAGCCGTTTCATACCCTTTTCTTTTCCCCCCCACAAATTCCCTCATAAGGACTCCATAAGCCCCCTTTCCCCCCTCCCCCCCCCCCCCCCCCCCGACATTTGACTTAAAGGATCCTCATGTGTTTTTTTTTAACCCTTCTTTTTCCCCCATACACAATCCCCTATATCCAAAGGGGTCTCCTACACCTTTTATTCCCCTTTCTTGTGAGTCGTTAAATAGGCCATTAAGCCCTTTCCCGTGGCTTTAATGAGCCTTACTCGCGGAGGGTTTTAAAATACCCCTTTCCGGGTTTTAAATCCTTTCTGTGGTTTCTCCCTCCTCCTCACAACTATCTCGTCAAAGAGCTTCTACGAAGGGAAGGAAAAGAAACTCATAAAGGACGGTGGAATTTAAAAAGGAAGTTCGCAAAGCCGCATCCAAGACGGTAAGGCTGCATTCGCGATGGCTCCTAAGAAAGCCCAAGGCGCAATGGCAGGAGGATCGTCTCCTAGCATCCACGTGGACATCTCACCACAAGTCTAGGTTCTTCTTCCTAATTTTTATTTTTCGTTGTTACAATTCAATCGTGCGTATATAATTTTTGGAGATAGGATGTAATTTCCATCTTGAATACTTTGATTAATTTAAATGAATTAGCTTACGACAAACAAGTTCGGTCATTAGTATTTTAAATAAAACGAACAAAAATAAAGTGAGCAGAAAATTGATATGCATTTAGTTTTTGTGCATTTCAATGAACTGAACTTAGATTAATGTCCATATTTACAAAAATGGAATTAAGATAGTGCACTCCGTTTAAGCATGGAAGTATAAATTGCTTGTCGCATTATTAGGCCATATCTTCTTTGCAAAGAGTCATCATGGGAAGTGCTAAGAATCCATAGGAAAGTGCAAGGCATGAAATGATTCCTAAGTTGCATAAATTGGTCAATTATCGTTTTTCAACTGCATAATTATTAGTAAAAGGTTGCTTGTTTAGCATGAATCTTGTTCGCAAGTTATAGGATGAGTAATTGGAACTAGGTTATAACCTAACCTATGCTTGATCATAAATCGCTAAGTTAGGGTTGAAAATCAATTTGCGCGTAGACAATGAGTCATGTGTTTATGGAAATGATAGCGTAATTATCTTCAAGAATTAAACAAATTGGCATAAACCTAAACACCTAAACCCGTGGAGTACTCGTTTTAGAAAGAATTAATTCAATTCTAAAGAACTCACTAGGATTTAATACGTGACCTAGTTGCACGTATTACTAAAACTGAAACTACTATACCCTAAATACATGTCCACATTCACCGAATGTAGGGACAACGGAACATACTTGAGAAGTGATCTAGGGTTTTTCCCTAAGAATCTTTCGCTAAAAAGATGAAACTTGGAACCCTAGGACTGACAATGTCAGCCTAATGTAATCAGGAACAGATTGTTTCGTGACTCCATTTGATGGATAGAATAGTCCCATAGTTCGATGCAACACTTGTGCAACAAGTGCAGAGTCGTATGATCTTGTGATTGGATCACAAGGGAATGGCCAATTCTCGAAATGAGGTTGGCAGATTCTTACGCAAGTTATCTTGCAAGAGGATGAATAATCATCCTAATATATCTTTCTGGGGTAAAGATAATTGCTTGGAGCAAAGGACACACCAATAAATTGGAATAACATATGAACTTAAGGTATTGACCAAGTCAGGTTAATAGCGTACGGCCCTTACCCAAGATATAGGGGATCTTTCCAAGTCGCAAGTCATCCCGGATCGAGTGCTAGATGCATTCAAAAAGAAGGATTCACTCCTTAGCAGTTGGCCAACAATAAACAACCAATGGAAATGTTTGTGCTTGTTACAGATTTAAGAGCACTGTTTTGCTTTGTTTGATCAATGAATTAAAGGATAAATGGATATCTAATGCTTCAGGTTGAAGGCCTGAAGGGAGAGGCATCTTCAGTTACCCCCGACTGCCTGCCTGACCCTAACCAAGGGGGTTGTTAACCACACCGGCAAGGTGGACCGAACCCGCCGTGAGAGGTCTCTCCGTTGAGCACTACTTGGAGTAGGAGGACGCTGTCGTCGCGTTAAGGGTTGAAGGTCTACCACCGGGGCTTTAGTGCAGAAGAGGAGTTTAGGATTCAAGGTTCAGGAAGGGGAAATAGATTGGGGTTTAATAAGATCCGGGATTTTGAAATGATTTAGGTACGAAAGAAGAGTTCAAGCTTTTTCACTATGTACTTAGCATACATGAACGGAAGAAATAAGTATATCTTGATTACATCAAATGCCTCTGGATACATACATCATATCATAAAGGATATTTTCAGATTCTCAATTCAATTATGAATATCAAATGCAAGATCTAATGGCATTTATTTCAAGTACATAGATGGATTTCAACCCTTTGGAACAAGTATTTTGTTGATAGATTCAAATGCATTCAAGATTTGGGCCAAAAATACATAAAATGAATTGAAGAAGCATAATTTTAGCTTCAGCCTTGTTTTAAAACAGAAAATTCCAGCCCATAATCAAGCTCAAAATGAGTGCATAAACTCAAGAAGAAGCACTTCCAATCATTAATGATCAAAGTCCTGATGAAAAGAAGATATTTCCTTCTATTACAACCACATAAATCTCATGTTTGCTCATAAAAATGGACCATAACAGTGGGCTGCCCTGTTTATGACTGGTTATTTGAGCCCATAACAGCCCATATACCTTCAAAATCCTCACCGTTTGCTTGCCCCAAAGTCACTCAAGTACTTGGGTACAAGTCGCGGGCTTCATTGGACCAAGAATAAGGTAGACAAAATGAGAGAAGTCGTGCATAAGAGCAGGCTGAATACTTTTCTCTCAGATTTCCCTCTTTTATAGACTATTTCAGCATGCATTTTCGTCAGACCAAATGGGCAGAGAAGTGGAGCTCTCACCATGCTTACATCTTCAGTATTTGGGTCTGTTGATCTTTAGTTTGCATGCTCCAAATCATGCACCATAGCTCCAGCTCTCTCCAATTTGCTTCAGACTGTGCAGCCCACATTTTGCACCGAAAAATGCGGGCTGCTCCCTGCTCAGCCCCTGGTCACTTTTTGACCTACCCAGATCACTTGCTGGTCACTTAAGTCTATTACTTCAGGTCCCATGTGGACCTAGTGGACTTTTGGCAACTTTTGGCATTTTTCTTGGGTTCTGACCATATTTTTGCACCTGAATCAATGTGATTTATCCTACAGACTGTCAATTATTTCCAGTTGACCATGTTGTAGGTTCCCATAGACTTATTTTTCATAAATATACATGGTATAACTGAAAATTATATGCTGAATGCAAAAGAACTTGTGTAACTAAGTTGGTTATTGGATAACAATGTCTGAATTTTGTATGCAAATTCCTCATATAACTTCCAGTGAAGCTCATAAGAATCCCATAATTTATATTATGAATAGTAAACTCTTTGACATTCACCCCCTCCTAACCTGCACATCCTCTGGCATGTGCCATTTGATAAGATTTCAAGTCAAGGAGGATCTTCTTCTTCATCTTCATTCTCTAAGTCTTTTTCTTCCTGCATGTCTTCAAGTAGAGGGCTCATATCTAAGTCATCAAGTTCATAAGTTGAAGATTCTCTTCATTTGAAGAGTTTGATTCATTTCCCAGCTATTGGAATCTTAATCATGGTCCCATCCAATTCAGCCAAGGAGTAAGTAGCATTATTATGTACTACTTTTACAACATATGGTCCAACGCTTGGCTAACTTCCTATGAGTACTATATTGATTGTCCAAGCTGCTATCATAGACAAGAACCCAATCATTCTCTTGAATAGCTCTTGGATGGAGTCGATGATACTTGTCAAACCTTTTCTTATTCTTTAATCTTGCTGTTTTTAGCCTTTCAATGGCTGTTTTGGCATCTTCTGGCCTTCTTTCAAGTTGCCTTATGCGTAAAGACAGCAATTCTTCTCTATTCATGCCTTCATCCCAAGGCAAGATACTCCATGTGACAATGGATTCCTCAATAGGCATAACAAGTGGCTGTCCATATATAAGTTCAGCTGGCATATATCCTGTCACTGCACTATGGGTAGTTCTATCAACCCATAATGCGAATGGTAGCATTTTAGGCCATTCCCTCAACTTTCCTTTGCATGTTTTTGCTAAAGCTTTAAGAATTGGTTGATGACATCTTTCACTCTTACCATTGCCTTCAGGGTTGTAAGCTGAAGTAAGAGATAGCTTAATTCCCAATTGAGCAAAGAAATGGCGAGCCTCATCGGCATCCAATTCCCCTCTATCAGCAGTTACTTTAGCTACACATCCATACCTGCAAAATACTTCTTCAAGTAAAAATCTACAAACAGCATGGGTGGACTTTGTTATCAAGGCCTTTCCTTCCACTTGATTTGTGAGATCTTCTCTAGCAAGTACTAGATATCTCATGTTCCAAATTCCTATAGGCATGGTTACTAAATCAATAACCCATCTATAGTGAATGGATAAAGGATAGGTAGGTTGAAGCCCATCTCTATGCTTTACCATAGAATACATTTGACAAACATGACAAGACTCAACAAAATGCTCAATATCTTTATACATGTTTTGCCACCAAAATTTCTCTTTTATTTTGGCAAAAGTGCCCCATATGCCTCTATGACCAGCCAATAGGCTTTCATGGAATTCTTGCATGACCTGTCTTTGTGTCTTTTTATCTCCTAAGACATGAACAGGCGCCCTTCCTTTCTTTTTCGTAGCCTCCAAAGGTAACCATCTTTAAGAAAAAAACCATAAGCTTTTCTCTTAATTCTCTTGAACTCTTCATTAGTCCAATCTTCCTTCTTTGTCATAATGCTCAAAAATTGGCCAATTTTTAGCCAATCATCTACATAATATTCTTCTTTAAAGTGTGAACAAACCATAACAAAACATTGAATATGTTGTTTACTAGCTATCCATTGTCCTTCTTTGGTTGTTTCATCCTTCCTTTTGCTGATGTAAAATTTTTTTTTGCAGCTAAACCCGTTGTACTTGCTGTAATTTTTGTTGTACCTGCATTTTTGACTGTTGAATCAATATTAGATTCAGCTATACTTGTTGTTTTCAGATTTGTACCTGCATTAACATCATCATTTATAAACTCTAATTCTTCTTCATCCATCATTTCTTCTTTATCCATATATCTGGCACGTGAAAGCATGTCAGCAACTGGATTATCTCTACCTGCAATATGTTTCAAATCAGGATTTAAGGATTTAATATAGGCTATCCATCTTAGCATGGCTATGTCAGGAGTGGAACAGTTGGCGATCATGCCCAAGAGTGGAAG
The DNA here is from genome assembly GCF_053477565.2 of Lygodium microphyllum. Lineage (NCBI taxonomy): Eukaryota > Viridiplantae > Streptophyta > Polypodiopsida > Schizaeales > Lygodiaceae > Lygodium > Lygodium microphyllum. The sequence continues at coordinate 59,160,724 of NC_141147.1, forward strand.
GCAATCTGTCTCAACTATAACATGTGCGCCCATGAAGTACTCCCTATCACATTTTAATGCAGTTACTACTCCCCAAAGTTCTCTTTTAATTTGAGCATACCTTCTTTGTCGTTCATTAAGAACCTTTGCTCCAAAGCGGATTACATATCTGTTGCCTTCAAGGTTATCTTGACCAACTGCCCATCCTATTCCAATAGGACTTGTGTCCACTGTGAGTATAATGGGCTGTCCATTAGAGAAGTTAGCCCTCTTTAAAGTGGGGGCTGAACTCAACATTTTCTTGAGTTTTCGAATAGCCTGAGTGTGTTCTTTTTTCCATAGAAACCTTTGGCCCTTTCTTAGAAGCTGATAAAGACTTTCAGCAACATGGGCAAAATGTGGTATCCAAATAAGGTAGAAGACACATGCACCAAGAAATCTTCTCACCTCTGAAACATTTGTACATTCTTCCTGCATTTTGCCGATAGCATCTATTTTGGATGGAGAAGGCTTTCGGCCATATGGACCACATATAAGTCCAACCACAAGGACTTCTTCGACTCCAAAAACAGATTTAGCTCCTGAAAGAGTAAGATGGACTTCTTCTAATTTAGACAAGATTTGAGTACAATCATTAATATGATCAGAGACAAACTTTTGACATCCAAGTTCATTGAGTTCTTCATTTTTCTCATGAACTTCACATCCTTTGATTGGAACATCATGACGAAAAGGAAGAGTCAATTGAGGAATATAATCCCTCAATACTTTATGCATAGCATTCATCATGTGAGCTACTGAATTCGTAGCCCCTTGACGTAGAGTACACATGCAGACTAGGCCAAGAGGCGTCTTCATTGTGGTAATGTCACGGCTTTCCAAAGCAAGCTAAAATTGGTCGTAGCCTGAATATAAGTCTCCCATGGAATAGATTGCCCTACCTGCAAAAGCTTTAGCAAACTCATCCACAATTGGTCCTGATCCAACATTTCTAATAATGACTTTATTGACGGGTTGTAAATCTTGAATGAATCGTAAAGATCCATTCTTCTTAGGTACGGTAAACCATCGGTTGGAATATGGAGCTGAAGATGGCTCCAATATTCGCATTTTTATCTTTTCATTTAAAAGTTCCAATAACTTAGGCAAATGAGCCCTTGGAACTGGAATTGGTTTAAGATTCCAAGGAACATGTGGGACCGTAAAAATTACCATTGGTGCCACAATGCTTGGATCCACACAGCCAATTTCATGTGGCTGAAATGAAAAGGCTTTACCATGGTTCTTTAACATCTGCATGAAGATTTGCTTTTCAGCCCGGCAAGAGGAAAGAGTCTTCACCAATTTTCAGCTTTTGTAGACTTTCTGCTGTAAATTGGTGACCAATATCTTTAGGATCACGAAGGCTTGGTTGTTTGGATACCCTTTCTGCCAATCCTTCGCTTTCAGGTGGTAGAGGAGTAGCTACTGGCTTGACCTTCTTATCAATTGTTTTATACTTTGTTTCTACTCTTACTTCATCCTTGTTTGGCTGTCCAAAAGCTTCATAATCTGCAAATTCTTGAATTATGTCATACATATCCAATGTACATACCTGTATGGATTGATTTTCAACTTGATTTTCTGCATGAACGACTGTATAGATTTCAGCCATTGTATCATTATAATTCAGCCCATAAAATAGTCCTGAAATTTCTTCATCTTTAGGTAAAACATCAATTTGCTTCAGCTCTTGCTCCATATGACTCAAATACTTTCTTTCAGCCCTGTTCATGGCTGAAAACTATTTATAACAGCCCACTCCATTGGCTGAAAAAACCTGCAAATCAACTTTTGGCCTTGCCTCCTTCATATGTGGAGGAAATTTTTTGTGACATGATGCACTGCCATAGCCTCCACTTATAGCAGCGCTACCCAAAAACCCTTAAATTCTCAGGCATTAGGAGGAACAGGATGATCTCTCAATCGATCCCTATTCCGGTGGTGATTAGCACAGACAGTTAGGAATTGAACAGCTTTATCATTATCCTTGCTTCTTATCCGAACCATCATCAGGAGCCTTTGTCTCTAAACGAGACTCGAAAATAAATGGTTGTCAAAGAATGATAGGATAACTGCAGGAATCTTGAACAAAGAAATGAAGTTCATCTTTTACATTACCAATAGTAACTTGTACATAAGGACATGCTGCATAAAGATCACTAGAAGAGTTATTAGCTGCCTTCATGTGCCATCCTGGGTCCACATCAATGGGCCATCCACCATTCTCATAGAGACATCTTGACATAACATTAATTTCCGAACCATGGTCTATAAGGGCAATGCATGGAGTTTTGTTTCCATGTTGTGCTCATATAAGTCTGCGGCAGCTTGTTCATTTGATTATTCAAGCCAACAAAAATCAAGACCCAGATTCTAAAATGATTTATCCTACTTGCATATTATTAAAAAAGATGCATAAGTGCGCAAGCTTGAATCCTTGGTCTCGGCAATGGAATTGAAATGACGTGGGAGCTCACACTCATCTTCCAAGACCCATGGATGACTTATTGCTTCAAGTGTTTCAAGCAAGTACAAATGGCTATCTCTCACCTAGCCAATGTGCCTTCGATTCTATGGGGGTGTACTGAGTTTACCTTGATGCCTGAATGAGTAGCCTCCTCCATCAAGAAAATCAATAGCTCCACGATTTGTAGGTGGCTAGGTAGAAGTAGTCTTTAAACTCGAATATGTCAACCAAATCACAGATTATCTATGCCCATAATAACTTCATTGTTATCCTAGTACCATTCTTTAGAGTTATCCTATCCTCAATGCACCTTGTTAGATACTTAGTTGCCATTATGATATACTTTACTTGTGGGTATTAGGCTACATAGGGTCAGAAAATCAATTCCCTATTTTTGGAGAGTCGACGCACTATGATAAAATCTTTTTTTCTTTTATCTTTTCTAATCATCACTTTTATGGACTAAAATTTATCGAAATTCTTCACAAATCTAGTTGTGTCTTAAAATAGAGTAAGACAAGATCTTTCCTTGCAATGGTGTCTACATGGAATTTTTCTCTTGAAGTTTTCCTATGGTGCATCAATGAGTACACTATGTGATCCGGGTTTTTTGCAAAACGGATTTCTACCACAAAATATGGCCAAAACCCCTATTAAGAGCCTTACCCATAGCTTAAACCCTACATCTTATCAAGCACTAAGTATACTACATTGGTTCTCGATTATGATAACTCTAGCAAGTGGGAAAACAAGTTCTTAGGAGGGATGTCAATGTAAATGGTAAAAAGAATAGGTTATCTTAGTGAAAATAGAAATGGACTATACCTAGGGGTTGAGTGAGTGCATAGATTTTTTCAAAGAACTAGCCTCCAACTACACTTGGGTTCCACCTGCATCACCAAGATTTGGAATCTATCACCATCATTAGAGGACACCTCATCCTTGTACACAAGTCAATGTCCACATCATGGTGTCATTTGGATCTTATACAGAAGCTTACAAGCATGGACCCCCTCTGTCACCTGCTTATATGTATTTATATATATATAAGGAATTAAAGTCAAAGCATCTTTTGGAAGTATTTTTTAATAATTTTAATAAATCCCACGAAAAATTGAATTTCAAGAAAATTTTCGCGTTGCCCAACCCGTTTTGACAAAGTTGGAGAAGAAACGTTTTTCAGATTCTTCACCGATTTGAAGTTACAAAGACACAAACTACTGGCTACATGCAAATTTCTTCTCTCTTTCACCCTTATCACATCAACTTCCCATTTTATCATTCTTGTAAATATAATATAATAATGTGCTTTGGGCACCCACCTCTTGTAATCTAGCTCCCTTTCTCTAGCTTATCTACCACCACCATTGGCTTCTTGTATGATGATCAAGGTGGAGACTTGTCATATTCACTATTTTTCATATTATCAAAGATGCCATACATCATGTAGGATTATATTAATCAAGATAATCTAATCCCTCATTGATGTTATATAAGTACCCATGGAGATGTAAAGAAAGACATAATCACAAGCACATGAGAGCACTCTAGATCACCAAGTCCAAAGGGGAGCCTCTAAGAGCACATTATGCAACACCCTCATGCTAGTCCATCTCTTTGAGGTAAGCTATGAGTGAGTCTCTTTTTTATGTAGCATTCCATGAATACATAATGTCAAGCTTCCTCTACCTCTTCTCCTCTTGTCTCCCTCTCTTCTCATCTCTCTCTCTCTCTCACTCTCATATTTTAATATGATGTCTAGATCATATGTACTCTCTTCTAATTATCTTTGTATATTCATACTTAAACTTATTAAGTAAGACTTTTCATATGCTCTAGTGGGGAATCCTTAGTCCCTCATGTTATATATATTCATGGGATAAATTAGGAGCCATCACCTCTCTTAACCTTCCATCATCTTCATTTGCCTTAAGATGGGCTACGAATTCTCCCTTGTGAAGTTGTGTTTCAGTTCTTTCTACTCAAATTCTCTCTTGTGAAGTTGTGAAAAGGGATAACCTAGCCCATCCTCCCTTTGGCTAGGTGGTGCCTTTCTTTAGCTCTCTTAGTGAGGATTGGAGGCTGAGTGCGTAAAATGCAATCTATTCATATTTTCAGCTCTCATTTTGTTGCCCCCATTGAGGACTTCTCAAGATATGCTCTACAATTTCTATGAAGGAAGAAACGTCTAAGGATTTGTCATCTTCTTCAACAAGTGTTTTTCAAGGGACCACTAAGGAGAAATCTTCATCAAATCTTATTCAAGGGATTCATTTCTCAAGAGTACCACCATGGTCTCCAAACGAAGCTCAAGAGAAGAAGAATCTTTATCGACAAACAACACGTATGCGGGTCAAGCAAGTTAATTACACACACCCTTCTTTATTTCGAGAGAAATCTTACTCTCATCAAGTCTATAGGTGAAGGAATTGTGTTTAGTACTTTGTGTCTACTGTAAAGGCACTCCCTAAGGAGCCTCATCTTCAAGTGGTGAAGGTGCTTTCAAATTCAAGGATTAACAAAAGTTTTGGACGGGGAGTCACACATCAATGGTGTGCGGTATTGGCAAGAGGCTACATATGGTGATACACTTTAACTAGTACTAGCAGGAAGACTCAAAGTAATTGAGAAGGTAGCTATCAAAGCCTATGAACTTTAGAAGGTTGATGATGGTCACACCAAAGCTAGGCTAATCACTGGTGAGTAAATCTTTTGCATCTCTCGAATGGTGGGATCTAAGAGGCCAGAACTTCATCAATACGCTTCATAAAAGTTTGTAGTGAAAATTTTTAGTTAATGCAAAAATGAATAATCATATTTTCTACAACTTTCAATTGGTTCAAAAAATTAGGGTGGATGTGTGCATTAGTAGGAAGATACATTTTTAGTATAAGGGACTTATTGGGCCCTCATCCTCTTGCTGAGATTAATGCATCTATGAATCCATTTATTCTACCCTTAATAAGATAAAATTGGGTCTAGACGTGTTCATCTTTATTTTGTATTGAGCTAGATGAGCATCTTCCTATCATAGCTTTTCCAAGATTTTTTGGGCACAAAGGGGAGAAAGCTCTAGAATTTCTAGATGACTTAGAAATGGCCTTCCTAGTCACAGGCCAAGATGATGAAGCAACCAAAGTAGGGGCCTTATCTTTAGTTCTAAAGGGTGATGCTCGAGTATGGTATCAAGCTCTCCAGGAGGCTACAAGGGGTAATTGGGAGGATCTCAAGACCGCATTCTTGTACGAGTACCTAGATATAAAGTCTATTGAAGATATTTGGAGACAACTTCTAGATCTTCTCCAAACGTTACCAAGGGAGTACCAAGCATATGAATGTATGTTTATAAAATTGTGGGATAAATGGAAACCCTCCTTACCCGAGGGAGAGAGAGTACTTGATTACCTTAAGAAAGATTGTTTTCTGGCCGGACTCTACTCTCTACTAAGGGAGAACGTCAAGTGCAAGTTTTCCACATCCTATGAAGAATCCATCACCTATGCTAGGGATAAAGATAGGAGATTGAAGTATCAAGCCTAGTTAAAGGGGGGAGTTGAGAACATGCAAGTTTTACCAACCATGCCAAGGCCTAAAGAACTAGCAAAGGCCCTACCCAAAGCAAAGATGCCACAACAAGAGCTCCTACAACACATCATTGATCAACTTGAAAGACTTTCATTGAATTTAGTGCAAGGAGTACGGCCTCCTCCCCTAGAAAATGAAGGAAATCGGGACCCAAGGAGACAAGGAAGAGTATGTTTGCTATAATTATGGGGAGACTGGCTATGGTATGTACTTTTGCCCTTATCTTAAGCGTTTTCCAAGAAATGGGTTTTAACCAAGAAGGAGGGGACAACAAGTGACACCACCTAGGGAGAGGCTTTTTCCACCAAAATCCAAGGCCTCCACCGTTGGTTCAAGTTCTCCAGCATCCTTGATCACTTATAGAGGTGCTGCCTGTGCCTATCCAACCGCTTGAGAATCATGACATCAGGATGATCAGTTTGGATGAGAATGATGTCAAAGAGAAGGACGAATAGCCAAAGTTGAAGCAATACAGGTGAAAAAATCCCGTAGAATTGAAAGGATGGAGCCTAAACCACCAGAGGAGGTTAAAAATCTGGAAGAAGAGGAGTCTTCTAAGGCTTCAAAGACATGCGGTAGTAAAAAGAGGAGGGCTCACTCACGCCGATGCATTGAGCTAGATGATTTTTCCCTGGGTAAATGTACTAGAGCTTATGATTTGCTTGTTGATGTGAGGGATCAAGGGCCAAAATTTTCATGGTCACAATTACTGCATCTATCTCCAACAATGCCGCAACAATGTCCAAAGATGGTACGCATTAGACCCATAAAGAATAGACACGTGAATGCAATCAAGGCTAGAAAGACGAAAGATATTGTGCCTCTAGTGGAAGTTGAAATCAATGGGCAGAGAGTATCAAAGACATATGTGGATGGAGGTGCATAATTTTTTGTTATGACAAAAAAGTTGATGCATCGTTTGGGATTAGAGGTACGTGAAACTACTAAATTTGGTGCTAAAATGGCTAACAATGTAGTATATAAATTGTTTGGGAGTTATAATGAAAGTCAAGGTAAAGGTGTGTGAAGTGCAATTGGAGTTTGATATGTATGTGATGCCAATGAAGGGGGATGGCTATCTACTCATTCTTGGGCGACAATGGCTAATGGGAATGAAAGCCAAACAAGATTGGGAGAAAGGGAATTTAGAGCTAAGTCCATAGAAGGGACTGCAAAAAAAATGGAAGAGCGCTATCTATAACATGAAGGAGGGCCGACAGGAGAATATTGTGTTAGAGACCATCGCTTATGAATGGAGTTTCAACAAGGATTGTTCATCTATGACAGAGGGCAAGTCTTCTAATGAGGAGGAAGAAATCTGTCTAGAAGTGATGGGGATTACATTCAAAGGGCCTTTTAGTAGTGATATTCTGCAGTAGCTTCCAAAGGTTGAGAAGGAGGGTTTAGAAAAAATGTTGGCTAAGGATCTATTAGATGAGGAGAAGGCAGCTTATATGGAAGTGGTGATAAAACACTCTCCACTTTTTATTTCTGATTATGAGCACATCACAGGTGTGATGGCAGTACAATATCACATTAATCTAAAAGGTGGAGCAAGGCCAGTGGTGTAATGGCTACGACACTTGGGAGTAGTTCAACAAAATGCTCTACTCACTAAGGTGTAACAACTTTTTGAAGGCAGGCTTCATCTATCCAGTAGCAGACTTAGACTGGGTTTCACATGTAGTGATGACACCCAAAAAGAACGACAAATGACGGATTTGTGTAGACTACAAGCTGCTAAATGCTGCAACAAAGAGAGATCACATTCCTCTTCCCTTTCAGGATGAAGTACTCAACGAGGTCGCCGGGTATGAGAAATACTCTATTTGTGATGGATATTTAGGTTATTTCCAGATCCGAGTAGCTAAGAAGGATCAACAAAAGACCACCTTCATCATGCCTAGGGTGTGTTTTGCTTACAAAGTAATGCCATTTGGATTAACAAATGCCCCAGCTACCTTCCAGCGACTCATGAATTATGTCTTTCAGCCATATTTTGGTAAGTCCATCACAGTATTTATTGATGATTTTTTTATTTATATACTAAGGCTCTATATCTAGGAAAGGTGGATGAAGGTTTCAACCACCTTGCACAAATGGGGGAGCAACAAAACCAAGAGAAGTGTCATTTTGGCGAAAGTAGTGTAACTTTGTTAAGGCATGTTGAAAGTGAGAGGGGCATTGAAGCGGAACCAAACAAAGTTAAGGCCCTATTAGCGGTGCCGTCACCATCTTCCATGAAGGAACTAACCTCTTTCATTTAGAAGGTGTGATATATGGGGTGGTTCATTCATCTTCTATGAGTTTTTTCTTGTGAAATGATCATTATTAGATGAGTATCTTGCCGAAGTACCTTATTCCTTTTTGTCATTGTTACAATTCCTTCATCCATGCACAAATATGCCAAAAAATTTTGAGAAATCCACATCTCCTAACCTTATTCATGTAACAAATTGAGCATAAGATAAACATTGAGATTATGTGCTCTTACACTAGACAAACCAAACATATGGAAGTGACATTGATCTTATGCCAACTACTCATAACAGGCATCCTTCTTCTGAGGTTTTTCCAGAGTGAATGCGTAGTAACATGACATCCAACCCCTCTAAATAAAGATTGTTGGAGATAAAGGAGTAGAAGTAGGCATGGTGGGTGTAGGCATAGAGGTAGGAGCCATAGCCCGAATAGTAGAATGCATAGAAACATAAGAAATCATAAGAGAAACCATACCATTTTGCATTCTAGACTTCCATATTTTTCACTTCACCAAACTAGTGTGTGTGTCCTTTACATCATACCAATTGTTCTTAAGACTCATAAATTGCACTGCGTCTTCTAAGAGCTCTCCTAATTGTGCTTGAAGTGTTGGATTTGTAGGTAATAGGAACAATTCTACCTTCTTAAGCTCTAAGTCCGCTTGTGCTAGAGCATCTATCTCATTAAAACTTGAATCAAACTCTCGTAGTATCTCTATTGCCACCAAGACCTTATTTGTCTTATGTATCCACTCATCATGGATTTTGCATCTTGTATTGATTCCAAGGTCTTCAAGGAAGTACTCTTCCTTCAAGGCTTTCTTGAAGGCAAGCTAGGTTAGACGCAAGGCATAAAGCTTATTAATGCATGGCTTTAGGGAAGAAGTCACAAGACGTACAAAATACTAGCTCATCATATGCATAAACGTTGTGGCCTTCAAAGAGTTTCTTCTGAATTTTCACTATTTGCATATCCTTGTTAGCCACAACTTCATACTATGCATTGGCTTGTAGCTGCATCTATTGTAGTATTTTTTGCTAATGATGTTATTTCTCATGTTGCATGTATGCATTAAAAGTCCATAGAAGCTACTTGAACACATCATCAAATCCAATAAACCTGCTACTATCTTGATAGCAATCTAGATGTAGATTTCATGTCAAGTTCATTAGCAAAATCAAAGGGCAATCACATTGAGCCACACATCCATAAAGGATATAAAGTGAAGCAAGATAGAGGAAGAAAGGTATTTAACATTGTTCTTGAGACTTCAAAGAGAGGGAAATAAATTTTTTTAAAATTAATGTCACATCATACAAAAGAAGGAGAATGTTTCATGGTTTTAGGAACAGGAACATGTAACACACTTCTTAAGTCAATTTTTAATTACCTATATATATGATCCAAAACCTAGTCTCACTTTAGAAATAGCATGCATAGAATCGATAAAAAAGAGAATGTTTACAAGAATTTGGCTCTTTCATGAGATTTCTCTAGTTGGGTCTTAGCATTGGCAAGCTCAATTCTCGAGAAAGTATAATGAGGTTTCTTCATGTAAGATTCTTTTAAGCTTATCATGTTCGTTTAGAGAACAAGGAATTCAAGATTCAATGCTCTTTGTATGTTTAGTTTGGCTTTGATACTACAACTGGTAGAATTGAGTTAGAAATCTTAAATCAAGGAAGTGTCATCATCTTGCAACGCAGCTATTGGATGACTAAGGCCATTTTAATCTGAGCAAGTTTGGATTATCCAAGATAACTTGAAGCCTAATTCACCACTTAAGCTCATTGACATAGACTTTCAACTATGAATGAAGGGTTGTCTTGCCTACTTACCAAACTGACATGCTTCGCATACCTTATGAAATTCTGCAACTCTAAATGTAGGCAAACCTGTAACCAACCCTTTGGACTGCATTAATTTCAGCCTTTGTACATTTGCATTTCCAATGCGTTTGTGCCAAATTTCAATATCTGCAACAACACCTTTTCCTTTAGCATACATAGCAACATTCATAGTAGGAATTCTAGCATCCATAGTAAACATACGTCCAACTCTACTTCCCTTTGCAACCAACCTGCACTTGTCATTGAAGTCCTCTACAAAGCAACCCTTTGCATTAAATCTGACTTGCAGCCCTTGCTCTACCATCTGACCGACTGACACCAAGTTCTTTGTAATAGATGGCACATATAATACATCTGAAAGACTCTTTGTTTTACCATCATGCAAGGATAAGGGAACTTTTCCAATATGTGAAATTGCGTGGCATGAATCATCACCTGTCTGCACATAACCTGTATTTTGCAAATCTTGCATCTCTCCAAACCATTCTGCACGGCTGGTCATATGATTGGATGCACTTGAATCAATATACCAAACATCATCATGTGTTCCCTTTCCTGTAATAGCATTCAGCATATGCTACATAACAAACAGATGTTCATTTTTATCTTCATTCTTTTGTGAAGACGATGCATACTTTCCTTGTTGCAACTTACCATTGCGAATATCATCTTTCTTAGCATAACATTGGGCTACAATATGACCTCTTTTGCCACAGTAGTGACATACAATACCAGAGTTGTTAGAACCTCTGTTCTGCCATCCACCTCTTCCGCTAAAGCTCCCCCTGCCTCTAAAGTTACCACGACCTCCTGAAACCTGCATATCGCCAAATTGCTGATTCAATCTCTTTTGCTGGTTGTCACTACCACGTCCTGTACCACGGCCTCTTGAAGAGAACCTGCCACGTCCCCTTCTTGAACTGGAGTAGAAAGCTTGGACCTGTTCACCACTTCTTTCAAATGTCTCATTGTGCATGTTGATGTCTTCAATGATCATAAGGGAGACCAACTCATTGAAATCTAGAAATCGCTTTTTGACATATACAAGAGTTACAGAAGACTTCCAAGCCTTTTTATTGTTAAGTCCACCCAAGGTAGACGACACCAAATCATCATCATCAAGCATTGCATCAATCGCTGCCAAGGCATCTGCAATGCTCCTTACCTTCAATGCATACTCATTGATAGACATCTTCCCTTTCTTCAATGTATTCAACTCTTGCTTGAGTTGAATCTTTTGTGCCTTTGTATTTACGAAAAACATACTTTCAAGTATGGTCCAAGCTGAATATGAATTCTCTGCATTTCTGATATGTCCCAGCATATTATTGTCAATTACTGCAGACAGCCAATACATGACCTTTTTGTCTTTTGCATTCCATTCCTTCCGTGCCTTTATCTCTTCTGCAGTTGGAGGATCACTCACCTCCGGCTCCTTTTCTTCACCTGAAACAAACTCTAGAGGCCTTTCCAATAAGGAAGTTCATGATAGGGAACTTCCATGAAGGGTAGTTGCTCTTGTCGAGCTTCTCAATGATGGGGTTTCCACTGTTCTCTGCCATTATCACAAAACTAATACCAAACAGTAAGCAAATCTTTTGCAACCCTCGATCTGTAGTGCACAACAATATACCAGACAGCCTTTTTCACTGTCTGCTCAACAATACATGCAATTTGCCAACCAGTTTGCAGATAAACCTTGTGTTTATTCGCTGGTAAACACCTTCAAACTTACAGATCTGAAATTTGTAACCGATGCCCCTGTATACGGCAGACACAGCTGAAATTGCAAGGTATCTCGAACTGTTGTCCGCAACCTTGCGGCTCTAAAACGAGGCCTGAAATCACCTCGGATGGCCAAAATAGCAGCGGGAAAGCCCTAAAGGGCCTATTTGTAGAATGCACAGCGCTCTTCATGCACACAAAATCTCACTGCAATCTGAGATTTTTGCTCTGCCCTGCTTGTGGTGCCTCCACAGACACTGTCCAAGAGAAAGAGTGGAAGAATGGGAGAGCTTCTTACCCGTGGCTTCCTTGCTCGAACCTTACTTATTCTCCTTCACTTTAGCCTTCAAAATTAGCCTCTCTCAATGGAGTGGCTCTGATACCATGTCACGAATCGTGTGGTGGGGAAACTTGCTCAAGATGCTATGCTGAACACACACAGAATGCACAAGAAGCTCACTCAAGAGACAAGAAGAGAGATGGAGGCCAAAAAGTTTTCTTGCTGGTTTCTTCTTCTTCTACCACACAGTTTACGATGTACAAAAAGTATAGATAAGATACAACATAAAGGAAAGTGGTCTACTAAGTCAAACAATGCATAACCGACTACACTAGTCGATTGGCGATATAACTATGCCAGCTGTAAATAGGTGTAACAACCTGAATATAATAAGTAATGAGTCAGTGGCCATGTGAGAGTCATAATAACCACCAACATGCTAAGTGTAGAGGTGTTGACCTATCTAACCAGGCAGTCCATCATTAATGTCCGCATGTGTTAAGCTTGTCATCTCAACAAAAGGGCTGGTGGCAGCAGTAGCTTGCCAACAACTGCATGGCTATAGGAGGATTGGTGGTGGTGGCAACATACCAACAACATAGGCAACTACATTGGCATAGGAGGAGTGGAGGTTGGCAGCAGCCTGGCAACGACATCGGCCTGGTAGGTGGTGACATGGCGGCTGTGTTGGTAGAGGAGGTCGGCACACCGTGGCATGTCAGGTAAGTTTTGTCTTTTTTTTTTCTTCTTGTTTTTTTTAATTATTTTCTTCAAAAAGAATATTCCCTAACCCTCATTCACATTACACTCACACACTAACCCACATAAACACACACCTAGACACACTCCTTTCACACATTAACGCACAACACCCACTTACATATAAAAATCCCTCGTTCCCACACACAAAGCACACACTCACACTCATCTAAACACACACGCTCTAATAAAACCGTTTTCCCCACACACAATAAACCCATTTTTCCAACACACGCTCTCACTCCCAAACATCAACCCTCACTCCCACAGACTAACTAAACCACTTCCTCATTGTGGGAGTGTTCGCTCAACCGCCAAGACCCTCGGACCGCTTATTGTTTCAAGCGTTCCAAGCCGAGCACTGATGGCTACCTCTCACATAGCCGACACGCCATCTATATCTATGGGTGTAGTGAGCTTACCTCCATGCCGATCGAGTTACCTCCTCTCCTGCGCACTCCAGTAGCTCCACGATCCAAGTGCAAGCTTCAAGCACGCTCCATCCTCAAGCTCCACGCTCCAAGCTCCATTTCCGCGAGCAAGACAAGATAAGAGAAGAGAAGAGAAGAAGAGAGGAGAAGATGGAGAGCTTCTCCTCCCCGGTCCCTTACCCTCACACACTCACTCCCTCACACTCTCACACTCCCTCTCTCAAGCACAAGCTCAAGCAAGCAAGAACAAGAAGAAGAAGAAGAAGAAGAAGAGGAGAGCCACTTTTGGCCACACACAAGAATGAGCTTCTCATTCACTTTTCAACTTTATATACAAAACCCTAAATCCCTTCTGGGTGGTCATCCCCTTTTCCCCTTTTTTACATGGTCGGCCGTGGTCTAGGCCCTTTTTCCCATTGTCCTTCTATCTTCCTTGCTTCCTTTCCACCATCCGTCTACATTTACAAATTGCATGGGTGAGCGCCCGGCGCTCCTTGAATTAAACCATGATGCGGTTGCGCTCTTTTACAAAAGTATTGACTTGCACTTTTTCTTGAGCGCCTTTCTCCCTTATTTAGGACTTTTCTCCTTGTGTGTCTTTGTCTTCCGTTTCACTTTGCCTTGGCCTTTGTCTTCTACTTTAGCTTTTTTGGATTTTCTACCTTTGTTCATTTGAGGGTTAACATTACCCCCCTTCTAGACGAGTGCCAGTCCCATGGCACTCACCGACATAGGTAGTAGGCTTTAGCATGCACCAAAGACGTGGGTGGCAAGGACATCTGTGGTTGCCATGGAGGAGTTTTGGTAGTGGTGGGGAGGAAGGTCATTGGGGGCACGTTGTTGAGGTGGCTAGTGGTAGGGCTATTGGAGTTTGTAGTAGAGCTGTGCTTTGCGGGGATTGCACTAATGGAGTACAAGTGGCGGTGTGTTGGGGATTCTGCACATGACGATTCTTGGAGGGCTTGCAGGATTATAAAGGATAGGAATTCAGAGCTGAGTGTCGATGAAGAGCAAACGACACTTTCTTTGGAGTCTTCAATACGTGCAATTGAAAACCTCTTCTAAGTGGTCTCTCCCTAGGGGTAGTGCTAGTTTTCTCTAGCATGCACAACATAGTTTAATTTGTTTGGGAGATAGGTCTAAGTCTAAGAAAGCTGAGGGTATTTTCCTGCACTTGAGGACCCAAATTGTGTATATATTTTGGTGCAGATATTATGTGAGTGCTCGTGCATACTTAGATATTACATAGTTAGAAGACCACGGGCCGGTTTCTCATAACGATGTGTGGATGAAGCAAAGTCATCCATGTTGAGAAGAAGTACATGTGAAGGTGTATGCGACATCGTTTGCATTGTGACTGCATGACGTAACATAATTGAACACAGGGATACTACACTATCCGTAATAGCTGGTAGCTATTGGACTTGTGTGATGAGGGCAGTGTACTTTTCATGGCCATTTGTGCAGTGCTTACCACAATTGATTGCAATGGTATTAAGGTAGAGTGCAACAGGGAATCGTGTGAATGGGTCAGGGTGGCAAGTCTAACTATAGGCGAGACAAGCTCCCTAGGTATGTCCTGCCCTTGATGTGCCCTCAACTATTATGGGTGATGCTAGGGGGCTAGGGGACTAGGGACGGAGCTAGCGGATCAAGGTCACTGGACGCACCTAATTTGAGGACCCCTAGGTGTTGTACTATGATCGTGGGTGTTTCTTATGTTTTTGTTCTTTTCTTTTCTTTTTTTCTTTTTCTTTTTTCTTCTTTTTTTTGTTTCTTTTTCTTATGTTTTTTTTCCCTTCTTTCTTTAAAAAAGAAAAAAAAACTTGCCTGAGTACAACCATTGAAATATGTTGAAGCTATCAACCTTTCAATGGGTTGGGAAATGTCAAGCTTCGAAGGCTCAGGAAATGGATATTACAGTGATGATTGTGCCCTAGCCTCGTTGTTAGAGATGCAGTTGTTGAGATGGGGAGATACACTTGAGATACTGCAAACCTCTTTGCGACATGCGATGTTTGTACAATTGAGGTAACAACCGTCATGAGCCAACTGTAGAGCTTGACCCAGAAAGAGAGCATAGCCCATGACTATGCTTTGGTTCGTGCGATGTGGGCACTTGCAAGGGTGATTTTTCACATTCGAAAGCATGGCTTTGTCGTGGTTCTTTGTGAGGTTGGTGGTCTTGCGATGACTTGGGCATTGAACACGTTTGCACGAAGACATGTGTCATCCTGCATCCACTTATCACTTCATGAGAGTATATGTAAGTCGCATGTGTCAAGTACAATGAACAAATGCAATCATGTCAAGATATAACTTTTTCAAAATCCTATGATGCTGATTACGATGCCTATTCTAGTGCTTGTTAAAGACGTGGCAAATATTAGCGATAGGTAAGGGAAGTGTGTATAAGTGGGGAGCTTGCCCCTTTAACCATCAAAAGACAAAAAGTTATGGCAGGATGGCTTGTTAAGTTGCTTGTATATCATAGGGGCAACTCGATTTGCACGAGGTGGGATGAGTCCGGGTGGTCAGGCGACTGAGACTCTGCTGGTAAGGGGCTCCTATGAGGTTAGGCCGGGAAGATGTTGGCCGGGACTTGAATGGTGTAGTCTTTGGCTGCAACCATTTCCAAAACACTTTTGAACAGTGCGTCGAACTCTTCCTTGTCTCGAGCTGCCCTTTCTGCCTTTCAGCACCTGGTGCCCGAGCGTCTATTGGGGGCTCGCACAACCGGTGTTGCCACACCTTGTGTGCTTCTTTGAGCTTCTATTCCCCTGGCCTAGGGATTCTTCGGCCTACATCTGGGGTGGTGTAGCTTGGGACCTCATTTCTTTGAATACCTTTTGAGGCTAGGCACATAGCGCACCGGCGGAGGAGCTTGTGCTACATGTTCCCTTCGATAGCGGAGAGCGTCTTTGCAAGCCAGCTGCCCTAGGTGCTCCATGTCTTCCACATAGGGGGATCTGCAAAATGCGAACCAAGGATTAGGCCTTGATACATGATAAAACCATTTGCATGGGGGGGTTTATAGTGTGGGTCATCAAGCACATATGACGAGGAGGGGAGAGATGAGGCATGCAGTGTTTGTTGTAGAGAGATGGCCCCCCATGATGATGTTCATTTTGCCTCTAGCCATTAGTAGATCTTGGCTTATCCTACGTTGCATGGAATGGTTCTCATGGAGTGGGGCAGGGCTTGTCCTCATCAGAAGGATAGACCAGAAAGGGGGAAAGGTATACAGAAAGGGACAGTACCCTATCTACACCCTCAGAGATGTTGGTCAAGGCATCCTATGGTGGTAATGAGGGTTGTATGCCCTTCCTGGAGGCGGGAACGGTCACCCAACTTCTAAATGTGTGGTGAGAGGAGGATCTGAGGAGCTTAGCCTGTTGAACCCAACTATTCTCCCTGCGCTTGACTATTATTGCTTGTGTGTGTTGATATTGTCTATACATGGTCACAAAATTTATTGTTTATTAATGTACATATTTACGAATCCTTGTCACATCGCGAGGGTAAAAGCCAATTGTAGAACTCCGGATTGTACTGGAGCATGGCACATGCATCTAGTACTCATGGTAGCTTACTCAATACCGATAGATATTTTGCAACATCGAGTAGCATGGAACCTTGTCCGAGTCTACTGGCAACATGTAACTCCTCCTCAGTGAGAACCTTATCAAACAGAGAGTTCACTTGGCTAGTTTCAGCTAAGTCTGTACCCCGAATGGCAGTTAGCACTCGAAGGGAAGTTGGTGCCACATAGGTTGGGTCTCTTTGAGACCGCCACATTTGGCCAATTGCTCCTCTAAGACTGTCACGATCTGGACTCCTAGTTTGGCCATTGCAACGCTGTTTTCACACCAACATTGTTCAAATTGACTTTGATCCTCTGACAATCGCTTTAGTTGATCGATCTCTAAGAGATTTGGTTGGCAGACCACATCATTGAATGTTACAGTTAAGCGTAGTTTGTCGACTTCCTCGTCAGAGATGAGTCACATGCATTCATATAGGAGCGTGTTATAGTGCTCGTCAAGATGTTCTTGCTCTTCCCAGGACAAGGGAAATGGCAAGTATTCTTCAAGCTGCTCTTTAGGGAATGCGCCCATGTCTGCTAGGACATAGACATGTGCGAACACTTTGAGCTTAGCATCCAACTTGGTTAAGCATTCTGTGACACTTTTATGTTCAATGAGGGCTTGATCAGTTGCTATCTCATGCAAGGTTCTAGGATTTTGCATGGGCTTTAGCATAGCTGGGGGACTCAGGCCTAGACGAGCAAGTTTGTCCAGCACTAGGATTTCTTATGCTCTTGGGGTTTCCATGTTTCTCCTGAGGCTTCGTTATTACATCATGGTTCTCCTTGGATGTGACCTAGTATAGATTTGTCACCCTGTTGTGGCAGCATTGTGTCCACTCTTGATTGGTCAATGCGAGTTCTATTGTCGATGGATTGAGTGTTGCAAGCAGTTCTTGATGGTAACGACTGCTTTGATTTTTCAGAGCACACGGATGTGTCTGAGGTTTTACCGCTATTAGGAGAGGCATCAATTGGTTCAGTGGTGGATGGACTCGATGCTTTATTCCTCAGCTCTCCAGCGCTCTTCATCTCAATGTTCTTGGGGTCCACAACCACCTGCAACTGCTGTTGTTTTCATTGTGTTCTCCTCTTTTTCTTGGCCAGTGAATGTGTATCTCTCAATGACTCAGGACCCTAGACCAGGTCAACCATTGATGTGCTTGGTTGGGCCTCAGCATTCTCTTTCTCTAGTGTGTCCTCATGGGACATAGCCAAGGCCTACTGAATAGCCTCGCTAGGTTGTGGGGGTACAACTGCCTCCCTTTTTGGAGAGTCTAGCTCTTCAGCCAATTCCCTTGTGTTTAACTCCTCTAGCCTAGGCTTTAGGCACTTTGGAACTGCTGGAGTTGTCAAGGAAGTTGGTTACGACACCTCCTCCATAGGTAAACTACTAAGGATGCATTCCGCAAGGGGCATTGTCACGGCCAAGGGCTGTGACTATTGTGATCCCTGATTGGAAGTAGTAGCGACTAGTCCAATGGGTTGGCTACTCTTGGTGGATTGCAGTGTCAGGTCCCTAGGGCAATCGGAAGTGGTCATGTCTTTTGTTGCCCTTTGAGCACTCACTTGTGTAGATCGACGAGCATGAGTTGATCTAGTCACGTTAGGTTGCACAGGCATATCCTTGGGCCGAGAGCTACGGCTAGTGTCATGTCCCACCTCTTGGACATTTGGAAGCTTAGATGGAGATAGAGATTGGGAGTGAGCAGCCACCCTTGATGACCGTTGTTGTGCTTCTGTGTCTGTTTGGAAAAAGAGGGTGTAGGAGATCTAGGACTCTTAGGTGAACATGGCACTGGCTCAATGATTTGCTCGAGGCTATTAGACGATTGTGCCATTTGCTTTGTTGAGCGATCAGCCTTGCCATGAGCAAGGTTGTGCCTATGATGCATGTTATCCTCTC
This sequence comes from Lygodium microphyllum, assembly GCF_053477565.2. NCBI lineage: Eukaryota > Viridiplantae > Streptophyta > Polypodiopsida > Schizaeales > Lygodiaceae > Lygodium > Lygodium microphyllum. The sequence continues at coordinate 59,179,596 of NC_141147.1, forward strand.
GGGAAATCAAAGGCTCTTTGGGCACTAATGGCTTTTTTGCACACTCAATGGCTACATATGACATCTGCTTATTAAGCACGCTAGGCTGAGGCTCTTTCTTTCGAACACTCATGTTTGGTTTCTGACCTCGAGACCTAGAGCTTCTCTTAGATTTCCTCCTATGCTTCGTTGCTTCTAATGTTTCTGACCTCGAGACCTAGAGCTTCTCTTAGATTTCCTCCTATGCTTCATTGCTTCTAATGCAACTTGGCCTTCACTTGATAGAGGTGGTTTAGCAGGGGATTTTGGTACCCAAATCCATCGGTTACCTTCATAATACCCTTGAGCACATAGCAACACTTTGGATATCCATCTCGGTGTTGTGCTGACCCTCCATCGATGCCTTCATCTATAAGGCTTGGGCTTCTTTTGGGGTCAGGGCCGTTACGGTAAACACCATGCACAATTTGGATGACCGTTTATAGCCAAATTTTGAACTACTTGCTCTAAGTTTCAACCGAGTGATGGATCTGTGATGTGCCTTTAGCTCTACGTAGCCTTTGGGGTCAATTTCGGAGTTCAGATGCATCAAAATTTGTGTTCTAGATACCTGTCCGATTTTGATAGTTTTCTGTTTGATTCTCAGATGTTCGATTTTCAGGAGTCCGATTATTAGAATTGGACGTCTGATTTTGGGTTGGTCGATCGGCCTAGTGGTTCAATTTTTGACACGTTCGATTTCTGGAATCGGACGTCCGATTTTGACATGTGGCCGATTCTGAGTGATCCAATTCCTTGTCTCCGATTTCCAAGGTCCGAGTGTCCGATTTTCAAAATCGGACAGGCGAGTGTTCAATCAGTCGGACAAGATTGGTCCGATTCTAGGTTGGTTCGATTTTAGGCTAGTCCGATTCTGAACTGGTCCATTCTGGACTGGTCCGATTCTGGAAATCGGATCAGGAGGGTGGTCTGATTTTCGGAGTCAGATGGTTTTTTGGAAAGGTCCGATTTTCGGAGTCAGATGGTCCGACTCCAGAGATAGGGCAATCCTATTATGGGACTCGGACGAACTGGTCCGACTACACGGCCGACGGCCTCCGAGTTGCACGCGACACCTCTAGGCTGATGTCTACTTCACCGAATTGTGCCATGCCGCCTAATTAGATGCAAAGCCATAGAGGGAAATGCCTGGCATACCTGAAAATGGTGTGGCGCTCGAATTGATCAGCACGCTAACAATCTCCCTACATGTCTCTCTCTCTCTCTCTCTCTCTCTCTCGCAGAAGGAAGGCTCTTGGAACGTGCAAGCTGGGACAGCATTTGTGGATGTGCAGTTTCAGGAGGAGGTGAAAAGTGGGAAACTTTCTTCATTGAAGGTGGTCTCTCTGACATTCAACAGGTCTATCGAGGGGGCTTTTTCCTCGTGAGGCGACATGCCACTCGAGCTCCATAACGTGGAGCTTCTAATCAGCCAGGCTATCAAGGAGGCGAAGAAAGATTTCAAGAAGGATGCGGATAATGCCTTGAACCAAGAAACCCGCCGGCTACATGAGAGGATCCGGCGACTAGAGGAGATGGTGAAGACACTCACGGAAGAGAAGAGGGATCTCAAAACCGACCTGGACAAGCTACAAACGGAAGTGTCACATCTACGGGAGGCAAGAGAGGACGCGGATTTCAAAGCGGACCTCCGAGAGGCTATCACGAAGGAATGCCGAGAGGACCTCCAGGTATGCATTAAAACCGAAGTTGAGGCTTCGAGAGAGGGATGGAAGGAAAAAATCAAAGAAAACATGAAGGAAGAATTAGAAGGGAATAAGGAGGGGTGGATTGAGGTAGTGAAGAAGAACATTAAGAAGGAGGTCCAAGAAGAAAATAAAAAGGAGGAGGTAGTCCGGGTTCAGGAGACCTTAGAGGAGGAGAGGCTCAGGAACGCGCGTAGATTGAACGTGCATATTACCGGGCTCCCCGAAGGGGCCTCTTCGGAGGAGGACGCACGCGGGCTATGCACCCGACTAGGGTACACGAGCATGCCCTTTACTCAGGCATGGCGTGCAGGACGAGATACTACCAGGGTCAGAGCTCTGATATTACATATGAGCACACCAGAGGACAGAGCCGCTTTCTTTCGGAAGCGGATTTCACTCCGAGGGATGACTGGGGCTTCCATCTTCATGGATGAGGACTTGACTCAGATGCAGATTGCACACAGACGAGCATGCATGCCACAGATACTCCAAGCACATAGAGAAGGCCGTAAGGCCTTCTATCGAGATGGCCGGATTTTTATAGATGGACGCCCCACCAAATAGGGGGGCGCGGCGTATGAGACGGGGCAGAGGACTGTACAGAAAACCCCGATACATGTGGCAGTTTGGAACTACAACGGCTCCCTATGGTCACGACCGGACAGACTTGAGGAGATTTTACCCGACCATGATGTTATATGCCTCACAGAGACACATGAGAGCCGAGAGAGAGGGCTTCCACGCATTACAGGATTTGAGTGGGTATCTGCATACCGGGCTACTACTAGGCAGAGCACATCTAGGGGCTCAGGAGGGGTGGCAGTTCTATTCCGTCAGGGGATACAAAGACATATCCAGTTAGTGAGACGAGATGAGGAGGCCAGTTACATATAGATCAGAGTGCAGATATCAGATGAGAGATGGATCTATATGGCAGTATGCTACTTTTCACCACGAGGGTCCAGATATGCTACTACGCAGGGTGATATTCAGGCTAGAGATTCCCCCTCCCCTTATTCACAGCTCTCAGAGGACATTATTCTGTATTCTACTTTGGGTGAGGTCTTCCTTATGGGGGACTTCAACGGGTGCACACAGAGCCGACAGTGTGAGAGTTTTGATATGGAGCAGCCAGAGATCATGAGAGCATTAGACCCTGAGGAGTTGGGGATCAGTAGGGAGTCAGCAGATACTGGGCCAGACGCCACAAGGTATGGAGGACATTTACTTGAGCTTGGTAGTAGACATCATCTCGTTATTTATAACGGGATGGCATGATGGCCATATTCAGGAGGTCTTACATGCTTCCCACATGGGGGGGGCGAGAGTACTGTAGATTATTTTCTCAGACCGATCGATGGGATGCATACTATCGAGTCCTTCAGCCTTGGGAGACTTCCACTCGGTGTCGATCACACCTTTCTCAGTTTCTCACTCCTCACCTCATTACCATCACCACCTGCAGATATCATACCCCACATGCATACTACCATACACTTCACTCATAAGCTCTCACATATTTACTCACAGCATCTGGAGGAGCACATCACGTCACTTGATCCATATGCACCCCTTGATACACTGACCACTAATATCACACGCATTCTGCATGATTCTGCTACACTCAGTTTTCCACATCACACATACACGCACCCCCCTCGGACCGGTACCATACCACAGAACAGGTGGTATGATGATGAGTGCAGAGATCTACGTCGACAGCTACGCAATTTGGAGGCCAGAGGAGAGATCACACACAGACAGGCGCAGAGACGCATGCACCGCTTGACCCACCGTAAAAAGCGGAAATGGGAGGAGAAGAGATATTGGGATATATACCACCTTCTTATGAGCAAAGATTGTGCAGAGGCATGGAGGCAGATCAGAAAACCACGCTCATCCACACCGATACATGACCCTGCAGTATGGCATGGATACGCACAGAGTTTATATCATGTACCCGCACAGCCGCTGATACCCATATCATGTACACCAAGATCGGGTATTTCATCCTTTTTCACCACTAGTATGGTGAAACATGCTATCTCACGGTTACAGTATGGCCGCGCTCGAGACCAGTTTGATCTTCAGGCAGAGCATATTATATATGGCAGAGACACATTGGCTCCACTTATTGCTCACCTCTTCAACCGTGCATTGTCGGAGGGGTTCCCTGACTCGTGGACAGAGCACACCATTGTACCTATCCACAAGTCAGGGGATCCTATGGATCCTAACACATATAGGACCATCATGATTGGGCCAATTTTGTCCAAACTTTATGGCATGGTGATGGAGGAGGAGCTCAGCACGCTTGCAGAGAGAGAGTGCATGCGCACACCCGGACAGGCAGGGTTCAGACGGGCATTTTCTACCATAGACCACATCTTCACTCTCCGTTGTCTGATCGACCAGAAACGAGTGAAGAAACAGAGATTGTACTGCTGCTTTGTGGATTTCCGCAAAGCCTTTGACATGGTTCCGAGAGAGAGGCTTTTCAGACGCCTACTTGATCTGGGGGTGGATGATGACATGACGTGGGGTATTTATGCACTATATGAGCGGGTTACTGGCAGAGTCAGATGTCCGGGAGGTATATCAGATCCCCTTGTGAGCACCATTGGTGTGAAACAAGGATGCCCACTCTCACCGACTCTATTTGGGCTATACATTGATGAGATAGCAGAGTTTATTCAACAGCGAGCCGGTGGAAGTATAGATCTCAGTGGAGCCACAGTTCATATCTTACTATATGCAGATGACATTGTGTTGGTCTCAGACTCAGCTCAGGGATTACAGCAGCATTTATTAGCATTGGATGATTTTTTCATACAGAGAGGCATGACAGTGAACCTTGGTAAAACCAAGGTTCTTATATTCCATACATCAGCTCAGATACGCAGACAGAGTATTTTCATGGCAGCAGGAGGGAGTATTGAGGTCACTGGATCATATGTATATTTGGGAGTCACCTTTACAGTAGCTTCAGGGACTTTCTCGATGACACAGGCAGCTCGTGACCACCTCACTAGAGGATACTCAGCATTGGCTCTTATGGAGCGACAGTGTTATCAGGCACACTTCCAGGAGCCCCGCACCAAGGGGTGGCTCTTTGATACTCTAGTCACTCCAGCACTGATGTATGGAGCAGCTATATGGGGGCCAGGCCTTGCCGATTATGTATGGACATTGATGGAGAGACCTCAAGTGATCATGATATCTAGATTGATTCGCAGCAAGGCCTCAGTCCCACATGACATTGTGCGAGCAGAGCTTGCCACACCGCCCATGCTAGTCGAGGCATTATTTCAGACAGTCTGCTTCCTACACAGATTTCAGGATATGGATAGAGATCGCATTGCATATAGAGCATATATGGCATCTCAGGAGATGGCTCGAGCGGGGGATACCACATCATGATATGCACAGACTAGAGCTTGGTTTGACAGACATGGGCTGGACATTGATAGACTCCCACCTCTTCTATATGATACTCAGGCTCCCACTTATACCCTCTCTCTCTCTGAGAGAAACAGAGTCATCAGACAGGAGATATGGCATATTTATATACAGAGGACATGGGTCAGCCCTGCACAGCCACTGCCATCGAAGATGGCACATTATTATACACAGTTCTTGAGCATATCAGAGCAGGGATTCATAGAGATTCCGAGATATATGTAGATCTATATGCCACATCGATTGAGAGTTCTTATTGGACAGCTCAGGGTATTATCACATCAGCTTATAATTGAGAGTGGCAGAGCTAGTGGCATCCCACGGGAGGAGAGGATATGCCCCCTTTGCAGATCAGAGGTGGAGAGTGAGGAGCATTTTGTTCTCAGATGCCCGGCATACTCAGAGTTGAGATCTAGATACACATTGAGCAGCTCACTTCAGGGATGTATGACTGATATGGATCAGAGATCATTTGGCCGTTTTCTGGGAGAGGCATGGCACATCAGAGAGCAGAGCACACAGCGGGTCCCAGTCAGAGAGGGGCCCACCCAGACGACTATTACACAGTTCTTTCAGACAGACAGAGTGAGAGCTACTATACCAGCCTCCAGCCAGACCTCCGGGCTCACACTACAGCAGGCTGAGGACCAGCGTACCCGACGCCGCACGAGGATCCGGGGGTTTCGAACCCCACAGCCACACCGACAGGAGATCCAGAGGATTCTTGATCTACATCGACAGCAGACTGAGATCCGACGACACTCGACACATTGGATCTCAGACCTCCAGTTTGCTCTTTCTCCACCGCCGATGTACCACATCCTGCATCCAGGAGGGATCACCTGCTATTAGCGACTTCGACGACTACTACTACATCCCAGGATAGTATATCTCCCTGCATTTGTTACATATACACATCGCACCACTTTATCACAGCCGATAGTTGTTCCCCTATCACAGCCGACATTTGTTCCCCTTTTGTAGCCATTATCTGGAGTACCAGAGCTACATACGCACATACACATATACGACACTTATCACACTCACAGCACCGTATTTTCAGTTTCCAGTTTTTAGCTTTTCATTCAACACTTTTATTTTGGATAGCTGGACCTCATCAGTTGTATCACAGTTTGTCTCATAGGCCAGTTTTGGTCTTTAGAAGACGTTAATATAACTTTCTTTCTTTCTTTCTCTCTCCCTAGCTCTCAAGCTCACTCTCTTCTCATAGGGCAAGATGTCAAATGTGGCCTTTCCTAGTTCCCTGGGCCTCTTATTGCCCTATCCCAGCCTAGTGTGACCTCAAAGGTTAGTCCCTCATACTCTTCCAGCCAGAAATTTGAATCTGTGCCCCTATTTCCCTGTTTCAGCCTCTTATACAGCAACAGAAAACCCTACAGTTTTCCTTCTTCTTTTCTATCCTAACCTTAACCTAATGCAACAAAAATCAAAACCAGAGATGGAGATGGATTGTCCTACTCTAATATTCAACAACAAATCAAAAACCTACTTGCTAAGGAGATCGAATACCTCTTCAAACTCCCTCACTTCCTACCTATCTACCTCAAGCACCGGTTCGGGAAAACCCTACTCCAATGCTCGATCCAAAGTGCGCAAGCGCTCAAGGCTTGAATCCATTGGTCCCACCAAAACGGAACCAAAATTGGGAGCATTCACTCAACTACCAAGACCCTCAGACCACTTATTGTTTCAAGCATTCCAAGCCGAGCACTAATGGCTACCTCACATAGCCGATGCGCCATCCATATCTATGGGTGTAGTGAGCTTACCTCCATGCTGATCGAGTTACCTCCTCTCCTGCGCACTCCAGTAGCTCCACGATCCAAGTGCAAGCTTCAAGCAGGCTCCATCCTCAAGCTCCACGCTCCAAGCTCAATTTCCGCAAGCAAGACAAGAGAAGAGAAGAGAAAAGAAGAAGAGAGGAGAAGATGGAGAGCTTCTCCTCCCCGGTCCCTCACCCTCACATACTCACTCCCTCACACTCTCACACTCCCTCTCTCAAGCACAAGCTCAAGCAAGCAAGAACAAGAAGAAGAAGAAGAAGAGGAAAGCCACTTTTGGCCACACACAAGAATGAGCTTCTAATTCACTTTTCAACTTTATATACAAAACCCTAAATCCCTTTTGGGCGGTCATCCCCTTTTCCCCTTATTTACATGGCCAGTCGTGGCCTAGGCCCTTTTTCCCATTGTCCTTCCATTCACTACAACAAAAAGGCTCCATAGACGCGCTTGTAGACGCAATATTTGAATTGTGAAAAAAAATGTCAGGTGCGTTTATTAACGCGTCTATTTTCGCGTCTACAAAATCGCGTCTAAAAGCGCGCTTATGATCAGAGTTACACGCACACTTAGATGCGCCTGTAGATGCGTGTATAAACGTGCTACGTAAATATATAATCATATTTATAAAAAAGTGGACATATTCATATTCTGTGTCTATACAAGCATGTATCTACGTGTCTAAAACCGCGTTTACACTGAAAATTTTTTACGAGAATAGACGCGCATTTATCTTGCAATTTAGATGCGCTGATAGACGCGCAAAACAGAGGTATGAAAAAAAAAACAGAGAGCATGTGGCTTGCAAGCCACATGCTCTCTGGTTTTTTTCCCCCTATCAACATCAAATTGTATGCTTAGGGAAAACAGAGAAAGATTATTTCGAAGATTGGATACTGAAAACAAAACAATGTATGTAGCACACGAAATTTCATATATATAGATGAAACGTTTTTACATTATGAGTTCTAGTGCTTGTGACGTCATGGTCGCAAGCACTAGCTGAAAGTAATACATATCAAAAATGAAAATTACAAGCCAAGGGGAGGCATGCATGCATGGGGCTCCTCTATATCTACTCAGAAGAGGCATCATCATCACTACCACCAGTGCTGCCAGTGCCACTGCCGTTGCCGCCACTGCTACTGCTAGTCCCCCCTTCGCTATCCTCAACTGCATCAGGGTTCGCCTACACAAAGGATTAAGGTATATAAATACCATTACAAATAATAAATTAGAGTTATCTATACTTTTCATGTAAAAAATAAAACATACCTCTTCTGGTGGTGGAATCCTCATGGCGCGATTATATTGCTCCTCCGTGATGAATCCCTCCTCGTAGAAATGCTACCAAGTGGACACCCGGTTATGACCTCAATGGTACCCTACCTCTCTAGGAGTAGGCATCCTACCAACGATATGATACTACAAAACAATTTGAACATACAACGTATTAAAACACACTACATAATGAAGTGAAACAAATTACAAAATTTAATTTAAAAAAGAAATCAAATAGTACTTACAAACTCAGCCTCCCATGACTCCCTGCCACCCGAATAATGCGACGATCCCATGGTTGCCATCTGGATACGTCATGCCTCTGCATGCTGGCAACTTGTCATTTTCTCCATTGCTCTCTTCTTGGCCTCTTTCCACTCCTTGTGGTGGCAATTGGGTGGTTGGCCATATCCAGGGCACCCCTGCTCTTGTCTCCACAATGACTCCTTGGCGCGCATCATAAGGTAAGACCTCTTGTTATGAAGCACGTCTCTCACCTTTGACCGTCCCCAATCATCTGAGAATCGTGAATTCTCAGGATTAGGGTACCTTTTATGTACTGCCCGCAACACCTCTTACCACAAACCATTTTTTTGGTGCTTGAAGGAAATCATGCAATCTTTGTATGTGGCATACATGACACTCCTCAAGTAGGCTATCAATTCCCTCCCCTCAAAGTCATGCAAGATACCACCAACATCAGTGATAGAGTAGTACATTTGTGGAGGCTCACCTCTCTCATTTTCCGGTGAGAGTGATCGAGAGCCACCACCTAGGCAACCCCCACAAAGCCCTCCACCTCCTCGTCCTCTCGCACCACTCTCCCTCCTCCCTCGACGTGCACTACCCTCTACCTCACTCAATACATGTGCTTCTACAGATGCACGTGCTTCGGCCAATCCATGTACCTCAGCTGATCCCTGTGTAGGCGAAGATGTGATAGGTGTCCCAGACATCACACTGAAAACCTCCTCTGCAGTGGGAGGGCGACCAAGATAATTGGTCATCTCCCCCATGAATTGCTCCTTGTTGAATGGGGTGCTGGAGGATCCAGGATTCCACATCTACACAAGAAAAATCATATTACCCTGTGTAGATAAAACATATTACATACAGCGTCTATACCTGCGTCTTTGTGCATGTCTACACCTACGTCTCTGTGAGCGTTTGTCAGCGCATCTCTGTGGGCGTCTGTCAGCCCGTCTATTTCTGCATCTATAGCTGCGTCTACACTGTCATCTGGATGCGCTGACAGATGCGCACAGTTGTACCATTTCTTCTCAAACTTGCTTAAAAAACAAAGCTAAAAAACCTCCATAGATGACAAGATCCAGCATGTGAAGAGAGAGAAGCGAGAGACAAACAAACAGAGAAAGCAAACAAGATTGAGAGAGAGAAGAAGAACTCACCTTCTTTGCTTGTTCCAACGGGTGGCGGCGGCTAGGTTGCAAGCTCCTTGTCCTCATTCTCCCTTCCCTTGGTAAGTTGCTTCAATCTTGTTCTCTTTCTTGCTGTTTGGCTCTTCTTCTTCACTCTTTGGCTCTTCTTTCCTCCTGTCCTCTTTTTACTCTTATGTCCTTGCCTCATTGTCTTCATGAAGTGATAGATAGACACGAGTAGTGATGTCGAGCTCGAACTGCAGAAAACGCGCAAAAAACGCAGGAAAGCATAGGTTTGAAAAGAAAGCCACAACTTTTTTAAAATTTTTCTATACTTGTGTGGCGCATCTATCAGCGCGTGTAATGGTGCGTGTATATGCGAAGATAATTCTTGTTACATGCGCTTACAGACGTGCACGAACAATTTAAAGAATCAATGCATGCATTTAGGGAATCAATTGACCTATGTGGTGACATATTGTAAATGCACAAGTCAACCTTTGATTTATATATACATCCAATCATCATGCCCTATCCAATCACATTTGTATAGGGCATGATTGGATGTATATAGGGCATGAAATCACATATATATAATTAGCTTTGAATAATTGGATGTATATTTGTAATACTCAGAAAGAAGTAAAGTTGGTAATGTACATCATGTCCTATGCATGTATATGCCCTATACATGTATATCATGTCGTATATACATGTATATCATGTCCGTATGATCCTATACATGTATATCATGTCCTAGCGTATGATCAAGGTGTAATTATGTCATATATACATCCAATCATGCCCTATTCAAAAAAATACTAGCTGTTAAGAGGTTTGGTCATATTCAGGTAACCTCTTGCTTGCATGATATGTTTTAAACTACTCAGAATCTTGGGAAATTTAAAGAAAAGATAGGATTCTTTGCCACCCAAGCCTACCCTGCTTACTCTATTGTTGCCTGAGAGATTGTTGCAGGGGCTTCCCCCAATTATGAGGTCAATCTTTCCCACTACATCCACAATCTCAACCAACTTATCATCAGTAAGATCTCTAACATCATTCTCCATTTGAAATCGGCCTGTTTGTAAGGTTTTGTTCAACTAGCTGGCTATTATGTTTTTACATTTATCATTGATCTCCACAATAACAACAGCCTTCAAAATTATGCCCAATTTGTGCAATGCCACTTCTTTCCCACCAAGGCTCAAAAATAAGGACAGAACTGCTAAACCTTGCAGATATAATTCTTTCAGTGGTGAAAGACTGTACGCAATAGTATTGACCTGAAATGAGTTTCCCAATGCATCATACCGATCTGAAAGGGTAGAGTAGCCTCAAGTGTGGTCACGATCATATCCAAGCACCAACTCAATCTCATGGGGTTCAAGTGGGGCAGCTTGGCCTAGGCTGACCCAAACCAAGTTCCATATTTTGCATGCTAGGACAATCTCATGTTGAAGATAAGAAGGTATCTTGCTTTCTTTGTGGGAAGAAAATATTTTTCTGATCAATCCACATATAGTGCTAGGGGCACCCCGTGTGTTTATGCAATTCATCTTCTCTCTCGAATCCCAATGGGGCCAATATTTCTTTGTTTTCGGAAGCACCTCAAAGATTGTCATGGGAGCAGGGGGAAGGATCAACCTTCTTCCATCTATTGGAAGGTTATAAACATAACCACCTCAGCCTAAAGCATGCTGAAAAATATCTAGAGTCTGTGAACTCTGGATCTATGACATTAAAATGCCGTTTGATGGTCTCCCACTCTCAATTGGGAACATTCTCAACATTTTCAAAATAGAAAAAGGGAGGGCCTTCCATCAAACTATTCAATGGTTTTGGCTTGCCTTTAAAAAAGCCAGGAATTCCAAACCCCATGCCCTTTTTGAACTTGAAGCGTGGGATAGAACCTAGATGTGGACGTGATGTTTTTCCATTCATAGATTGAGTCTCGAGCCATAAAACACTCGAGTCTTCACTGGCACTTTTATCCAAGTCTAGAGTAGGAGTAATGCTGATCTTTGTTTTAAGGACCAAGTAAGTGTACCATAGCTTAAGGGCTCTTTCATCTACCCAGTATATTTTGCTATAGACACCTCATGAGGGTCCAGCATGTCTAGTTATTTGAACACCTCGTGAGGGTCCAGCATGTCTAGTTTGATCTTTTATCTTTTACTACTAGTGCACATTATTCAATGCACTTTGGTGTGAGGGTAAACATCTTCGAACTCAACGTATAGAGGAAAAGAGAAATACCCAAGATTGTGGTATCCTTGCTCACTTCGAGGATGGCAATGGTACCATGGAAGGTTATTGTGGCTTGATCCAAGATATTCTGAAGCTTGACTTCAGACAATTCTTTATATATGTACTGGATGTGAAGTAGTTTAAAGAAGTGGTAACAAATGGTGAGCATTGCACAATTAGATGTCATCCAAGTGGTTTTGTAATCATTGATTCTACAAAATTTCACCAAAACAAGAATGACACATTAGTACTACCTCAACAATACGAGCAGGTATATATGCAAAGGCTAATTTTTTTATATGTATACATGTGATACATATACACAATATAATAAGTACTTAAGTTTTTTGCTTTTGTTTTTCAAATACAGGTTGTGTATCATCCAATGGTAAACAATAACCGATGGTGGTATGTCATCCCTATATCTAATTGTTCAAAACTAATATATGGTAATATTACCGATATGGAGATAGCAGATGACAATCCAACAATTAATGATGATGTGCATGATGACACCATAGTGGATGATATGCGTGATATAGTACAAGATGAACCTCGCAAGGATGTTCAAGGAAACGCAGAAGAAGACAATAATGTGATTGTCGATGATATTGATGAAGTTATTGAGCAATATAGCAACACATCTGATAGTGGGATAGACTTATTTGTTTCATTACCTCTTGGTAACATAGACCTAGAAGTAGATAGTTTAGCAAGGGCTGATCTCATTGAGGATGAGATGGATTATTCACTGTAACATACTTAATTTGCTTATTGATTCAATGTGTTTTCCTAATTCTATGGTTTTTATCATGTGCACACGTGCATACTCAAGAATCAATTTCAGGTGGTTAAATAATTATTAACTTTGGTTTTCTAATTATGTGAATTGCAATTTTAGGTGGTTAAATAATTGTGCGTCTGCTGGCGCATCTATTTGCGTGGATATATAGACGTACAATTCGCGTCTATTTACACGCACGTTTACACGCACTTATAGATGCTATGATAGATGCGCCCGACTTTGCACGTCTAACATGCGCATCTATGCCTCGTTTATGTTGTAGTTCTTGTGCGCCTTTCTCCCTTATTTAGGACTTTTCTCCTTGTGCGTCTTTGTCTTCCATTTCACTTTGCCTCGGCCTTTGTCTTCTGCTTTAGCTTTTCCAGATTTTCTACCTTCGTTCGTTTGAGGGTTAACACTCATACACTACTCACTTCCACCACCTAAATTACACCCACCTCACTACTCACTCGCACCACCTAGGTCACACTCACTCACACACATAGATCACTGATACCACCTCAACCTTAGCCACTCACTCACACTACACTCACTCGAACCACCTCTCACTTGTACCACCTCAACCCTAGCCACTCACTCAAACCATCTTCACACCACTACTCTCACTCAAACCACCTCTCACTCACACCACCTCAACCCTAGCCACTCACTCAAACCACCTTTGCAACACCACCACACTCACTTGAACCACCTCTCACTTGAACCACCCCTCACTTGTACCACCTCACTCAATCGAATCACATTGACTATACATCACTCATTTGCACCACACTCACTTGAACCACCTCTCACTTGCACCACGTCAAGCCTAGCCACTCACTCAAACCACCTTCGCACCACCACACTCACTCGAACCACCCCTCACTTACACCACCTCAACCCTAGCCACTCACTCAAACCAACTTCACACCACCACACTCACTCAAACCACCTCTCACTCACACCACCTCAACCCTAGCCACTCACTCAAACCACCTCCACCATCTCACTCATTCAAATCACACTCACTCACACCACCCCAACCCTAATTCCTCACTCTCACACCCATAAAACCTAACTATCACTCAAACCACTCATCCCTCACTCGAACCATTACACACTCACTCACACTCTCACCTACGCTCACGCCCATAGTCACTTAAAGGAATTTCTTACACCCATGCACAATGCATCTAAATGGAAGAAAGCTTATTTTCATACTTCGTGTGTCTTTTAACTTAGAAAATGGAAATGATGAAGAGTGTGTGTTCTATTTGACTAACATTGAGGGAACACTTAAGGTAGTTCACACTCCCACTCAACAACTAAACAAAAATAACAAATAAGGACATTCCAAAATATTTGATCCATCACTCACTACGAACCATAGCCAAGGCCTAGACTACCCTCTCACATTGATTTAGTTTTATGCACTTGCAAAACGGAAAGGTGATCCTCTCTCCTCCTAGGGAGCGGAGCCCTAGCCCCGAAACTCTTACTATCCGAACAACCTTCACAATGGATGAAGCAACATTTCTAGACTCTCTCCCACGAGATGTCCGAGAGTCCTTAGATAGCTACCAAGTAGCTACACATGATCAAACACTTTGATCATGCTCAACTCTCCCTAGCAAACCTTGAGGAAAAACTCATGGCCCTCAAAGACCAAGGAACTAGTATTTTTAGCAAGATCCTCAAACACACCATGGACACAAAGCAAGAACTTTTAAACATGAAATCTGAACTAGATGGGATCAAGAACATGTTACTACATGCTAGAACATCATGATCATCCACCACTGGCACTCTGACCAACCTTGTCCAATGCAAGCTCTTTGATCATACAGACTTGCTCACTGTGGGAGCTCACATGGTTCAAACACTACCTATTGGGATGGGTAATACACTTTCCTAGTGAGACCAAGCCAAAGTTCCCCTAATGGCCAAGCAAATTGATAACTACCATGCTGTCGATGACCCGTAAATCTTCATAGAGAAATTTGAGAAAATTTGTGAGGCCAATAACCTTATAGGTGATGCCAAGCAGGCTCAAGCCTTTGGGCTTTGCATGGGAAAGAAGGGTTGTACTTGGTTGTCACAAAGGCTTTCATCAAGGGTATCCGTGATGGAAAGATCTATGAGGCACTGGCTAGCAATTCCATGCTAGATCAAGAAAATTTCAATGGAGTCTTAGATGAAGCAATCTGCATAGAAGACCTACATAAGGAGAGAACTCGTGACAAGAAAGGAAAAATACTAGAGTTTGAATCCCAATCTAGTAGAGGCAAACTTGAGATCAGAAACACCCAAACTCAGCATCTCATGGCTGATGTGATGAAACAACAACAAGAGCTCTTGAAAATGATCAACTGATTTAGGAACACTCGACTGTATACCGACAAAACGTACAGTGCATAAATTGTGGCGATGATCACCTACTGTCTAAATGCTCTTAATAGAGTAGGACACCTACACAAATTGTGGGCAGTTTGGTCATGAGGCTTCTACATGTAGAGCTCCTAGGTGGATTCCCTATGTTGCACCTTATGCAAATCATGGGCTCCCAAACTCAGCAGATGGCTTTTCGTGCTCCTCCCAACCAGAGCCCTATAGCTCCTCAAGCTGATATCAACCCATCCTACATCCCATAGCCTCCAATCCCTATCATAACTCACCCACCTACTGATCCCCCAGTCTACTATGTTGAAGAAAATGTCGAGGATGATGATTATATGAACCCATTTGTCTCATATGATGAAGAAGGAAACGCGATGCTCATGGACTATAGACCAACCCCAATCATGATGTTGAGATGAGGCGGAGGGTATGGATTGATGCAACCTCGTGAGACTCTTGCATACTAAACCTAGTCACATATCCACACGGTGTGTGCAAAAACAAGAACAACCAAAGGAGAGTGAAGCTGATCAATGGTGTCGTGAGTGTGGCATCACTCACATGTATTCCAATTACCCGAAGCAGAAATCTAGCTCTAGCAAAGCTATAGTACCCACTATTCCCTTGACTATCTTCATAGTAGAAATGTTGAAAGATGAGGATGTGATTCCCATCCTGATTAATGCCATTATCCGAGCACAAACTAAGCAAGGTGGCGTCGATATCCCTGTTCCATCTCTTGCTATTGGCTTTGTCATTGGAAAGAAGAATGGAAGGAAGAAAACTAAGCGTGCTACTCTCAAACTCAAAAGTGACAGGGTGACTTTAGCTCCCATAGTTCCTTTGAGTGCTGAGCAAGTTACATCTACTCTACACATAGAAATGGCTGCCTCAGTCAAACTAGGTGAATACCTTGATCCAGAGAGTAAACTTAAATTGATTTGAAAAGTAAAGAACTGGGTGGACAAGGCTCAAGCTAAAATTAGGGTTGAAGAAGCCACGCACAACAACTCGCCCAAGGTTAGATAAGGAGGTTACAGTATCAGGAAGTTGACCTTGGGTTTTTAGCTACCTTAGCCTCCATAAGTATCTCCCATTGGGCATGCTCTTCAAGCAAAATCCTGCCATTTGGACAACATTCAAGACTTGGATTGATGGAAGTAATGAGACCCAACCTATTGAGGATAATCCACAACATCCATTTCCTAGCTCTCCACCTACCCCCGTCCTAGGTGCTCTTGGAGTTGCCACGTTCTAAGAGGGTGTTGAACAACATACTGTTCTACTTGTGGAAACCTTCAGTGATTCCATGATAAGAGGTATTATAGATAGCAGAGTCGGTGTTAGTATTGTGAATCAGGCGTGCTCAAGATGTGGGGAAACCCTCTGATTGAGCCTATCCACTTTAATCTCACTATTGCCGATGGTTGTAAGGTGCATCCCTTGGGTGTGTTGAAGGACTGACCGATGAAGTTTTCTGGTGTCAATTTCTCTGTCACATTTATGTTCATGAAAGGATTTTACTATGACATATTGCTTAGCCGAATCTGGATGCGCAATGCACGACTCATTCAGGACTGGGCAATGGTCTCATCTTTTTGGGAACCCCTACTGAAGTTGTGCGCATTGAAATGGATAGCTAGAAGACTACCTCAATCAACCCTCAATGGTATTTCTAGCTTGTTGCATGGTGATGCCATCTATCCCCTAACAAAGAAGCCCTTAAACAAATATGTTCCATGCCCAGAAGATGAGAAAGACTGGCTTCATATTCTTGCTACCTTAGAGTTTCCGTTCACAGAAGAAGGAGAGTACAAAGAAGATCACGAACAATGAGTCAACATGAACTTAAGGAAGTCCCCGTGAACAAGCTTGATATTTCTAATGAACTTCCTTCTATACCATTGTTGATGATGCATGTTGGCCCATCATGACATCTAAGCCAAAAGGCTTCCATACGCCTCTTGATCAACTTGAGCTCCATAAACTCCTCTCATCTTGGAGACCAGCCCTCAAGAATGTGGCCGAGGCTAACCTACTAATCTTTGAAGAGATCTTAACCTAGGTCCCATATGACACTGGACTGAACTTCATTAGGCTTTGTTAAATTATCATAATAATATTTTGTCCCCATGATGCCCCCTCATGACTTGAATATAGAGGAGCATAGTGACTTTAAAGATAAACCAACTGAGTATGAAAGTGATACCAATTCTGATGTAGACTATGAATCTGATAGAAGAAGAATTGAGAAAAGCAGAGTTGACCAAAAACCCTCCACACACCCCACTTTGCACATTGATGCTAGCCTTGTTTGTGTTAAATCCAATTTAAAATGGTTGGAATACTTATAGGCCATGGACTATGCTCAGCTGGAATCCCACACTTTTCACCCCGTGACCTTGATGTGTTCACTATTGAGCCCTCAGAAGACCCACTTTTTGATGCTCTAGCAACATCAGAGTTTGATTCTGAGTTCGATGCTAGCACTAACTCTAATCGTGAAATCCCTTAGCCTATCCCAGCTCCAAGCTCTAAGATGAACTTATCGATTCACTTGAGAAGGAAGCATTTTAAGAAAGATGCGACGAACCCTAACTCTGATGCAAGCTCTCATCATAAGCCCCAAGATCTCCCCAAATGCTTTCCTAGGTTCAAGAAAGGGAATCAGATTGTCATTATGTTTGATGCCAAATGCTAGGGCTCCACTAGTGAATCTACCGAACTTTCTCTTAGATAGTGCCTGTGGAGGCACTGGAAGCAGGGCAGAGCAAAAATTTCAAATTGCAGTGAGATTTGGTGTGCGCGAAGAGCACTGTGTATTCTGCAGATAAAGCCCTTTAGGGTTTGCCCGCAGTTATTTTGGGCATCTGAGGCCATTTCAGGGCCCGTTTTAGAGCCGCAAGGTTGCAGACAGCAGTTTCAGGGTACGCTGTGACTTCGACTGTATTGACCGAAAGTGGGTGCGCAGGTTACAGATTTCAGATCTGTAAGTTCAAAGGTGTTTACCAGTGAGTAAACACAAGGTTTATCTGCAAAAAGGTTGCAGATTGCATGTATTGTTGAGGAGATAGTTAAAAAGGCTGTCTGGTGTATTGCTGTGCACTACAGGTCCAGGGTTGCAGAAGATTTACTTGCTGTTGGTATTAATTTTGTGATAATGGCAGAGAACAGTAGAAGCCCTATCATTGAGAAGCTCGACAAGAGCAACTACCCTTCATGGAAGTTCCGTATCATGAACTTCCTTATTGGAAAGGCCTCTAGAGTTTGTTTCAGGTGAAGAAAAGGAGCCGGAGGTGAGTGATCCTCCAACTGCAGAAGAGATAAAGGCACGGAAGGAATGGAATGCAAAAGACAAAAAGGTCATGTATTGGCTGTCTGTAGTAATTGACAATAATATGCTGGGACATATCAGAAATGCAGAGAATTCATATTCAGCTTGGACCATACTTGAAAGTATGTTTTTCGTAAATACAAAGGCACAAAAGATTCAACTCAAGCAAGAGTTGAATACATTGAAGAAAGGGAAGATGTCTATCAATGAGTATGCATTGAAGGTAAGGAGCATTGCAGATGCATTGGCAGCGATTGATGCAATGCCCGATGATGATGATTTGGTGTCGTCTACCTTGGGTGGACTTAACAATGAAAAGGCTTGGAAGTCTTTTGTAACTTCTGTATATGTCAGAAAGCCATTTCCAGATTTCGATGAGTTGGTCTCCCTTATGATCACTGAAGAGATCAACATGCAAAGTGAGACATCTGAAAGAAGTGGTGAACAGGTCCAAGCTTTCTACTCCAGTTCAGGAAGGGGACGTGGCAGGTTCTCTTCAAGAGGCCGTGGTACAGGACATGGTAGTGACAACCAGCAAAACAGATTGAATCAGCAATTTGGCGATATGCAGGTCTCAGGAGGTCGTGGTAACTTTAGAGGCGGGGGAGCTTTAGAGGAAGAGGTGGATGGCAGAACAGAGGTTCTAACAACTCTGGTATTGTGTGCCACTACTGTGGCAAAACAGGTCATATTGCAGCCCAATGTTATGCTAAGAGAGATGATATCCGCAGTGGTAAGTTGCAGCAAGGAAACTATGCATCGTCTTCACGACAGAATGAAGACAAAAATGAACGTTTGTTCGTTATGCAGCATATGTTGAATGCTGTTACAGGAAAGGGAACACATGAAGATGTTTGGTATGTTGATTCAGGTGCATCCAATCATATGACCAGCCATGCAGAATGGTTTGGAGAGATGCAGGATTTGCAGAATGCAGGTTACGTGCAGACGGGTGATGACTCATGCCACCCAATTTCACACATTGGAAAAGTTCCCTTGTCCTTGCATGATGGTAAGACAAAGAGTCTTTCAGATGTATTACATGTACCATCTATTACAAAGAACTTGGTGTCAGTCGGTCAAATGGTAGAGCAAGGGCTGCAAGTCAGATTTAATGCAAAGGGCTGCTTTGTAGAAGACTTCAATGACAAGTGCAGGTTGGTAGCAAAGGGAAGTAGAGTTGGACGTATGTTCACTCTAGATGCTGGAATTCCTACTATGAATGCGGCTATGTATGCCAAAGGAAAAGGTGTTGTTGCAGACATTGAAATTTGGCACAAACGCATTGGACATGAAAATGTACAAAGGCTGAAATTAAGGGTTGGTTACAGGTTTGCCTACATTTAAAGTTGCAGAATTTCAGAAGGTATGTGAAGCATGTAAGTTTGGTAAGCAGGCAAGACAACCCTTTTCACATGACAGAGATGTAAGCAGAAATATCCTTGATGTTGTGCATACAGACATTTGGGGGCCTACACAAAATGTATCTCTTGGAGGTAGTTCATACTTCATCACATTCATTGATGATTGTTCTAGAAAGCTGTGGGTATATTTTATGAAGGAAAAGAGTGAAGCGTTTGAGCACTTTAGAACTTTCAAGGCTGCAGTTGAAAGAGAAACAGGCTTGAAAGTAAAGTGCCTGAGGTCAGATGGAGGGGGAGAGTACCTCTCAAATGAGTTCAGTGATTTTCTGAGGTCTCATGGGATAAAGAGACAGTTCACATGCAGGTATACCCCACAGCAAAATGGGGTTGCAGAAAGGAAAAACAGGCATATTGCAGAAGTTGCACGCGCCTTGATGGCTGAAAAGAATATGCCTAAGTATTTTTGGTCTGAGGCTGTTCATATTGCTGTTTATATTATGAACAGAACTCCCACAGCTGCAGTTCATGGTATGACCCCCGAAGAATGTTTTACAGGTAAGAAGCCTGATGTTTCACACTTGAAAGTATTTGGCTGCATTGCGTATGTTCATGTGCCAGATGAGTTGCGGAAGAAACTGGATCCAAAGGCTGAAAAATGTATCTTTATTGGATACTCTTTAGAGCAGAAAGGGTATCGATGTTACAACCCTGTCACATGTAAGTTCAGAGTGAGCAGGGATGTCATCTTTGATGAAATGAGCAGTTGGTATGCATCTAGTGGTGATGCATTGGATGTTGATGATGATCATGACACTCATGTGCAGGTTGAAAGGCAAGAATCACGGACTCTTAGTGGACCAGAGACATCATCTGGTAGTCCTTGGTCTGGGAGACTAAGGAGTACCTCTACATCTTCGAGTGCATCTAGTAGCACTACAGGTAAAGACAAAGGAAAGAATAAAGTGTCAGAAGGCATTGATGCAGTTCTTGATGGAGACTCCAGTGGCTCCGAGAACTTGGATGATGAGCTTGGCATTCCTTCAGTGAGGACTCCAGGTGTGCAGAGAGCACGTGTTAATGCAAAGACTCCATTGAGTGATCCAGTGGTACGCAGGTCTAGCAGGGTGAGATACCCTGTTAAAAGATTTGGTTTTGAGGGTTATGCAGCTCACCATTATGCTTATATGGTGAAACTAGTTGAGGATGTTGAGCCCACATGTTTTGAGGAGGCTGTTGGTCATGCTCATTGAGATGCAGCAATGGATGAGGAGATGGCTGCATTAGAGGCCAATAAGACTTGGAATCTAGTATCATTGCCGAAGGGAAAGAAAGCTATTGGATGTAAGTGGGTTTATAAGATTAAGCACAATGCAGATGGTTCTATTAGCAGGTACAAAGCTAGGCTGGTTGCAAAAGGCTATGCCCAAACATATGGCATAGATTATGATGAAACCTTCAGTCCAGTTGCTAGGATGGCAACTGTCAGATGTGTGATTGCTTTGGCAGCAGCCAAAGGTTGGAGGTTGCAGCAAATGGATGTAAAGAATACCTTCTTGCATGGTGATTTGCAGGAAGAAGTGTATATGGATCAGCCAGCAGGTTATGAAGATTTAGAGCATCCCACGTATGTGTGCAGGTTGAAGAAGGCACTCTATGGGCTCAAGCAAGCACCTAGAGCATGGTCTGACAAGATCAGAGAGTATCTTGTCAATATTGGCTTTTATGTTTCTGATGCTGATCACTCACTTTATGTGAGAAAGGGAGATGCAAGTTTTGTCATCATAGTCATCTATGTGGATGACTTGATTATTACAGGTGATAGTGATAGTGGGATTGCTAAAGTCAAGGGCTGTTTGAAGATGAAGTTTGAGATGAAGGATTTAGGTGAACTAAGGTACTTCCTTGGCATTGAGGTGATCAGATGTGATGATGGTATATGGCTGTTCCAAAGACAGTATGGCTTGGATATGTTGTCCAAGTATGGTATGACTGCATGCAAACCACTTTCAGTCCCGTTGGAGCAGAATGTAAAGCTGAGTGCTGATGTTGGGGATGAGATAGAAGACCCTACTATGTTCAGGAGGATAGTGGGGAGTTTGATCTACATGACCATTACAAGGCCAGACTTGAGCTATGCTGTTGGTCTTGTGAGTCAGTTTATGCAAGTACCTAGAAAGCCACATTTGGATGCAGTCAGACGCATATTGAGATATGTGAAGTCCACATTACATTATGGACTTTTCTATGAGGCAGGTACAGATGTACAGGTGTTTGGATACACAGATGCAGATTAGGCTGGTAGTATGTCTGATAGAAGATCTACCAGTGGATACATGTTCTCTCTTGGTAGTGCAGCAGTTGCATGGAGCAGCAAAAAGCAATCTACAGTTGCTTTGTCGAGTACAGAGGCTGAGTATAGAGGTGCTGCTATTGCAGCATGTGAGGTAGTATGGCTGCAAAAGCTATGGGTTGATTTGGATGTCCAGGTGGAAGGTCCATTTGTCATTTATTGTGACAACATGAGCAGTATACAGTTGGCTAGGAACCCTGTGTTCCATGCCAGGACAAAACATATTGAGGTACACCACCACTTTGTGAGAGAGAAGGTACTAGCAGGTGAGATTGACTTGGTGTATGTCAGCACACAGGATCAGATAGCTGACATCTTCACGAAGGCCTTGGGTACAAAGAAGCTTCAAAAGTTTCGAAGCTTACTTGGAGTTGCAGAGATGCAGTTGAGCTTGAGGGGGAGTGTTGAGATGACAAGCTCAATACATGTAGACATTGATGATGGACCGCCTGGTTAGATGGGTCCACACGTCTACACTTAGCACGTCGGTGGTCATTATGACTCTCACATGGCCATTGACTCATTACTTATTATATTCAGGTTGTTACACCTATTTACAGCTGGCATAGTTATAGCGCAAGTCGACTAGTGTAGTCGGTTATGCATTGTTTGACTTAGTAGGCCACTTTCCTTTTATGTTGTATCTTATCTATACTTTGTGTACATTGTAAAGAGTGTGGAAGAAGAAGAAGAAAATCAGCAAGAAAACATTTTGGCCTCCATCTCTCTTCTTGTCTCTTGAGTGAGCTTCTCCTTATGCATTCTGTGTGTGTTCGGTGCAGCATCTTGAGCAACCCCCTCCACCACGTGATTCTTGACATAAAGGGAGTTGACCTTCCTGAGGAAGGGAAAATGCCTAAACTTGCCTTTATTACTAATGATTTAAGCAAGGAAGATGAGGAGGCGCTCATCCAATTACTCAAGGAGTTTCGTAATGCATTTTTCTGGAATGACATAGATCTCAAAGGATTGGCACCTGAGGTACACACACTATCCTCATGCATCCAGATGCGAAACCTGTCAAACAAAGGCCCTATCCCATGAATCCTCAGAATCTATTGAGCTATAGAGCGCTTAATTTGGAGTTATAGTGTTCAGGTTATGACAAATCCAATGATTTGACCACGTGTCCCAAACTTATGGAAAATTCCCATAGTCCCCAATATGATGTTATAACCCTTTTTTATACAATCTATAAATAAAATCTTTATATTACACCCTTCTCCATGTAATATATATATATATAAATGGTATTTTTTAAATACCTTATTTTGAACCCACATGACGCACACATATATTCATGAGTAACTTACTCAAGCCGAGAAGGAGGCTTATGACTTCCTTGATGGATTCTCCAGATACAATCAGGTTCAAGTTCACCCAAATGGCCACTGCTTTCGCAAGTGGGGCGTCTTTGCCTGCATTGTCATGCCATTTGGGCTTACCAATGCACCTAGTACCTTTCAACTATTGATGTGCACCATTTTTAAAGACATGTTGTGTAAGTGGCTTAAAGCCTTTGTTAGCGACCTCTGTGTCTATACCAGTTGGAAAGTGCACTTAGCCAAGCTGCGCCTTGTCTTTGAAAGATGTTGGCACTATTAGCTCTCCCTAAATCCAATGAAATGATAATTTTGAGTAAATCATGGCATTATCCTAGGGCATGTTGTGTCCAAGAATGGCATTGCCACTAATACAACCAAGATTAAGGTTATTATGGAGCTTCCACCTCCCACCAATCCGACAGGTATTCAATGCTTTCTTAGGAATATTGGCTATTGTCGCCACTTTTGTTCTAAACTATGCTGTTATCGCCAGGACCCTTTGTAAGGTTTTGGTTGTGTGGAAATGGACTGTTGAATGCCAAGATGCCTATAAGACCCTGAAGAAGGCTCCCATTTTACAAGCCCCACATTGGACAATCACGTTCCATGTTCATATTGATGCATCCAAAATTGCCATTGGAGCTCCAAAAGGGGGGTAAAACGCCAAGACACCTGGTCACAGATCTCCCAAATCACTCCTTCTTCTTTTCGTTCAATCTGCAGTTTTCAGCTTATTTACAACGATCGCGACCCGCGCGATCGCTGATTTCATCAATCTGTCTTTTTATGAAAAATCTCATAACTGGTTGAAAAGGCAACTTGCTTTTTGCATGCCATCCTACTCTAGAAGCTTTTCTAACTTTTTCTGTTTTTTACAATAAATAATATCAAATATAGGCTAAAATTATCCAAAAATCTAGTATTTTTGGATAATCCATGCAACTCATACTAATACTAATGACTTAGATCACATTGGCTCTCTTGATTAATAAGAAGTCAGATGATGATGCATTCCATAATTTTTCACACTGTGTCCTCATAACATCAAGATATCCACCCCCTCTGAACCTGCACATCCTCCGGTATGTGCCAAAATCCTAGTTGTCACCGGATTCTAAGTCATCCTCATCCTCTGTAACCATATCCTTTGCTTTTTCATCTTCCATATCTTCCTGGCTAGCCCCTGTATCATGGCCACTATTTTCTTCCAATTCCAACAACTCATAGGTAGTAGATTCCCGCCTTTTGAATATATTGATCATTTTCCATGCTACTGGAAGTTTGATGGCTGTCCCATCCAGCTCATTTAATGCATAAGCAGCATTATCAAACACCTGTCTTACCACATAGGGTCCAAATTATCTTTTTGAAACTTTACGCATGGCATTATGCTGGTTATCTAAACTGCTATGATAAACCAATACCCAATACCCATCTTGTACAGTTCTTGGTCTCAGTCTATGCCTTTTGTCAAACCGTTTCTTGTTCTGTATCCTTGCTGCCCTTAACTTTGCAGTTGCTGCCTCTATGTCTTCTGACTTTCTTTCCCAACTGTCTAATGCGTAAGGCCAACAACTCCTCTCGATTCAACTCCTCCTCCCAAGGTAACACACTCCATGTGACTTTCATCTCTTCTATTGGCATGATAGGTTTTTGACCATACATCAATTCTGTAAGCATATATCATGTAACAGCACTATGCGTGGCCACATTTTATCTTCTCTCCACATGCTTTTGCCAATGCCTTCAAAATAGGTGGGTGACCTCTTTCACTTTTTCTATTTCCTTCAGGGTTATAGGCTGAAGTTAAAGCAAGCTTTATCCCCAATCGTACAAAGAAATCATGAGCTTCATCTGCATCCAACTCACCCCTATCTACTATAATTTTTCCCGCACAGCCATATCGACAAAAAATCTCTTCTAAGAGAAAAGTACGCACAACATTTGTTGTCTTAGTACGTAAAGATTTCCCTTCCACTTGATTAGTCAAGTCTTGATGAGCAAGCACAAGATACCTCATTTTCCATCAAAGACCTGTAGGTATTATGACCAAATCCACCATCCACTTAAAATGAAGAGATAATGGATATGTGGGTTGCAATCCATCCCGATGTCTCACAGTTGAATACATTTGACATGTCATACATGTTTCCACACAGTGAGCAACATGCTTATACATACCCTGCCTCATTATCTTTCTTTGATCTTTGTAAAAGTACCCCAAACACCTCTATGACTAGCCCATAAGCTTTCATGAAATTCTTGCATAACAGTTACTTGTGAAGCTCTATCACCCAAAACTCGCAATGGCATACCCTGTTTCTTTTTAGCATGTTTCCATAAGTATCCATCTTTTTAAAAAATC
Source organism: Lygodium microphyllum (assembly GCF_053477565.2). NCBI lineage: Eukaryota > Viridiplantae > Streptophyta > Polypodiopsida > Schizaeales > Lygodiaceae > Lygodium > Lygodium microphyllum. The sequence continues at coordinate 59,205,413 of NC_141147.1, forward strand.
CATAGGCTTTCCTCTTGATCTTCTTAAACTCCTCATTTGACCATTCATCTCTCTTTGTTAATGTACTGAGATATTAACTAATTCTCAGCCACTCTCCTGCATATTTGTCTTCTAGAAACACTTCTTTACAAGATGCAAAACATCTAAAGTGTCTTCTCTTGGTTATCCAAGCTTCTGTTAATGCTATAGCAACACCTTGCATTGCTAAATTCACTCTTGCAACATCATTTTCAGCCATAAGAAAGTCACCTTCTTCCTCCTCATCCATCATCCCATCTTCATTCTCATAGCGAGCTCGAGATAACATGTCTACCACTAGGTTATCTCTTCCTGCAATATGCTGAAATTCAGGGTTCAAAGATTTGATGCATACAATCCACCGGAGCATAACAATGTTTAGGGTAGCACAACTAGTAATCATACCCAATACCGGAAAACAATCAATCTCAATGACTACATGAGCACCCATAAAATACTCCTTATCACATTTAAGGGCTGTCACAATTCCCCATAATTCTCTTTTTACTTGTGGATATCTTCTCTGTCGTTCAGTCAATACTTTTGCACCAAAGCATATTGCATATCTTTGCCCTTCCTCATCATCTTGCCCAATTTCCCATCCAATCCCGATTGGGCTTATATCAACAGTAATAATGATAGGCTTTCCATTTGAATAGTCAGCCTTTCTCAACGTAGGAGCAAATTTTAAGAGTTGCTTCAATTTCTTCATTGCTTTCTAATGCTTCCTTTCCCAATGAAAATTCTGGCATTTCGTTAGAAGCTGATAAAGAGCATCAGCTACATGTGCAAAGTGAGGAATCCATATCAAATAGAACACACATGCACCCAAGAATATACGCACCTCTGATACATTCGTGCATACATCTCGCATTCTATCAATCCCATCTATTTTTGCTGGTGACGGTCTTCGCCCATAAGGCCCACACATATGCCCAACAATCAAAACCTCTTCAACTCCAAAGATAAAATTTTGTCTAGAAAGAGTTAAATGCACCTCTTCTAGACGTGTCAAAATCCTCTCACAATACACAATATGGTCTGCAACAAACTGTCTACATCCATGAGCATCCATCTCTTCATTCTTTTCATCCACTGCACACCCTTTGATTGGAACTTCATCCAAGAAGGGCATAGTCAATTCTGGTATTAAATCCCTGAGTACCCTATTCATAGCATTTGTCATGTATGCCATTGAGTTTGTTGCACCCTATGGGAGATTGCACATCCGTACTAACCCCAAAGGAGTCTTCATGGTTGTGATATCCCTGCTTTCAATTGCAAGCTAAAACTGATCATAACCGCCCGAGTAAAGATCACCCAAAGAATAGATCGCTCCGCCTGCAAAAGCCTCTGCAAATTCATCAATCATAGTACCTGCACCCACATTTCTTATGGTCACTTTATTGACCAGTTGCATGACTTGAATAAATCTCAAAGCCCCATTGTTTTTGGCACAGTAAACTAACTATTTGAGTACGGGACTGAAGAAGGCTCCAAGATCTTCATGCAAATATTTTCATTTAGCAAATCCATCAGCTTTGGCAAGTAAGCTTTAGGCACTGGAATAGGCCTCAAGTTCCATGATACATGTGGCACAGTAAATATGACCATAGGAGAGACAACATTTGGATCCACACAACCTATTTCACTTGGCTGAAACGCAAACGCCTTCCCATGTCTAGCCAACATCCGCATAAAATAGTCTCTCTCATCAAGCAAAAGAAACCCGGCTACACCAACTTTCAATTCTTGTAATGTTTCAGATGTAAACTGATGACCTATATCTTTAGGATCCCGTAAGCTTGGCTGCCTTGACACTTTTTCATACACACCCTCACTCTCTGGTGGAAGTGGCAAAGTTTGGTTTCACCTTTTTGTCAACTGTCTTATACTTTGTCTCCACAATTGCTTCAACCCATTGTAATCCTTTCTGCTGAGCAAACAATGCTATAAAATCATACATATCCAAAGAACATACTGACAACACTCTATTTTCAACCTCATTTTCTGCATGTATAGTTGCTGAAATTTCAGTTATAGTGTCAATAATATTGCCATCATTTTCAACTAACAATCCCAATGCTCTTAGTTTCTTAGTAGTCCATTTCATATATATGTGTTCAACCCTACACATAGCTTCCATAGGCTTAAACCAGTTGTTTGTTGTAAACTGAGAATTACTAATAGTAAATACATGCTTCATTTCATCAAGAGGCGAGTATACCCTCTGAATAGCACTACTATAGCCCCACAGAAGTGCTTAATGAAAATCTAGGTCTTTGAATTCCCTTGCATTTGGAACCAAAGGAGACTCTCAAAGCGTATCACGATTTCTAGGATGATTAACACAAATAGTAAGAAATTGGACTACTTTTCTCCCATCCTTGCTTCTGACTCTTGCATAAGCAGAACCATCATCAAGCACCTTTGTTTCCATATGCACACCTGTAATAGGGCTATCCTAAAATCACTACATATGAGGAATTATCTTGCACAAAGAAGTGTTGCTCTTCCTGTACATCACCAATCGTCACTTTTACATTAGGACATGCAGCATAGAGCTCCCCTGAAGAATTATTTGCAACCCTCATACGCCAACCATAATCAATGTCCATAGGCCATGCACCATTTTCATATAATCCCCACTCAATGACATTTATCTCAGACCCATGGTCAAATAAAGCAACACAAGGAGTTTCACGTTCCCCTATTCTCACTACCGTTTCAGTGGTAGCTCTAACCCAATGATTTCTTATGTAGTGACTTTGAGGAATAAATCCTAGAGTCTCTTCTCCATATTGTTTCATTTTCCTTACTCCACCATGCATATTGCTACAAGACAATGCATTTTCAGCCACTTTCTTCTCTTTTTCATATGATGTCCAGTGATAAGTAGCATCCTGCATAGACAATTATGTACTTACTTCATGCTCATATTCAGCCCGAATACCCAACAAATTAGTTTCCTCTTCAAATTGCAATAATGCACTAGTGGTATCACCAAGAAACTGATGCTTCCTTTTAATTATGTCAATGATCTCATCATGAAATTCTCGCTTGGCAATGCCAAGCACCTCTCCCAAGGTAAATTCCACCCGATTGTTTAAGATCCATTCTTCAAGAACCTTCTTAAGATCTATGGCTGTCTCAATGTGAGATTGCGAGTTATATCCTAGCTGCTTGCCCTTCTTTTTGCCCTCTTGTTTGTTATCATGTTTTTTCTCTTGACTGACCTCTTCCATAACATTCTTGGGAGGTGGCTGATTTGTAGCTTTAGGCGGATCCACACTTCTTCTTGTCATTCTTTTAGATGTCCATGCAATATCTTCATCTCTTTTTCATTTTTCTTCCACAATTACATCCGTATTTTGTACCTTTGCTAAATATGCATACACTGAATATGCATCTACAGGTGATTCCCAACCAGTTATGCCACGAATGTCTTGCCCTGCATGAGACATTTCACTATCAGTGACTTGTCTCTTTTCAGAGCTGCATGTAAAGCATATGTCTATATTTCAGCCTTTGGACCAACCATCACTTGGTCATGCATTCTATCCAACTATAGACCAAAAGTAGAAGCATGTACTACCGCATAAGCATTTCGGACAACCAAGTCTTCCAACAACTTCTGCATACCTCCCTTTCCAAAATTCAAAGCAAGAGGCAATCTGGTTTCTTGTGCATGGATCTTGCCATCTTTCCAAAAGATGAGTTGTCGTGCCAAGGCCTCCTAATAGGCAGCACAATCATTTCTCTCATGCTACAAATTGTCACACCACATACATCTTTTTCCAAGTTTAGGGGCTGCTGCCCGTCCCTTTTCCTCTTATCCTTTTTCATCCAATTTTACAACCTTCAATTGAAGATCCCGCATCCCTTTGACCAATTCATCCAATACATCTTCCCTAACGGAGGGAACAATAGCAAGTTCAGCCATAGGGTTAGCCACAGAAGCGGGTGGCTTATTGGATACTTCAATTGTTTTGTCTGTAATAGTGGGCAAGCTAGAGACATGCAATCTTTTTCTTCTTCTATGCTTCTTCACAAGCGCAGTATCAGCTTCCTTGACATGTCTCCACTCTATTTTCAAACTTATCTCTGTAGTTTGATCCTCCAGCAAATCATCAAGCTTCTCTTGAAGCTCAGGATCAGCTACCTGTAGAAACAATTCAATTTTTTGACTTGCAAGAGCTTGCTGTTCTACGAGATCCAACTACTCAAATCGATTTTTAAATTCTCTTAACAATTCTATGGCCACAAAGACCCTTATTGGGTTGTATAGCCCACTCCTAAAAAGTCTTGCGCGTAATCAAACTGGTATCCTCAATATAAAATTCTTCCTTGAGTGTCTTCTTGAAGGCTACCCAGTCAGCATCCTCCAAGTATAATTTAGTAATCCGTGCTTTCAGTTCATGAACAGTAACACGTATAAAATACTAGCTCCATGCAAATTGAGCCACTCCAAAGAATTCCATCTTTTGAGCATAGGTATGTACATATGCAGATACATTCCTGCCATTAAATAACTTCACCTCACGCTCAACTGCTTGCAAAGCATTCATCACAACACTTTATGTTTGAGCTGAAGCTTGCATCACCTGTTGTTGTTGTTGTACCTGTATAAGCATATTCATATTTTGCACCAACCGTTGCAAAACATCACTGGAGATTGTATTCGAAGGTTCTCCCATCTTATCTTTCCTTCTTCTGTGACAACCTTTCACGTCGGGTTCACCAATGTCGGAGGGGTTTTTGTCGAAATGTCGAATCCATTAGGGATCAGAAGTAGAAGGAAGTAGAGATAGGAGATGGAAGAGAAGATAGAGAATATCCAAGTGGTAAACACTACAAAGATAAAGCACAATGAATTAAATCAATAAGTATTGAAAGAATCTAGAATCTTCGCACTACTCAGAAGCAATCTCTAGGCATTAGATCTCCTGGAGCTTCTTCGTAGAACAAAAACGTGCATAAAAATTATAGCTCCTTCTCTTTTGCTCAGAAGCCAAATTTGATGGCTCCGTTGGCTCCGAAAGCGGGGTAAAACCAGAGGACACCTGCTCACGGATCTCCTAGATCACTCCTTCTTCTTCTTTTCGTGCAATCTATAGTTTTCAGTCTGTTTACAGTGCTCGCGACTCGCGCGATTTCGTCAATCTGTCTTTTTATGAAAAATCTCATAACTGGCTGAAAAAGCAACTTGCTTTTTGCATGCCATCCTAATCTAGAAGCTTTTTTAACTTTTTTGGATTTTTACAATAAATAATATCAAATATAGGCTAAAATTATCCATGCAACTCACACTAATATAGTATTTTTCGATAATCCATGCAACTCACACTAATACTAATGACTCAGATCATATTGACTCTCTTGATTAATAAGAAGTCAGATGATGACGCATTCCATACTTTTTCACACTGTGTCCTCGTAACATCACGACAACGGGAAATGTTGAGCTTGAAACCCTGGAGGGGGAAGGTGATAATCCCCAAATTTGTGTAAATTTAGGCACACAAGTATGATCTTCATCGGCAAATCTTATGTAGTTTGATAATTTAACCTTATAACTTTATTGCAAAATCTTATGTAGTCATGACCTTAAAGTATATGTGTGTTTCTTCTCCAAATTTGGAAGGTTGAGAAGTGAAAATAAAGGAATCTTCTTGTAAGGTGCAAGTAACCATGTAAAACAAGAATCTCAAAGGAATGAAAAGGTGAAAATGAAAAGCCGTGCAATTTGTGGAAAAATGTGGTTTGGGGAGTTACATCTTCTCTTTCTCTTCTTTATCTAGCTTTTTGCACATATATTCTTCTCTCTTGCAAGGCACAAACTCTTGCTTTCTCTTCTCTGTGTGCTTTCTTGCTCTATCTCTGCAAGAAGAGCGAGATACTGAGGATGGAGAGCATGAAGATCTTTCGTGTGTCTATGGTCTATGTGGCCTTGGTTTGGAAGGTTTTTGAGAGCACGGGCATTGTAGATGCCATTCCAAGGCCTGATCTCTTGGTTGTTTTGGTGCTCCTCTTGGCCTCTTCATTTTTTAGAGATCCTGCCAGGGGACTGCTTGGAAATGCTCTTGGATTCACATCCAAGCTTCACGGGAATCGGAGAAGGAAAGAAAAGATATTTATGTAAGTTTTGTGCCATGGTCTTGCAAAGGTGAAGGGAAGAGGAAGAGTTCAAATCAATAGAAGACGAAGAACGTGAATATGATGACGTTGTGCTCGTGCTGTCATGCGCTGCTCTTTGGGATCTTGCACGCATTCTACTGCCGCCTGCAACAATGAAAGCTGAATTGTTTGTCGTCATCGCTGTTTCTTGCGCATTAATGCTCCCCAAATACAATAAGCGGAGGGGCTGGATCTACTACATCAATACCAATGGCGTGGAGCCCCACATGGTGTTCATCTCGGACCTTCTCCCCCCGAGAAGCAGCATGACAAGTATCGTTATCAACAAGAGTGGGCCATCAAGGGCTCCATCCGTGGCCACGACATCCAGCTTGCCCACTATGTCGATGGCTACATCAAGCGCTACAATGACCCCGATAACATGAAGCAAGGCTTCAACCCCATCTTCCCTCGCGATAAGCCCTCGCCTTACAAAGAAAAGATCGAGAAACCTAGCTACGCCTTCAAATCATCAAGTCACTAACCACCTTATGTCGTCATCACATTAATTGTAGCCTCCATCCGTTTGCTGCACCATGCCCCCATGGTTGGAGTCCCAAAGCAGTACCACCATTAGCGGAACATGAACAAAGAGATTTTTCTCATCTGTCAGTGTGGCAAACAGCTCCACGAAAAGCTGAAAGTTGTGATGAAAGGAGTGTTGTTAACTACTTCTGGCATTGATGACATGGCCTCATTCTCTATGGTAACTCCTCTTTCATCGGTTGAGAGATCTGGCTAGTGCCTCCCATGGCCATGCGTGTCTTCCCTTATCTATCCTCAACGTGTCATGCATCTCTCACATCCCCATCCATATATTCAAGTGATGTTTTCTTTTGGCAGCTATTCTTCCTTTGCATTCAAAAGAAGAAAAAATCAAATCCTTAATGCTTTAAATTCTTTAAAAACACATCCCTTTGCAACTTTTTGACAAGCCCTTCCCATCTATTGTTATTCATGTGCTTCAAGAGCCTTACTTCCTCACAAAAAAATCAAAAATCCATTAGGATACTTTATTTTTCTTAAATAAAACCACCTTCTTCCCTTTTGTACCAAACACACACAAATCCATAAACTGGGTGGAGCTCTTCAAGTTCTATCTTTTGCAAGGGCATGCTAGAAGATCAACCTTTTGTGGGAGATTAATCCATGGTATTTCCCATGGATTAGTGGACAATGTGCTTCAAGTTGGTGGTTCACATTTCCTTCTTTGCTAAAGATTGTGGGTATATTTGTGCTCTTTTGCTAGGGTAATTTACCTTGCTCTTCTTGAAATGAAATTTGCAAGAAATGTTGGTATGAAGAAAAAGTTAGAGATGAGATTTGAAGTGGAAGTGTGGAGAAGTATGGTGTCTTTGAACGAGTATTGATTGAGGTGGTCCAAAGCAATGTGATGTGAAGTGAAGAGTTATATTTTCTTCAATAACATGAGGTGCTTATTCAAACTTGGCAAAAAGTGTCTTTCAAAGTGTTCATGAGGACGGTCACAAGATTGGAAGACGAGGAATGATCATCCCCAAATTTGTGCGAATTTAGGCACATAAGTATGATCTTCATCGCCAAATCTTATGTAGTTCGATAATTTAACCTTGTAACTTCATTGCAAAATCGCAAGACAAGCATTGTAAAAGGTATGAGTAGATATTATAAAGTCATGACCTTAAAGTATGTGTGTGTTTCTTCTCCCAATTTGGAAGGTTGAGAAGTGAAAATAAAGGAATCTTCTTGTAAGGTGCAAGTAACCATGTAAAATCCCCCACAAAACCCAGCTTCCAACAGGCAAAGTATATGCCTTGGGCTTTGCCCATAGCCATAAAATATTGCAAGAACCTTGCCTAAGTTCTGACACGCAAAAGGAATACATGAAAGACATCCCCATCTTCATCCTCACCCTCACTCTCCATTGACCTTGCGGTAGAGCACAAAGAGCAGAGAACAAGAATCAAGAAAGAAGTTGTGCCAAGCGAGAGAGAGAGAGAGAGAGAGAGAGAGAGAGAGAGAGAGAGAAAAGACCGTATGCATGGGTTGATAAAGGAAGAGAGAAATTACAACTTCCTCAACCACCCACAATCACGATGTTCTTTCCTTCTTTCTTTTCTTTATTCAAAATGAGAACATTTACATTATTTTTGAACCTTAGGCTTAGGCTTTCCATTTTGTGTATACATGGCTATATATTTGAACTTTATAAACCAAAGGAAGAGAGGTTTTGTATGCATTGGCATTAAAATGTGTAGACCCACTAATGAGCCAATAAAATTTACAAAATATGACATTGAGCATTTTACAAAGATGTGTATGCCAAAAATTTTGGATAAAAGGAAATATTTTGTCGATGAAGAACTACATTCTTTTAGCCTTTTTGGTGATAAAATCGGAGGCTATCACAAGCAGCCCAAGCTGAAATCCAACTTGAACTCGAGGAGCTAGTCCCACCTCATCTTTAGATTAGTTCCACCACTCCTAATTCACCCTCTAATCTAAAACCTTTGCTCATCTGTTGCTTTCTCAATAGCATAGCAACCGACTTGGCCACGAAGGACAACTCTTCTAATGCTAGTTGGTTACTCCAATTTGATTCTATGTTTACCACCTTTGTGAAATTTTTTGCTATGATTGACCTTAGACTTTTGTTGACAATGAGGCCCTTGAACTTACAACTCAATGGAATTCCACTTGGGAGGAACATGAATATCTCTTCCCTAAGAGTCTCTTAGTGTAGGCTAAGTATGTCAAGACTCTTCCTTTGAAGCGTCTCCTATCCTCCCGATTCATCTCTTCTTATGCTCCAGTGACCAAATGTGATGATCCCGCTGAGCTTAGAGATCTTACCACCAAATAAACCACTTCTAATATTTTCTTATGCCTCTGGTATGGCCATCAACTTGAGGTTGCTTAGGCTAGCAGTCATTTAATGACCAGTGTCGAGCAACGACGTGCCACTAGTAACCTTCGAGCTGATCCTACATATCATTCTCATGTTTCATTCCATGCCATCATTTTTGCTTGTGACCTTGAAGTGCCTTCCAATTTGCAGTACCATTCCTTGTTTAATAAAATTCTTACGGTGGAGGAACTCCATGTGGCTAGTCACTTTGTTGCTCCCTGTCTCCGCACAGATATTACGAATTATTTGCGTGGTTTGGCTATGCCCCCATTTGACCTTGATGCCTTTGCCGAATTGGAGTATAACCCCCACTTTTACACTTGGTGGTTGTCTCTCCTCCCTTCCTCTTCACCCTCAACCTACTTGTCTTTTCATTTTCTTTGTCCATACTTCCTCTTCTTTTTCTTTTCCCTTTTCGTGTTAACCTACACTCTTTTCCAGTCCTTTGTCAATTACCCCAACAAGCTAGAAGCTTGCTAGTTCTTTTTGTTGCAAGGGGGAAATTGGGAAGTTGGAAATCCATTTTGGCATTATTTTTTATAAAAAAGAAAAGGTATGGTTTGACTTTTATTGTGTGTTTTTTGTGTTGGTTAGCTGGAAATTTCTCAAGATGTGGTCTTATCTTTTGACTAAGCTGATGATAGATTCACAATTTGAAATGTCTACATTGGTGGCTATCAATCCTCATAAGGGAATTATTCACTATGGAGAAATGCAAGGAGTTTGCTCTAGAGACCTGCATATGGAGTTTTGGGGCCTTGAAGTTTCATCAACTTACCAACTTGGAGAATATTGTCAACAAGTATCCTAAAATTGGGGAATTGGTGGCTAAATGTGGGCCTATTCACTTTGCCAATTGCTACACCTTTGTTCAAAACTACGATCCTAAGACCAAAACAAGGAAGATGAGTTACTGGGATGAAAAGGTAGCACTCACTTTCAAGCTAATAGAACAAGCCTTAGGTCTTTGTCGAGGGTTGGGAGGGCATGGTAAAGCCACTAAAACTCGTCTAGTGGATCAACAATAGGATGGTAAGCCTAATGTTACTACTGATGGAATATTGTTCTATGCCATTGAGGAGTTGGATCTTAGGACACTGCACATGTGTTTCACCACTTGTTTATCTACAAAAAAACCAACACTCTTGCAAGGAGAATACCCAAGGGCTTCATGGAAGATATCTTATTAGACAGAACACTTGATGATGATTTGAATAAGTTTTGGTTAGATCAGACTTGCAAATCTCTTGCCAAGGCACATGAGACTCTTCCCAAAACTCTTGAACAAATGCTCACCACTGTTGAGGCCAAGATATGCATGATAAATTATGGTGGTGCGCTCAGTAAGGTCATCATCACAACCTTGGGACTCTCTGAGCCATTACAGGTGGTACCCGTAGTTGGCTGAGATGGGTCAACTATGACCACGGGAGGAACAAGAGCCAAGGAAGTCACTCACGAAGATGGGTCAAAAGAGGAGTAAGAAATGAAAATTATAGAAAGAGCACCATGTAGTGATTGAGGAGTCTCTAAAGGATGCACAAAACTTGAAGGAAACTCTCCAAAAGGAAAAGGGGAATCTATCCACAACCATATAGGAAAAATCCGATAAGGACATGAGAAGGAAGGAAGCCTTCATTCCATAGGAAGATGAGGAAGACATTGCTAGGAAACTAGGAGACTCTGATAAAGGAAAGGGAAAGACTCAAGAAGAACAATCGGTGATTGATCCAGGAGATTTTTTGATGCTTAAGACCACTTTAAAACCATGCAATCCAAGATAAACAAGTTGCAATAGGGTAGATAGAACAAAGAAATTATAGTCACTTCTAGTGTGGAGAAGCTACGACATGTTGAGACTATCACTAGTTCAAAAGACTACCCAAGAAGGACATCAACGAAATTGGGTGGTCTTGCCACATTAGAGCTCTTATGTGAGGAGTTGAAATAGGACAAGGACCAAGAGATTATGGAGAAATTGGAAATACAAAAGTATGAGGTAGAGAGATCATCTCATCAAGAATTTTTGAAGCACTTGGCCCAACAATTACACGACTTACAAACTAAGATAGTGGAGAACAACAAGAAGATCGAGAGGCTAAGGGAACAATTGCAAGAAGTCGAGACCATAAGGAAAAGGGAAGAAACTATCTAAGTGCTCAGACTGCTGATCTTATTGTCCATCTAGAGGAGGAACATGCAAGGACAACAACTCTCACCACAGAGTTGTCAGAAGCACATAAGAATCAAGTACAGATGAAGATGGCCTTCACATGGTTGAATGATACAATCGCCACGAGTCTGACTACTGCTATCAATCAAGTTGAGGAGAAAGCTAACAGAGCTTATGAGGAGATGTTGCAATAGCTATTCACAGACTTGGCTCATTCCCTTCACACAAGGAACAACAGTTTAAGCTTCATGCAACAACCTATAAACATCATTATCATTATAGCAAGAATTTTATTAGCAGGCCATTTGCACTATATCATCCAAAAGCACAGATGATGTGGAGGAACTCAAAGCTCAGTTGGGAATTGCTATCGCTGCCTTGGCCACTTTTGACCAGGGGAAGGAGCTCATGTTGTTGACCTCAGACCCAACTAGCAATCACATAATTAATCATTTGCATGACATGGGCTATCATAATCAAGAATTGAGGGATGTAGGAATGATGAAGCTAGTATCTAGTGAGCCATGTGACTTACAATATGAGACACTTGCTGGAAGACCCTATTGTAGTAGAGCCTCTTGAAGGTATGTCCTTCTAATGATTACATGGATCCTCAAGATTTTGCGAAGCAGGAAGAAGCAAGAGCAACAGAGGAAACACAGGAACCCCCAATAGTGTGGACAAGGAACCTAAGGTCCAAGAGTGCTTTGATAGGATGGTTCAAGTTCTTAGGGCTATTCCTCAAGATATGCCAAAGTATCCCATTGACATGCAAGGCGTCGAGGCACAAAGAGAGGATCTAGATGAGCCCTTTAAGACCTATTCATGAGATGCAGAAGGAGGAGACCATCATCTTTTATTTCAATGTCTATAGAGATGCAAAATTCAGGACACCCTTACCACTCAGGATAGTGCAAAAACTTATTAAAGTGGGAGAGAAGGTCACTAAGAAGTGGTTGAAAAAATAGGATAGATCAGCCTTGAAAGCACGTTGTAAGATTCCCAAGGAGAAAACAAGAGGGAATATCTCACTCAGAAGCCATGAGAGGTGTGGAAGCTTCAACCAGAATGGAGATATCCTATCCTTGAAGCAGATGAAATGACCCATTTAGCCTTTTGCTACTCAAATTAGAAGAGAGATGTGCTCCATTGCTTTTATCCAAGAAGGTATGGAATAGACTATGATGCTGCGAAAGAATGGCAAACATAACTTTCTCAAAATTCCCAATATCAATGCTCCTCATGAGAGTAAAATCTATCACTTTCAGTTGCATGATCTACTACCCTCTTTTGACAATTTCCTTAAATTGTACTCAAATTTCCCAGATCGTGCATTCATAGTCACTTGCAATTATCTCCACCTCATAGTCAAGCTCTTTTAGTAGCCAACCACTCACTGCTTATGAGGATGGCTTGCCACCCTTATTATTTGTGGGTTAGTGTCTTGTGTGAGTGTAATGTGAATGAGGTTTAGGGAAGTTTTTTTTAAAATAAAATAATTTTAAAAGAAAATTTAAAAAAAGTAAAACTTACCCAATGTGCCACGCTGCCGACCTCCTACTCCAACACAGCCGTTGTGTCGCCACCTGCCGCTCCATGTCGTTGCCGCCAACCTCCAATCCTCCTATGCTAGTGCAGCTACTTGCGTTGTTAGTAGGCTACCTCCACCACCAATCCTCCTATAGCCACACAATTGTCCGTAGGCTGCCAGTGTTGCCAGCCCTCCTCCGCCAATGCACAAAGAGAGAGAGAGAGAGAGAGAGAGAGAGAGAGAGAGAGAGAGAGAGAGAAAGAAGAGAGAATGCCAAGCAGGTTAGATATATATATTCATGTAAATATATATATCTATATATATAATATTTTATGCCAACCTCCCCTCCCTCTTTTTTCTTTGCTTCTTCTTCTTGTCCTCTTCCACTTCTTCTTCTTCTTCCTATGCTTCTTCTCTTCTCCTCGCTTTCTCTACTCCTTAATCCCTTCTACTTCTTCATTACCTTCATCACCTTCATCTTATCCTTCTTTTGACCATCCTTTCATGGCTAGAAGCTTAACAACCAAGAAGAGTGCAATGAAAGCTACACATTGGGTTAGGTTGTGATTATGAATGCATACAACCAATGAGAAATCCAGGCAAGATGAACCTTTCGCACCCTACATTACCACAAAAGATATTCAACAAGAAGGTCTTGAGTTTGTGTTTTGTATTTTGCTTTTGAGTTTTGAGTTTTATGTTTTTTTTTGTGTTTTTTTTTGTTTTTGAGTTTTATTTCTATGTTTTTCTTCTACTCTACCCTATTCCAATCTTAATCCAATGATCCTGTTCTTTCCGATTCGGCCTTCCTAACCTAGCTACATGGGTTTCGGAATGCTAGCCACTAATACAGACAGTCAGAATCCCATCGATCCTATCCCCACACCCATGCACAAGTCTCCTATTCTGCCACATGGTAGGAGTGTGAGAACCTTGGCGATTGCACCATCCTATCCCCAGAAATGGAACTAAAATGTTGAGCCAAAGGCACCAGCGATTAGGGCTTTGGATGGACTTATATTGTTTCAAAAGTTACAACTCACTTCGCTGACAATCTTAGAGCCCTAAGAGGAACACCAAGGAAAAGGGGATTCTACTGCAAGAAAATCTATCTGATAATATCAACAAGCTTTTACTTCATTATTTTGATGACCAAAACAAAGAGAACAACAATTCTTCACGCAGCATCATAGTAGATATCTCCCACAGATTTGATAGAATCAACCATAATCTTCTACATCTTCATAAAATCCATCAATAGAACAAATAACACAAAGAATACACCATTTTTGAATGGAAATCAATCACATAGTATTCATCTTCAATGTCTTCATAGTTTTCTCTCTCAATCTCTCATATACAGATACACAGTTTTGATACAATTGGCTATCTCTGGCTCTCTCTCTCTCTCTCTCTCTCTCTCACTAGTACATCATCTCCTCACAAAAATACTCAATAATGACACATAGTAATCCCTCTTACGTCATGGATGCACCTCCCAAAAGTTATGGGAGGTATGAAGGGACACTAGAGCCACTACAGTGTCTCTTCATAGCTCACTATTGTCACTATCACTGTCACTTCAGTCTTCTCTTCAGTCTTCATCAACTGCTTCTTCCATTTGTTTTAGCTCTTTTGAACTTAGATTCATCCTTTTCAAAAGTTAGAAAACTTTTCCAAAGTCACACATACATTTTACAGAACACTTACAGAAGATCTACAGAACAGAACAGAATAGTAACATAGCAGAGATAGAGGCTCTACAGAAGGTTTACAAACGGTTATAAAAGGTCATCAAAGAACATCAAAACCTCATAACTCATACTAAAACCATTCAAAACTATCAAAAAATATTCAATAAGCTTTCAAAAGATTTCAACCTTCATCAATCATCAATCCATGCTTCATACAGAAGAAAATTAGAACAAAAGAGAAGCTATACAAAAGGTATCAGAACCAATCAGAACCTCAACAGAACCTGTCAGAACATCACAAAGCCTCATATTTCTACTGAGAATCATCATAAAATTCCAAAATATAACCAATATCATCCAAAACATACTCAAAAACTTCCATTAACAACCATACATCACTCTAAATCCATAAAAAATCAACCATGTAGACCTCAAAAATAACAAAATTTAGTCGAAAATTCAGTATTTTTCCACTCTCAACAAATTTCTTACCTTGTCTCTCAACACTCCACTATAACTAACCAAACATCCTCCTCTCCATTCCAATAAATCATAAACACAAGACTAGCTTCAAGTTGTAGCGAACTCACCTAACTTACCTTTCAAAGGCTCGAAGATGGTTCCACGACCATGATCAACACAATCCAATGTCGTCACTCCTTCGCATCAACCACTAAGCACACCAATGAGTTGAAGAGATAGTAGAGAAGAAGAGAAAAGCAAGAAGACGACAAAGAGCTTCACCTTCCCTCAGCCCCTCACTCAAGACACCTCTCACTCTCTCCCTCTCAGTCACTCTCAAGGCAATGGAAGCAAGATGATAGAATGGAAAGATAGAATAGGAAGCTTCAATACTCACACTAATAGACCTTCCGCAACATGGGTGTGCCAAAAGGGTAAATAAACTCAAATCTTCCACCCTTATACAAACCAAGAATTAGGGTTAGGTTAATGGGTTTTCGTCCCTTTTGCATTTTGCATTTAGGGTTCCACAACTATGAATTAGGGTTTGCAACCCTCTCTTGGCATCCTACCCACTTAGTGGGCTTTAGGTTGGTCAATCCTTGAAGTATGCTTGTAAATTTAGTCTAAATATACCAAGCCAATGCTAATCTAGCCACAAATACATGTGTGCAACCCACACAACACTTGTGCAGGTCTGACAAATACAATTGTTGTTGGTGATAAATATAATCTGTACGCGAATGAGCTCAGATCTCACAAAATAATACATCCATGATATTTTTATGATGTCTATGATACACAAGTGCCCAGAATAATACCCTAAAGCTCCACAAAATAAATATCCACCAACAAATAGGATCAGGCACTCGTACTTTCAATTTTACTTCTCAAAATACCATTAACAGTGCAATAGAAAGAGGAAAGTGAATATAGAGAGAAGAAGGAGACAAAGAGATAATGCAGGACAGAGAAGGACAATCTAATTACAATGGTTGAAGGTACAAGGCTACAAGAGTCATCCCCCACACACAACTCTATACATCAGCATGGGCACTAGACAATAGCAAGGGGATGAGAAATGAGGATGGTTGGCTGATCACAAAGGACCAATGATGGAAGTGAGAGGGTAGGCTGCCTATATATAGGCAAAAAAGAACTGAAGGCCAGATTGCATCAAAAGCAATGAAGCAGAGGAGGAAATCTAAGAGAAACTCCAAGTCTCGAGGCAAAGAACCAAACATGAGTGTTTGAAAGAGAGATCCTCAACCTAGCATGCTTAATAGGCAGATGTCATATGTAACCATCGAGCGTGCGCAAAAGCCATTAGTGCCCAAAAATCCTTTGATTTCCCAAGAAGATAACATGCATCATGGGCAGAACATTGCTCATGGCAAGGCTGATCGCTCCACAAAGAAAATGGCACAATCGCCTAATTGCCTCGAGCAAATCATTCAGCCAGTGCCCAGTCCACCTAAGAGTCCTAGATCTCCTACACCCTCTTTTTCCAAACGAACACACAAAGCATAGCAGCTGTTGTCAAGGGCAGTTGCTCACTCCCAATCTATATCTCCATCTAAGCTTCCAAATGTCCAAGAGGTGGGACATGACACTAGCCGTAGCTCTCGGCCCAAGGATATGCCTGTGCAATCGAATGTGACTAGATCAACTCATGCTGGATCTACACAGATGAATGCTCAAGGGGCAACAAAAGACACGACCACTTCCGATTGCCCTAGGGACCTCACATCGCAATCCACTAAGAGTAGCCAGCCCACTAGACTAGCCGCTACTACTTCCAATCAGGAATCACAGCAGTCACAGCCCTTGGCCGTGACAATGCCCCTTGCGGAACAAGTCCTTAGTAGTTTACCTATGGAGGAGGTGGCGCAACAAACTTCCTTGAAAACTCCAACACATCCAAAGTGCCTAAAGCCTAGGTTGGAGGAGTGAAACACAAGGGAATTGGCCGATGAGGCAGACCCTCCAAAAAGAGAAGCAGTTGTACTCTCACAACCTAGCAAGGCTATTCAGCAGGCCGCGGCTATGTCCCATGAGAACACACTAGAGAAAGAGAATGCTGAGGGCCAACCAAGCACATCAATGGTTGACCTAGTCTAGGGTCATGAGTCATTGAGAGATGCACCTTCACTAACCAAGAAAAAGAGGAGAAAACAACGAAGGCAACAGTAGTCATAGGTGGTTGTGGATCCCAAGAACATTGACACCAAGAGCACTAGAGAGCTAAGGAATAAAGCATCGAGTCCATCCACCACTGAACCAATTGATGCCTCTCCTAATACCAGTGAAACCTCAAACACATCCGTGTGCTCTGAAAAATCAAAGCAGTCATTGCCATCAACGGATGCTTGCAACACTCAATCCATTGACAACAAAACTCGCACTGACCAATTAAGAGTGGATACAACGCTGTCACAATAGGGTGAAAAAATTATACCAGTCACATTCGAGGAGAACCATGACGCAATGACAAAGCCTCAGGAGAAACATGAAAACCCCAAGAGCATAAGAAATCCTAGTGTTGGCCAAACTTGCTCGTCTAGGCCTGAGCCCCCAGCTATGCTAAAGCCCAGGAAAACTCCTAGAACCTTGCATGAGATAGCAACCAAGCAAGCCCTCATGGAACATAGAAGTGACGCAGAATGCTTAACCGAGGTGGATGCTAAGCTCAAAGTGTTTGCATGTGTCTATGTCCTGGCAGACATGGGTGCATTTCCTAAAGAGCAACTCGAAGAATACTTGCCATTTCCCTTATCCTGGGAAAGGTAAGAACATCTTGATGCATGCGACTCATCTCTGACAAGGAAGCCAACGAACTATGCTTAACTGTCACATTCAATGATGTGCTCTGCCAACCAAATCTCTTAGAGATAAAGCAACTATCATAGTGCCGAAGTCAATTTGAACAACGTTGCTGTGAAAACCGCGTTGCAATGGCTAAACTAGGAGCCCAGATCATGACTCTCAAAGGAGCGATTGGCCAAATGGCGGTCTCAAAGAGACCCAACCTATGTGTGTGGCACCAACTTCCCTTCGAGTGTTTGTGCTGACTGCCATTCGGGGTACGGACTTAGGTGAACCTAGCCAAGAGAACTCTCTGTCTGATGAGGTTCTCATTGAGGAGTTACATGTTGCCAGTAGACTCGGACAAGGTTCCATGCTACTCGATGTTGCAAAATATCTATCGGTATTGAGTAAGCTTCCACGAGTACTAGATGCGTGTGCCACACTCCAGTACAATCCGGAGTTCTAAAATTGGCTTTTATCCTCCTGATGTGACAAGGATTCGTAAATATGTACATAAATAAACAATGAATTTTGTGACCCTGTATAGACAATATCAACACACACAAGCAATGATAGTCAAGCGCAGGGAGAAGAGTTGGGTTCAACAGGCTAAGCTCCTCAAGTCCTCCTCTCACCACACATTTAGAAGTTGTGTGACCATTCCCACCTCCAGGCGGAGGGCATGCAACCCTCATTACCACCATAGGAAGCCCTGACCAACATCTCTCATGGTGTAGACAGGGTACTGTCCCTTTCTATACACCTTTCCCCCTTTCTGGTCTATCCTTCCAAGGATGAGCCTTGCCCCACTCCATGACCACCAGTCCGCGTAACTTAGCATGAGCCAAGATCTACTAATGGCTGGAGGCTAAATGAACATCATCATGGGGGCCATCCCTCTACAACAAACACTGCATGCCTCACCCCTCCCCTTCTCGTCATATGCGCTTGATAACCCACACTATAATCCCTTCCATGCGAATGGTTTTATCCTGTATCAAGGCCTAATCCTTGGTTCACATTTTGCAGATCCCCCTATGAGGAAGACATGGAGCACCTAGGGCAGGTGGCTTGCAAAGACGCTCTCCGCTGTCGAAGGGAACATGCATCATAGGCTCCTCCATCGGTACGCTACGTGCCTACCCTCAAAAGGTATGCAAAGAAACGAGGTCCCAAGCGACACCGCCCCAAACGTAGGCCAAATAATCCCCAGGTCAGGGGAGTATAAGCTCAAAGAAGCACATAAGGTGTGGCAATACCGGTTGTGCAAGCCCCCAACAGACGCTCGGGCACCAAGTGCTCAAAGGCAGAAAGGGCAGCTTGAGACAATGAAGAATTGGATGTATTGTTCAAAAGAATTTTGGAAACGGTTGCAGCCAAGACTACACCATTAAAGTCCTGGCCGACATCTTCCATGCCCAACCTCATAGGAGTCCCTCACCAGCAGAGCCTCAGTCACCTGACCACCTGGACTCACGCCGCCGCGTGCAAATCGAGTAGCCCCTATGATATACAAGAAACTTAACAAGCCATCCTGCCATAACTTTTTCTCTTTTGATGGTTAAAGGGGCAGGCCCCCCACTTGTACACACTTCCCTTACCTATCGCTAATATATGCCACGTCTTTAACAAGCACTGGAATAGGCATCGCAATCAGCATCATAGGATTTTGAAAAAGTTATATCTTGGAGCCCCAAGAGGAACACCAAGGAAAAGGGAATTCTCTTGCAAGAAAATCTATCTTGTAACATCAACAAGCTTGTTTATCATGTTTCATATGATCACAATGAAGAAAAGAACACCAGGCACAACAAATCTTCATACAGCATCATGTAGATCTCCCACGGATTTTATAAGATCAACCATATTCTTCAACATCTTCACAAAATCCATCAATAGAACAAAGAAAGCAAAGGAATACACCATCTTTGAATGGAAATACATCACATAGTATTCATCTTCAATATCTTCATAGTCTTCTCTCTCAATCTCTCATATACAATCACTCTGTTTCAGTAGAATTGGCTATCTCTGACACACACTCTCTCTCTCTATCAATAATACATCATATCCTCACTACAATCTCTCAAAATCACTCTCAATAATCCTTCTTAGGTCGTGGATACCCCTCCCAAGAGGTATGTCTGATATGAAGGGTCACCAGAGCCACTACAGTGTCCTTTCATAGCTCACTACTATCACTTCACTCTAGTCTTCTCTTGAGTCTTCAGCAGCTACTTCTTCCACTTCTTCTAGCTCTTTTGCACTTGTATTCACCTCCTTCCAAGGCTAGAAAAATTTTCCCAAGCTACACTCTCATCCATCAGAACACATACAGAAGCATACAGAATAGTCTACAGAACAGTACCAGAACAGTTACAGTACAGAACAGAACAGAAACAGAGGCTCTACAGAAGACCTACAGAAGATTACAAAAGGTCATCAAAACCACATAACTCATACTTAAACCATTTCAAACTCTCACAAACCATTCAATAAACTTTCACAAGATCTCAATCTTCATCAATCAATACTCTATCCCTCCTTACAGAAGACAATCAGAACAAAACAGAGCAAAACAGAGCAAAACAGAAGGTATACAGAACCAATCAGAACCTATCAGAACATCACAGAACCACCAATAAACATCATGAACTTCCAAAACACAATCAATATCATCCAAAACACTCTCAAACCACTTCCAAACCAATCAATCATCTCATAAAATCAACCATTCAGCTCTCAAAAACAAAAAAAAATCAGCCAAAAAACAAGTCATTTCAACACTCAACATATCCCCACACTTAATAAGGAAGCGTCCTCGCGACCCAGGAAAAAGGGAATACAAGTTCAGGGAAAAGCTCAACTTTAATCTTCAATATCTCTTCAAAAAGAATCCATCCACCACGACCCCAACTTATAACCTGGTTCTGATATAAAAATACAAAGAAAGGAAAACCCTTTAGACATTAACACCGCTTAGCAAACAAGAAAATCACAACAAATTTGTAAAGGATATAAGAGTTTGCTTCTTCTTCATCAGCATTAGCTTCAACTCTCCATCCACGACCCCATCACCACAATTCTCCAAAACGTAGCTCGTACACGAAATCCAATAGGAAACCACCACGTTCGGTTTTTCATAAATGAACTCACAACACAAACACTAATACACAACACAACCATCTGAATGACTCCTCCAAAAAGAGAGTTTTTTATTTAAAAAGCATCCATCATACATTGGAAAGGTATCAATGAAGATGATCCCTCTTAAAAGATTGATGTTGTCGGAAATGATCCATAGACAAGGATTCATCTACAAAGTTTTTAGGAGGATTTTGAAAAAATTGGATACAGCACATCCTTTCCAACAGGACCAAGTAACTGCTAGGCAAACAAAGGGCATGAAAATACAATATATCCAGCTGCTGGGAATCAATGCTCACATTGACATTCATGCACAACTTTGGAATAGGCTTGGAATCATTATGAGAGTGTCTATGCATATACGCCAGGTACCAAGCAAAATGAGCAGTTAATCTCACTGAAGGATCTGCAGACTGTGAATACTGCTGAGCAAAATGAACATAGTTCTGATAAGCTTGACTGGAAGCTGTCCATTCTCTTGGAATTACTGGCCAATTGATCTGAGGTCCGGTAAGGGAATCATCCGAACTCCATCCCCGTCGTCTAGAAATCTGATTATCAAACCCGTCACAGTCACTAACCAACTGAGGTGGTTGAGATATAGAAGTGTTAGGAGAGGGTAATGGAATAAGGAAGAGTGGATGAAGGGAGGGATATGAAAAATCATAAAAGAAAGAAAAGTTTAAAGAAGGAGTGGCAGAAATTTGGAGGGAATCACTAAGGAAGGGTGTTAACTGATAAATAGGAAATGTGGAGGGTACATGAATGGATGGAGAAGGACAGGGCGGAGAAGGGGAAAATACCCTATCCTCAATAAAGGAACAGTATGTAAAAATGGGAATTTGAGGGAAAGATGAAGGTTGGGAAAGAAGGGGTAAAATTGTTGTGGAATTAGATTGACAAAGGGAAAGATATATAGCATAGCGGTGAGCCATTTGTTGGTAATAGAGGAGGGTAGGAACAGAAGGTCCCAAGAGAGATCGTCTATGATAGGCATCAAAGAAGGTAGCATCAAATGGATTATGTTTGGAAAGATAGGCTAAGAGATCCATCCTCAGTTGATTAGTACTCTGGGCAAAGGTAGGAGCTGTGTTTTGTCTTTGATTGAGGACCATAGAATCAATCATGGGATGCCACGAATTATCATGACAATCAGCCACTTTGGAGGAATAACCCTGGAACATGTCAGCTATGCGCAACTCCAAATGGTTGACATACAAAACAGCCTGTAAGACCACATCCCCCACATACCATGCCATATCCACCTCATCTGGAATTAACAAGTCTCCTCGTAGATACATGTACGACATCAACATGGTGTCTGGTGTGACAGAATCTTCAAAGACCATTCTGACTACCTCTGTCAATAACGCAGCAGACCAAGCCCCACTCCAGCCATCCTCTGGAAAAGGTAAATCCATCATGGAAAGCTTCATATAGAAGACCAACTTCTATAAGTGGTAGTGGACAAAGAAAGAATGGTCTGGTGAGACATATTCCTGAAACTGCTCAAAGGTAGACCATAAAAGTCCATTCTGGACTGCAATCTTTCCACTTTATCTTGAAATAGAGGGCACAAAGTAGCCTGTCTCTGAAGAGCAGCCAAGTCCTGCTGTGAAAGAGAAGGGATCAATGGAAAATTAGGGCTTGGAGGAACAGAGCGGGACTTTGCAAGTTGATCTTGCAACTACTGGATTTGGGAGGCTTAGTATGCCACTGTGTCATTAGCAGTCTGTAAAGCTGAAAGTTTGTCATCTAAGATAGCTTGGAACTCCTTCGCTTCTCTGGACATTGTCTCCTTCTCCTCTGAAAGGCTAGTAACCTGGGATTGAGCCTCGAGTAACTGGATCTTCAAAGAAGAGATCTCATCGCTTTGGGTGGCAACCAGTTGGGTTTGCTGTTCCATTTGCTTAAATAAATCTGCTAGAGTATCCTTAGCAGAAGCTAACTCAGATGTTGCCTTATGCAACTGGTCCTTAGACTGCATGAGCTCTTCATAAAAAGACGCGTACAGCTGTTGAACACAGGCTGTCACGGACAATTCAATGGAACTTTGAATATCTTTACAGAGGAAAGGAATGGCATCTCCTGAGACTAGATTGTTCAGGGAGGGAACTGATATGTCCAAGGATCCTTCTCGATGTGCTCTGAACAGGTTAGTACAAGTGAGATACCCAGGGAGTTCACTGCCAGAGGTAGCAGGGATGGGCACTGAAGGAAGTACGGAAGGAGCTTTATCCGCTACCCGCTTCAAGCGTTTGCGCTTTATGACCAGGGGAGGCGGAGAATCATCATCCTCTATGTCAATGGGTTCTGACTCATCTGAAGGTGGAGGAGGAGGTACTGGATCTGATGGAGGAGGTAGAGGCACAGTCTTCTGTAAACCTGAATAGGTCAAGAAGGCAGACAAATATGATCCATATGTGACATTGGTAACATTACCCCTGGTAACTTTGACGAAATGCTGATCTATTTTAGTAAGGAGGTAAGTGCTCCAATCAATAGCAACTCCTTTCAACACCATCCTGGAAGCTGTAAAAAGCTCTTTGGACAAATATTGGGATGGCGTTTTGGCAGGCATAAACCTGTCCTGAAGAAACTGACAGATCGTCTTCCATACGGGATCAGTGATCATAGAAAAGGAAACTCCTGAAGAGTTTATCACCTTCTTAACATCGAGGATTTCCCTTGTCTGCTTTTGCAACAGCTTCAGAATCTCTTCATTAGAGAAAAGCTGACGAGTGGTCACAAAAGGTTCACCTTTGAAGGGTAGAGACACAGCCTTCCCTAAGCCTCGAGGTGTCAAAGTCATAGAAATGCCCTGGACTAGTCCTGTCCTCTTGCTGTAAGAGGCCAGAAACTCATCACATAACGACGGATCCTCTGGAAGCAGGGGAAAAGAAGTAGCCACAAAAGCAGCAAGGCCCGCCTTCGTGAGAGGCTCAAAAGTAAGTAGGGAAGAGTAATCCCTACTAACTAGTGGGACGTACTGGATAGGGGGAGGAGCATGAGAAGGTGCCATTCAGATGGTTACACACACACCACAAACACAGACAATCAAGGAGAATGCCTGCAAAGCAACAGACAAAAAACCAAGGATAAGAGAACAACCAATAAAACGTGACACGACCAACTAATCCCAAGCAAACCACAACCTAGAAAAAATTCGACATGACCTTGAGACATATGCGACCGAAAGCTTCATGCTATGCATCAGACAAACACCCAGAACCCCGTAACATGCAATAAAAGAAAAAAACTGCATACCGTACCCGTAACCGTAACAAAGACAGTAAACCAAAACAATACCATATCCGACACATATCAATACGACATCGTTGATAGACCAGTGTTTGACTATGGAAATAACTCCAATGACTGTGCATACCCATCCCACGAAACGGGTCATGAAAAAGGGGAATTAAGTGCAGTGAGGGGGAATTAATTTAATGAAGGGTTCATTTTAATAAATTATTAAGAATGGGTGAATTTTTATTAGGTGATAAACCTTAGTAAAAAAACGGCGGTTCCTTATTATAAATTAAATTACCAATTATTAGGTTAAAACGGTGTTTTTATTCGAATCCCGACTTCGATACCCGACTGGGTCTCTAAATGCAAATTCATTGATTACAAATTAAGGTGATGTGGAGCGCTTTTTTGCCAGCGCGTGCTCATGTGACGGCTAGTTCATTTTAATTAAAAATTAAAGTGCCTCTGTAGCGCACGTAGCGCGTGCTAAGTGAACGGCGGGTTTATTTTAATTAAAAAGTATGTGTGTGTTGAGCGCGAATGCGCGTGGAAACTGTGGGTGAATAAAGAGTTCATTTTAACAATTAATATGTGATTAAGGGGGAAATGAAAATAAATAAAATACATAAAATAAATACTTGGAAGGGGTGTGTATGTAATGCAGAAATGCGCACGGAAGAGTCCCCCAAAAGAAGTGAATCTAGTAAAGGAAAGGTAAAGACCACTGACAAACAACAAAGACAACACCTTAGCGGATGTGTTGATTTGGTTTGTGTTGGTTTTTGATTTTTTTTAAAATTGTGATTATTTATGGTTGGTTATGTTGTTTGTGTGGTTATTATGGGTTGTGGATGTGTTTTGTTGTTTTTTTTTATTTGTATAGGTTTGGTTGTTGGTGTTGGTTTTTGTGTTTTTTTTTAAATAAGAATAAAAATAATAATAGGGAAATTAATATAAACAACACAGGAATATGGAGGAAATATCCACAATGGAATCTAGGCAAATAATAAAATAGAGAGTGTTAAGGGAAATTTCCGTTTGTTGGGTTGTTAGTGTGTTGTTCGTTTTTTTTTAAAAAAAACAACAGGGGTACCATGTATGATAATTTTGTAAAGTGAAAAATGAATGAAAAATGGTCAAGGGAGGTGAGGGGAATTTGTTTAGAATTTTTGAGAATTTTTTTAGAAATTTTTTTACTATTTTTAAATGAATTTTCTACATTTGTTGGTAATTTGGGGGTTAAATTAGGAAATGTGTAATTTTCAGAAAATTTAGGGTGGGTAATTTCCAGCGGACAAACTCCCAAAAAGTGGCAAAAAACAAAAGGAATTTTTAGAAATTTTTCTGAATTATTTTGATGGGAAATTTAATTTAGAAATTAATTAAATCAGATAAATCATGTTAATCAGATAAGTAAGTTAGAAGTAAGTCAGTTAAGTATGGTTAGTCTGGGTAAGGCATGGTAGTCTGCCCAAGTCAAGTCAAGTGAGGTTAGTCAGGTTGGATAAGTCAGATAAGTCCAGTTAGTAGAAACTAACCTAAAGGGGGTTAGGTAACCTAATGTGGGTTAGGGTTAGGGTTAGGGTTAGTGGTCCTAGTTAGGCTTAGGGTTAGGGTTAGTGGGATCCTAGTTAGGGTTAGGGTTAGGGTTAGTGGGATCCTAGTTAGGGTTAGGGTTAGGGTTAGTGGAATCCTAGTTAGGGTTAGGGTTAGGGTTAGGGTTAGTGGGATCCTAGTTAGGGTTAGGGTTAGGGTAACTAAAGGGGGTTTAGTTAGGTTAGTTTTTAGCTTGAGTTAAGTTAGAGGTTAACTGAAGTTAAGTTAGTTGTTAACCTAACCTAGGTTAGTGTTAACTTAACTTAGGTTAGTGGCTAACCTGGGTGTGGTTAGAGGAGGAGGAGGTGGAGGTGGTGGGGGAGGTGGAGGTGGAGGAGGAGAGGAGGAGGGAGGGAATGGAGGAGGAGGGGAGGGGGGTACGCAGGGAGAAGAGGGAGAGGGAGGTGGTTGGGGGGAAGGGGTCGGGGAACAAAGGAGGTGGTTGGGGGGAAGGGGTGGGCAGGGTCAAAAGGGGTAGGGGGTGGGCAGGGTCAAGGGGGATAGGGGGTGCCCTAGGGAAGGGTAAGGGTGGGAAGGGAAGGGCGCGTACCCCCGTCCCGCGCACGTGCGCGGGGCGGGGTAAAAAAATTTGCTGTGACGGGATTGAAATGGCACCGGGATGACGGTACGGGTCATGCGAACACGGCCGGGGCACGTGGAGATGCGTAAAATCGAAAAAGGGCGCGTTCACGCGCAAGACGGACGTGCGAATTTACGTAAAAATAAAGAAAAATTAATAACTCCCAATCCGGACGTCAAAACGAAATATCGTAAAAACAAAAAGTGGGCAGGACGATAGAGGGAAGACAGAAAAATGTGCAACGGAGGTTCCGGGAGGGGTAAAGGGCGGTCACATACAAAAAACCCAAAAAACGAACAAAAAACGCAAGTAAAAATTAATATCGAAAAATCCGTGCATCAGAATGAGGTGCAGAAAAAAGGAAAACTGTGCAGAAAGATGTGCCCGACAATCCTATCTCATCAAAACATGATTCCGACGGAGATAAGACGCGTTCACATGGGAAAAACCCAAAAAACAAACCCAAAAATGGGATCGGAAATTAATAGCGGACGAACCGTGCGCCGGAATGACACGCAATAAGAAGGAAAAATGTCCGCAGGAAGGGGTGGCACAGGGTTATCATGTTAAACTGCAGTTCTGGTGGAAATAGGAGGGGTTCACATGTGAAAAACACCAAAAATACTCCCAAAAACGTAATTAAAAATTTATAAGTAAAAATCCAAAAATCGAAAGAGGGAGGAGGA
The DNA here is from genome assembly GCF_053477565.2 of Lygodium microphyllum. Taxonomy (NCBI): domain Eukaryota; kingdom Viridiplantae; phylum Streptophyta; class Polypodiopsida; order Schizaeales; family Lygodiaceae; genus Lygodium; species Lygodium microphyllum. The sequence continues at coordinate 59,232,424 of NC_141147.1, forward strand.
AAAAGGAAAAAGGTAGGGGAAGAAACGGAGGACACGACTATCAAATCAAATTGGAATTTCAATGTAAAGAGGGCAGGTTCACATGGAAAAATATCAAAAATACGCACGAAAAAGGTGTAAAAAACCCGGAAAATTAAGAATGGACAAACCGTGTATCGGAATGACACGGAATAAAAAAGAAAAATGTCAAGGAAAAAGTGCTGGTCAGGGCTATGACGTCAGAGCATGGTTCCGGAGCAAGCAAAGCACGTTCACATGGGAAACCGACTAATGTGCGTAAAATACTTCAAAAATTAATAACTCAAAAACCGTGCACCGGAACAGGGGTAAGTAAAAAGGAAAAATGGGTCATTCAAAGGAAGGAACAGGGCTATAAGGTGGGATTGGGACTTTGGTGAACGTAGGATGCAGTCACATAGCAGGACCTTAAAATCAGGGAATGAAGGAAAACTGCAAGGGAACAGCACCAAGGGTGGGTGGAACATAACCAGGTGGTTGGGAAGGGACCCCAGTAGGGTAACAGTAGGCATGGCAGACATGCATGAGCAGATTAAAGCATATGCAAAAGGGTATACAAGGTAGACGCGCAGGGACGCGTCCCCACACTTAAGACCTTAACGGATAGGGTTAACCGAGCAACAGAGACCTAGAACCACGCCACAGACCATCCACTAACGTCCCCACACTTAAAACATGACCGTCACGAAGAAACTAAAGTCGGAGGGTTAGAAAAACTTGGCCCATTTTGTCAAGAAGCAAGGTTGAGTGTCGATGGCATGTCCAGTGTTGTTGTCGGCGCTGGAGGTACCAAGGCCTCTTCTCGGCACACGTTGGTCATGGCAGGGACCATGTGGCAGCACCCAGGGAGGTAGCTGGTTGAAGGAATCGCAGGAAATTCGTTGTTGATGATGAGGGATAAGATTGTATGCCTTGTGCGCATTTGATGGTGCAACTGTGCATCCCGCCCTATGCCGGCATACGGTGCGAGAAGGAAAGCCAGGGAGCCTTATGGTGCAGTGCACAGAAACAAATCGTGCTTTGTGCATTGAGAGGCCCATCCCGTGCGTGCAACACTTCATTCACACTTCTCACCTCTCATTTGATTTGAAGGGAAAAGACTGGTCTCTCGACCCACCCTCTGTCTCACTCTCTGTTGATAGTTACAGAGGGCAACCCATACTCACCTCCCCATCCGGTTAGGATGAAAGCTCACGTCACTCGATTGTTTGTCGATGAAGATCGCGTCGTCAGTTGTTGAAGAGGCGTACCCAGGGAGGTAGCCATCAAATCAAATGTTTTATTGGAAAGGAACATGTCGTTTGCTAGAGGACAGTTAGACGCTCTGCAGAGAGACCCAGGACACAGCGTACCAAGGGAGGTAGCTTCGGAATTGGATCCTGGGGATATCAATTAATGAATCCACTTTCTGGACTGCTGGGTGTTACCACCTTTTCCACAGCCAGCTTCTCGCCCAAGGGTGTTGACCACCTTTTCTTGGAACGAGGCCTGCTATGACAGGGAATTGCTTCCTTTTCTCTCATAACAGATTTGTTTTTCTTTTGTTTTTTTTTTTCTTTTCCCTATTCCCGAGGGTGTTTCCACCTTTTCTTGAAGAATAGGTCGGCATGACAGGGACCTAAGTCATTTTCTCCCATAACCGATATGTATATTTTTCTTCTCTTTCTTTTCTTTTCTTTTTTTTTTCTTTCGAATTGAACAAGAGAATGGTAGAACTACCATTTGTCAGAACCAACCTCGCCACTGTCGCTGGTGGAAAATAGAGGATAAGAGATCAAGGCTGGAAGGGGGGTTTGAGGGGACAGAGGGTTGTGTCCACTTCATCAGGAGTGATTGAAGAACGACTATCAGAAGTAGCATCATAAGAAGTACAGTGCCGTGCCAATGAGGGAAAAGATCAAGTGACCATAATTGTCAAGATCCCCAAGGAGGGAAGTACTTCTTCAGGCGATATCCATTGATGAGAAAGGGATCATCAGAGGCATCAACGGTCTGCACTTGGACAGAGCCATTAGGGTTGATGGCAAGTACCTTATAGGGGCCCATCCACCGCTGCTGGAGCTTGCCAGGAAACTTGCCAAATCGTGAATCATAGGCTAGGACCAAATCACCTTCTTTGAACTCCTTGTGCTTGATGAAGCTATCATGGTGAGCCTTGCGTCGAGCTTGCGTGGCTTCCATGCACTGTAGAGCCATCCTACGAATTTCGTCCAAACATTCCAGGTGCAGGAGACGGCGTTGCAGTGAATCATCATCCCCCAAACGCTCTTTGATGGCCACTCTCAAAGAGGGTAGTTCCAATTCAACAGGAAAAACTGCTTCTGTACCATACACCAACTGGAAAGGTGTCTGTCCTGTTGCTGCTTTATGGGAGGTTCTGTACGCCCAGAGGGCCTCTGTAAGTCGATCATCCCAATCACGACGATGTGCAGCAATTGTTCTTGTCAGAATCAAGCAGAGGATGCGATTCGTGACTTCGACTTGGCCGTTGGCTCTGGGGTAATAAGGAGTGGACTTGCGATGGCGGATCTTATACAACTCTGTCAACTCTTCCATGACTTTATTAAGGAAATGAGTGCCTCTATCACTTACCACCTCTAAGGGAGTGCCAAAACGGGTGATGATATTCTCATACATGAACAGGGCCACGCTGTTACCATCGTCTCGCTTTAGGGCTTTAGTTTCACACCACTTTGTAACATAATCCGTACATACGAGGATGTATCGGTTCTGTTTCCTTCTGGTAGGAGGATCGATCGGACCTACGAAGTCGATGCCCCACTTCTCAAACGGCTTCAGGGGAAGGATAGGTTTCAATGGCATGGCACTTGTCTTCGTGGGTTTCCCCATTCTTTGACAAGCATCACATCTTTTACAGTAATCATAGGCATCTTTGTGAATTGTAGGCCACCAATATCCTGCTAACAGAGCCTTCCTGGCTGTAGCTTCTCCTGCAAAGTGACCTCCACATGGCTCGTCATGGCAAGCCTTCAGAACAATCCCAATATCATCTCCTGCAACGCATCTTCGGAGCACTTCATCTTTGCCTTTCTTGTACAGTGCACCGCCTAACAGGGTGTAGGGGGCTGATTCTAACATGAGCTTCTTCCTTTCCCGACTAGAAATACCAGGAGGGTACTGTTGGGTTGCCAGCAGATTGACAATGTCTGCATACCAGGGAGTTACAATTTCTACCAAGAATAGGGAAGCATCAGGGAGGTCTGGGTCATCCTGCTCCTCATCTGCAGTTTGTGGGATACGCGACAGATGATCAGCTAGAACATGGGAATGACCAGGCTTGGTAATTACCTCAAAGTCAAACTCCTGGAATAAAAGGAGCCATCTCATCATTCGTCCTTTCACATCTGCTTTGTTCATCAGGAAGGACAGGGCCTCATGATCCACATAAAATTTAAAGTGGGTAGATAGGAGGTAATGGCGAAACTTTTCCAGGGCAAACACCATTGCTAAGCACTCCAGCTCTGTCACTATATAGTTATGTTCCCTATCAGTGACTTTTTGGCTTGCATAATAGATCGGTTGATCCAACTTTGAGGAGCCCTTTTGGCAGAGGACAGCACCTAAACCTTCAATTGATGCATCAGTGTGTACATGGAACTCTTTCGTCCAATCAGGAGGTTGTAGAATGGGTGCCTCAATCAGACACTGCTTCAGAGTGTGGAAGGCTTTGTCACATTCTTCCGTCCAAGTAAACTCTGCATCTTTCCTCAGAAGCTTGTGCAAGGAAGTTGCCTTTGTTGCGAAATGAGCTATGAACCTTCTGTAGTAACCCACATGGCCTAGGAATCCCCTCAACTGTTTGAGGTTGGTGGGTGCTGTCAGAGCTGCGATCTTTTCAATCTTTGTAGGGTCTGTTGATATCCCTTGTGCAGAGACAATGTGGCCCAACAGGACTCCAGAAGAGACCCCAAAGATGCATTTGTCGGGGTTGAGGGAAATCCCATACTCCCGGCATCGGTCAAAGCATTGTTCCAGGTGTTCCCAGTGTTCACGGATCAAACTATAGACACAGAAGTCATCCAAATATACCTCAATAAAGTCGTGCAGATGATTTTGAAATGCAGCCATCATGACTCGTTGGAAAGTAGCAGGGGCATTGCAGAGCCCAAATGGCATCACTCGGTAAGCGTAGGTTCCCCATTCTGTGGTGAAGGTTGTTTTGGATTGGTCTTCTTCTGCGATTTGGACTTGGTTGTATCCGCTGAATCCATCCAGAAGAGAATAAAGTTCATGTCCTGCCACTGTGTCCAACAGTTGGTCTGTGAAAGGGATAGGAAAGTGATCCTTCTTCGTCTTGGAATTTAGCTTTCGAAAATCCACACATATTCGCAATTTGCCATTCTTCTTGGGTACAACCACGATGGGTGAAACCCATTCACTATTTGCCACTGGATAGATGAACTCGGCTTCCAAAAGCTTCAGCAGCTCCGCTTTCACCAATATGGAATAATTCGGGTTCATTCGCCTCTGTCGTTGCCGTACTGGCTTGGCATCAGGCTCCAAGTCAATATGATGTTGACATATTGTGGGATCAATCCCCTTTAGGTCTTTGTAGGACCATGCAAACACGTCCAAATTTTCTTTCAACAAGTTGTACAAGGTTGACAATTCCTCTTCTAGGAGACTTCTACCCACCTTCAAGTGGCGTTCAATGCCTTCTGCATCCACAAAGGTTAACTGCCTTTCACCTTCTACTTCACGGATGAAGGTCCTGCGGACTGCTTCTGGGTACAGATCCGACTCCTTCAAGGGAGTAGTGTCCTCTTCTGATGTCCCACTAGAACCAATTTCTTCTTTTGGTGGAGACTTAGGTTGCTCCTTAAGATGTTGAAATGGAATAAGAGCCGTTTCGGGTTTGGCTTCAAGAGTAATTACCTCTTGGCTTGAAGACTCCTCTTCTGAAGATGACACATCCAAGAACGTCACATAACAGGGACCCTCTGATGCCTGTTGGGTTTGTGGGACTGGTGCTTGTTGGCACGGTGCATCATCATCATCTTTCTTCAGCAAGGATGGGTTAGGACGGCATGAGCCACTGCTGAAAGACGGCTTATTCTTCTTAACCCATGTCTTATAAAGATCCTGCATATAATAAGATCCATTTACCATCGCCATTCTGTCCCATAGCATGAGCTCGTCTGTTTCTGATGCTTCTAGAACTTCTGCTGCAAATGTATCCTCTTCAGGTGGAATAGACTCTTCCGTCTCACTTTCATAATCTTCTTCGTCCATATCATATCCATCCTCCTCTGTCTCTGTCTCTGCTTCTGCTTCTGTTTCTGCTTCTGATTCTGCTTCTGTTTCTGTCTCTGATTCTGCTTCTGTTTCTGCTTCTGATTCTGCTTCTGTTTCTGTCTCTGATTCTGCTTCTGTTTCTGCTTCTGTTTCTGTAGGTGCTCTGTAACAGAAGAACAGATTCTCTGTTTCCTCTCCTGCCTCTGTCTCTGGCTCTGCTATGGCCATGTAACAGGGAGAGCAGTACATCCATGCTTCTATCTCACTGTCAGAAGTGATTTCAGAAGTCATTCCCGGTTCAGGCACGAAGTATTCACCCATTGATAATGGCTTTGCATCTTTTGGAAGTCGGCTTACAGTATCCACTATTAAGGAATGTGCCACTGTTTTCTTGGGAAGGATCTGTTTGACAGCATCTTCGTCTGTTGATGTTCCATCCGTAGCCTCATTAGGGGAGTCAGAAGATAATTCCAAGGAGGTGGATCCATGTCCTTTTTGAGAACCATACAGTTTCAGCACCACTTTATTGGGCCCTCTACCCAAGGTCAAGGTTCCTTTAAACTAATCCGTCCTTGCTCGGGCTTCAAAAAGCCATGGTCTGCCCAGTAGCAGAGGATAGGATGTGCCATAAGAGTTTGGCTTCACCACCAAATAGGTTAGCCAATAATCTTTTCCAGCCACTTTAGTCTTCACATATGGAAGAATGCCCAAAGGCTTGATTCTGCTCTGATCCGCCAATCTGATGAGCCATTGGGTGGGTTGCACTCCTTGTAGGCCTAGGTCCTTCATTGTAACATCCGTCATAATGTTCACTGATGAACCACCATCAATCAGTGCATTTGCAATAAAGCAGCCTTCTATCCACACACCAGTCTCTGGGGTACCCGGATCTAGGAAAGCATTAGCCACATCCACTTCTTTTACAGGCTCTGGAGCCTTGTTGGACTTTGTTGCTGTTGAGGGAGCAATCCTTAAACCACGTCTTCTTGTTAGTATACTTTTGAACCTTTTTCGGCAACTGGGAGACAACATCAGTAATTGTCGGAATGTAAGATTTGGTCTAAATGTATCTAGATCTCTAACTAGATCGTATTCCTTAATAGGATCCACTGGCTTCTCTAACCGATTAGGAAATGGGGCAACACCCATTTTCATTTTCCCTCTTTCTTCCAACAGAGGAATTACAGGAACTTCTTCTGCCACTTGTGGCACTTCCTCCTCTTCTGTCTCCTGGACCTCTGGTCCTGTCTCTGTAACTGTCTCTGTAACTCTCTGTGGCAATGTAGTGCTCTGTACGGCACTGTTAGGCTCTGTTCTGTTCTGTTCTTCTGGTGGAAGATTGAACTTCACTGTTCTGGAAGGAGGGTTATTTTCTTTCTGGATAGGTGGTTCCCTCTGCTTTGCACAAGTGATGGCAGTAACTTCCAATTCCACCAAATTGGAGGTAGGCTCTTGGGCCTTGGCCGGACTATCAGTAGCACTGTTTTTCACTGGGGCTGGACTTGGACAGTCTTTTGCAGTGTGGCCTTCTCCTTTGCATCGACTGCATAAGGGCTTGTAATCCACTGACCTTCGAGGATTTGGACAATTTGGTGAGATGTGTCCCTTTTCTCCGCATCTGTAACATTCCACTTCTGATCTCTGACCACCGCCAGACTGTCTTCCTCTGTAACTTTGAGAGGGAAATCTTCTGGGTCCGAAATTAGGACCAAACTCTCTAGGCTTGGGTCCAATATCTTGTGTTGTCATTTTGGATTCCAGCAAGTTGAATCTTGCGTCTTCTTCCTTCCTTCTCCTATCATGCATCTCCTTCAGAGAGCAAATGTCATCTGTATGGTTCTTCCGCAAATAATAGGAACAGAAGGCCCCAGGAATAGTTGGTTTTCGTGTACATTCAGTGGCTAAATGGCCTGCTTGATGACACTTACCACACCAAGTATTTGACCACATCACATCTCTTCCTGCTCCTGCCACATTGGATAGGCTAGCGGTATTCACTTTCAACGTCTGTAGTTGTTCTGTAATCACATCCATCAACTCCTTTTTGATGTTTGCAACTGAGTTGGATAAGTAGTCCTTCAAGCTTTCTCCTCCTGAGGCACTCACAGGAGGGTTTGGAGGAGTCTCTGTAATCATTGCATAAACGGGTTGGGCTGGTACAGAGGGGTCTCTGTTCTGGTTCTGATTCAGAGCTCCTGTTTGAACTGTTGGCTGTTGGCTCCAGTTGGTAGGATTCCACTGTTGCTGCTGATTTGGCATTGAGGAAATTGGTTGGGACCATTGTCGTTGTGGTTGAACCATCATTTGAGGCATGGATTGTGGCCACTGTGGATTTGGTGCACTGTACTGTGATACCGAGGGCATCTGTTGGTAGGGATAGGGAACAGTCCCTGGGACTGCATTTGGTGGATACATCATTCCTGGCATCAGAGGAGGTAGGACTCCTCTTCCTGGATTCATCGCCAATCTAGCTTCCACTTCATCGTACAGTCTTGCACCTTCTGTTGCAGCTTGCAGGGTGGCTGGTCTTTGCAGCTCCACAAACTTACGGACTTCTGGTTGTAATCCTCTGAGAAACACCCCCTTCTGAATGCCATCATCTAAATTATGGTTAGTCCATCTCTTCAGGATGGATTCCATTCGTGAGACATAAGCTTCTACTCTTTCTCCAGAAGATTGACTTAGGTTCATAAATTCCTCTCGCATCCGCTCTTCAAAACCTTCACGCCTGAATTTAGTGAGGAATGCCAACTTCAGGTCGTCCCATGTGCCAAAAGTTCCTGCTGCTTGTCTCTCATACCACTGAAACGCCGCGCCCTTAAAAGTGGCGGGGAATATTGCTAACCAATGCTCAGGGGTTCTGGCATTGTTAGCCACACACGCTACCATAAACTCTACTACATGAAGAGCGGGGTCTTCATTGTACTCTCCCTTAAAAACTGGCAATGGGACTACATTCGCTGGCCTGTCATCAATATTTCCAGGACGGATCTGGCTTGGAAGTGGACCTCCAGCAGGAGGAGGAAGGGCTTGATGTGCCATTGGGACTTCTGTAAAGAGTTTCGCAAGGGCGTCAAAGGCGGCTTCTGCTGCGAGCTCGCTCTCGGCTCTGATTCTTGCTTTCTCTCTTCTCACGTACCTCTGGACTCGTTCTAATGCTTGCCTCTTTATTGCGTCATTCATCAGGGGGTTGGCTCCACTATGTTGTTAGTGCTCCACAGAGGGTTAACAGAAGGCTTCAGTCTCTGGAGGACTCTCTTGCCAACATTTCTTCTACTTCTTTCTTTTCAATGTCCCTGAATTCTGCTTTCATGCCACTGCACAGAGGAAGATATTCGATTCTGAAGGTGTCAAAATGCATACGTCTGAGCATTGTGGTGGTGCCATCATCATAGTAATGCCAGCTTCTGATGGTTTCAACAGTGTATGTTGTGAAAAACACTCTGTCTACCAACTTCCAGTGGGTTGCTAATTGAACAAACAGAAGATTATCAGTACACCAAGCATCCCATGTATCTTGCTGTTGAGCATCCACGAACAAATTCCAACTCTTTTCCTTCTTGTCTTTGTGAACCTCTACAGACCAAGACTCCTGAAGCTTCTTCACAATCTCCCACTTGATGTTGTCTGGAAACTTCTCAATGAATGCCAAATCTTCCATGGATGGTCATTCTCTCTGTTTCTGCTCTTCAGTTTGTTCCCAAACAGTTTGCCACCAAGATGCAAGTTTCTGCTGCTTCAACAGGAAGAGGAAACTGTCCACCACATAAAGCATGCATCATGATGGTGATGTGTTTCCGCCATTGTGGGATGAACTTCTTGTGGAAAGTGGCTTTGATTATGAGGAATTCCAACTCTTCAGTGGAAGAAGGAACTTTACAAACATCCATTGAATTCTTCTCTTCTTGGCAATGCCATTTCCTTCATTTTCAGCCTCTTCTGGTGCTTGTTGATGGCAAGTTCCCCGGCTGCGCACCAAAAACATGGAGCCCCAAGAGGAACACCAAGAAAAAGGGAATTCTCTTGCAAGAAAATCTATCTTGTAACATCAACAAGCTTGTTTATCATGTTTCATATGATCACAATGAAGAAAAGAACACCAGGCACAATAAATCTTCATACAACATCATGTAGATCTCCCACGGATTTTATAAGATCAACCATATTCTTCAAGATCTTCACAAAATCCATCAATAGAACAAAGAAAGCAAAGGAATACACCATCTTTGAATGGAAATACATCACATAGTATTCATCTTCAATAGCTTCATAGTCTTCTCTCTCAATCTCTCATATACAATCACTCTGTTTCAGTAGAATTGGCTATCTCTGACACACACACTCTCTCTCTATCAATAATACATCATATCCTCACTAGAATCTCTCAAAATCACTCTCAATAATCCTTCTTAGGTCGTGGATACCCCTCCCAAGAGGTATGTCTGATATGAAGGGTCACCAGAGCCACTATAGTGTCCTTTCATAGCTCACTACTATCACTTCACTCTAGTCTTCTCTTGAGTCTTCAGCAGCTACTTCTTCCACTTCTTCCAGCTCTTTTGCACTTGTATTCACCTCCTTCCAAGGCTAGAAAACTTTTCCCAAGCTACACTCTCATCCATCAGAACACATACAGAAGCATACAGAACAGTCTACAGAACAGTACCAGAACAGCTGCAGTACAGAACAGAACAGAACAGAACAGAAACAGAGGCTCTACAGAAGACCTACAGAAGATTACAAAAGGTCATCAAAACCACATAACTCATACTTAAACCATTTCAAACTCTCACAAACCATTCAATAAACTTTCACAAGATCTCAATCTTCATCAATCAATACTCTATCCCTCCTTACAGAAGACAATCAGAACAAAACAGAGCAAAACAGAGCAAAACAAAAGGTATACAGAACCAATCAGAACCTATCAGAACATCACAGAACCACCAATAAACATCATGAACTTCCAAAACACAATCAATATCATCCAAAACACTCTCAAACCACTTCCAAACCAATCAATCATCTCATAAAATCAACCATTCAGCTCTCAAAAACAACAAAAATCAGCCAAAAAACAAGTCATTTCAACACTCAACATATCTTGACATGATTGCATTTGTTTGTTGTACTTCACGCATGTGACTTGTATATACTCTCTTGAAGTGACAAGTGGATGCAGGATGACACAGGTCTTCGTGCGAATGTGTTCAATGCCCAATTCACCACAAGACCACCAACCTCACAAAGAACCGCGACAAAACCACACTGCCGAACACGAAGAATCGCCCTTACGAGTGTCCACATCGCATGATCCAAAGCATAGTCATGGGTTACGATCTCTTTCTGGGTCAAGCTCTACAATTGACTCATGACAGTTGTTACCTCAATTGTAGCGACATCACGTGTCGCAAAGAGGTTTGTAATATCTCAAGTGTATCTCCCCATCTCAACAACTGCTTCTCTTACAAAAAGGCTAGGGCACAATCATCACTGTAATATCCATTTCCTGAGCCTTCGAAGCTTGACATTTCCCAACCCATTAAAGGCTGATAGCCTTGACATATTGCAATGGTTGTACTCAAGCAAAAAAAAAAAAAGAGAGAAATCAAAAAAGGAAAAAAGAAAAGAAAAGGACGAAAAGATAAGAAGCACCCACGATCACAGCACAGCACCTGGGGGTCCTCAAATTAGAAGCGTCTAGTGACCTTGGTCGATTGGCTCCACCCCTAATCCCCTAGCCCCTTAACATCACCCACTATTGTTCAGGTCCCATCATGGGCAGGACATACCTAGGGAGCTTGTCTTGTCTATGGTTAGACCTGTCCCCCTGACCCATTGGCACGATTTCCTCTTGCACTCTGCCTTAGTACCATTGCAATCAATTGTGGTAAGCACTGCACGAATGGCCATGAAAAGTACACTGTCCTCATCACACAGGTTTAATAGCTACCAGCTACTAATAGTGTAGTGTCCCTGTGTTCAATTATGTTACGTCGTGCAGTCACAATGCCAAGGCTGTCGCATACACCTTCATGTGTACTTCTTCTCAACATGGACAACTTTGCTTCATCCCCACATTGTTATGAGAAACAAGCCCGCGGTCTTCTAACTACGTAATATCTAAGTATGCACGAGCACTCACATAATATCTGCACCAGATATATACACAGTTTGGGTCCTCAAGTAGGACAATCCTCTCAACTCACTTAGAGTTCAACCTATCTCCCAAACCAAGTAAACTATGTCTTGTACATGATAAAGAAGACTAGCACTACCCCTAGGGAGAGACCACCTATGAGAGGTTTTCAATTGCAGGTATTGAAGACCCCAATGAAGGTGTCATTCGCTCTTCATCGATACTCAACGCGGAAGTCCTATCCTTTATCATCTTGCATGCCCGCCAAGAATCGTCATGTGCAGAATCCCCAACAAACCGCCACTTGTAGTCCAACGGTGCAATCCCCACAAAGAATAGCCCTACCACCAGCCACCTAAACCACCAACATGCCCCCAATGGCCTCCCTCCCCACCACTACCAACACTCCTCCATGGCAACCACAAACGTCCTTGCCACCTATGTCTTCAGTGCATACTAAAGCCTGCTACCTATGACGATGAGTGCCATGGGATTGGCACTCGTCTAGGAGGGGGTAATTTTAACCCTCAAACGAACAAAGGTGGAAAAGCGCAAGTCAATACTTTTGTAAAAGAGTACAAGCACATCATGGTTTAATTCAAGGAGCGTAGAGTTCTCACCCGTGCAATTTGTAAATGTAGACGGGCGGTGGAAAGGAAGCTAGGAAGATAGAAGGACAATGGGAAAAAGGGCCTAGGCCACGGCCGGCCATGTAAAAAAGGGGATAAGGGGATGACCGCCCAAAAGGGATTTAGGATTTTGTATATAAAGTTGAAAAGTGAATGAGAAGCTCGTTCTTATGTGTGGCCAAAAGTGACTCTCCTCTTCTTCTTCTTCTTGCTTGCTTGAGCTTGTGCTTGAGAGAGGGAGTGTGAGAGTGTGAGGGAGTGAGTGTGTGAGGGTGAGAGACCAAGGAGGAGAAACTCTCCATCTTCTCCTCTCTTCTTCTCTTCTCTTCTCTTCTCTTGTCTTGCTTGCGGCGATGGAGCTTGGAGCGTGGATCTTGAGGATGGAGCTTTCTTGAAGATTGCACTTGGATCGTGGAGCTACTGGAGTGCGCAGGAGAGGAGATAACTCAATCGGCATGGAGATAAGCTCACTACATCCGTAGATATGGATGGCGCGTCAGCTATGTGAGAGGTAGCCATTAGTGCTCGGCTTGGAACGCTTGAAACAATAAGCGGTCCGAGGGTCTTGGTGGTTGAGTGAAAGCTCCCACAAGAGAGAGGAGGCTAGCCAATATCTGATAGAACTTGTCAAAGCCATACTAACTCTCTAGCCGTTGAAGATGCAGCTACATATTCAGCCTCTGTAATGGAAACAACAACACAACGTTGTTTCTTGCTAGTCCAAGAAACAAGACAACCATTGATAAAGGAACAATTTTCACTCTTAGAATGCATAGATAAGTGAGAGCTTGCCCAATCTACATTTGTATAATCTAGAAGGTGAAGTGAATGTAGAGAATCAGAGTTTTTTTGGCATTGATAAACCAACCCAAAACCTTTAGTGCCTTTCAAATACTTCAAAACTCATTTAGATAAAGTCCAATGTTTAAGGCATGGAGAACTAAGATGTTCTCTAGGAAAATTTGCAAAAAAAGGAAGGTCAGGGCGAGAATTTAAGCCAAAAATTTGAAGCCATCCAACAAGATTACCATAAGGTTGATGTAATGCTAATTGTCCATCATTCTACAAAAAAGTGAGAATTTTTCTGTAGAGCTCACACGGAAAAGAGTACTAGGAGGATTTGCAAAACCCAAAACAAACTTCTAAATAATATATTAAATAAAAGTTGTTTGACACAGTAATAAAACACCCGTTTCTCGATAGTGTTGAATCTCAATATTAAGACATGAGTATATGTCTCCAAGATTTTGACCATGTCAAATGCAAAAGATAGAACATTTTTTACTTGTTAAAGAAAGTTGAGATTTTTAGAAACAAGTATGGTATCATTTATATATTGAGCAAGAATAACAAAACTATCATTGCAGTGCTTGACATATAACTTAGGATCGGAAGAACAAGAGATAAAACCTTATTTTGTAAGAGATCAAATATTTTGATACCAAGCTTGTGAAGATTGTTTGAAACCATAGAGTGCTTGATGAAGTTTACAAACAATATTTTCCTTATATTTGACTAGAATCCCTTTGGTTTCTCCATGTATATCTCTTTCTTTAAATCACCATTAAGAAAAGCAGTTCTCACATCCATTTGGTGAACCTCCAAATCAAAATCAACAAAAAAAACTAGCAAGACTCGAATATTAGTAATACGAACAACAGGTGAAAGAGTTTCTTGATAATCAACTCCTGTAATTTGTGAAAACCCTTTTGCAACTAGCCTTGCTCTGACTTTGTCAAATGTTCCATCTGCTTTTGTTTTAGTCTTATAAACCCACTTGCATTTAATAGCAATACGTCCAAGTGGTAACTCAGTTAGAACCCATGTACCTTTAGAGAGAAGAGATTCATACTTAGCGTCCATGGTCTCCTACCATTGTTTCTTTTGTGGGGATGACATGTCATCACTATAAGAGACAAAGTCTTCACAAATATTGAGAACATTTTTAAGAATATGAACATCATAAACATGACAAGTACCATGCTCATTATCAATTGGAAGATCAACATAAAGAGAAATGAGATATGAGGGGAGGGAGATAGGGGGATAGGTGAGAGAAACAAGGGAGAGAGGGGAGGGAGAGAAACAAAGAGAGAGGAAACAAAGAAAGAGAGGGGGAGAGAGAAGGAGGAGGTAGTAAAGAAATGTGAGGCAAAGAGAGGAAGAAGAGTGAAAAGAAGAGGGAGGGAGGGAGAAAAAGAGACAAAAAGAGAGACAGAGAGGAAAAAAATAGAGAGTGGGAGAGAGTGTGAGAAATAGAGAAAGAATGAGAGAATGAGAGAGAAGGGAAAGAGAGAAAAATAAAGGGAGATAAAGAGGAAAAAGACAAAGAGAGGTGGGGAGAAAGGTTCTTTCAATATCCTTGTTTTTTAGGTTTTTTGTTTTCTATCTTTGATTTTAGTTATATGAGATGCATTGAGTGAGACTGCGGAGGGAAGGAGAGAGAGAAATAGAGACAAGAAGGGAGGGAAAGTAAAAGAGAGACAGAGAGAAATGAAAAATTAGAGATGAAGGGCGGCAAACAAAGAGAGAGAAATAGAGGTGGGGAGAGAAATAGAGAGGGGGATAGATAAATATGGATAAAGATAATGAGAGGGAGAGAGAAAAGGAATAGAGAGAAGTACAGAGATAGGGGGAGAGAGGGAAATGATGAGAGAGAGAGAGAGGAAGAGAGAAACAAATAAAGATTAACAGAGGCAAACAAAGAGAGAGAGAGAGAGAGAGAGAGAGAGAGAGAGAGAGAGAGAGAGGTGGGGAGAGAAATAGAGAAGGGGATATATAAAGATAGAAAGAGGCGGGAGAAAAGGAATGGAAAAAGAGAAATGGAGGGAAAAAAAAATGAAAATAGAAAAAGGGGTGGGGAGAGGCAAACAAAAAAAGGGAAAGAGAGAGAAAGAGGGGTGGGGAGAGAAATAGAAAGGGGGATAGATAAAGATAGAGAGAGGGGGAGGGAAAATAAATGGACAAAGAGAGTTGGAGAGAGGCAAACAAAGAAAGGAAAAGAGAGAGAGAAAGAGGGGTGGGGTGATAAATAGCAAGGGGAATAGATAAAAATAGATAAATGTAAAGAGAAGAGGAAAAGGAATGGAGAGAAGTAGAGAGATGGGGAGAGAGAAAAAAGAAGAGGTAAAGGGAGGTAAACAAAGAAAGGGAAAGGGAGAGAGAGAGAGAAAGAGGGATAGGGAGAGAAAAGGAATGGATAGAAATATAAAAATAGAGAAAGCGAGAAAGATAAGTAGAGACCAAAATGGAGGAAAATCATCAATGAGGAAAACAAAAACATATTATTGATTGTAACATGGATCAAATGGACAACAATGATGGTTGTAACATCTGAGATTAGGAGGTGTATCTTAATCATCATGTCCCGTATCCTTGCACTATCACTACAACTATTAGTGCAAGGTAGCAATCAGACAAAAGTATCGCTTGTCTATAAACGGCGTGCAATGCTTTGGCAAGTTTCAATTGGAGATAATCGACCATGTAATCTCAGACTCTTTGAGCAAATAGTAAGAAAAGTGTGTATTAATCATTCCTTACATTTACAAAGTAGTTTAATATCACATACAATAATACTATATGTGCCTTGGAAATGTCTACAGACAGAGGACACTCCATTTCAAGGAATGCACCTATTGCAGCCTATCATCAGAAGAGTTCGTGGGTGTGCCATGGATGGAGTGTTTGAACTGATACACCCATTGGAGGGCACATCGTAGAGTATACCCTTGATACCAAAGGAGACAATGAACCTTTTGGACCATCCTCTAATCTTAAAGCTTGAGATGGACAAAATGATCGATGCATTACAACCCATGGATGTCGAGTCATCTAATCCATTGAGAGAGAAAGCAACCATACCATTATATAATGGGTGCCAAGTATCTTTGTTAAAGATGTTATTTGCACTCCCAAGTGTGTAGGCAAAGTATGGATAGAGCAATGTAAATATAACCAAGCTCTTCAGTTACATTCTATGCTCCATTGATTTTGACTCCATTATGAAAATGCTTTTTGTGCTCTTCAAAGGTATTTTAATTTTTTTTAGATTGCTCAAATATCACATATTATTACTTGGAAACACAATGCTTGAGTCTCGTGTTAATGCATGATTGGTATTATGAAAGCTTGGCATGGACTACAATAGTATCCATATATGTTTCGATGATTATGTAATATTTCAAGAAGACTATAAGATGTTAAAAGTATGGTGCTCACAACTATCGATAGGACTTACAAGGCCAAAACATATCTTAAAATATTCTCAAACACTTTTCACTTATATCATATAAACATCACATGTTTCTTACATCAAGCATGGAGGTCTTGACAATGTGGCATGCATAGAATAGATCCACAGATGGACTCCAACAAATATCAGCAAGTTCACATGCATGGAGCCACGTTGAATCCACCTTTTCGGGCTTTTTAGGAGAGCCAAGGACACCCTCCACTAGTTGATGAGCTACAAAGTCAAGAACATGGACATCTACTCTGTCCATTAGATGATGGGTTCAAGATTTTGTGGGAGGACGGATTGCTGTGGATGACATGAGCAAGTATGATAATCACCTATTTGCTAATATACAAGCCATTCTCATGTGGACCATGCATGAATTTCTAGGATTTTGAGAGTGCTCATGTAAGTGGGTTTTTGTTCTCATTGTTGATATCTGACATGGCTCCTTCAAGTTTGGGTTGACCAGATAGGGGTATTGTGACACGTCTAGTTACCTCAGGTTATCAAGCATATAGACACCCAAAGGTCATGGACCATGAAGAAGATGGTATATCAAGGACACACTGCTTTTTTGTGAGAGGGTCATGAATTGAGGGAGGGTTTACTTGCACACCCTCCAATAAAAATGAATGCCCAAAGATGATACGAGTTGAAAATGGTCCACAAGGAGTCGCATCTAAGTAGAATGTGACCATTCTCAGTTTTCTACAAGTTGTTGTATTAGATCCACTTACAGATCAACCATTTGTTGGAACTCGTGCATATTTTAAAGAATGTGGAAAACTTATTATGGGACCATATCACAAGAAAGAGAGACACAGTAGGGGCACAAATGAATTTGAAGGAGGTAGGTAAGATGTAGGTACTTTGGCTACAATCGATGAGCTCTAACAATCACTTGCAACTACCTTGTGCTTTGACATTCTAGACCATTGGAAGAATATATCAGAGGGAAGTGAGGACTATGTAATAGTGTCTTTACATGAGGATTTTTCACTATCTATAGCAGTAGAGAGATTTTTCATTGGATGGATGATGGAGTGGTCGGTTATCGAGGCACAGTTTTAATAGTGGTTCATTGAGGGAAGAATCTAAGTAGTGCTGCCCAGCACTCCCATGGAATGTTACGAGGTTTTTTGCCTAGGGTTTCTTTAGTCTGCATCACAACAGAACTTTCACAGCAGAACCCACTAGGATTGACTTGAAATTTGGGTTCCTAGTGGACAAGGTCTCCTAACACCATTCTAGCATCGAGTCTTGGATATCCTACTTTACGTAGAGATATCCAAGCCAAAGCAGATCCATGCCACTCTTGGTTCCTTAAAGAGAATGGGAAACAAGAGGGATGCACTGCTCAACCTCTCTAGCCATAGGGCATAGTCCCATTTTGGTCCCCTATAATAGTATGAATTGAGGTTCTAACCTAACCATTTCTGAGGGTCGCCAAGTATCGGTAAAGCCTTGTGAGGAGCCTCCCAGTTCTCAAGGACCACCTTGCCGTAGAACAAATCCATCGGGGGTTTCGTCCACCCGCTTTTCTCAATAAGCGTTCTTTAATTATTTAATTAGGTCCTACCACAATTATGTGACATTTAAAATTAGCTTCCTTAATTAAGCCTTTTAAGGAACATGGTTCGTTTGCGTAATTTATAGCACTGACACGAAAACAGAGCAAGCAGTCCTTTTGACAAACAAGTTTCTTAACTTATCTCCAAGTTAATCTTTGTCTCTTACCCACACAGGAGAAATTATATGTCCCTTTTTCCCTGCAAAAGTAGCTGGTCCAAATCACATGGCACCACAATTTCCATCCTTTATCTATAATAGGATCTTTCAATGCCACAGACGTTGTCGGAGGGGTTTTTGTCAAAAGGTCGAATCCACTAGGGATCAAAGGTAGAAGGAAGTAGGGATAGGAGATGAAA
The DNA here is from genome assembly GCF_053477565.2 of Lygodium microphyllum. Lineage (NCBI taxonomy): Eukaryota > Viridiplantae > Streptophyta > Polypodiopsida > Schizaeales > Lygodiaceae > Lygodium > Lygodium microphyllum. The sequence goes on from NC_141147.1 coordinate 59,250,634, forward strand.
GAGAAGAAAAAGAATAGACAAAAGGTAAACAAAGACAAAGCACAATGAATTGAATCAATATGTATTGAAAGAACCTGGAATCCTTGTACTAGTCAGAAGCAATCTCTAGGCATTAGATCTCCTGTAGCTTCTTTGTAGAACAAAACGTGCACCCAAATTATAGCTCCTTCTCTACCCAAATCTGATCGCTCTATTGGCTCCGAAAGGGGGTAAAACCACAGGACACGTATCCTTCTTTCAATTCAAATTGCATTTTTTAGCTTTTTTACAACAATCGTGACACGCGTGATTTTGCCAATCTGTCTTTTTTATGAAAATCCCATAATTGACTGAAAAAGCAACTAGCTTTTTGCATGCCATCCTAATCTAGAAGCTTTTCTAAAATTTTTGGATTTTTTACAATAAATAATATAAAAAATAGGTTAAAATTATCCAAAAATCTAGTATTTTTGAATTATCCATGCAACTCACACTAATACTAATGACTCAGATCACATTGAATCTCTTGATTAATAAGAAGTCGGATGATGATGCATTACAGAGATTTTCACACTGTGTCCATGTAGTGGCACGACCTCCACCCCCTCTGAACCTGCACATCCTCTGGTATGTGCCAAAATCCTAGTTGCCACCGGATTCTGAATCCTTCTCATCCTCTGTAACCATATCCTTTGCTTCTTCATCTTCCATATCTTCCTGGCTATCCCCTATATCATGGCCACCATTTTCTTCCAATTTTGGAAACTCATAGGCGGTAGATTCCCACCCCTTGAATAATTTGATTCTTTTCCCTCCTAGCAAAAGTTTTATGGTTGTCCCATCCAGTTCATTTAATGCATAAGTACCATTATCAAACACCTGTCTTACCACATAGGGTCCAAACCATCTTTTGGAAACTTTACGCATAGCACTATGCTAGTTGTCTAAACTGCTATCATAAACCAATACCCAATCCCCATCTTGTATGGTTCTTGGTCTTAGTCTATGTCTTTTGTCAAACTGTTTCTTGTTCTATATCCTTACTGCCCTTAACTTTGCAATTGCTGCCTCTATGTCTTCTGACTTTCTTTCCAACAATCTAATGCACAAGGCTAACAACTCCTCTCGATTCAACTCCTCTTCCCAAGGTAGCACACTCCATGTAACTGTCATCTCTTCTATCAGCATGATAGGTTTTTGACCATACATCAATTCTACAAGCATATATCTGGTAACAACACTATGAATTGTTTTGTCAGCCCACAAAGCATAAGGGAGCAATTGTGTCCACTCTTTTACCTTCTCTCCACATGCTTTTGCCAATGCCTTCACAATAGGTGGATGACCTCTTTCAGTTTTTTCATTTCCTTCAGGGTTATAGGCTGAAGTTAAAGCAAGCTTTATCCCTAACCATGCAAAGAAATCATGAGCTTCATCTGCATCCAGCTCAACTCTATCTGCAGTAATTTTTCCCACATAGCCATACCGACAAAAGATCTCTTCTAAGAGAAAAGTATACACAGCATTTGTTGTCTTAGTACGTAAAGCTCTTCCTTCCACTTGACTAGTCAAGTATTCATGGGCAAGCACAAGATACCTCATTTACCAAAGACCTGTAGGCATTTTGACCAAATCCACCACCCACTTAAAATGAAGAGACAATGGATATGTGGGCTGCAATCCATCCCAATGTCTCACAGATGAATACATTTGACATGTTGTACATGTTTCCACAAAGTGAGTAACATCTTATACATACCCTACCACCAATATCTTTCTTTAATCTTTGCAAAAGTACCCCAAACACCTCTATGACCAACCCACAAGCTTTCATGAAATTCTTGGATAACATTTACTTGTGAAGCTCTGTCATCCAAAACTTGCAATGGCATACCCTATTTCTTTTTAGCATGTTTCCATAAGTATCCATCTTTTAAGAAAAACCCATATGCTTTCATTTTCTTAAACTCCTCATCTGACCATTCATCTCTCTTTGTTAATGTACTGAGGTATTGACCAATTCTCAGCCACTCTCCTGCATATTTGTCTTCCATAAACACTTCTACACAAGATGCAAAACATCTAAAGTGTCTTCTCTTTGTTGTCCAAGCTTCTATTAATACTCTAGCAACACCTTCCATTGCTAAATTCACTCTTGCAACATCATATTCAGCCGCAATAAAGTCATCTTCTTCCTCCTCATCCATCATCCCATCTTCATTCTCATAATGTGCCGGAGATAACATGTCTGCCACTGGGTTATCTCTTCTTGCAATATGCTGAAATTTAGGGTTCAAAGATTTGATGTATGCAATCCACCGGAGCATAACAATGTCCAGGCTAGCACAACTAGTAATCAGACCCAATACCGGCAAACAATCGGTCTCAATGACTACATGAGCATCCATAAAATACTCCTTATCACATTTAAGGACTGTCACAATTCCCCATAATTCTCTTTTACATGTGGATATCTTCTCTGTCGTTCAGTCAATACTTTAGCACCAAAGCAAATTGCATATCTTTGCCCTTCCTCATCATCTTGCCCAATTGCTCATCCAATCCCGATTGGGCTTGTATCAACACTAATAATGATAGGCTTTCCATGTGAATAGTCAGCCTTTCTTAGTATAGGAGCTGATTTTAAGAGTTGCTTCAATTTCTTCATTGCTTTCTGATGCTTCCTTTCCCAATGAAAATTTTTTGGTTTTCTTAAAAGCTGATAAAGAGCATTAGCTACATGTGCAAAGTGAGAAATCCATATTAAATAGAATACACATGCACTCAAGAATCTACGCACCTCTGATACATCTTGCATTCTATCAATCCCATCTATTTTTGCTGGTGATGGTCTTCGCCCATAAGGCCCACACATATGTCCAACAATCAAAACCTCTTCAACTCCAAAGAAAGACTTTTGTCCAGAAAGAGTTAAATGCACCTCCTCTAGATGCGCAAAATCCTCTCACAATCCACAATATGCTCTGCAACAAACTCTCTGCATCCATGAGCATCCATCTCTTCATTCTTTTCATCCATTGTACACCCTTTGATTGGAACATCATCCAAGAAGGGCATAGTCAATTGTGGTATAAAATCCCTCAGTACCCTATTCATAGCATTTGTCATGTGTGCCACTAAGTTTCTTGCACCCTATGGGAGAGTTTACATTCTTACTAACCCCAAGGGAGTCTTCATGGTTGTGATATCCCTATTATCAATTGCAAGCTGAAATTGATAATATCTCGAGTAAAGATCACCCAAAGAATAGATTGCTCTACTTGCAAAAGCCTTTGCAAATTCATCAACCACAGGACCTGCACCCACATTTCTTATGGTCACTTTATTGATCGGTTGCATGTCTTGAATAAATCTCAAAGCCCCATCCTTTTTGGGCACAGTAAACCAACGATTTGAGTGCAGGGCTGAAGAAGGCTCCAAGATTTTCATGCGAATCTTTTCATTTAGCAGATCCATTAGCTTTGGAAAGTAAGCTTTAGGCATTGGAATAGGCCTCAAGTTCCATGGTACATGTGGCACATTAAATATGACCATAGGAGAGACAACACTTGGATCCACACAACCTATTTCACTTGGCTGGAATGCAAATGCCTTTCCATGTCTACCCAACATCCGCATAAAACAATCTCTCTCGTCAGGCAAAAGAAACCCTTCTACACTAACTTTCAATTCCTGTAATGTTTCAGATGTAAACTAATGACCTATAACTTTAGGATCCTATAAGCTTGGTTGCCTTGACACTTTCTCATACAAACCCTCACTCTCTAGTGGAAGTGGCAAAGCAATTGCTTTCACCTTTTTGTTATATGTCTTATACTTTGTTTCCACAAGTGCTTCAGTCCATTGAAATCCTTCCTGCTGAGCAAACAATGCTATAACATCATACATATCCAAAGAACATACTGACAACACTCTATTTTTAGCCTCATTTTTTACATGTATAGTTGCTAAAATTTCAGCCATAGTGTCATTAATATTCATCCCAAAAAAGATGCCTAAAATGCCATCATTTTCAACTAACAAGCCCAATGCTCTCAGTTCCTTAGTAGCCCATCTCATAGATATGCATTTAGCCTTGCACATAGCTTCCATAGGCTTAAACCAACATGAACTTTTTGCTATAAACTAAGAATAACCAATAGGAAATACATACTTCACTTCATCAAGAGGCGAGTACACCCTCTGAACAACACTATTGTAGCCCCGCATTACAACAGTGGTTAATGAAAATCCAGATCTTTGAATTCCCTTGCATTTGGAGCCAAAGGAGACTCTCGAAGTGTATCCCGATCTAGGATGATTAACACAAATAGTAAGAAATTGGACTTCTTTCCTCCCATCCTTGCTTCTAACTCTTGCATAAGTAGAACCATCATCAAGCACCTTTGTTTCCATATGCACTCCTGTAATATAGGGCTGTCCCAAAATCACTGCATATGAGAGATTCTCTTGCACAAAGAAGTGTTGCTCTTCTTGTACATCACCAATTGTCACTTTTACATTAGGATATGTAGCATAAAGCTCTCCCAAATAATTATTTGCGGCCCTCATATGCTAACCATGATCAGTATCTACAGGCCATGTACCATTTTCATACAATCCACGATCAATGACATTTATCTCATACCCATGGTCAAGTAAAGCAACACAAGGAGTTTCACACTCCCCTATTTTCACTACTGTTTCAGTGGTAGCTCTAGCCCAATGATTTCTTGTGTAGTGACTTTGAGGAATAAATCCTAGAGTCTCTTCCCCATATTGTTACATCTATCTTAATCCACCATGCATATTGCTACAAGACAATGCATTTTCAGCCACTTTCTTCTCTTTTCCACATGTTGTCCCACTGATTAGTAGCATCCTGCATAGACAATCATGTACTTACTTCATGCTTATATTCAGCTTGAATACCCAACAAACTAATTTCCTCTTCAAATTGCAGCAATGCACTAGTGGTATCACCAAGAAACTGATGCTTCCTCTCAATTATGTCAATGATCTCATCATGAAATTCTCACTTGGCAATGCCAAGCACCTCTCCCAAAGGTGAATTCCACCCGACTGTTTAAGATCCATTCTTCAAGAATCTTCTTAAGATTTGTAGCTGTCTCAATGTCAGACTGCAACTTATATCCTAGCTGCTTGCCCTTCTTTTTGTCCTCTTGTTTGTTATCTTGTTTTTGCTCCTGACTGACCTCTTCCATAACATGCTCGAAGGTGGCTGATTTGCAGCTTTAGGCTGATCCACACTTCTTCTTATCATTCTTTTAGATGTCCCTCAAATATCTTCATCTCTTTTTCCTTTTTCTTCCACAAGTGCATCCGTGTTTTGTACCTTTGCTAAATATGCATACACTGAATATGCATATACCAGTGATTCCGAACCAGTTATGTCACAAATGTCTTGCCCTACATGACACATTTCACAATCAGTAATGTGTCTCTTTTGAGCTGCATGTAAAGCACGTGTCCATATTTTAGCCTTTGGACCAACCATCACTTGGCCATGCATTCTATCCAATTGTAGACCAAAAGTAGAAGCATGTACTACCGCATAGGCATTTCGAATTGCCAAGTCCTCCAACAACTTCTACATGCTTCCCTTTCCAAAATTCAAAGCAAGAGGCAATCCAGTTTCTTGTGTGTGGATCTTGCCATCTTTCCAAAAGATGAGCTATCATGCCAAGGCCTCCTGATAGGTAGCATAATCATTTCTCTTATGCGATAAACTGTCACACCACATACATCTTTTTCCTGGCTTAGGGGCTACTATCTGTCCCCTTTTCTCTTGTTCTTTTTTATCCAATTTTGCAACCTTCAATTGAAGATCACGCATGCATTTGACCAATTCATCTAAGACATATTCCCTAATAGAAGGAACAATAGCAGGTACAGCCATAGGGTTAACCACAGAAGTAGGTGGCTTACTGGATACATCAACTGTCTTGCCCGTAACAATGGGCAAGCTAGAGACATGCAATATTTCTCTTCTTCTATGCTTCTTCACAAGTGCAATAACAGCTTCATTGACATGTCTCCACTCTGTTTTCAAACTTGTCTCTATATTCTGATCCTCCAGCAAATCATCAAGATTCTCTTGAAGCTTAGGATTAGCTGCCTGTAGAAACAATTCAATTTTCTGACTTGCAAGAGCTTGCTGTTCTGCAAGATCCAATTGCTCAAATTGACTTTCAAATTCTCTTAACATTTCTGTATCCACAAGACCCTTATTGGGTTGAAAACTCACTCCTGAAAAGTCTTACGCGTAATCAAACTAGTGTCCTCAATGTAAAATTCTTCTCTGAGTGTCTTCTTGAAGTCTACACGGTCAACATCCTGCAAGTATAATTCAATAATTCATGTTTTCAATTCATGCATACTAACACGTACAAAATACCGGCTCCATGCACATTGAGCTACCCCAAAGAATTTCATCTTCTGAGCATAGGTATGCACATATGAAGATACATTCCTGCCATTGAATAGCTTCACCTCACGCTTAACTACTTGTAAAGCATTCATCACAACACTTTCTGTTTGAGCAGAAGCTTGCATCACCTATTGTTGTTGTTATACCTGTAAAAGCATATTCATATTTTGCACCAACTGCTGCAAAACATCACTGGAGATTGTATTTGAAGATTCTCCCATCTTGTCTTTTCTTCTTCTGATAGCCTTTTATGTCGAGTTCACCAATGTCAGAGGGGTTTTTGTCGAAAGGTCGAATCCACCAGGGATTAGAGGTAGAAGGAAGTAGAGATAGGAGATGGAAGAGAAGAAAGAGAATAGACAAGAGGTAAACATGACAAAGACAAAGCACAATGAATTGAATGAATATGTAATGAAAGAACCTGGAATCCTTGCATTACTCAGAAGTAATCTCCAGGCATTAGATCTCCTGGAGCTTCTTTGTAGAACAAAACGTATATCCAAATTATAGCTCCTTCTCTGCTACTCGGAACCCAAATCTGATCACTCCCAAATCCTAATCTCGGATCTCCTAGATCACTCCTTCTTCTTTCAGTTAAACTGCAGTTTTCAACCTGTTTACAACGATTACGACGCGCATGATTTTGCCAATCTATCTTTTTTTATGAAAATCCCATAATTGGCTGAAAAAGTAACTAGCTTTTTGCATGCCATCCTAATCTAAAAGTTTTTCTAACTTTTTTCAAATTTTTTTACAATAAATAATATAAAAATAGGCTAAAATTATCCTAAAATCTAGTATTTTTGGATAATCCATGCAACTCACACTAATACTAATGACTCAGATCACATTGACTCTCTTGATCAATAAGAAGTCGGATGATGATGCATTCCATAGTTTTTCACATCGTGTCCGTGTAGTGGCATGAAAATGTTGGGCCACGGAGGTCTTCAACTCCATTTGGGACTTGTCAAGGGGTGTCCAGAGCTCCACTTAACTTGCAAGCTGCCTAGGAGTTAAACATTATTCTCGTGGTTGGCCTTTTCACCACTCGACCTTTGGCCCATGAATCGAGCAATGCCTTTTTCGGGTTGAGTGGCGCGATCATGGAGATGATCCACCCGTACAAAGAACCTTTCCTTAATTAAATAATTTAAGAATCAAGCACAATCAAGGCAATCAACCCTAATATCATATTTCAAGAAAACATTCCTTTATTTCCATGGCAATTCATCATCATAAACCCCTGCTATGAATCTACCATCAATCACAAGCACTTGGAATAATCATTCAGACGACAATCCAACAATCAGTTGAATGTAAAAGCATTTAGGATGTTGTCTGATAAACCAAAAAAACCAATTTTATTTTTCCAAACATGCAAGAATAGATGCAATAACATTTTCATCTGCATATTCGCTCTCCCCCTTGGGATTAAGAGAGATACTATGCAACTTTTACTTAACACTCCCTTCTTTCAACTAAGGCATATGTTAGGGTCTCATACAACTACGCAAGATGTAAGATCTATTGATGATCACTTATAGTGATTGAAGACCCAATATTCTTCCCAACAAGTATAAAAGTATTGGTCTTTACTTTGACTTAGGGTTTCCTAATCCTTGAGCTTCCCACTTGCCTTTGAGGCTAGGAGTTGTTGTTTGTATCTAGCCTAACCCCAGGTTATATTGATAAACATAGTAGTTATCAAACGGATCTCAAGGCATCCTAGTTTTAATCCTTATAATATTTGTTTGTACTAACTATGCACATCATCAAGGTCCCAATCTACTAAACATGAGGTATCAGTTCTTTCCTGATATTAGCAAGAGCATGGGCAAAGATCTAAAGTTCCTAAAATGAATTTCCTTTAGGCTGGATTGCTTACCATTCAATCCAACAAGTGTGCAAGCTCAACATAGACCTTCAATGTGGCGAAAACATAACTACCAATTTGAAAGAAGAGAGAGTCGACAACCTTATATGTTTTCATGCTACGTATGAATTTGTCGCATAGCATCTAGATGCAATTTGCTTCGCTTGATACATGCACTTTTAAAACTCCATCTTTTGAATATTTGAGACAAACTTTATCATTTTTAATGAACTATTGTCATGCAGTATATTTCGAGACCTAAGATATCTCATGTGGGAATCAAAGCAAGCATCTATCCATTTGGAAATATATTACTTATGTCCAGTACCGTACTTGGATTGATAGTGATGTCCTTGCCCGAAGCTTCATGCTAGTTGTGGGATTGCCACCGCACTCGTCATTCTTCACTTGGGCGCCATTCTCGATCTTCCTCTCTTTAAGTGTAACCCTTGCAGGGACTTCAACAGCCTCTTGCTCAAGACGAGGGGAAGTTGGGGGGAAAATTAAGGTCGCGGGGTAGTGAATAATCTCGCGGGTAAGAGGAAAAGGATAAGTGTGTGTGGTCACCCTCTAAGGAGGGAAAAAAATAGGAATCTTCTAGAATATTCTCTCTCTCTCTCTCTCTCTCTCTCTCTCTCTCTCTCTCTCTCTCTCTCTCTCTCTCTCTCTTGCTATGCTCATCAACATGTCGTTTCTCTTCTCCTTGCGATGGGGGGAAGAAAGAAGTGATGAATCATAGCCTTGGGGGGATTATACATGTTGGGGGGAAGGTGAGGAGGAAGTGGAGTGGTGGTGGTGGTGCATGGTGGTAGGAGTTCTAGGCTTACCAGTTGGCCAGACTGGCTGAGAGGGCTAAGAGGGGTGGTAGGCCACATGGCCTCCTCTTCATCAACATCATCTTCATCTTCATGTTCACTTCTTCTTCTCATCATCTTCCACTTCTTCCCCTCCCCGCCACCTATTTGGCATCAATAGGGGGGAAAGTAAAAAAATTTGCATTAATTTTAAAATTATAGCGGGGTTCCTATGCAAAGGGGGGGAATATTACAGGAGTAAATGCATGCATACATGTCATAAACAATGAGACACATGCAAGGGTATCAAGAGTGGCACCTCAAGGCCTGAGTGGTTGGATGCAAAGGATTTCTGGAGACTCATGGAGAAGGCAACAAACTCTCCAAGATGATAATGGAAACTAGTAGGAGGCAGTAGGGACGATTGGAGGTAGTGGTCATGTATCATCTGGGGAGTGGTAACCACAGGACTTTTTTAGAGGACTTTGTAAGTTTTCTTATGGTTCTTCTTGCTTTCTTAATTAGAGTATCAATTGTACTAACAACCTTCTTTCTAAAAATGCTATTCTATTTTCTTTACATCACTCCATCACAAACCATGATCCCACAAGTTTTGAGAGTCAATATGCAGAGAGACACCATCTCAGTACACTTGTTGATTGATAAATTTTATGTGCACGGTGACCAAGTAAGTCAATCCTCTTTCTTATTTGTAGTCATTAGTTTTTTTGTGATGCATTATGTATGGTGGACTAATTTTTGGTTTTTTATTTTGCAAAGTTTGTTGTTTGACAGTCCTTTGCATCGAGATGAGGTTTCAGATGGCGAGGAGCTATAGCATGTGCTTGGATTCATATAGCCTACATCATTTTCTTTTTTGGTCCTCTGATCCATGGAGGCCTCTGCCATATAGCATTCCTTAGATATATTTATCATTCTTTGTATAAAATTACACTTTATGATATTTATAGATAGCTTTTCATGTTTGTTTTGGACTCTTCTCTCCATGGTTCCATGTAATTTTATGAGTTGTCATCACCATTCTTGTACTTATTTTATGAGTTATCATTCTTGCGGTTTTAAGTAGTTTTTGCACCTGCCTTAATTATGATTGCATATTTAATATATAATTTCTTTGCAAAATATTATTCAACACATGATTCTATGGGTGGAGGGTAGCTTGCTTCCCTTCTACTAATTTTTTTTTCTCTGTAACCATTTCTATTTGTGTCGCTATCGTAGTTGGTATATTAATCGCTATTCATGTCGCTCTCTATATTGCTATTAGCATCTCTTTTAACGCAAATAGCAATGTGAATAGCAATAAATTTGTAGAGATGCCTATAGTGATACTATTAGCGACAACGAGGGAAAATGTTTTTATGAATATTTGCATCGCTTTAAACATCGATATGTGGCTTGTATCTTGTAGTGATTGCAATTACAAATAATAAAGACCTTTCAAAGGTTGGAAATAGCCTTAAAGGTGTATGGTGGATTGAATGGTTTATAAGGAAGAAAAGGAAAAAGAAATTAGCAATTTGTGGGGTACATGAGAAAAATGGATACATGCATGCAGTCTAATGGCAACATTCTAAGTAAAGGGAAAAAGAAGGAGAGAAAACTATAAGCAAAGGGATTCCACATAGGAAAAGGGATGTGTCCTTCACATCTATTGCCAAAGTTGTCTTTCATTCAATCATGAGAGAGAGAGAGAGAGAGAGAGAGAGAGAGAGAGAGAGAGAGAGAGAGAGAGAGAGAGAGAGAGAGAGAGAGAGAGAGAGAGAGAGAGAGAGAGAGAGAGAGAGAGAGAGAGAGAGAGAGAGAGAGAGAGAGTTGTGAGAAATGAATTTTCAAAGGAAGAGCCATTAAAAGCTATACCCATGATGTGAGGGCTAGGAAAGGAAGGTACCTTCATTAAGAGGGTAAATGCATTTTTAGGGGTTGTAGATGTTTAGTGAAGAGTTCTATTTTTTCATACTTTTTCTTAGGTGAAGGGACACTTTGTATGGAGAGTTGTGGATACTTACCATATAGAAAAAGAAAAAGAGATGGCATGCTTTCGGTAGAGTGGGCTAACATGACTTTCAAAGTTGAATATTGAGGTTGTAAAATAGGTGCAAATTGGCTGATGTGGGATGCTTTGCTTTGTGTTGAACAAGGGGGATAAAAGGAATGATATTAAAGAGGATATAAGAAGGATATGCTACAAGAATTTCTATGGAAAAAGAGGGAGACATATCTCGAAAGTGTATATGAGGGTACAATAGTAGTTCATGGTTATTTATAAATAGAGTAAAATAGGGCTACACTACTCTCCATCATAATTCCAAATTTTTAAGCTTGCACCCAAGTACATTATTGTATTTGAGAAGAGGTTATTTGTGGATATATTTGGATATTTCTTTGCCAACTATTGAAAATGATTAAAATTAGGTGTTTTTCAAGTTACATGATAGAGAGAATCATTGTTTGAGGGCTATTATGGTTTGACTTTCTCTATGCATGAAAGATGTTGATTTTTGGGCTCCACATATATTTCATTGTCTACAAGACCTTGTATAACATAAAAAGAAGCTTTGGGATAAATTATAAAAGGGTGCACTTATAAGCCATAACCTCAATGGAATTGTTCTATTTGAACCACGGTCTCAATTTCAATGTTGTGCTTGAGCCATGGTGTGAAGTGTTTCAATTGAAAGTGTGTGTACATGCTATATAGGGCTTGTATTAAAGCTTTCTGGTGTTAAAAATTAGTATTGGCCTCTTATCTTGATTGAGTTTCAATTTATTTCTACTTTGACTTGCATAGTATCTTTGGTCTCTTATTAGAGTAAGCTCTTCTTGCTTGAGCCACAAGAGTTTTCGCCTAACACACTACAATGTGTGAAATTTGGTGAACACAACATGAAAGGCTGAAGCCAAACTCCAAAGATGGAAGACTATATTGAAGAGATTTCTAGAGAGAGAGATATAAGGGGTTTATATGTGCACTTATGAGACAATTAAACATGAAGAGGACATTACTAAATCTTTGCATAAAGAAATTGTAGACTCGAAGAAATTTGATGGGAGGAGTATAGCTCGAGAATCGAAAAGGTAATTTGAATAGTGTTATGACTAGTTTAGTACTTCAGAATAGCTTACTCTAGAGATAGAGAATATTATTTTACTCTTATAAGCTCCTGATCTACCAGTTCAGCTTGAATTGAAAAAAAAATGGAAGATGATAAAGTAAAGAAAGGTCTTAAGAAAGAGTGGAATGATGTTCAGGGAGCTATTTTTGAATTAGTGGAAAGACATACAAGAAGGGAGCAATTGGCTATATGTAGAACTTTTGCTAGCTAGTCATAGACACATCCCTAGTACTAAGGCAATCATAGATATAGTACCTTAAAATTTTCCTTCAAATAATAATTTAATTGATGGTCTTGTTCAGAATATGTAGGATTTATAGATTAAGGTCGCAAAACTTGAAGATCCAAAAGCTTTGAAGACATTGTCCAAGGAATGATGTATCCACATATGTATTTAGCATGATAGTTCTAATCATGAATGCTGAGACTATGATTTGTACAAAGAGTCTTTGCATAAGAATTGGGTTTTTTGAAGGAAATATTAGTGCTAGTGAGATAGGATTGCCTCTTGCTATAAATTTCAAAAAGGGAGGTATGCAAAAAAATATTGGTGACTTATTTATGGAGAATGCCTATGTAGTAGTGGATATTGCAACCTATGGATTCTAGATAAAAAAGGCTCTAAAACGTATTGTCAATTCACATAGAAAATATGAAATTTGGACTTATGACATGCAAACTTCATGGGTAAGGGAAAGACCCCTTAAATAGAGTTGAATAATGTAGGTAAGAATATCAAGGAAAAGATTGGAAGGGATCCACTTGTGGTTTTTTATTTAATTTATTCATATTTGGTAATGGTATAGAGCACATATGTTATTGTTGAAGAAAAGAGAGAAAGGGAAAATGGAAATCTAGGGACTTCCAAGAGGTTAACTAGAGTGGGTGGTAGGATTGATCCTCAATAGTCTACTCTTTCTCCTAGGCCTACACCAAAACATGTTGTAGAACTAAAATGTACTGTTCTTTTTACTATCCAAAATTTACCACCACCTACCTTGGAATCTCATTGAGCTTGCAAGAATTTTTACTTTCTAGATCCACAATAATATTAAATAATTTTTCTTTCTCTCTTTCTTTATCATCAATGTTATTGTGATCCTTGTATTAGTGATCATGCAAATTGTCCTCTCATTTTCCTTTATCTACCAACTTGTCATTTTGCTTTTCCTTCATCTATCAACTTGTCATTTTGTTTTCAATTATCAACCATCTTTTGATTTTGAATATCTTCTATACTTGTACTTGAAGTCAACTCTTCAATATGCACATCTCTCTTTAAAAATGATACCTTGGATTCTATGGGCCTTCTAGCAGAAGCAATGTTCTATATGCCATAAGACTTTCTATTGGCTATCTGTGTTGGCATTAGCAACTTATCAAACCTATACCTAATCAATGTGGAATGTGCATATTATTATCCATCATTGTTACTCTATGGGCAGGTGCAACATACACAGAGCTATCTTGGAGGAAATGAGTGAAAAATTCTTCTACAAATTCTTCGTGGCATGCCAAAGTAAAACCATAGCTATCACAAATGTACTTGACAAGCTTGAGAAAAGGGGTCTTAGATATAAGATTGTATTGGACTTTTGTGACTTTCTCATTTCCCTAAGTGCATGTATTTGCTGCTTGACCTTCCTTCTCATAGACTTTTCATCCCTCTCTTTTGTATTACTATCTAATGCATAGGCAAATGCCCCTTATTTTCCATTCCCAAAGTCTCCTGCTTTGTTTTTTTCTTTGTAGTCATTGTTCTAAGGACTTCACCTTGTGTACCTATCATCAATTCGTTTGGTGTCTTAGGCAGTTTTCTTTGACATACTTATTGAGAATGTTGAGTGTCTATTAATTCCTTTCATGTTTCAAGCTCCTCTCTTAGGCACTTGGCTTTGACCTACTTCTTAAGGGTATTAAGTGTCTATTGAAACCATTGTGCAAAGAATGATCTATAAAAAGAGATTGAGGAAATCAATACATGTTTATAAACCTTGAAGGCTACATGAGACCCAACCAAGAAAGACCAATACAAGATAGACCATTTGAACTATTGCCAATTAGCAAGAAACCTTCCTTCCATCACATTTGACCATAGATGATGGCAATGATGTCTTTTACATGTGGCATAGTAAGTACATTCACGGTACCTAGAGGCGAGCCTAATTGGATAGGCTCTATGATATTCATAGCTCCTCATGGATTTATTTGGGACACAAAATCAAGCCTCTTCTTAATATCACATATCCAGATCCTTTGCACATTCAAGGTTTTCTGGGATGGTGAGATAATGAATGTCCCACCACTGTTGTAATATTTCCACTTAAAAATATTACTAGAACCGACTTCCTGCACCCTACGTAAAAGTCATGCAAGGGTTATTTTCGGTATTGGAGTTACCGGTAGTGTAACATGTAAACTGCACACGAGAATCAAGGCCTGTGGCATTGGCAAACTGGGACCGGGGTTCAAAACCGCATAAAACATGGGAAAACTCCCTCTTGGGAGGAGGTTAAATGGATAAAGGTGAAATTTATTGTAAATTTTTTTACTTATGTTCCCCCAGCCGATGTGTGGCTGAGCGAAGGGGATGGCTAGGTGGTAACCAAGGGGGAGTCGTGGGCTACATGCACAACCCACAAGGGGGAGGTCCCCTCTCCCCCCCCCCCCTTGACCTATACAAAACCCCCCTAAGGGGGGTAACAAGGTAGAGGGAGGCTACGTGAGACCTTGAACTACTGTCGTCGCCATAGAAGAGGAGAGGGAGGCTACGTGAGACCTTGAACTGCTATTGTCGCCATAGAAAATGAGAGGGAGGCTACGTGAGACCCTGAACTTGCTGTCGTCGCCATAGAAGAGGAGGACTTGATGTCGACGCTGTGCGGCCGTGCTACAGGATTGGGAGGACACTGCGAGACATCATCGCCGCGTGAAGCCAAAGGTTGCCGCCTGCAGCGCCGATAGCCGTCCCATCATTCCTCTTCCCTTTGTCATACTAATTACCCCTCCTCTTGTCCACGTGGTCCTCTGATTGTAGTAAGAAGCTTCTAAGGGGGCTTTCCTAAGCCCCCTTCCCACCAATCACCCACAAGCCCCCCTAGGCTCGGGATTTGAAGAGAAGAAGAGAAAGCCTATAAGGCCCTTCCCACCAATCACCCACAAGCCCCTCTAGGCTCGGGATTTGAAGAGAAGAAGAGGAAGCCTATAAGGCCCTTCCCACCAATCATCCACAAGCCCCCCTAGGCTCAGGATTTAAAGTCTCCATTCCCGCAAGGTCCTTCACAAGAACCATTTCACGAACCCCTCTTTTCTTGAAAGAAAGAAGTTAGACAAATCTTCTTCGTAATGATTCATTAAGAAAGTCGTTATCAATTGTAGGAAATTGCAAAGCATGGAAAAGATTATAAGGGCTGCATGAAATAGGTTAACTCTAGCTTCAAATTGGCATGAATCTCATTTAACTACGTAGTAGTTAGGAAAAGGTTTCATGTTGTACATTTGACGTACGCAAGAAATTCATTCATCAAGGGTACACATAGGGAAAGGCTTCATGGTTCATTTAAGCGTAAAATCTTAAAAGCTTAGTGGCATGATTCGTTGTTACGTGAGCGGTGATCGAGAACTAGCCTCACTTACAATCCGATAACGAGATGTAAAGGAGTGCCGGTTAAGGTATTTGACCTTGTCGAATGCACAACTCAACTTGGAAAATTTAATTATTCGACGAAACTCACAACCACACAAGACAACTCACAAAGAAAGTATCCAAAATTTTAACAACAACCAAATAAATTATATTCTCATACCTTAATAGCCTCGATCTGAAGCTTGGCACCACAAAGTCTAACTTCTTCCTTTTCCACAATAGCACATCCAAAAGATCTCTCGCATGCGACCCTCCTCTCACATCTCTCACAAGATGACAAGAAGATACAAGGGAAGGGGGCCCCTAACTCTCCACTCTCCTCTCCTTTTATAGTTTTTTACATCCTCCCTTACGTTGAAGAAGCGTTTTCTTTTCCAAAAAATCCTTAGGCTTTTTACAAGGTGAAACTTTTACACGCTAAGGCACACTTTTTTAAGCTTCAAAAGCTTAAGTATTAAAAAATAGCCTTTTTAGCTATTAAAAACTCCATGCTTTTCTTGATGCATTTTTTTGGCTCGTGAAATGGTTCATGTCTTTGGAAACTGAATCTCTAGACTCTGACTCACATACGCGCAACACCAGCACAGAGAAAACGTCCTCCGTAACGCTGTAAGTGTTCCACCAATCGAGCTACTAGGGAGACACCATAGCTAAAAGATACAAGAAAACACACACACTCTCTCTTTTGTGCAGTGTAATTGCGTCTTTTTCTTCGCTTCTTCTTTAGCCTTCTCCTTTTTTTCCCTGAGCTCATTCTCTTCTTTAAGTTCTGCTATTCTTCTTCATGAGGCTTCTTCAAGGCCACTCCGAAGTTCTCTTTCCTTTTCAACCTGGTCCTCAAGTTCTGTCAATCTTTTTGAAGCCTCTTCTGCACTAAGTCGTAGTCTACGCTCCTGCTCAACCTGTTCTTTGAGGTCTGACATTCCTCTTAACAATAGCTCCACACACATTTGGAATCTTCGTTCCTGCTCAACCTCAGCTCTGCCATTTCCTGAGTCAAATCTTTCGCTTCTCTAGATCGAACCCGGACGGGAAATAGCCTACAAGAGGACACGAAAAACCTTCCTTTGGGGCACATAGTCCATCGTCACCTCCACTTTCTTCTTCTTCATCTTCCTGTGAGACTAGGACTGGTCTTGCGCTTCTGACATGGCTCACCAACTCTGAATCACAGGGCGCGAACTGCTCACAATGGCTGAGTTTAGGTGATGGATGGGCAGACTGGCTATACCCTCGCACGTTTAAAGACGCTAAGGGCGTAGTGGCCAGGTTGCCAGGCGGCGCTTTTTACCGGTGTAGTTTGTTCCCACAAAATCGACTGTACCACCTTGTAGCGTTCTTTGTTTTGGTAGGCTGTTGCCTTCAAGGCGTCTCCCACAAAACTGTGCCTGTCAAAGTTGTCCACCATTTCCTCCTTTCTACAAGCTTCTCAGATGATTTGTTCCTAACTACTTGAAATCACTGTCAATGCTCTGAGATTTTGCTTTGAAATTCTTCTGAGAATGATCTGCCAAAAGAAGTTTTACCAGCGTGCAGGACCTCTGGAAAGAGAAGCTATTGTCTTGAGAGAACTCAAGTACTCCAATGATACAGTCAATATCTTCAAACCCTGTTGATGAAGGACACATGGCAGGCTGCTTCCGAATTCCCTCATATCCACTACTACCTGCATTTGCTTCTCTGGCCCCTTCCTCCACCGACTTTTCTGGTCACAGAATTCTAATTGTAGAATGTTGGAAACTCAGTATTTGCTGCCTTATCCAATAAATGGCCATCTTTCCTGTGGCAAACACCTTCAGAACCAGAAAAATCATCAAGAACATCTACATTTTCCCCTACAAGAACCTGAAGAGCAATAGCCTCAGCAAGTACCGCCCTTTCTTCGTTAAGCCACTGCTCCTCTTTTTTTATTTTTTGTTTCTTCTTCTCAAGTTCTATTATAATTGCTGTTGTTGTAGCTAAGACCTTCTCAAGCCTGTGTTTCTTCTTTTCTATCTGTTTTAACCTGTCTCTCTCTTCTTTTTCCATCAGCTCTTGGGCCTCATAAGTCCAAGAAAAGCACATGATGCAGTCACAGCTCAGTTGTGTCAAAAAACTTTTTGAAGTGTCATTTTGTGGGTCAGATTCCTCAACATGTGCTGCATTGAAGAATTGCTGGTAATGCTTCATTAGTAAAATCTTCTAACAATAATGAAGATGCCTCCTAGCTGATCAAACAAAGCCCCTCCTTCATTCAACAAGAGTGCAGTTCTTCCAAAAACATGTATTGTCTCCCTGAAATCTTCCCATGTGTAGCTCTAGGTTGCACATATTGCCAAGGTTGCGAGCCAAATCAGTCTGCACAATACCTTCCTTGCATCATACCCAAAGCTCTTGAAACTTCATCTAACCAATACCTCATCATACAAAGCTGCATCCTTCTGAATGCTAGGAGCGAAACCATTCATGGAATTTTTTTCCATGCAATGTGCCCTAGCAGAAATATGTTTTGCAAGGAAACTCTGTATACAACCATACATGATTTGATAAAAAATGCAATTGATCTATGATATGCAATAAATCAATCCATGCTACACACAAAATAATGTATGCATTGAAGAATCGTGCCTAGCCTATCTAGATGTGATCGTGCGTCATACAAAATACAAACAAAATTCCTTATTAATATAAAATTCCTTATCCTCAACTCTCAAATCTCATAAGAAGATATGATATACTCCACTCCACCCACCCATAATCTCACATCACTCTAGAAAATGGTGGTCCTCAAGATGTTGACCAAATATGAACAACCCTTCTCACAATTGATGGCGTCCTTCATGACCCTCGAACTTTCCCAACCACCTTACCCTCTCAACCAGAGGTTCCTAACTTTGTGATGAACATCCCAAATGGTGCGTACGAGAAACGTGCGTGCTCAATGACAGGTGCTCTCTCATGTGCGCGTGCATCTAAGATTTACTGCATATAGTTGCAACGGACCTCATGCCATGCTAGTGCTCAATGATGGTGCAAAGCGTGCTTAATCCCAACCCATGGCATGGAAATATTTGATAAAGGACAGGAGATGACCCCCGAGTGCAGTTAATCAATAAGTGCAACGTGAAGTGCTCGTGAACCCATAATCCCTATGATGTGCATGAGTCGCAACAAGAATACATGCCTAGCTCCTCAATGTTCGGTAGCTAATAGCAAACTCCAACTTTATCCTGTTCAAAAAATACCAAGATCGACCAAGGCTATCAAGTTTCACACTCAACAAATCAAACAAAATGATAGAAACAAAACCTAGGTTAAACAATCACAAGAAATCCAACTACGAAAGAACAAAACAAACTATCACACAAACAACTAAACTAGCAAAAATCAAACCTAACTACAATCTGACTAGGGAATTTCAGTTTTCAGAAAAATGCTTGACATCGTGAATGCAAGTCCTAGTAGGATCAATGGAAATTATGCCGTAATGAATCGTGTGCTTACGTGAATTGCGATGTAAGGCAACTAGTTTTTCCCTTTTAGATCAAATTAACATCCCTAGGATTGGTTCGTCCTTGTCGTAAGACAAGTAAAATGGATTACCTAAAACACCTAAACCGCAAAGGATTCACATAGGATGGTTAAATGGATACAATAAATATTCCAAGTGCTAACTAGGGTTTAGCACGTGAGGACTTGTCCTAGTTTCGCACTTGTTGCCAAGTCGAAACCCTCATACCCAAAGGTCCTACCCACATTCACGGAATGTAGGGACAATTGGACTCGCTTGCAAGAAACAATCTAGGGTTTCTACCCTAAGAATCACTCGATCAAATGTTGAAACTTGGATTGAGATGGAACCCCTAGGACCAAATGTTGTCGGCCTAGTGCAATTGGGAATCGGTTGGATAAGAAGACACCCTAAACCCTGCTTCTTATCTAATCATGATTCCGTGACCAGAAGACGTCGTTCGGTGGGTGAGATGATCCCATGGAATAGATGCAAAACTTGTGCAACAAGTTGCAACGTCGCATGATCTTGTGGTTTGTTCACAAGAGAGTTGCCAATTCTTTGGAATGATATTGGCAGATTCTTGCGCAAGTTTAACTTGCAAGAGGATGAGTAGCCGTTCTGCTGCAACACCTTTCTTGGGGAAAAATTGCCAAGATAAGGGAATTAGGTATTTGCTTGGAAGCAAAGGATCAGTCAACAATTTGGAGTGACATGGTCGCCAAGATTTATTGTTAATGTATAAAACCTAAAGGTATTGGTTAAGTTGGATTAATAGGGTATGGCCCTAACCCACAAACAAAAGGGCTAACAAACAAACCCTTGGGGATCTTGCCAAGTCGCAATTGATCCCGGATCCAATGCTGGATGCATTCGGAGAGAAGGATTCACTCCTTAGCAGTTGGCTAAATAACGACCACTGGAAATGATTGTGCTTGTAACAGTTTAGGGAGCATTGTTTGCTTTGTTTACTCAAGGAACTAAAGGATGGAAACATATCTAATGCTTCAGGTTGAAGGCCTGAAGGGAGAGGCAGCCTCAGTTACCCCCGACTGTCTGCCTGACCCTAACCAAGGGGGTTGTTAGCCGCGCCGGGAACATGGACCAAACCCGCCGCGTGAGGTCTCTCCGTTGGACACTACTTGGAGTAGGAGGACACTTGGGGTTCCAGGGGGGCTTTGGCCATTAATCCCTCGCCTTCCGAGCCCTGCACAAGAGGCCAACGTGACCTGGGATTGGATCTCAATGCCCACATACTAGTCTACAGGCGGAATCTTGGATTAGTAATCCCTGTGGATTGCTGGATAGCCTTCGGGCGGATTATGGATAAGCCTGCGAGCTGGACTTTATGAATGTATTCCAAAGATAAATATGATAACTTGTTGAAAAGGAACTTATTTGACACTGCTTTTCTATGTCAAGTGCTAAGATTACGTGAAGGAACCAGTGTGTAACTGGCTAATTAATGAAGCTGCTTGATGCATGTCCAACTAAATGTGGTAGGTAATTAGACAACTAAAGCAATCTTGAGGAAAGTGCGATGGATGTGGTCATGGGTCCATCCTACGGATGGGTTGTCCCGGTTGGCCGGGAACTTTTCTCAGTCGTAATGGATAACAAGGAGATATTTTCAAAGGAAATGAATAGCAAGGGCGCTGACCTAGATTCTAGGTTACAATAATCCCGATTTATGCTATTTTAGGGGAACGGAATGGGACTATGCCTTATGGCAGAGAGGTTGAGCCTTGCATCCCTCTCATTTCCCATTCTCCTTGAACCAAGTGCAACGTGAATCTGCTTTGGCCCTGGCGTTTCTGCGTAAAGTAGTTCACTTGGGGTTCAACGCTAGTTGCCGTTCAGGAAAATGACCATTAAGGGAAACCCTGATTCAGGTCCTAAGTGGGAACGACCGGAATACTTCCGCTACGTGGCAGATGCGGAAAGTCCTAGATCGCAAACCCTATAACATTCCGTGCGAGTGCCGAGCGGAGCTTTCTAGACTCTCTTTCCAATGGACTGCTTAGAGGTGTTGTGAAAGAGAAGAGGTGGACACGTTACAGTTGGTATCAGAGTGAACCAATGAAGGATTTGTTTTTATAAGAAATCTCAATAAGAAGAAGTAAAGCAAATGTTGCTATTAAGAACATTTCCTTACTTTCGATGCTGTCTTGCAGAATTATGAAGCATGGAACATGTTCTTAGTGTTCCGAGTCATGTTTATGACCGCGATGCATTCCCCGGATTATCGACAAAGGATCAATATGATGAACATCCTAGACCGGATTTATAATCCATTGCCTTTGTACGTGGAACGGAGATGGACGAGTGACTCAGGAATCTACTACGTAGTTGCCCACCGGTTTGCGTACCTTCGAACCAACCTAAAGAGGATCAAGTGGTTGGAGGACTTGAAGATCATGAAGCTATTCATTTTTGTTGAAGCTCACGTAAACACAACTTTACATGTCGAAGGTTGGAGGGTCGATCTGAACTCATATGTATATGAGGAAGTGACCCGCATAATCCCTACCGACAAGATCAAGGTGTTGGGACGCTACGAGAAGAATGGGTACCAAAGGAAAGGATACCCTAATCTTCCAATGACTTATTGATTCCTGACGAGATCCATGATCCGAAACCATACTGTTATCCAGTTCCCATAGCTAAATGTAACACAATATTATTCTCCCCGAACTAATGTAACAGTTGCTCTATCATCCCATGAATTATTGTACTCTGAAAGGGTTATGCCCATGTAAATAAAATAAGACTTCTTTTTATCAATGTTTTTCTTGTCTATGATAATTGATAAAAAGTTAAGTGGCTTGGTTTCTTGGCTGAAAGCTGAATTGGATATAAGATATAATCATAACGATTAGCGAGTTATAACATTAAGAATCCTCTATCCAAGCACAACCCCAGGTACAGATTCCCAGTCCGCCCCCTACATCAAGTACGACCGTGATCTAGGAGAAGAAGTTTCTTCTCAAGCAAATCAAGCCACCAAAATTTGACGGGAAAGGTAGGAAAATCCAAGCAGATGCTGAGATTTGGATAAAGTCCATGGAAGAATACTTCGAAGCGGCCGGTACTGCACCCGCCAACCAGGCTATGCTCGCCAAGTTGAAGCTCACTGGCGAAGCCACCTTTGGTGGAAGCAATGGTGCAGAGATCAAGGGATCTTGAAAGGATCTATTACCTGGGAAAAGGTGAAGAAAGCTGTGCAAGGCAGATACTTACCACCTGCATATCGCACGCAGAAAATGAATGAGTTCTACGAGCTGAAACAACTGGGTCTCACTCTTGACGCATACTACTCAAAATTCGTCTCACTTCTGAAGTATGCGCCACAGATGGATATGACACAGCAAGTGTCGAAATTTTGTGCCAGTTTAAATCCACCAGTGAATACCCACCTCCAATCTATGCACCCAACAGATCTACAGGACGCACTCATTTGAGTTGCGCCCATCATTCAGGAGGTGCAGGCTAGGTCAAGAAGTAACAAACTTGGTCTTATAACGACCAGAACAGAGGAGCATATAGGCCCCAAGCAAAGAGAGTTCAAGGTCAAAACCGGGGACAAAGAAAGAAAGCAAGGACTAATAATGTCAACAACTTTGTCCCTACCCAAAGCAATGGCCAAAATCTCCATTGTTTCCACTGCAACGAGCCCAGTCATTTCAAAAGGCAATGTCCCAAGCTTGGCGGAGGACATCGTCAAGCACCTTTCAAAAGAACTGACCGTGGCCAGGGAGCTACTATCTGAGGCAGAGGGAGAACCGCCTGTGTTGCCAACAGGGAAATAGGTGAAGAAGAAGACCTGACCATGGAAGTAGAGTTTGAGAGGGCAACAGTCCATGCTGCCCTTCACAAGAAAGACCCGAATCGCCAGTTTTCGGTGATTCAGACACCATCGGAATATCAAGGTAAAGGTTTCAAAACCTTGATTGATTGTGGTAGTACAGATTCCTTTATCTCACCAGCTCATGCAAGAAGATTAGGAATAGCTACAGTAGAAGCACCTACCCTGCTTGTGGAATCAGCAAATGGTCATGAGGTCACTTGTATCACGCAAACTGCTAAGGTGGAATTCTTTCTGGGAGGAAAGTCAACTTCGGTCAAATTCAGGGTCATGAACCTAGGTATCCATGAGTGTCTACTCGGAATGGATTGGCTTAAACCTAATGCCGCCCACATTCATTGTGGAAAGGGCCAAGTTTCCTTTCCAAACTGTGAAGGGGAATTGGTCACAACTCAAGGAGAGGCTGGGAAGCCGAAAATCCAATTGGCCAAAGCATCTCGGATCATAAAGGGAGTTAGAAAGGGACTACCTATCTACTTGATTAAGCTTAATAAGCTAGACACCTCAAAGAGAAGTGGATCATGAGATCAAGCTAGTACCACGAGCTGCGCCAATTGCAAAGAGGCTTTATAGGATGTCCATCCCGGTAGCAATTGAGCTGAAGGAGCAACTCAAGCAACTGTTAGATTAGGGCTACTTCCATCCTAGCAATTCACAATGGGGAGCTCCAGTGTTGTTCCAGAAAAAGAAAGATGGAACGCTTCGACTATGTATTGATTACAGAGGGTTGAATCAATCAACTGTTAAGAACAAGTACCCTTTTCCTAGAATAAATGAGCTTCTTGATCATCTTAGGGTGTGAAGATCTTCTCCAAGATTGATCTCAGGTTACTATTAGATAAGGATCAAGGAAGAAGATATCTCAAAGACGGCCTTCAACACAAGATATGGACACTTTGAGTTCCTACTTATGTCATTCGGGCTCACGAATGCGACTGCCACTTTCAACAGGTTAATGCAGGATATATTTAGGCTATATCTTGATGACTTCGTACTCGTCTTCTTCGACGACACCTTAGTCTATTCTAAACAGGCAGAAGATCATGAACCCCAGCTTTGGATTGTCTTTGAGACAATGAGGGCACACAAGCTCTATGCTAAGATGAAGAAGTGTGCATTCTTCAAACGTCGGATTGAATATCTGGGATTCATCGTATCAGAGGAAGGAATCTCAGTGGATCCAGCCAAAGTTAGAGATGTTCTAGAATGGCCAATACCAACAATTGTCAAAGAAATACGTAGTTTTCTTGGATTGACAGGATGGTATAGGGTCTTTATCAAAAACTATGCTTTGATTGCAGCACCTCTGACGGATCTACTAAAGAAGCAAACATCCATTGGATAGTCAGCTGCCGAACAATCTAGCTTTGATAGATTAAAGCAAGGTTTGGTATCAACACCTATCCTGAAACTTCCAAACCTCACTAAGGAGTTCGAAGTAGTAACTGATGCTAGCACACTTGCCTTAGGATGTGTGCTCATGCAAGAAAGTCATCCTGTAGCATACTCTTCAAGAAAATTGAAGAGCCATGAGAAGAATTATGCTACCCATGATCTAGAATTGTTAGCTGTCATCCATGCTCTAAAGCTTTGGAGGCATTACTTGTTGGGTAATAAGTTTACTCTAGTGACCTATCATAAAAGTCTCAAGTGGATCTTTACCTAGAACGAGCTTAACATGAGGCAACATTGGTGGATTGTAGCTGTCTATGCACTCAGTTGTAAGGCATTCCTTAATTCTCTAGTCTTGCAAAATCCATCAACAGCTAGATCTCTAGCCACAAAGGTATCCATGCCAAACAACCCAATACTTTTACTAGCTAGAGAAGAAGCATGCCATGATCCAACCTATCAGAAGATGCTAAGGGAGATCCCTATCAAGGAACAGGACCAGAAGCTATAGGCTAAGTATCGTGAATTGTCTATCAATAGTGGACTTGTCTACTATAGAACGAGATTATGTATACCGGCAAGCCAGTCACTTAAGCAGAAGATACTGTGGGAAGCTCATGATTCCCCTTTCTCATGACATCCTGGCCATGCCAAGACACTCAATGCAGTTAGAAACAGCTACTATTGGGAGAGGCTTAAAGGTGACATTCTCAAATATGTCACTGAGTGTATGTCCTGTCAACGTATCAAGGCCGAACATGTCAAAATGCCAGGAAAGTTGCAACCACTTGACATTCTCCAAATGAAATGGGAATTCATCAGTATGGACTTTGTTGTTGGCCTACCCCAAGTTCAGGGAGGATACAACTCCATCATGGTTGTGGTTGATATGCTTACCAAGGTTGCACACCTTATTCCTGTTAAGACAAACTATAAAGCCTCAAACATTGCAAGGTTGTTTATCAAGGAGATATTCAAGCTACATGGGTTTCCCAGAAGAATCATTAGCGATCGTGATTCTCTCTTCACATCTCACATCTGGAGAGCTATCTTTGAAGCCATTGGGACTCAACTCTGTTTTAGCATAGCCTACCATCCCCAAACCGATGGTCAAGCAGAGCGAGTCAATCAAGTCATCGAGGATATGCTAATGGCACAGTGCTATCGTGAACTAAAAAGGTGGATTCAATACTTGCCACTGGTTGAGTTTTCCTACAATGCTTCTTACCAACAAAGCATTCGAATGACCCCTTTTCAAGCATTGTATGGGCATGACTGTCGAAGTCCCCTAAACTTCTCAGATCCAACCTTGAGGGTTGAAGCTTCAAGGCAAATGCTGGAAGAGATGGATGACCAAATGAAGTCAATTAGACAGGACATCCAAGCCACCAAGGATAGACAGAAAGCATACGCGTATTTGAAACGTCAAGATAGAACCTTCGAGGAAGGAGACATGGTCTTCATTAGCATACGCCCAAAGAAGAGTTCCCTATCCCTAGGAGATTGCAAGAAGCTAAGTCCAAGGTATTGTGGACCATACAAGATCCTCAAGTGCCTAGGACCCAATGCTTATAGACTGCAACTCTCTAAGAACCTAAAGGTTCATAATGTATTCCATATCAGCCTATTGAAGAAGTATGTACCTAATCCTAACCATGTACTTAATAACCAACAAGTTGTAATGCCTAGCCAAGGAGTCCTTGAGCTACGGATTGACAGGATTTTAGATGTTAGGGAGAGACAACTGAGATCCAGAACCTTGAGAGAATGCCTCATCCCAGTGGAAAGATTATCCCGAGAAGGATGCCACTGGGATAGATGAAAGCGCTCTCAAACCACAATACCCCCAATTCCTCTTGAGATGAGGACATCTTGATTCTTCCAAGGGGGAGAGAATGTAATATTTCCACTTAAAAATATTACCGGAACCCAATTCCCGCACCCCGCCTAAAACTCATGCAAAGGTTATTTTCGGTATTGGAGTTATCGGCAGTGTAACCTATAAAGCGCACGCGAGAATCAAGGCCTCCGCATTGGCAAACCGGGACTGGGGTTCAAAACCGCATAAAATGCAAGAAAACTCCCTCTTGGGAGGAGGTTAAATGGATAAATGTGAAATTTCGTGCAAATTTTTTAACTTATTTTCGCCCAGCCGATGCGTGGCTGAGGGAAGGGGATGGCTAGGTGGTAGAGGTGGTAACCCTGAACTGTTGTCGTCACCATAGAAGAGGAGAGGGAGGCTACGTGAGACCCTGAACTGTTGTCGTCACCATAAAAGAGGAGACAGAGGCTACGTGAGACCCTGAACTGCTATCATCGCCATAGAAAAGGAGAGGGAGGCTACGTGAGATCCTGAACTTCCTGTCGTCGCCATAGAAGAGGAGGACTTGACGTTGATTCTGTGTGGCCGTGCTGTAGGACTGGGAGGACACCACAAGACATCGCCGCCGTGAAGCCAAAGGCTGCCGCCTACAAGCGCTGACAGTCGTCCCATCATTCCTCTTCCCTTTGTCATACTTATTACCCCTCCTCTCATCCACGTGGTTCTCTGATTGTAGTAAGAAGCTTCTTAGAAGCTTCTAAGGGAGCTTTCCTAAGCCCCCTTCCCATCAATCACCCACAAGCCCCCCTAGGCTCGGGATTTGAAGAGAAGAAGAGGAAGCCTATAAGGCCCTTCCCACCAATCACCCACAAGCCCCTCTAGGCTCGGGATTTGAAGAGAAGAAGAGGAAGCCTATAAGGCCCTTCCCACCAATCATCCACAAGCCCCCCTAGGCTCAGGATTTAAAGTCTCCATTCCCGCAAGGTCCTTCACAAGAACCATTTCACGAACCCCTCTTTTCTTGAAAGAAAGAAGGCCCAAACTCCGAACCCTAAGGCCTTCCATAAGCCAAATTCCGCAAGTCGGTACTTCTCTCAAGGATCCGTACTTCAAAGGGGATCTCCACGTACGAGGGAGATGGGCAAAGATCTTAAGGCTGCGAACCAAGGCGAGTAAGTTCGTAAGCCGCGAAGGCAACCAGAAGCCGATATCACATCTACAATGGCCCCTAAAAAGTCACAAGGCACACCTGCAGGAGGATCATCTCCTAGTATTCATGTGGATATTTCACCGAGCCCACAAGTCCAGGTTTTCTTCCTATTTTTGATTTATGTAGAAGTATTGCCATTATGCATGGTTATTTCATGGAACTAGGATGCACTTATGCTTGTCAAATCCACCTAGCTAAATGCGATTGAAATAAATTGGCTATTTGAAATTTACTTAAAGTAACTCACGATACCAAGTTGGTCATTTGTACTTTCAATGGAATGAACGAAAAAGAACATAAGGTGTCTATGTATTTTTAGCAAGTTGGCTTTGTGCATTGCAAAGTGACAAGTCTAAAACAACTAATGACTATCATTACAAAGTCAAAATTATTGTAGTATACCTTTGATTATGCAAGGAAAGATTAAATCGCATGTCGCATTTTTAGACAAATCTTCTTCGTAATGATTCATTAAGAAAGTCTTTATCAACCGTAGGAAATTGCAAAGCATGGAAAAGATTCAGAGGGCTGCATGAAATAGGTTAACTCTAGCTTCAAATTGGCATGAATCTCATTTACCTACGTAGTAGTTAGGAAAAGGTTGCGTGTTGCACATTCGACGTACGCAAGAAATTCATTCATCAAGGGTACAGTTAGGGAAAGGCTGCATGGTTCATTTAAGCATAAAATCTTAAAAGCTTAGTTGCATGATTCGTGAATGCAAGTCCTAGTAGGATCAATGGAAATTATGCCGTAATTTAACATGTGCTTTGGTCTTAACAAGAAAAGTTAGGGATTTTGAATCTAGTCGTACGTAGAGGCAATGAATCGCGTGCTTACGTGAATTGCGACGTTATGTGACTAGTTTTTCCCTTTTAGATCAAATTAACATCCCTAGGATTGGTTCATCCTTGTCGTAAGACAAGTAAACTGGATTACCTAAAACACATAACCGCAAAGGATTCGCATAGGATGGTTAAATGGATACAATAAATACTCCAAGTGCTAACTAGGGTTTAGCACGTGAGGACTTGACCTAGTTTCACACTTATTGCCAAGTCGAAACCCTCATACCCAAAGGTCCTACCCACATTCACGGAATGTAGGGACAATTGGACGTGCTTGCAAGAAAGGATCTAGGGTTTCTACCCTAAGGATCACTCGATCAAATGTTGAAACTCGGATTGAGCATTAGGGCCAAAAATGCTTCAAAAAATGCACTTTTGTTAATCACGAGATTAAGGAAAGGGCCAAAGAGAGTTCGCCACGTGTGCAAGAATATGGTATTCTTGTCTCCTCTTTTTTAGAGATAGTGGAGTCCATTTCGTGATTCTCTCTTCTTTTTTAGACAAAATCCCTAAAGTCTGACATGTTTTGGAGTCCGAAAGACGTTATTTACTTACAAATCTGACAAAATACGTGACAGAGATGTGATGAAATTAATAATGAGTTTTTTGAAAGTCGGGAGATCTTTCAATATTCTTTTTGGCACCCAATACATACTCATTTGTGTTCTTGGCGCTACTTTTTAGTTCATTCATCCCTCTTTGAGCTTCTTTCTCTGCGCTTTCATTCTTTTCATGGCTTCCTCTAGGCACCCTTCTCGTTTAATACACTCTTGCACAGTCTATAGCCAGGGAACAGATGGAAATTGGGAGCCCAAAACCTTTACTATAAACGATTGGGTTACCATGCTGCCATCTTGCAAGGACTCTCATAAGGTGAAAAGAAGAAAACGAGATGATATAAAACATCACTGGGAGGGGCGTATCATTGCCTTCAAAATTATGCCCGAAGGGTGGTTTGTCAAGGTGCAACATGTTTACATGGCCAAGGATATGCACTTGCCTCCAAACGAACGTGTTCCCCAACAAACACATTGTAAGTTATTAGTTGAATAATGTATATAATTCTTTTCCATTTAGGCAAGTTCTAACAAACGGTTCGTCATTGCAGATATCTTTTCGTCAACAAGTATTGAATGGCAACCTGTGGAAAGCATAAGTGGGACTTTCCATGCCATTCATAAGGTATTGGCACACATTATTTATGCCGATCAAACTGTGTCTTTTTTTAGTGAATGCAAGGTTTTTATATATTATGCATAGTATGTGGTTCCCTCTAAAGCGGATAGGTATGGGAATATCAAAGATTTGCCATTGCCAAGCCTTTCATCTCTAAACTGGGAGATTCCTGACAAGGTAACGGTGCCGAGTTTCAAATTCAAAATATCTCAGGATATTCAAAAGTCCATGACAACTGGAAGGATTTCAAGAAGAATACGTTTATCATGGTTTGTACCCCTCCATATCTTCGTGGCTTGCTTCAAAACAGCAAATTTACAAAGAACGAAGGTATCCTAGCTAAGTAGAAACTTTTCGAAAGAGGATTTGGACAACACTATAGGGATGCTTTGGAAATCTAGAGAGTGCGACCATAAGGGTGATATCTTGAGGTGCAGTGCATGCCCTCAATCCTTTGACTTGGAGTCTGAAACATGTGAGGGATACCTTGGAATTGCTAGACAATACATCCCCTAGATATAAGTTCAAAGTGAATGGCGTAACAATTGGTAAAAGAGCCGAGCGCTCTTTCTCTTGTACGAGTTGTTTGTCTCCCATAATTGTGAGTTTTGAGCCTTGAGAATGAAAACTTTGCAGGAATTTATCTTAATAGACTGTCCTTAAGATATTTTTTAGTGGGAACTCATAAGCTATCATGAAGTAAGTTGTCTTTCGAATGTATATAAATAAAATGTACATTACATTCGATTTATAAGTGAAAAAGTTCATTACATCATGAGGTACAAAAATGTCATATAAATGTACAAAGCCAAAATAATAAGGCTTGTGTATGCTTATGTTTACTCTTTTGATTCTTTATCTACTGCCTTCTCCTTTGTTGGCTTTGTGGCTTCTTTATCGATTTCTTCAAAGATGTTTTTTCTCACAGGGCCTTTCTTTGATTGTTGAAAGAATTTCACCGGGGTTTAAGAGGGGATGGATCAAATTTTAGAGGAGAAAGCATTGGCATTCCTTTTTTTTAGACTCTGTAGCAGTGGTCCCATTGCCATTGCCATTGCCATTGCCCTTGCCCTTGCCCTTGCCATTGCCATTGCCCTTACCATTGCCTTTACCCTTTCCCTTGCCCTTTCCCTTGCTTGTGCCCTTGGCCATTGAAGTTTTGGGAGGAAGAGGGGAGTCAGGATCATATGGTGTGATTGCCTTGTCCAAAATAATCTCAATGCATCTCTCCCTTATTCACCAAACATATGAATCAGGATAGTCTCTACACTGTAAGAATAAATGTTATAAGTTAGTGAAAAGAAATCATTATAAGGGTTACACAAAAATCAAATGAAATTAACTTACATTCACGTCTTCTATTTGTAACAACTTTGAATCCATTGTTCTGCAAATATTTGATATAACTCTCCATCCACAAGAATGCGCATCGCTTTGCAATGGAACTTCTTGTATAAGAAACGTATAAGGCTTTTGAGGATCAGCAAGATCCTCATATGTAGTATCCAAAAATGTAGAAACAAGTCTACCAGCACTGCAAAAGGAAGATTTGTAAGTTCAAAATATTTTTTGTAAATATAATCAAAGCAAGTAATTTTCTTTCAACATACATTCGTGCTTGGCCATGAACACCGCTGAGAGAGTTCATAAAGATAATTTCTCTAATAAGATAGTTAATATAGATGAGACTCCAATGCCCTTTGCAAATTCAAAATAGAGGTGAGCAGAAGGGTGAAAGCAAATGAATATAAATTTTCCTCTACAGAAAAGAAAAATACATTTCTACATAAGGGAAAAAGATGTGGTAATGTCACACTATCGAAAGTACGAAAGAATGGTGCAATATTAGACCCAGATCTTGCAAATAGTTCCACAGAGAGAAGTAAATCAACAATATATATGGTTCTACGGATATCGAGAGTGAGAGAGGAGGTGAATGCCCTGCAGTCAATAGCAAAAGCTATTTGAATCGATCAAAATCAATACAAATTTTATATAAAATATACTTGAACCTATAAGCCTTATCTTATGCAAAAAAAAAAAAAGCCTTACCTTATGCAACAAAAAACAACGGAGTCAGATAGTTGGAAATCCCTTTTCTCCAACATGGGCTTGTCCTTGGGAGATATACTAAGGTATTCCTCCTCAGGTTCCGCAGAAACATTCACAAGTATTTGCCCATACACTTTACCCATCCTCTCATTGTTGAGGGGAGCAAGTGATGCGGCTTTCCTCTTGTAAACTTCATCTTCAGTTTCGAACACCTCCTGAATTTTTTCACTCAAGAAAGACTCCTGCTGGGTGGCACCCCTTGTAGAGTAAAGGTGAGTTACATCCTCAACCTTTAGCTTTTTCCCTTTCCTGGACAATTTCGGGGGAATGTTAAGGATTTCAAGGGCTTTTTGATCGTTGGAAGGCAAGGGCCTCAACACTTTATCGAACCTATACCTGATTCTGCTAATGATGCTGAAATCTTTATTCATAAGGGTAATTCTATGAGCATGCGCAACAGCAATGTAAGCATCGTTCATGAAATCAATAACAAAATCTTCTGTGGTCTCTTGTAGAGCAAGAATGGCTGAGAGTTGCCACTTCTTATTTAGACTAGAGACAGTTGCCACTTGAGACAATCTATCAGAGATCTCTTTAACAACTCTTATGAAAGCAGCCTTTGGAATCACGTGCTCTGTAGCTCTTTGGGCTTTTCTAATCTCACTAAAACACCTCTGCATGTAGAAGAACTGGGACTTCCTCTTTCTCTTTTGTGGCTTGGGAGGCTCAGTGGCTTCAACAAATGTAGGGTCAGGTGCAATTGGAGGGGATGAATCCTTCATAGGGCAAGTCTCACCCTTTTCTTCTTCAACTTCAAGAGAAGAAACATTCACTGCACTAAAATGCTTTAACTCCATGGAAGATGTTAGGCCAACACCTGGTGTAGGGGGGATTTCTGTGGCAAAATGCTCTGGGGCATCTGATGGCCCAGCTTCAGCAATATTTGAAGAGGGCTCCTCCTCAGATTCATCAAATTGTATCTTTCTTGTACCCCCACTGTCTTTCCTATCCACATACACTGTTCTTGCAGTTTTCTTTGTCCTTGCCATACAGAGGAGAAAATAGAAGAGCCAGAAAGACAAAAAGTGATATAGGAAATTTCTCGAAAATTTGACAACAACGCAACAGGCCCAATACGGCGCGAGAAGGAACAAACAAAACAAACGAATTGTCACATTCACGCCGTATCAGAGATGAGAACAAAAATGCCGATATGGCGCAAGATGGAGATTGCAAAGACTATGGAAGGACACCCTCGCTCCGTATTAGAGACGAGGATAAGAAGGTCGATATAGCATGAGATGGAGATTGCGAAGACTACGGAAGGACGTCCTTGCTCCGTATCGGAGACGAGGACAAGAAGGCCGATATGGCGCAAGAAGGAGATTGCGAAGACTACGGAAGGATGTCCTCGCTCCGTATCGGCGCACCGACTGAAGACCACCGAAGTGAGGAAATCAACAAAGAGGCACACTCGCTCTGAATTTAGGACGGGAACCGATACGACGCGAGAGAACAGAAACGCAGTAGATGCAACACTGGGATCACACCATATCGGCAAGCAAGGCGCGAGAGCTCGAGAAATGTAAAGTGTACACATAAGCAAAATAACCCCTTATATACCCTCGTCAATCATGACACGTGTCAGACACGTGTCTCGCACTGATTATGCCACGTGTCCGCCTATCATCCATATGCCACGTGTCGACTAACGATCGGTCCATGTGTTTGCCACGTGTTTTTCGGCCACGTGTTGGCCAATGGCTAGTGCCATGTGTTGAAGCCCAATGGCTACTACCACGTGTCGAAGCCCAACGGCTAGTGCCAGGTGGCATTATTGCGCGCCTACATAAGGGGGTGTCCCTCATCCGTACGGATTTTTTCGCTTTCTTTGTGGACCTCTGTTTCTTCTCCTGATACGGCGCGAGAGCGAGTGTTTCTCTTTTACGCTTTTGCCTGTTCGCGTTGTTTTGGGCTTTCTTGTTCTCCAGAGTCTTCCTTCGGCGTGCTTCTTAACCTGATAGTGCCTTCTCGCGTTGTTACGGTTGCGGCCCTTTGCTTAAAGTCGCTGGTTTGAATTACCGATACGGCATGAGTACGAATATTCATGTCTAGCGTTTGAGTCGCATCGTATCAAGCACAAGTTGGAAACATGTCTGAACCCACATATTTTCTAGGCTGCAAGGTTTTGCAAGGAACTAGTAAAAGAAGAAGGCTTTCAAAAGGCTCAAGGGCTTCAACATGTGATGAGCCTGTGCATTTTATTTCTTCTCCATGCTCTGCCACCAATGTCAGAATGCCAATTACATCTCCAGGGAAGCGAAAGTCAGCAACACTGAGAGGTCTTGGAGTATCAAAGCTTACTGATGTCACTCCATCAAAGAGGCTTCTTGATTTTATCCTTCAGAATGGCATGGATCTCTCTTTCTATGGAGTTGTGAAGAATGTCTTTAATCCTGATTGGAACCTTGACAGTGTTTTGAAATCTTGTAAAAAATATATTTTGGAGGACTTTTTGGAGTTTGAAAATCTAGCAGGTCCTTCTATTGAAGTTGGTACAAATGAATATGTCCATGTTCCCATTGGGTCAACAGGAAATGAAAAGGCAGTGTTTACTAAGAAGTGTGGTGCCCACTCTCTGGAGAAGTTTTATGCAAGAGACATATTGTGCTCCGCTCATTCCAAAAACTGCAAGATGATGACAAAATCTGCTGCTTTTATTGTTTTCACCCTTGTCAAATATCCTCTGAAAGCTGCTGAGCAACAGTTGGAAGGAGCAAAGTCTGCTAGCTTTTGCATGTTAGATGATCTTGCAGATGAAAAGAAAACAGAGGAGGTTGTAGATGCAGATTTTGAGGCTTCTATTGCTGAGAATTTGGATGTTGCTCACTTCAAAGCTGAGACTATCATTGAGGAGAGTCAAGGAGATACAAACCCTGCAAGTGATGAGAGTTCTCACCATACTATTCCTTCTCTACCATCTATACCTTTCAAGGAGAAGGAGTACATTTTACTTTCAGATATTCAAAAACTTTTTAATCTTAGGGAAGATTATTGTCTAGCAATTATTGCAGAGGCTTCTGATGCTCCAAATGGGATAATTGACACAGAGAATGAATCAAAGGAAGAGATACTCAAACTTGATAAAGAAAATCTAGACGATAAGTTTATTGATGCTGGTAAGGCCCTCTCTCTTTGTTTTGAAAAGGCCAAAGAAGCTGAGAAAGAGTTGAGTGTTATTGATGATGACTTCGATCACATTCAAAGCCAACTTGGGATTTCCAATTTTGGAAGAGAGGAGTCTGAATATGTGAAAGAATTGATTAACACCAATGAGACATCATCATCAATAAATTTATGGAATCCAGTTAAATTGGAGTACGATGAAAACCAAGTGGTAAGATAATTTTGAATTTGCTTTTACACATTGGTAGGTTTGCATTTCACGCTCATTTAGTATGGGTTTTATTTGCAGTTGGAGATTGCTGATTCAGATAACTTCTTGGGACGTGGCAAAGGATCAAGAGCTGGTGGTAGTACATTGAAAGACATTGCACTCGGCCACTACTTGGCTAGGATTGACCCTGATTCCTTTTTAGTACTTCATAGTAGTTTCTCAGAGGATGCAGCATGGCCCATACTTTGTATTAAAGCTCTTACAAGGCTTCTAGGTTTCTCAGGATTACAATATAATGCCAACAAAGTAATGTTTTTGGAAAAGACTACAGCAATTAGGATTTTTGGCTATGGTCCAAGTTACTCTGCTTCTAGAGCAGGATACTTTTTGGCGTTCACATCCTATGCCTTGGTTGCAAACCGAATTGATGTAAAATCTATAGCTGGCTACAAGAGAAAAAAATTTCTACGTTATAGAGGAAAGATTCCTGAGGAGGAAGAGAATGTGAGAGTTTTGGAAAGCTAGCTTTGTATATATTCTTTCTTATATATAAAAGTGCGACTGCTCATGTGTCATTACCATCTTTTATCTGCATTTTTTGAAGTTGTCATCGAAAAAACCAATTGAATAGCTCCTCCAAAGCATTGCTTTTTGTAACTCCTCCCCCATGCCTTGTGCTTCGAAAATAACTTATGCGTGCTTGATAGTGGGATTTTTCCATGCCTTGGTTACTATAAGTTGCTAAGGGGCCATGCTCCTCCACAAAGTAAGGCCCATGAATATGAAGCATATGCTGCAATACAAAGTAACACTAATTTTATACCAATTGAAAAACCTGTCAAAATAAACCCATATTAAATAATTGTTACCTTACCAGATAAAAAGTGATATCTTTTTCTCCCCATGCCTCGTTTATTGCCTGAACAAGATTTGTGATTGATCTTTTGAACTCTTTCGCATATGTATATGTTGTCTTATGTTGCCTGAGGAGTTTCAGAAAAACATCAAGGTGTATCCAGACCTCCATTCTAAGAAATGCAAGCCTTGGCGTGCTTGCAACATTTGTTGTGATCTCACATAGCTCTCTCCAACACTCCCAAGCTGCATTCACCTGCTTTCCTGAATGGTTTCCTAAGAATCGTCTAGCTTTTGAGCCTCCCATAGAGACATCGGCCAAGATACCTCTTGTTTTTCCTGAAAGTATTGGATCCTTTTTCAAGTAAACTTGGCCCCCATGAAATCCCATTTTCGATAGTAATGCCTCGCATTTATCAATACACTCATCTGATAAAGATAATGGCTTAATGGAATATGTGTAGTCAAGATGCAACCTGAGAAGCTTATCGATTATTCTAATCTCTGCATGCAAAGTACACATATGAACATTCTTAAGAGAGATTGAAAGAATGGGATCCCAGATGTCTTCTATGTTTTTAAATTACTCAAATCTATAGAGTCTCTATTTGGGTCTCTTCTTACTGGTCGCAAACTACTCCAATCTTTGGATCCAATACTTTCCATGCAATAAATGCAAGGATATTTTGCATTTGCACTATTACATATTCCAAGCATACATTTGATAATTTTTAAATCAACACTCATATGCCATTCCACATTAAAATTATCAACCCCATCAACTACCAACATTTCGCCTTCACTTTGAGACTTAATGATATTTGGAATACCTGTATGGTTGAATAACCATTTCAACGTTTGATGATTTTCAATTGGTACATGGGCTGCACCAATCCACCAAATCTCCATCTTGGATTTGATCTTATGCAATGGAGCTTGGCCCTCACCATTGCTATGGTCCAATGCCATGTTCATGAGGCAAATGCTAATTCTTTCCATCTTCTGTCCCTTTTGAATCTGTGCTTCATCCAACTTCAAGGCAAACTTTAGAACACCATAACTTTCTTCTATTGTGATTTTATACATGTGAACCATTGCAATTTGCACCTTTTTTAGATCAACCCATATATTGTTAAACACATTGTAATAAAAAATTACTTTTTTTTGTTTTTCATAGGACATAGACCTTTCGATGTGAATGTAATGCCCAAAAACATGTGGAATCTTGCGATTCATGGCAATTCTTGCAGTCGAAACTGCAAGGGCTCGGGGCAATCCAAATATAGTTACCCTATTGCGTTTAAGATTTTTAAACCATAATCCTGAGATAGCACGATAACCTTTTCGACTTATACCCACAATATCACATGTCTCTACAATTTCATTTGCTTTCACTGTGCCTTTTAAGTCCTTCACTAACTCTTTGAGAGTTGGACCTCTCAAATCCACATTTTCGGGTGACTTAAGAATCCTCAAAATATCTTTCTTATTCATGGTTTCCTTCAAAAGTTCAATTCTTTCTTCATTTTCTCGGATATTGATGCCTAATATGTTAGAGACATATTTCTTTGTAAGATTTAGTCTCCTTTTCTTTGCTCTCTCACACAAGTTGGTTATATTTTTTAATGGTCTCTTCCTCTCTCTAAATCCTACTAGAGTTTCTCTCAAGTTTGTTAGCTTATCCTGCAATGACTTGTTAACATTTTTCAAAACATCAATTTGACTTGTCAACTCTAAAATATTTGTTTGTGTAATTTCTAGTGCTTTTTTCATTTCATGCATTTGAGCTATATATGTGTAAGATGCAGAGTATAACCTCATACAGTAGCCAAGCATCCCATTGTAACCTTCTCCAACATATCTTATATAGTCATGGACATTGAAAGAGGAGGTGGTTTACCTATAGAAGGATTCCTGGGATAAATATTTCTGTCCACCCACAAATCTATATGCTTCATTCCTTGTGTTCGCAACCTGTTGGCTTCGATCTCATCTATCAATATTCGATGATGTATAGTTCTCCAAGATGTGTAAATCGGATCTAGCTGAACAGTTAGCTTGTATTTACGTATGCTTGCGCCTGTATTATTTGAAGAGGTATTGTTAGACATTCTAGCAAATGAACTGAGCAAGAATCTCACAGTGATAGGAAGCAAGTGCAACAAAAGGAATGGCAAAAGAGAATAGTGTGTAGAAAGAAAACATGGGAGCAAACAAATGCGAATTTCGTACAAAAATCTCGAAAATACAAAATCTCTCGAGTTCCAAGACAAAAACGGCCGAAAAGGTAACCCCTGACCTGGATTAAAAGATGAGGTAAATTAATGGCCAACCTCTTCAATGAACCAAATATTCTCTCATTAATCACATATGGAAAAACAAATTTAGATGTTTTATTCTTCCTAAACCTCAACTAATTAGCAACTTAATCACTTTCTTACAAGTGCCGTTTTTGAAGCATTTTTGGCCCTAATGATGGAACCCCTAAGACTGAACGTTGTCGGCCTAGTGCAATTGGGAATGGGTTGGATAAGAAGACACCCTAAACCCTGCTTCTTATTTAATCATGATTTCGTGACCAGAAGACTCCGTTCAATGGATAAAATGACCCTATGGAATAGATGCAAAACTTGTGCAACAAGTTGCAATGTCGCATGATCTTGTGGTTTGTTCACAAGAGAGTTGCCAATTCTTTGGAATGATATTGGCAGATTCTTGTGCAAGTTTAACTTGCAAGATGATGAATAGTCATTCTGCTATAGCACCTTTCTTGGGGGAAAATTGCCAAGATAAGGGAATTAGGTATTTGCTTGGAAGCAAAGGATTAGTCAACAATTTGGAGCGACATGGTCGCCATGATTTATTGTTAATGTATAAAACCTAAAGGTATTGGTTAAGTTGGGTTAATAGGGTATGGCCCTAACCCATAGACAAAAGGGCTAACAAACAAACCCTTGGGGATCTTGCCAAGTCGCAATTGATCCCAGATCGAATGCTGGATGCATTCGGAGAGAAGGATTCACTCCTTAGTAATTGGCCAAATAACAACCACTGGAAATGATTGTGCTTGTAACAGTTTAGGGAGCACTGTTTGCTTTGTTTGCTCAAGGAACTAAAGGATAGAAAGATATCTAATGCTTCAGGAAGGGGGTTGTTAGCCTCATCAGGAACGTGGACCAAACCCGTCGCCTGAGGTCTCTCTGTTGGGCACTACTTGGAGCAAGAGGACGATTGGGGTGCCAGGGGGGCTCTGGCTGTAAATCCCTCACCTTCTGGGCCCTGCGCAAGAGGCCAACGTGACTCGGGATTGGATCTCGAGGCTCGCATACTAGTCTATGGGCGGAATCTTGGATTAGTAATCCCTGTGGATTGCTGGATAGCCTTCGGGCGGATTATGGATAAGCTTGCGGGATGGACTTTATGAAT
This sequence comes from Lygodium microphyllum, assembly GCF_053477565.2. Classification (NCBI taxonomy): domain Eukaryota; kingdom Viridiplantae; phylum Streptophyta; class Polypodiopsida; order Schizaeales; family Lygodiaceae; genus Lygodium; species Lygodium microphyllum. The sequence goes on from NC_141147.1 coordinate 59,290,050, forward strand.
GCATTCCAAAGATAAATATGATAACCTATTGAAAAGGAACTTGTTTGACACTGCTTTTCTATGTCAAGTGCTAAGATTATGTGAAGGAACCAATGTCTAACTAGCTAATTAATGAAGCTGCTTGATGCATGTCCAACTAAATGTGGTAGGTAATTAAACAACTAAAGAAATCTTGAGGAAACTGCGGTGGATGTGGCCATGGGTCCGTCCTACGGATGGGTGGTCCCGGTTGGCCGGGAACTTTTCTCAATCATAATGGATAGCAAGGAGATCTTCTCAAAGGAAATGAATAGCAAGGGCATTGACCTAGAGTCTAGGTTACAATAAACTCGGTTTATGCTATTTTAGGGGAATAGAATGGGACTATGCCTTATGGCAGAGAGGTCGAGCCTTGCATCCCTCTCATTTCCCATTCTCCTTAAACCAAGTGCAACATGAATCCGCTTCGGCCCCGGCGTTTCTACGTAAAGTAGTTTGCTTGGGGTTCGACGCTAGTAGTCGTTTAGAAAAATGACCATTAGGGGAAACCCTGATTCATGTCCTAAGTGGGAACGGCCGGAATACTTCCGCTACGTGGGAGACACAGAAAGTCCTAGATCGCAAACCCCGTAACATTCCATGCGAGTGCCGGGCGGAGCTTTCTAGACTCTCTTTCCGATGGACTGCTTAGACGTATCCTGAAAGGGAAGAGGTGGAAACGTTACAATTGTTTCATTCTAGTGTATCCTTTTGAAGTGCTCATAAATTTGTAGTACATTAGTATAGATAAGGTTGTGCATTTCTGCACCTTGAACATCCAAGAAAGAGCATCTCCAACAAAAGTTAAGATATACCCACAAGTGGGGTTGTTGCTATCTACATATGTTGCGTAGTTGGAGTTAGTGTAACACACAATAGTAGTATCTCAGCCACCATAGAAAAAGCTCATATTTGCAAAATCTTTCAAGTAGCTCATGATACCCTTCACGACAACCTAATGTTGCTAGCCAAGTGTAGCCATATAGGGTGCCACAACTCCCACTGCAAATGCATTAGGTATCTTGGCCATCTCGACCTTCTACTCATCTAAGTGAAGATAGTATTCCTAATCAACCTTCACATGAGAAGATAAGGGATAGCAATAGGATTAATGTCCTACATATGGAAGTTTTCAAGTACCTTCTTTATGTACTCCTTATATCATAAGTAAAGGAGTGCTTGAGAGTGATCCTGCCTAATGCACATCCAAATAATATGAGGCCCGTTCCATGTTCTTCATTTCAAATCTCTTCTTGAATTGAGTTTTCAAAACATCTAACTCATCATGAGCTCTTCGAGCAATCAACATATCATCCACATAATGTTCCAAGATAATAAGGGTACCATCACGAGCCTCCTTTGTGTAGATACATTGATTCATATCATTGCAAGAGTAAGATTGTGATCATATAAATACATCAAACTTATGTTACCATTCCCTAGGTATATACTTAAGACCATAAAGGCTTTTTCTTAGCTTGCACACTAGTTGTTCCCTACCCTTTTCTTGAAAACCCTTAGGTTAGTACATATAAATCTCATCATGCAAGTCTCGATGTAAGAAAGTTTTATTAATATCCATATTATGGAGATCCAAATCTAATTGAGAAACCAAGGTCAACACTAAGAATAGGGTAGTAATCTTGACTATAGGAGAGAATAGGGTAGTAGACTTGACTATAAGAAAAAATACCTCATCAAATTCAATGCCATGCTGTTCCTTAAGACCCTTGGTAACCAATCTAGCCTTACTTGCTGGTTTGGGGCATCCAAGGATACTCTTGAACTTGTATACTTGCTTGCATGGTAATGTATGTTTTTCATTCATAAAAGGAACTAAATCCAATGTATGGTTTTTTTGTAGTGAATCAAACTTAGATTGCATGGCTATGACCTCTACGCATAGCCTCCTTTTAAGTAAGAGACTCACTAGAATATATCACCATAACATAGTCCATAGAGGGCACAAACTAATCAAGTTGACATCTATCTCTAGTTGACTGTTGCAAAATAGGTTGTGGGGTCTATACATCCAATCTAATATCATGATCATGGGCTATTGGAGCATCGATTGTAGGCTATCTAGTTAGTTGTATAAGAGCAAGAGACTCCTCCTAAAATGTCACCCTATGTACCTTAACAACCTACTCAGGCTATTTATATATTTTCTCCTCATGGAAAACAACATCATGACTACAGATGACCTTCCTAGTGTATGGATACCATAGGTTGTAGCCCATCTCATGTGCATCCTCATAACTAAGAAAGATGCGTTTCACTCATCTAGGATCTATATTATTGCATTTGTCCTTGAAAATGATGGAATTTTTTTTTACATCTAAAGACACACAAAGGCACATATGTCCGAGGTATTCCACCAGACCATATCTCCACTATAACTTGATAGCCACACCAGTAGCAGTGCATAGAGATTTGTTTATCAAGTGGATGGTAGTAGTAATGGCCAGAATCCAAAAATTTTGTGGTAATCCTACCTTGCTAAGCATACTACACACTTTTTTCTAAATTTTCCTCTTAAATGCACTTTGCAACACCATTCTGGGGTGGGGTATAAGAGGCCGCCAAATGATGCTTAATATCTCACTCATCATAAAATTGTTTAAATTCTTTAGAGACATATTCACCCCCATTATCTGACCTTAGGAATTTCAACCTATATGAAAACTGGTTCTCAACAAGAGCAAGCAAATGTTTAAAGGTAGCCAAGATTTCCAATTTTTACTTTATGGGATATGCCCAAACGTTATGCAAATAATCATCAATGAAAGACACAAAATATTTTACGCCACCTAGTGCGATTGACAAGGCACAGGACAACATACATGAGAATAAATAAGAGTCACAAGCTCACCAATGTAAAAAATGCCATACTTCTTATGAGAACTACATATCTATCTTCCATAAACACAATGATCACATTATTCAAAACATTTTTAGTTCAGGCGTAGAAGATACTACAAACAAGAAGACACTTTTATTTCTTTTAAGGACATGTTTTCAAGGTGATAATACTATAAGGATACATGTGGTATGTCAACGATAGTCAAAACATGGTCAATAGATCCAAATACAAGCAAGAAATAGAGGCTACATGCTTGGTACCTCAAGCAAAGACAATATTCCCATGGGTTATCTTAAATATGAAATCACCAAAAGATACATGATATCCTACATCATCCAACTATCTAATAGAGAGTAGGCTTTTGGTCAAAGCCCAAATATGATATATATAATTCAAAACAAAAAAACTTGAAGCAAACTTCATTCTATCATCATCAATGCCAATAATGTCCAATATAAGTCATTTCCTAGTCTCATAGATCTTGTCATGTTGTGATAGGAATGAAAACTGTAACGTTCTAATTTTATTTTCCTCCTTTCACCTCTCCTCCAGCCGATTGTCGAGCTGGAGGAAGAGGGGAATAGCAAGAGAGGCAAGCTCCTTGCTGGAGCTTGCCTAGTCTCCTAGCCATGCACGACAACACGCTAGGGAGGGAGGATCTCCCTCCCCTTACCTATATAAACTGGGGGGGGGGGGGGGTGCAAGGGCGAGGACAGCTGAGCACTGCCATGAACAATTCAGGGGGGGACGCCATCAAAATTCAGAGAGTGTGAGTATAGAGACTCCTGATGAAGAGATTGAGGTCGTCGAATTCTGGCTGCCGTGACGCTGGGCGAAAGAGAGAGAGGTGGTCTTCGCGCGGGAAGAGACCGGGAGCTGCAGTAGCAGTGCAGATAGGGCGCCGCCAAAGGAGTTCACCCTGCCGCCGAAGCCCTATGCCAGCTTTGAAGGCCGGCTGTCGACTGTACCCCCTTGCCACATGTAGAAGCCTTTAGAAGCTTCTAAAAGAGCTTCATAAGCCCCCTTTCCCCCCCAATAAAAGTTGACCTTAAAGGTCTTATTTCCCCCCCCCCCCCCCCCCCAATGTTTAAATCTCCCTTAAGCCCCCTTCCTACGGCTTCTTAGGACTACACCCCCCCCCCCCCACCCTTGAATTGTTCATGGCAGCGCTTAGCCGTTCTCCCCCTTACACCCCCCCTAGTTTATATAGATAATGGGAGGGGGATCCTCCCTCCCTTGCATGTCGTCGCACATGGCTAGGAGACTAGGCAAGCTCCAGCAAGGAGCTTGTCTCTCTTGCTATTCCCCTCTTCCTCCAGCTCGACACTCGGCTGGAGGAGAGGGGAAAATTTTTTAAACCTTTATTAAATAAAATTTTTTATCCCTATGCCCTATTAGAAGTAGTTCACGCGTGAAAGGAGGAAAATAAAATTAGAACGTTACATTAGTAAGCATGTCAACCACAACCATGATGGAGTTGTATCCTCCCTAAACTTGGGGTAGGCCTACAATAAAATCCATACTAATGAATTCCCATTTCATTTGGGGAATGTCAAGCGGTTGCAGCTTCCCTGGCATCTTGACATGTTCGGCTTTGATACGTTGACAAGACAAACACTCGGTGACATATTTGAGAACGTCACCTTTAAGCCTCTCCCAATGGTAGCTCTTCCTAACTGCATTGAGAGTCTTGGCATAGCCAGGATGTCCTGCGAAAGGGGAATCATGAGCTTCCTACAAAATCTTCTGCTTAAGTGACTGGCTTGTTGGTATACACAGCCTTGTTCTATAGTAGACAAGTCCACTATTAATAGAGAATTCATGATACTTAGCCTGCAACTTTTGGTTCTGATATTTGATAGAGATCTTCGTTAGCATTGTTTGGTAGGCCGGGTCATGGCATGCATCCTCTCTAGCTAACTCAAGTATTGGATTGTTTAGCATAGATACTTTTGTAGCTAGAGATCTAGCTGTTGATGGATTCTGCAGGATTAGAGAATTAAGGAATGCCTTGCGACTAAGTGCATCAGCAACTACATTTTCTTTCCTTGGTCAGTACTTGATTTCAAAGTCATACTCCTCCAGTACTTCTATCCACCGACGTTGCCTCATGTTGAGCTTGTTCTGGGTAAAGATCCACTTGAGACTCTTATGGTCAGTTACTAGTGTAAACTTGTTACCCAATAGGTAGTGTCTCCAAAGCTTTAGAGCATGGATGACAGCTAGCAATTCCAGATCATGGGTAGCATAATTCTTCTCATGACTCTTTAGTTTCCTTGAAGACTATGCTACAGGATGACCTTCCTGCATGAGTATACATCCCAAGGCAAGTATGCTAGCATCAGTTACTACCTCGAACTCCGTATTGAGGTTTGGAAGTTTTAGGATAGGTGCTGATACCAAACTTTGCTTCAATCTGTCGAAGCTATTTTCTTCGGGAGTTGACCATGCAATGGAAGTTTGCTTCTTCAGTAAGTCCGTCAAAGGTGCTGTAATCAAAGCATAGTTTTTGATGAAGACCCTATACCATCTTGTCAATCCAAGAAAGCTGCGTATCTCTTTGACAGATGTTGGTATTGGCCATTCTAGCACATCTCTGACCTTGGCTGGGTCCACTGAGATTCCTTCTGCTGATACTATGAATCCTAGATATTCAATTTGACGTTTGAAGAATGCACACTTCTTCATCTTAGCATACAGCTTATGTAACCTCATTGTTTCAAGGAAAATCCGAAGTTGGGATTCATGATATTCCTCCTATTTGGAATAGACTAAAGTATCGTGAAGAAGACAAGCACGAAATAATCAAGATACGGCCTAAAAATACCTGCATTAACCTGTTGAAGGTGGCAGGGGCATTCATAAGCCCAAATGACATAACTAGGGATTCAAAGTGCCCATATCTTGTATTAAAGGCCGTCTTGGGGATATCTTCTTCCTTGATCCTTATCTGATAGTAACTCGACCTGAGATCAATCTTGGAGAAGATCTTTGCACCCTGAAGGCGATTAAGAAGCTCATCTATTCTAGGAATAGGGTACTTGTTCTTGACCATTGATTGATTCAACCCTCGGTAATCAATACATAGTCGAAGTGTCCCATCTTTCTTTTTCTGGAATAGTACTGGAGCTCCCCACGGTGAACTACTAGGACGGATGTAACCCTATTCTAGCAGTTGCTTGAGTTGTTCCTTCAGCTCAATTGCTTCCGGTATAGACATTCTATAAGGTCTTTTTGCAATTGGCGCAGCTCCGGGTGCTAGCTTAATCTCATGATCCACTTCTCTTTGAGACAAGAGTTTTGTCAACTCTTCAGGGAATACATCCGCATATTCCTTTAGCCAAGAAGGTCCTTCACTAGACTCTTGCTTCTGATCTAACTTGTTGAGTTTGATCAAGTAGACATGTAATCCTTTTCTGACTCCTTTTATGATCCGAGATACTTTGGCCAATTGGATTCTTGGCACTCCAGCCTCACCATGAGCTGTGACTAATTCCCTTTCAGAGTTCTGAAAGGAAACTTGACCCTTTCCACAGTGAATGTGGACGTCATTAGGCTTAAGCCAATCCATTTCGAGTAGGCACTCATGGATACCTAAATTTATAACTCTGAATTTGACCAAAGTCTTCTTTCCTCCCAGAAAGAATTCCACCTTAGCAGTTTGCCTGGTACAAGTAACCTCACGACCATTTGCCAATTCCACAAGCAAGGTAGGTGCTTCTACTGTGGCTATTCCTAATCTTTTTGCACAAGATGGTGAGATAAAGGAATGTGTACTACCACAATCAATCAAGGTCTTGAAACTTTTACCTTGATAGTCTGACGGTGTCTGAATCACCGAGAACTGGCGATTCGGCCTTTTCTTGTGTAGAGCGGCATGGATTGTCGCCCTTTCAAACTCTACTTCCATGGTTCGATCTTCTTCTTCTTCTTCTTCTTCTTCTTACATTTGCCTATTGGCAACGCAGGCGGTTCTTCCTCTGCCTTGGGTAGTGGCTCCTTGACCACGGCCCATTCCTTGGAAAGATGCTTGGCAATGTCCTCCACCAAGCTTGGAACATTGTCTCTTGAAATGACCAGACTCGTTGCAGTGGAAACAACGGAGGTTTCGGCCATTGCTTTGAGTAGGAACAAAGTTGTTGACGTTATTAGTCCTTGCTTTCTTTCTTTGTCCCTGATTATGACCTTGAACTCTCTTCATTTGAGGTCTGAATGTGCCTCTATTCGGGTCATTATAAGACCAAGTTTTGTTACCCCTTGGTCTAGACTGCACCTCCTGAATTATAGGCGTAGCTCGAATGAGTGCGTCTTGAAGATCTGATGGACGCATAGATTCGAGACGGGTATTTACTGGCGGATTTAAACTAGCACAAAATTTGGACACCTGCTGTGTCATCTCCATCTGCGAATCATACTTAAGAAGTGAGACAAATTTGGAATAGTATGCGTCAAGAGTGAGTCCCAGCTATTTTAGCTCGTAGAACTCATTCATTTTCTGCGTGTGATATGAAGGTGGTAAGTATCTTCCCTGCACGGCTTTCTTCAGCTTCTCCCAGGTAACGGATCCCTCTGTGATCCCTTGATCCGTGCACCATTGCTTCCACCAAAGCCTAGCTTCGCCGGTGAGCTTCACCTTGGCAAGCATAGCCTGATCGGCGGGTGCAGTACCGGTTGCTTTGAAGTAATCCTCCATGGATTCAATCCAAATTTCAGCATCTGCTTGGACGGACCTGCCTCTCCCATCAAATTCGGGTGGCTTAATCTGCTTGAGAAGAAACTTCTTCTCCTGGATTATAGTAGTACTTGATGTAGGAGGTGAACTAGGAACCTGTACCTCGGGTTGTGCCTGGATAAAGGTTTTTTAATGTTATTACATAATAATCGTTATTGATTTATATTACACCTCCATTTCTGTTATCACGCAAGCAATGTAACTACTTAACTTTTTATCAATTCTTATGCACAATCAGACATTGATAAAAAGAAGTTTTATTTGTATATATATGGGCATAGTCCTTTCGGAATACAACATTTCTTGTGATAATAATCCAACTGTTACTTTTAGTTTAGGGAGAACAACGTCGTATTACATTTATCTACAGGAACTATATAATAGTATGGTTTCCGGTCATGGATCTTCAGGAATCGGTAAGTCATTGGAAGTTCAGGGTATCCTTTCCTTTGGAACCCATTCTTTTCATGGTGCCCCAACACTTTAATCGTGTCGACGGGGATTACAAGGGTTACTTCCTCATATACATATGAGTTCATCTCAACCCTCCAACCTCGAATATGTAAAGTTGAGTTTACGTGAGCTTCCACAAAAATAAACAACTTCACGACTTTTAGGTCTTCCAACCACTTGATCCTCTTTAGGTTGGTTTGTAGACAAGCAAACCGGTGGGTGGCTATATAGTAGATTCCTGAGGCACCGGTCCATCTTCGTTCCATGTACAAAGGCGATGGATTATAGATTTTCTCTAGGATGTTCATCATCTCAACCCTTTGTTAATAATGCGGAGAATGCATTGCAGTCATAAACATGACGCGGAATACCAAGAACTTGTTCCATGCTTCGTAATTCTGCAAGACAGCATTGCTGGGTGGAAAAGAAAGGGGAAAAAAGGGTGTGTAAGACCTTCAAGAGGCTATTTTGGGTGAGAAGGGGAAAGGCCTTAAAAGAGGCACATGAGGGAATTGTATATGGGGGAAATAAGGGTTAAAGATACCATATGAAGACCCTTTTAGGAATTTTGGGGGGAAAGGGGCTTATAGAGCCTTAGGAGGAAATTTGGGGGGGGGGGAGGAAATAAGACCTTTAAGGTCAACTTTTATTGGGGGGAAAAGGGGGCTTATGAAGCTCTTTTAGAAGCTTCTAGAAGCTTCTACATGTGGTAGGGGGTACAGTCGACAGCTGGCCTTCAAAGCTTGTGTAGGGCTTCAGCGGCGGCAGGGCGAACTCCTTTGGCGGCGCCCTATCTACGCTGCTGCTGCAGCTCTCGGTCTCTTCCCGTGCAAAGACCACCTCTCTCTCTTTCGCCCAGCGTCACGGCAACAAAAATTCGACAACCTCAATCTCTTCCTCACGAGTCTCTACACTCACACTCTCTGAAGTTTGATGGCATCCCCCCCCTGAATTGTTCATGGCAGCACTCAGCCGTCCTCCCCCTTGCAACCCCCCCTATTTTCTATACATAAGGGGAGGGGGATTCTCCCTCCCTTGCGTGTCGTCGCACATGGCTAGGAGACTAGGCAAGCTCTAGCAAGGAGCTAGAAGCTTCTACATGCAGCAGGGGGATATAGTTGACAACCGGCCTTCAAAGGTGGCGTAGGGCTTTGGCGGCAGGGCGAACTACTTTGGCGGCGCCCTATCTACGCTGCTTTTGCAGCTCCCGGTCTCTTCCCGCGCGAAGACCACCTCTCTCTCTTTCGCCCAGCGTCACGGCAGCCACAATTCGATGACCTCAATCTCTTCCTCACGAGTCTCTACACTCACACTCTCTGAATTTTGATGGCGTCCCCCCCCTGAATTGTTCATGGCAGCGCTCAGCCATCCTCCCCCTTGCACCCCCCCTAGTTTATATAGGTAAGGGGAGGGGGATCCTCTCTCCCTTGCATGTCTTCGTGCATGGCTAGGAGACTAGGCAAGCTCCAGCAAGGAGCTTGCCTTTCTTGCTATTCCCCTCTTCCTCCAACTCGACAGTTGGCTGGAGGAGAGGGGAAAAAACATTGCCTTTATTTTTAATTTTTTTAAATCCCTATGCCCTATTAGAAGTATTTAACGCGTGAAAGGAGGAAAATAAAATTAGAACGTTACAAAAAAATCCCTACAGAGGGTAGCACAGAAAGAATCTCCCAAATCAAATAGCCAACATTAAGCAAAAGTGGATGATACATCAATCAAATGACTAGAATCGAGAGAAGAACATGCCAAGTTATAATCATAATCAAACTAAGGCTTTAACGTATTTATCTCCTTAATTTTCATTCTAGGTCAGAAGGAAGAATGCTACAATCTTAAGATCTATCCTACACTTTTTCCTTGCCTTTATCCTTGTGCTTATCATCCCCCAATGATCTTATGGCCATGTGGCCTAATATAACCTAGCTTCCCATAATAATGACATGTAAGGGAGGCCTTATGACCATGTGACTTACTATGAGACCGCCTACGAGACATAAGACCTCCTTGAGTCTGGTACCACGATAGTCATTACCACTCTTATCATCATGTCTACTCCTAAAAATCAATGCGTGAGAAGTATGGGTTTTATCCACATTGATTCTATTTATATCCTCTATGAGTAAGACACCATCAACATCTTGGAGTTTGAAACCATCCTAAGGCATGTTAGCACACATGGTAGTACAAAAAGTATCCCATGACAAGAAAAATGTCCCTTTTAACTCAATGCTTTATGAAGTAAACCAGTCAAAAATTGAGTGAAACTCATTCAAATGTATAGACACACTAGTAGTTTCCTTCAAGCAAAGGTTGATAAGCTATTTCAACCAATACATTTGTGAAGTAGGACTTTGATTATTAGAAATAATGCATATATTTTTGGATAACTACCAAACATTATCCTTAGATGCCATAACATTGAAATAAACTTTTTTAGACAATGCTAGTATAAGGGTGGGTTTACATATCTCCTCTAGCTCATCTCAAGCATCTTGATCCTTGCCTTTGGGCTTTAAGCTCTTTGTTTTCAATGGTCTAATCTACTTCTCATGAACCAATATATACCATATCTACATCTTCCAATATGTGAAATTTGTGCCATAAAGATTTTCAAGGTGAAAATGACACTATTGTTTGAAGGACTAGCCATAATGATAATATACCAATGCAAATTATAAAATAATGGGATGTTTTAAATGAGTGCAAATCAGCCCCCAAAGCTCATCCAAAAACAAGAAAAAAAAAGGATGGAATACCAAAATATAGAGCTGTCCACCAATTTCAAGCAATAGACTACCAAAGTACAATGACTTCTCTTAAAGATAATGTTGAAAATTGTAATTAGAGCAATGCTGAAATAAAAATAGTAGTATATGCCAATCCAAATATAGGTGAACAACCAATAAATTAAGCTCTCACTAGGAAGGATATCTACATAGCAATTGGGATATAAAGAATGCAACTAGTTGTGGCTAAACACAAACAATCAGTGTACCAAAGATTGTCACAAACTCACAAAGTGTCACTAAACCATATATCCCATAAGCATATACATCGTTGAGAAACTTGAGATAGAGGTAAATGCATGTGGCCAAAGCATACAAAATCAAATAAGCCCACAAGTTGAGGTCACTACGTCCAATAGCATACAAGAGAATATATACATGAACCAAGAGTCCCATTGTCTCAAAGAATCAAGCTCAATTGCATAAAGAATCCAAAGCTCTAATGTCAATATCAAATAGATCCCATTGAAGTGAATTTGAATGCCAAATGAAGAATACAAGCTCAAGACATTAAGTACTTGACCATCCAGAAGCCAATATACATCTGGGAACATGAAATCGAAGTTATCAAACCTATAATGGCAATGAATTAAGTAACTAAAGCATAAAATCAAAGCTCCAATTACATTAAATGTAGCTCAAGTCCAAGTGCCAAAGCATATCATAACCATATCTAAGCTCATGCATCAATGCTAGACATGACCGTACACATGTAGTATATCAATACAATATGTAGAATTGAAGTGTGTAAAGTTATTGTTAACATCATTTGGGCACCAAAATAGTATCACCGAAGCATCAAAGGATACATAGTGGAGCTCACTGTTTTCTCTCCAAACCAAAACTATTCTATAATGTGTAAAACGGAGATTTCAAAATTGCACAAAATCAACTCTATCACAACTTATATCTATAGCTTCCCTTGTGCTCTTTATTTCTAGCTATAGAACATTTGAATTTGATATTATATGCAAAAGATATGGCTAAAATACAAAAGTGTTATGAAGCTATTATAGCTATCCAGGACTTCTCCAGCATGCTCTATATCCACTCAGAATGGATAGAATGGCAACTTCTCAGCTTATTAAGCACTCAACAAGTAAAGAGAAAATTTCCACTTGTAGAACCCATAGATAAATAGGAGCTTTCCCAATCTGAATTTGTATAACCCAAAAGTTGAAGTGAATGTAGAGAATCAGAGTTTTATGGGTGCCAATAAACCAACCCAAAATATTTATTGCCTTTCAAATACATCAAAACCTGTTGAGCTACAGTCCAATGTTTAAGACATGGAGAACTAAGATGTTGTCCAAGAAAACTTGCATTAAAAAGAATGTTAGGGTGAGAATTCAAGCCAAAAAATTGAAGACATTGAACAATATTAGTATAAGATTGATGTAATGCTAATTTTCCATCATTCTACAAAAAGTGAGAGTTTTTGGTAGAGCTCGCAAGACAAGGAGTACTAGCAGGATGTGTATAGAACCCAAATCAAACTTCTGAATAATATTTTCAATGAACTTTCTTGGACGTAGTAATAAAAAACCCTTTTCTCGATAGCGTTGAATCTTAATACCAAGACATGAGTGTATGTCTCTAAGTTTGACCATGTCAAACGTAGCAGATAAAACCTTCTTTACTTGTTGAAGGAAGTTGAGATTGTTAGAAAAATGTATAGTATCATCCGCATATAGAGTAAGAATATATTTTTTTAATTGCAGCTATTGACATATAAGTTAGGATCTGAATAGAAAGAGATAAAACCTTGTTTTGTATGGAAGAGATCAATCTTTTGATACCAAGCTCATGAAGATTGTTTGAGACCGAGTTGAGACCATAGAGTGTCTGATGAAGTCTGAAAGCAATATTTTCCTTATGTTTGACTACAAATCCCTCTAATTGCTCCATATATATCTCTTCCTGTAAATTGCCATTAAGAAAAGAAGTTCTTACATCCATTTTTCGAACCTCAAAATAAAACTCAATAGCATCAAAAAGTGAGAAAGTTTCTTGATAATCAACTCCTATAATTTGTGAGAAACCTTTGGCAACAACTAGCCTTTCTTTGAATTTGTATGAGGATAACTTTTAAACCACGAGGATCAAGTTTTCTACGAGTCTCCTTGGGTACATGACTATAGGCAATACATCCAAAAGTTTGAGAATATGAAACATCCAAGCAAGGCATATCTATATTTGAACATATCTGCAATCTAAATGATGATCAATGATGATTGAGTAAACTTTTTATATGCTTAAAATTCATAACATAAGCTGCTCATAACAAGCACAATACATCAAATTTAAGCATAAAAAGAACATGAATCAAGAATTGAAGAGATACGACATAGATGTACTTCTTGATTGTCTTATTCAAGGAAGCGGTTATAGTCAATCCTGATAGCTCTAATACCATATTAAGATGTAGAGCTATGAGAGGGGGAGAAGAGACATACTATGTACACTCCCAAAGACTATCTCATATTGATCACAATCTATATAGATGAGACATAGTCTAGATAGGGTGAGCTATATATAGCTTCAACAGAGGAGAAACACAATTTCACAAAAATCTAAGCACATTGGAAATCTCCTTGCCTGATTTCAAGTATCTTGAAAACAAGCCTATCTCTACTCTAGTTGAGATCTTCAACTAACTTGCTTTTCTCTTGCTATGCACCTATTCATTATGAATGTATGTATGCTACTAAATCCTAACCTAACAATTGGATAATTTTTGGTTAATTGAAGAGTGAGTGCTAGTCTATGATATTGATTGCAGAAGAACTTATCAAATAAGAACTTATTGAATAATGTGTTATCATCTACTATGCAATACCACTCTAGCTCTCAAATTCTTTGTGTCACTTAGTTTCATTGCTAAGTTGTATATCATTTACTCAGTTCACAATTATCTCTTTTCTATTACTTTTGTTGTGCTTTTTTGTATTTATTTCACTTTGTCTAAGTTATTGTGTTTTAGTCACGTTTATGCATTTTAAGTTTTCTCAAAAGCCCCCTCTCCCTCTCCTTCCATTTATCAATTAAACTCCAAACATTGAACTTTATTGAAGGTGGACATACTATTCACTACATCATTTGTTGAAAACTAGGAGTGTAATGCAGAGGGCAACACTTTCTTATGGATTTGGATCACCATCCCCCTTATTTGTACTCCAACTATGAAAGGACAGACTTCTTTCACATGCTATTGTAATCTCCATATTTCATTGCAGTGACACAAAAAAACTTAGTATAAAATTTGGATTTACATTTGATACAAGTAAGCTTGGATCTATACTTACACAATTCCAAATGAACATGTTGCATATATTAGTCGATGATGTTGCACATCCATCCAAAGAAAACAAAACCTCCTCTACACCAAATGATGTGACCATCCTCTCAATATCACAAGTGACACCATACATCCATATAATTCGGTCTGCGCTCAACTTCTTACAATGTGTGGCCTATAGTCCTTGTTAACTACAACATCCCTCCATGGCTTTCTACAAAGAAAGGACAACTCAACCTTAGCTTGCTCATTCCGTGCCGCAACAAAGTCAAGAATATGGATGTGTATCTTCATCCATTAGTCGATGAGCTTAAGATTTTGTGGGAGGAGGGGGTCACCATGGAAGATATGAGCAAGTGCGATGGTCGACGGTCCACCAATATTCGAGCCATTCTCATGTGGACCATGCATGACTTTCCGGGATTCGAGGAGTGCTCAGGTAAGTAGGCTTCCGTTCTCGTTAGTAATATCTATCATAGCTCGTTCAAGTTTGTATTCATTGAATAGAGGTGTTGGGACAGTTCTGGTTACCTCAAGTTCTCATGCATGTCCATTGTGTGGGCCACATTTAGACTCACGAAGGTCACGAACCATGAAGAAGATGGTATATCAAGGATACATCACTTTCTTGTCGGAGAGTCATGAACTGAGGGAAGGTTTTCTTGGATAACCTTTAGAACAAATGAAAGCCCAAAGCTAGTACAAGCAAAAAATGGTCCACATGGAGACACATCCAAATGAAATGTGACGATTCTCAGTTATCTACAAGTTGCCGTATTGGAGCCACTTACAGATTGACCACTTGTTGGATCCCATGCATATTTTCAAGAATGTGGGCAGCTTACTATGGAACCACATCACAGCAAAGAGAGACATTGCAGGGGCACAAATGGATTTGAAGGAGGTAGGCAAGATGGAGGTGCTTTGGCCACACTCGAGTGCTGATGGTTGCTTGTAGCTACCTCACACTCCTTGGGTTTTTTTCACTAAAGAAGAGCACCTATTGAAGAAAATTATCAAGTCCATCCGCACTCCGACTGGTATGATGCGTTCTCTCAGGTCTACATTTTCTAAAGACGACCAATTATCAAGGCTAAAATCCCATGATTGGCATAAGATTTGCCAGTTTTGTACTACGAATGGAAATACGTGAGGCGATTTACAGGTTGTAAAATTTAGTACAATGGATCTCACAGAAGGAGATCAAGACATTCTCTATTGAATCTGTAAGGTGGGGAGCAATGGACTTCGAGAAGCTATTATATGTATATCCTCTACATCACGTGTGTTCAAGGCCCATTTATAAAATATCCTTATCTATGAATTTTTCCTAAATAAAACATAACCATTTTCTATTCAATCTATAAATAACCCCTTTATATTACACCCTTCTGTATGTAAAAAATGTATAAAAATAATATTTTAAAAATACCTTATTTTGAATCCACGTGATGCACACATATATTCATGAGTAACTTACCCGAGGCAATGGAGATGGTTTGTCTCTTTGAGAAGTACCTGCCCACCAGCATTCTCACGATACAAACCCACCTTTTGGTGCATCTTCTAGATGAAGTGGAGATTGCTAGACCTATCCATATGCGATGGATGTTTCTCTTGGAGCACTTCTTGAAAACTCTAAAAATCTTTGTGTGACAACGAGCTTGGACAAAAGGTAGCATGGCTGAAGGTTGGTTGGTATTTGAGATGTTAGTGCATATTTCACAGTGGCTACCAATGGTGGATTCAAACAACAGTATGCTATGTTCGATGAAGGACAATGATAGACTGACCGGAGATGTGGTGGTTGAAAATGGGGTGGAAAAAGAATGGATACTACAATGGAAAAGAAAGTGTATCGTTTTTGTATGTTGCACCATGCCTCCATGGAGATGTGGCTTGCTAGCTACGAGCAAGCCACGAAAGATCGGGAAGAAGTGCGATCTGAATTTCAACATAGTATGCACCATCGACTGATTCAATATACCGAGGGCATGGAGGAGATGCCGCGGTTTATGTCAACATGATGGTTGCATGTATCTTTGAGCACATCATCTCGTGAAGGGGGGAAGGTCTCAACTGAGGAGTGGGAATTCTTGAGGAGATGTAGTCCAAAGGCGATGACGTATTTAGAGTTTGTCATATCTAGATTTTATATGTGACAACTAATTGAATGTTTCAATGTACAATACAAATATATAGTGCGGCATGGTTGTGCGGATAGTATTTCTGCGTGGAGCGTATCAATAAAATGCACTCCACAACAAATTGTGATATTATGGCAAAGTTCAAGCAAGAGAGCCAATGACAAGCAATGGATCCAAACACCATTATAGATGAGATGGAGTATTTTGGAAACTTGCAAAGTATTATCACGTGGATTACCATGGCTTATCCATGATCCTATTCGATGTGCAATGGTTCAAAGTGGTACTTGAAGGAGCTGGGGCAACAATTCGACAAGGTCTATCTGGATTTATCAAAATAGATTCCAAAAATAGATGGACGGATTTGTGTGATATGTTTGTATTGCCGGTCCATTGTGAATAGGTGCATGAACTCATGCTCTTTTTAATTTTATTATGACATGGTAGATGTCACAAAAGTTAAATCTCTATTGTATGTGATTTTGAGCATGTATTTTTCTATCCAAACCCCCCACAACCTCAATGGTGGTATGTTGTACCTTTAGCTCCCCAAAGTGCGAGCATATATGATCAAAAGCATTGTTCTAGCGTAGATGAGGATAGTATGCAAATAGAGGGGTCGATATGGAAAGGGGTGGAGGCCACCAAAAGCTTGTAGCATGTAGAGGAACCAGAATTGGGTAACAATGACGGAAATATAGGAGTCCAAGAATTCTTTGAGAATGAGGTTGACTCATCATTTTGTGGTGACCTATCTATCGACCTTCCAGTGTATGCAGAGTTGTGTTAAGAGAATGATATAGGACCATAGGGTACTTCATACTTGGAGTATCCACCTACTCAATTTATTGTGATGAATGACTTATAAGGGTACATAAGATATGTTTTTTAAGTAAGATTATTTTTTGAAGATTTATATTACCGTATTTTTCTTGATTTATATTGATTATGCTAACATCAATTTTTGTCTATGCAGGTGACCTTTGTGGATATTTGGATCTGCACAATGAGTTGAGGGATGAGCAATGAGGAGCTACAGGAGATATTCACATGTATGTCTCTAGATCAGATGGCTCGATTTAGAGATATGGCGGACTAGGAGCTATCTTGGACACCATCAGGCTATTCTGTTAGATCTACTTTGGTGTGCTCTGATGCTTTAGTTTCCAGTAGAAAAGGTCGACGCTTCAGACTTGGGCCGGATGGAGGGAGTGGTTTTGAGGGATGCTGCAGAGACGGGGATGCAGTGAGTCCACAGTCGAGCTCAGGATATAGGTGGTATTCCTCACTCGCGTGAAGGTTTGAGATAGGGTGGCTCAAGTGGTTGTTGTGGAGGTACCTACACAGTGTCTCCGTCTCGTTGTTCTACTGGAGTTACATCACCTCTGCGATTTGTCACACATGTGGGGATGTCTACTCTAGTCATAGCTTTGGCTTAGTCATCCGCAGGTGGCACCCCTATGGGTTCTACTCCGATACTACCCCCGTAGGTACACTAGATGTACAAGGGTCTCCTGGATATGCCCAGGAGGTGGGAGAGGATACATCTGAAGCATACCCTAGAGGGGTATGGATACCTTGTAGATGATAGAACAAGAGCGCAAGAGCCATCATCATGAATGATGAGGGGAGGAGGGTGATGGCTCGTATGAGAGAGTTGTGCCAACAAGTTTTTCGGCACAATATCTTGGATCATTGGAAAACCATAGAGGAGGGAAGCAAGGACTACATAGTAGCATCCTTGCATGAGGAGTTTCTGGTACCCGCCGCAGCAGATAGGTTTTCCACAAGCTAGATGATGGAGTGCATGCATGCATATATGTCACACAGGCGATCGGACACAAGCAAGGCACTTAAGAGTGGGGCCTCAAAGCCCAAGTGGCTAGATGCAGATGGCTGGTGCCGACTCAAGGAGGAGGCTCAGATTCTCCAAGACGTTGGAGATAGCAGTGTGAGAGGCGGCAAGGGCAAGACTGGAGGCAGGAGTGTCTAGAGGACTTTGTAAGTTTTTCTTTTATTCTGCTTGCTTTTGTTTTTGCAATATCCCTTGTACTAACAATCGTGTTTCTAACAGTTGTATTTTGTTTTCTTTTTAGCACTCCATTACAAATCGTGATCCCACTGGCCTAGAGACTCGATATGCAAAGAGATATGGTCTCACTGCATTGATCGAGTGATTGTATGGACACGGCGGCCCAGTAAGTGACTCATCTTTCTTGTCCATAGTTACTAATTTTAATTAAAATGCATTATTGTATGGTGGATGTACGTGTAGTTGTTTCTTTTTTTGCAGAGTCCGTTCGATGCTCCTTTGCGATGGGACGAGCTTTCGGATGGTGAGGATATACAGCTTGCCCTTGGATCTGTGGAGTGCGCATCCTCTTCTTTTTTGGTCATGTGATTTATGTAGGCATTTTCTCTGCAGTATCGTATTATTATCCTTTGTATCTTGCCATGATTGTACCATCACTTTCATTACGCGATCTTGTATTTATTTTATGTATCAGTCTTATGGATTCAAGTACACTTTGCCTTCATGGAGACGAGCATTGTACACTTTACTGTAACTCTTTTTTATGGCCAAATAAAGCACATTAATGCTATTTGTGGCAGGTTTTTGCCCTACCACAAATTTTTTCCCATGTAATCATCGCTATTAGTGTTACAAATTTACTGCACACATCACTATTAGTGTCCCAAATAGTGTCACAAATCGTTGCTATATTAGCATCAATATGCAACACTGATAGCGGTAATAATAGCGATTGTTCTATGGCGTCGCTAATACCGAAGTTTTTTGCAACGGTGGGGGCAAATTTTTTATGAACATTTTTGTTGCTTTGAATGTCGATATGAGGCCTGTATCTTGTGCTAAGAGAAAGGGAGAAAGAGAGACAATAAGAGAGTAAGGGAGATAGAGATAGAGATAGAAATAAATAAAGAGATTGATAAAGCTTGAGTAAAAACCTCATTGAAGAGAGTGAAAACTTGGCTTGTGAGCATTGCCAAGTAGCTCATGAGGAAAGAGGAAACAATCTGTTTAGATCTTCTAAGTGAATACTCCAATGCTTTTTTCTCATCATTTTCTAATATCATCACTTTGCACATATATAAATGGTCTCATATTGTTTATAAATCATTAATTATTGCTATATCTTATTATCAAAACACGTATAATATATTTTATAGTGAGAGAGATAATATTAGTATTATTTATATTTGATATTTGTATCGTCAGGCATAAAGATAAGCATCAACATGGAAAACTAGCCAGCAAGCACCCCAAGTATGAAACTAGTAAAAGACATAATGGATGATCTATTAAATAGATAAGCAAGTAGTAAAATAATAACATTTTTAGTCTTACTTCTATTGTAGTAAAAATGAGAAATAATGAGGGTCTATACCTTGGAGATCAAGAAACATATCTCAATCAGTATGTCCCATGTCATTGCACTCAATGTAAGCAAGCAATTCACTAGAAACCTTGCTTGTCCATAGAGTAGATGTGATGATCTAGTGAGTTCCAACTAGAAGTCATTGATCAAGTGATCTTGAACTATAAGTTACCAATGAATAAAATGTGCATGATTTTTGCCTTTAGTGCGTTTACAATACAAGCCCATCTACTAGTACATCTTATTGATTATAGGATGGATGATGGAGCAGATGTTGTCTTATATATCCTATACATGGTCTGATGCAAACATCTAAACTAATAGGGATGCAATGAATTATACAAAAAAAAGATCAAGAAAAACGAATTTGCTATGATATCACAAACTTGGTATTACAAAAGTGTATATGTTACATGCAAAGGAACATTGAACTTCCAATTTGCACTCTTCAAATATAGATAAGGCTGCATGATGAAGCCTAAAGATGCTCAAAATCTAGAACCCTATTGCATCTACATTAAAAATATCATATATCAATGTAGTCTTATTACAGTTTTAAAAATGGTGTATTCATAAAGCAAGCCCGTAAGTAATTTTGTCCCTAAAGAAACAATGGCTAAGGCCAATGTAAAGAAACATATTATTCATTAAGAAATTTATCATGAAGGGATGCATGTGGGGGGAAGATTGGGGTGTGATTCTTCAATATACCTCTCTCTCTCTCACATGCACTTCGAGAGCATTTGGTGTGTAAAAGAATCTCTCTCTTTCTTTGTGTGTTCTCTATTTCATTGTGTGGCTTCTATGGATGAGGGTGAGGAAAAAGAGGGAGATGAGACAAACTTTCTTTGCTTTATGAGTGAGAGGTTAAATCTTAGTATATATTTTTCTCTGGTTCTATTCTCGGGAGATTTATTCCTTCAATGGACAATTTTTGGTGTACTAGTTGTCAAGGAACCAATCACTCATGGTGAAGCTATTGGAGTTGATCATCAAACCAATGGTAGGGCAAAATTGGATTTTTCCAAAAGCAGGGATTGAAAAAAAAATCAGGAAAAAGGCAACATCCGACTATTCAATGTCCATCACTTTCCTCACACCTCAAGTGGTGTGACTACAATGATCACTAAAGAATGTTTATTATAAGACATTGAACTATGTTTTCTATTTGTCAATAGAGCTTATCGTCATTTCTACCAATAGGGGCCATAGGCTATCAAACTGAGGCATTGAATTCTCTCTTCTTCAGCTCCTCTAATCAACTGTCAGAATTAGATAGATCTATTTGGCTTCATCAATTGCACTCCTCATGATTATCGTTCCATCAAAAGGCACAATGATTTATTTTCTTTCTTTGGCATCCATCATCATCATTCTTCAATCAGCAAACGGGCATCAACAACTATTTATTACAATAGAAAAAGTTCCACTTATGTCAATCATTTGCATAGCCTCAATCAATTACATATATATTCAATTGGAGCTATTCATAGAGAGTGTTTCTATGCAAAAGCATTCTCTACACACTATTGTTGAAGTATTCTCAATAGCATGAAGAAGATGGTATTCATTTAAGATTTTGGAGTGTGCAAGCACTACAACAGAAACGAGGCATAGACGCGCATGTTAGACGCGCAAAGTCGGGCGAGTCTATCATAGCCTCTGTAACATTCACGAATCTAAACCACGCATTCTGCATGCGAATCTCTTCTTAGGAGGCTAAAAGGTTAGGATAATGACAAATTTTTTTATTGATTATCCCTCTCTCCTCCAGCCGACTATTGTGCTGGAGGAGAAGGGAATAGTAATGGCCACCAAGCTGCTTGCTGGATGCCATGAGACGAACGAAGCATGCCGATGCCACGTGGGGGAGGGAGCTACCTCTCCCTCTCCCTATAAAAATCATGGCTATGGGAGCTTTGGAAGGGAGCTTTGGGAGCTTTGGCGCGCATGTTAGACCGTTGGTCGCTGTCGTGGAGTATGAGGGTTGATGCTGGCGTGCATGGGGGGAAAATCATGGCTTGAGCTGCCGTGCATTGGGGAAGGCCCACATCGACACCAGCTGAGAAGGGGAGTGTTGAAGAGGAGAGAGGACAACGGTCAGACTGCTGAGGTTGGCCGTGGAGCAAGAGAAGACGTTGCTGCTACCGTGAGAGGGAGAGGATGAGTGGAGACGCTAGGCAGTCGTGAAGGAGGAAGCAGAGAGCTGCCAGCTGCGTGGAGTGAGAAAGGAGGAAGCAGTTGACGTTGTGCTAAGGGCGTGGAGAGAGAGAGAAAAGGTTGCGATGCGAAGAGGCTGCTGCGCTATTGCCAAAGGGGGGAGGCTGTTGCGAGTCGGAGGATCACCACTACTGCCTACGAATCAGCTGCCACTTTACGGGTTGAAGCCACCATCGTTGTCATCAGATTGCTCCCCCCCAATCATTTCGCTGATCCGCGTTCTCCTGGGGAAGTAGAAGCTTCCTAAAGCTTGGGAAGCTTATAAAAAAAAAACAAGGCCTAAGACCTTGTGCACACGGGGTCTATTCCGGGGGTTAAAAGGCCTCCCTTAAAGCCCATTTTCCATAGGCTTATTTCCCGCAGCTTCATTCGCAAGAGCCCTTTTCCGCAAATCCCCTTGCAAAGCTCCAAATCCCATACACCCAAATCCCGTAGGCCCAAGTCTCACAAGCCCGGCCTTTTAAAGATCCGAAGTTCTGTGAAGGTATCTCCTGCGTACGAGGGAGAAGGGCGAGATCTTGAGGCTGCGTACCAAGGCGAGCAAATTCACCGATCGCGTAAGGGCAAAGGCAACCCAGAAGTCTGTAATTATGTCATGATGGCCCCCAAGAAGTCGCAAGCCACGCGTGCGGGAGGATCTTCTCCTAGTATTTATGTGGATATTTCTCGGAGTCCACAAGTCCAGGTTTTATCTATTTGGATTCCACACAAAAGTATTGAATTAGTCACAATAACTTCATGGATTAGGAAGCACTCATGCATGTTCAAATTCAACTAGTCAAGTTAAATGCAATTGGAAAATGAAATGGCTATTTGAACATTTACTAGAATTAGCTCAAGTTATGAAAATTGGTCATTGGTACATTCAATGGAATGAATGAAAAGAACATAAGGTGTCTATGCATTTTTAGGACCTTACCAGTAAGTTTCCTTTTGTGTATTCAAAAGTGACAAGCCTAGGACAACTGTTGCCTCATTACAAGGTTGAAATTATTGAGGTACACCTTTTACTAGGCATGGAAAGATTAATGGCATGTCACATTTTTAGATAAATCTTCTTGGTAATGATTCATTAAGGAAGTCGTTATCACCCGTAGGAAATAGCAAAGCATGGAAATAATTCTAAGGGCTGCATTAAATAGGTTAACTCTAGCTTCAATTGGCATGAATCTCATTTAACTACGTGTAGTTAGGAAAGGATTGCATGTTGCACATTCATCGTACGTAAGAATTTCATTCATCAAGAGATGTAGTTAGGGAAAGGTTGCATGGTTCATTAAGCATGAAATCTTAAAAAGCTTAGAAAAAGAATTGTGAGCATGATTCGTGAATGCAAGTCCTAGTAGGATCAATGGAAATTATGCCGAAATTTAACATGCCTTTTGGCCTTAACAAGAAAAGTTAGGGATTGTGAATCTAGTCGTACGTAGAAGCAATGAATCGTGTGCTTACGTAAATTGTGACAAAATGCAACTAGTTTTCCCCTTTTAGATCAAGTAAACATCTCTAGGAATGCTTCGTCCTTATCGCAAGACAAGTAAACTCGAATACCTAAATCACTTAAACCGCAAAGTATTCGCATAGGATGGTTCAATCGATACAATAAATACTCCAAGTGCTAACTAGGGTTTAGCACGTTAAGGACTTGACCTAGTTTTGCACTTGTTGCCAAGTCGAAACCCTCATACCCAAAGGTCCTACCCACATTCACGGAACGTAGGGACAATTGGACGGGCTTGCAAGAAACGATCTAGGGTTTCTACCCTAAGGATCACTCGGCGTTCAAATGATGAAACTCGAATTGAGTTGGAACCCCTAGGACCAAACGTTGTCGGTCTAGTGTAATTAGGAATGGGTTGGGTAAGAAGACACCCTAAACCCTGCTTCTCGTCTGGAGATAATTCTGTGACTAGAAAACGCCGTTCAATGGATGAAATGATCCCATGGAATATATGCGACACTTGTGCAATAAGTTGCAACGTCGCATAGACTTGTGGTTTGTTCACAAGAGAGTTTTGCCATTTCTTGGAATGAGGTTGGCAAGTTCTTGCGCAAGTTTAACTTGCAAGAGGATGAGTAGTCATCCTGTTACATCACCTTTCTTGGGGAAAAATTACCAAGTAAAGGGAAGTTAGGTATTTGCTTGGAAGAAAATGATCAATCAATAAATTAAAGCGACATGGTCGCTAGGATTTACTGTTAATAAAACCTAAGGTATTGGTTAAGTTGGGTTAACAGGGTATGGCCCTAACCCAAGGACAAAAGGGTGAACAAACAAAACCTTGGGGATCTTGCCAAGTCGCAATTGATCCCGGATCGAATGCTGGATGCATTCGGAGAGAAGGATTCACTCCTTAACAGTTGGTCAAATAAACGACCACTGGAATTGATTGTGCTTGTAACAGTTTAGAAAGCACTGTTTGCATTGTTTGCTCAAAGAACTAAAGGATGAAATGATATCTAATGCTTCAGGTTGAAGGCTTGAAGGGAGAGGCAGCTTCAGTTACCCCCGACTGCCTGCCTGACCCTAACCAAGGGGGTTGTTGACCGCGCCGGGAACATGGACCGAACCCGCCGCGAGAGGTCTTTCCGTTGAGCTCTACTTGGAGCAGGAGGACGCTTGGGTGCCAGGGGGGCTCTGGCCGTAAATCCCTCGAATTCCGGGTCTTGCACAAGAGGCTAACGTGACTCGGGATTGGATCTCGAAGCCCGCATACTAGTTTACGGGCGGAAGCTTGGTATAGTGATCCCTGGGAATCACTGGATAGCCTTTGGGCAGATTATGGACAAGCCTACGGGGGGAACTCCTTGTATTTCAAAGATAAAATGATGAAATGTTAAAAGAACTTGCTTGATATTGTTTTTCTATGTCACGTGATAAGATTACGTGTAGGAACCAGTGCTTAACAGGGTTAATTAATGAAGTTGATTGTTATATGTCAAATTAATGTGTTAGATAATTACATAACTAAAACAAACCGAGGAAAGTGCGGAGGATAGGCCATGGGTCCGTCCTACGGTTGGGTGGTCCCGGTTAGCCGGGAACTTTTCTCAAAAATCTCGAAGAACAGCAGGATGATCGTCATCATCAAAACGAATAACGAGAGCGATGACCTAGAGTTACGTCTTACCCGATTTACGCTGTTTTAGGGGAACGGAATGGGACTATGCCTTATGGCAGAGAGGTTGAGCCTTGCATCCCTCTCGTTTCCCATTCTCCTTGAACCAAGTGCAGCGTGAATCCGCTTCGGACCTGACGTTCTGCGTAAAGTAGTTCACTCGGGTCTGACGGTAGTTGCTGTTAGCTAATGACCAAATCAGGAAAACCCTAATTCTGGTCGATCCTAAGTGGGAACGGCCAGGATACTTCCGCTATGTGGCAGACGCGGGAAGACCTAGATCGCAAAACCCGTAACATTCCATGGGAGTGTCGGGTGGAGTTTTCTAGACATCCTTTCTGATGGACTGTTAAGACGTGTCCTGGACGATACTAGCAGACACGTTACAGCCTCTGTAAGTGCGTGTGAACGTGTGTGTAAATAGACGCGAATTGTGCGTCTATATATCCGCGCAAATAGACGCTAATATAGACGCGCCAGCAGATGCACAATTATTTAACCACCTAAAATTGCAATTCACATAATTAAAAATCCAAATTTAATTATTATTTAACCACCTGAAATTGATTCTTGAGCATGCACGTGTGCGCATGATAAAAACCATAGAATTAAGAATACACATTGAATCATTGAATTAAAAAAATAGAGTTAATAATTACTCGAAGTACCATTGGCATCCTCGAAGTGAGCAAGGACACCACAATCTTGGGTATTTCTGTTTTCATCTATACGTTGAGTTCGAAAATGTTTACCCTCACACCAAAGTGCATTGAATAATGTGCACTAGTCGTAAAAGATAAAAGATTAAACTAGACATGCTGGACCCTCACGAGGTGTTCAAATAACTAGACATGCTGAATGCTCATGAGGTGTCTGTAGCAAAATATACTGGGTAGATGAAAGAGCCCTTAAGCTATGGTACACTTACTTGCTCAGCATTACTCCTACTCTAGACTTGGATAAAAGTGCCAGTGAAGACTCGAGTGTTTTATGGCTCGAGACTCAATCTATGAATAACACCATATTGGGGAATATGGGAATTTCCCATAAGTTTGGGACACTTGGTCAAATCTTTGGATTTGTCATAGCTTGAACACTATAACTCCAAATTGAGCGCTCTATAGCTCAATAGATTCCATTTTTCAAGCGCTTTCCAATGATAGGTCACATCATATGGTTTTGAGAAATTTATGGCCATGTTATCCGGATGCCACCTTTTTAGTATTCAAAAAATGGGAATTGGGAGATTCCCAAACTCACTAATATTGTGTTGAATGGAAAAACATCACGTCCACATCTAGGTTCTATCCCACCCTTCAAGTTCAAAAAGGGCATGGGTTTGGAATCCCTAGCTTTTTTAAAAGCAAGCCAAAACCATTGAATAGTTTAATGGAAGGCCCTCCCTTTTCCATTTTGAAAATGTTGAGAACGTTCCCAATTCAAAGTGGGAGACCATCAAACGGCATTTTAATGGCATAGATCCAGAGTTCATACACTCTAGATATTTTTCATCATGCTTTAGGCAGAGGTGGCTATGTTTATAACCTTCTAGTAGATGGAAGAAGGTTGATCCTTCCCCCTGCTCGCATGACAATCTTTGAGGTGCTTCCGAAAACAAAGAAGTATTGGCCCCCATGGGATCCGAGAGAGAAGCTGAATTACATAAACACACGGGGTGCCCCTAGCACTATATGTGGATTGATCAGAAAAATATTTTCTTCCCACAAAGAAAGCAAGATACCTTCTTATCTTCAACATGAGATTGTCCTGGCATGCAAAATATGGAACTTGGTTTGGGTCAGCCCAGGCCAAGCTGCCCCACTTGAACCCCATGAGATTGAGCTGGTGCTTGAATATGATCGTGACCACACTTGAGGCTGCTCTACCCTTTCAGATCGGTATGATGCATTGGGCAACTCATGTTAGGTCAATACTATTGCGTACAGTCTTTCTCCACTGAAAGAATTATATCCGCAAGGTTTAACAGTTCTGTCCTTATTCTTGAGCCTTGGTGGGAAATAAGTGGCATTGCACAAATTGGGTATAATTTTGAAGGCTGTTGTTATTGTGGAGATAAATGATAAATGTAAAAACATAATATCTAGCTAGTGGAACAAAACCTTCCAAACATGCCGATTTCAAATGGAGGATGATGTTAGAGATCTTAATGATGATAAGTTGGCTGAGATTGTGGATGCAGTGGGAAAGATTGACCTCATAATTGGGGGAAGCCCCTGCAACAATCTCTCAGGCAACAATAGACTAAGCAGGGTATATCATGCAAGCAAGAGGTTACCTGAATATGACCAAACCTCTTAACAGCTAGTATTTTTTTGAATAGGGCATGATTGGATGTATATACGACATAATTACACTTGGATCATACGCTAGGACATGATATACATGTATAGGATCATACGGACATGATGTACATGTATATATGATATGATATACATGTATAGGGCATATACATGCATAGGACATGATATACATTCCCAACTTTACTTCTTTCTGAGTATTACAAATATACATCCAATCATTCAAAGCTAATTACATATATGTGATTTCATGCCCTATATACATTCAATCATGCCCTATACAAATGTGATTGGATAGGGCATGATGATTGGATGTATATATAAATCAAAGGTTGACTTGTGCATTTGCAATATATATATATATATATATATATATATATATATATATATATATATATATATATATATATATATATATATATATATATATATATATATAGAGAGAGAGAGAGAGGGAGAGAAAGAGAGAGAGAGAGAGAGAGAACTGATCAATACACTCACATGTCTCATTTAATGTTGTGCACTTAACCTAGCCATGCATGCCAATTCATAGCATGAGTAGATTGATGTAAATCAGTTGGCTTGTGCATATGCAAGCTATTCCAATCATGTCAAGGTGCACTTATAGCTCACATATCTTTGATTGATTGATGGATAATATGCATTTCTCTATCTCTTTCATGTACACCTTCATTGCATTATCTTTCTCTAGCTAAAAACCATTCGTGCTTTATCCACCTATTGATACGTAAGTGGGATAATATGCAATTGTAAGTGGGATGGTCTAGTAAGTCACTACATATATATGTGCCAATTGACTTGCCAATGTGTTATCTCTTATCCTCAAGCTTTATTATATATGTCACCACATAGGTCAATTGATTCCCTAAATGCATGTATTGATTTCTTAAATTGTTTCTGCGCGTCTGTAAGCGTGTGTAACAAGAATTATCTGCGCATATACATGCGCTATTACACGTGCTGACAGATGTGCCACGCAAGTATAGAAAAATTTAAAAAAAGTTGTGGCTTTCTTTTCAAACCTGTGCTTTCCTGCGTTTTTTGCGCGTTTTTTGCAGTTCGAGCTCGACATCACTACTCGTGCCTATCTATCACTTCATGAAGACAATGAGGTAAGGAAATAAGAGTAAAAAGAGGATAGGAGGAAAGAAGAGCCAAAGAGTAAAGAACAAGAGCCAAACAGCAAGGAAGAGAACAAGATTGAAGCAACTTACCAAGGGAAGGGAGAAGGAGGACAAGGAGCTTGCAACCTAGCCGCTGCCACCTGTTGGAACAAGCAAAGAAGGTGAGTTCTTCTTCTCTCTCTCAATCTTGTTTGGTTTCTCTGTTTGTTTGTCTCTCTCTTCTCTCTGTTCACATGCTGGATCTTGTCATCTATGGAGGTTTTTTAGCTTTGTTTTTTAAGCAAATTTAAGAAGAAATGGTGCGACTGTGGGCTTCTGTCAGCGCATGCAGATAACAGTGTAGACACAGCTATAGATGCAGAAATAGATGCACTGACAGACGCCCATAGAGACGTGCTGACAGATGCTCACAGAGACGCAGGTATAGACGCTCTATGTAATATGTTTTATCTACACAGGGTAATATGATTTTTCTTGTGTAGACGTGGAATCCTGGATCCTCCAGCACCACATTCAACAAGGAGCAATTCATGGGGGAGATGACCAATTATCTTGGTCGCCCTCCCACTGCAGATGAGGTTTTCAGTGTGATGTCTGGGACACCTATCACATCTTTGCCTACACAGGGATCAGCTGAGGTACATGGATCGGCCGAAGCACATGCATCTGCAGAAGCACGTGTATCGAGTGAGGTAGAGGGTAGTGCACGTCGAGGGAGGAGGGAGAGTGGTGCGGGAGGACGAGGAGGTCGAGGGCTTTGTGGGGGTTGCCTACACGGTGGCTTTCGATCACCCTCACCGGAAAATGAGAGAGGTGAGCCTCCACAAATGTACTACTCTATCACTGATGTTGGTGGTATCTTGCATTACTTTGAGGGGAGGGAAGTGATAGCCTACGTGAGGAGTGTCCTGCATGCCATATACAAAGATTGCATGATTCCCTTCAAGCACCAAAAAAATGGTTTGTGGCAAGAGGTGCTGCGGGCAGTACATAAAAGGTACCCTAATCCCGAGAATTCACGATTCTCAGATGATTGGGGACGGTCAAAGGTGAGAGATGCGCTTCATAACAAGAGGTCTCACCTTATGACGCGTGCCAAGGAGTCATTGCGGGGACAAGAGCAGGGGCGCCCTGGATATGGCCAACCACCCAATTGCCACCGCAAGGAGTGGAAAGAGGCCAAGAAGAGAGCAGCGGAGAAAATGACAAGTCGCCAGCATGCAGAGGCATGACGTATCCAGATGGCAACCATGGGATCGTCGCATTATGGATCGGGTGGCAAGGAGTCATGGGAGGCTGAGTTTGTAAGTTTTATTTGATTTCTTTTTTTAAATTAAATTTTGTAATTTATTTCACTTCATTATATAGTGTATTTTAACACGTTGTATGTTCAAATTGTTTTGTAGTATCATATCGTTGGTAGGATGCCTACTCCTAGAGAGGTAGGCTACCATCGGGATCATAACCCGGTGTCCACTTGGCAGCATTTCTACGAGGAGGGACTCATCACGAAGGAGCAACATAATCGTGCCATGAGGATTCCACCACCAGAAGAGGTATGTTTTATTTTTTACATAAAAAGTATAGATAACTCTAATTTATTGTTTGTAATGGTATTTATATACCTTAATCCTTTATGTAGGCGAACCCTGATGCAGTTGAGGATAGCGAAGGGGGGACTAGCAGTAGTGGTGGCAGCAACGGCAGTGGCACAGGCAGCGGTGGTGGTAGCGATGATGATGCCTCTTCAGAGGAGATATAGAGGAGCCCCATGCATGCATGCCTCCCCTTGGCTTGTGATTTTCTTTTTTATATGTATTACTTTCAGCTAGTGCTTGCGACCATGTAGTCACAAGCACTAGAACTCATAATGTAAAAACGTTTCATCTATATATATGAAATTTCGTGTGCTACATACATTGTTTTGTTTTCAATATCCAATCTTTGAAATAATCTTTCTCTGTTTTCCCTAAGCATACAATTTGATGTTGATGGAGGGAAAAAAACCAGAGAGCATGTGGCTTGCAAAGCCACATGTTCTCTGTTTTTTTTTTCATACCTCTGTTTTGCGCGTCTAAATTGCAGGATAAATGCGTGTGTGTTCTTGTCAAAAACTTTCAGAGTAAACACGGTTTTAGATGCATAGATACATGCTTGTATAGACGCACAATATGAATATATCCACTTTTTTATAAATATGATTATATATTTACGTAGCGTGTTTATACGCGCGTCTATAGGCGTGTCTAAGTGTGCGTGTGACTCTGATTATAAGCACGCTTGCAGACGAGATTTTGTAGACGCGTAAATAGACGCGTCAATAAATGCACCCGACATTTTTTTTCACAATTCAAATATTGCGTCTACAAGCGCGTCTATGAACCCTTTTTGTTGTAGTGAAGCTCATGACAAAGCAAGGGATGGCATCCTTGGTGTGGTGGTCCATGGGTGGTCTCTTGCAGCTCGGCTTCATCATCAATGCTAAAGACATGTTCAATGGTTTTGTGGTTCTTCTTCTTTGTACTTGCTAAGGATGTCTTTGCAATTATGTTTGCGGAGAATGATGAAGCTTAAAGATGCTCAAAATCTAGCATGCTATCGCATCTACATTAATAATATCATATAACAATGTAGTCTTATTACGGTTTTAAAAATGGTGTATTCATAAAGCAAGCCCATAAGTGTTGAGGTCCCAAAAGAAAAAATTGATAAGGCTAATGTAAAGAAAAATATTATTCATTAATAAATTTTGCACGAAGGGATGCATCTGGGGGGAAGATTGGGGTGTGATCCTTCAATATACCTCTCTCTCTCTCTCTCACATGCACTTCAAGAGCATTTGGTGTATAAAAGAAACTCTCTCTTTCTTTGTGTGTTCTCTCTTTCATTGTGTGGCTTCTATGGATGAGGGTGAGGAAGAAGAAAGAGATGAGACATGTTTTCTTTTCTTTATGAGTGAGAGGTTAAATCTTGGCATATATTTTGCTTTGGTTCTATTCTCCGGAGATTTATTCCTTCAATGGACCATTTTTGGAAAAACATGGAGCCCTAGGAGGAATACCAAGAAAATGGGGAATCTACTGCAAGAAAATATAGATTGTATCATCAAAAAACATATTTTTCATATTTGGTATGTCCACAACAAGGAAAAGAACACTAAGAACAAGAAATCTTCACATAGCTTCATAGAAACAATTCTCCCACAACTTTAACTTGAACCAAAATCAATTATGTTCTTCATATTATTCATAGAATTCATCAAGGTACCATAAAGACAAAAGAGAATACACTACTTTGAATGAAAATCATCACATTGTATTCTTCTTCAAAAGTTCCATAGCTTTTTCTCACAATCTCTCACTCATAGATACATTGTTTTGCATAGATTTTGCCATCTCTCACACACACACACACACTCTCTCTCTCATACATGCTCTCTCTCTATTTTACAATGGGATAATCAATAATAATCATTCATAACCCCTCTTTGGTCATGGATACCCCTCCCAAGAGGTATGTCTAATATGAAAGGTCACTAGAGCCACTATAGTGTCTCTTCGTAGCTCCACAGTGTCATTGTCACTTCATTCTTTACTTCAAATCTTCAACGGCTACTTCCCCCACTTCTTTGACCTAATTTGAAGTTAAATTCATTTAATTCCAAGGTTGGAAAACTTCCCCAAGCTACACATTCATCCATCATCACACTTACAAAGGCATACAAAAGAGAACATAATAGAGACAGAGGCTCTACAAACACTCAACAAGGGGTTAAAAAAAGGCATAAAAAAGCCTTGAGCTCACTTAAATCACTCAAAAGCATAAAAAATCAATAAATAAGCTTCCAAAAACTCTCAAACTCCATCAATCATTATTCTAACCCCTCATACATAAGAAAAATAGAGCAAAGCAAAAGCTCAACATACTCAAGTAGAACCAATGAGACATTAATAGGACATCAACAGAACATGTTAGAACATCATATCTCCACTATAAGACATCATGAGCTTCTCAAATCTAATCAAACTCATTCAAAACACTCCCAAACACTTTAAAAATGTAATAATCCTGCTATAGGACTCCCATCCCCCCCTAAATGATTTTTTTATGGAAAAAAAAGAATTAACCCCTTGGTTACGCCACCAACTGAGGGGCGGCGTGAGGGGAGGGGGGGGATGTTGTGTCGATAGACGTAGAAGGGCAGGGGGCCATTGCTGCATGGTGAAGGAGGTGGTAGGAGGGAGAGCCTCCATTACAAACCCCCCCCCCCCCCCACTACCTATTAAAAAAACCACCAGGGGATGGGAAGGGTAGGTGGGGGGGCTCGGCCTGCTGCTGCTCAAATAGGGAAGAAGAGAGGAATAAGAAGCAGAGGGAGAGAGTGAGTAGAGAAGAATAAGAAGGAGAGGGAGAGAGTGGGTAGAGAATAGGAGAGAAATAAGAAGGAGAGGGAGAGACTGGGCAAAGAAGAAGAGAGGAATAAGAAGAAGAGGGAGAGAGTGAGTAGAAGAGAAGAGGGGAATAAGAAGGAGAGGGAGTAGAGAAGAAGAGAAGAATAAGAAGAATGGGGGAGAGAGAGGAGAAGAAGAAGAGAAGAAAAAGAAGAAGGAGGGTAAGAGAAGAGAGAAAGAGAGATAGAGAGAGAAAAGGGAATTGTTTTTTCTTCCCTCACTAAAGAAACTGGAGCTCGCCATTTCTCTTACTTTCCCCCCTCTCCTGGAGGAAAAGCCTCGCAGCCTAGTCCCTTCTGTGAGGAGCCATCTCTTCCGCAATCTAGGTGCGTAGCTGCGAAGCAAAAGCCAAATCATGCGATGCCTCCCAAACGAAGTAAGGTCCAACCAAACACAAATCCCGCCTCAACTGATGGAGCCATGGGGCAAGAAACCACGTCACTTGGTAATCATGTGCGTTGTATTCACCCTACCTTGATGGGGAGTCTTAAGGACATAGGCGGGCTTCATTGGGAATGGAAAACTATATGACAAAAGTCTATCATAACTAACCACCGTTTAGTTTACATCATTTTATCATATTAAAAATAGTGTATTTATGCATGCAAAAGAAGAAGTAGGGACCTTATTGATTATGCATGCAATAATTCAAATTATGTGCTAATGTTAGCATGCTTTTAAAAAAATGGGTTGTTGAAACACTTGCGCATATTCATCAATTAAGCAGAAATCATACTTTTTTTAATTTGCATCACAAACTTGTGAAATTGGAAAGGTAGGAGTGAGGGTTTGAACCAAGTACATGAAATTCCTGAATTGTTGCGATAACGTTTAGGTATATCTAGACTATTGCAAGACAAAAATAGGTATCTGACTCCTATAAACTTTCAGAGAGAGTGTTCATTTTTTTCCTTAGGACTGATAACTTCATGTCCTCCACCCCAGGAATATATATATAAATATGTGTGTGTGTGTGTGTGTGTGTGTATGTATATATATATACAAGTCTCTATTTGTGTTTGGCATAAGTGCATCAAGATGAACTTCCAAAAGCAAAAGCCTGCTTTGTAGCATTGTATTTTCTAGGAAAGCTACACCTCTAAATTGCGTGGCATTATGATCAGTCTAGTTGTGCTACTAGGGATTCATCTTGAAGATAACTAGCAACCGCACTTATGAAGTACAAAAATTTGTTCAAGAGTCGTTCAATATAAATGAACCCTATATACAGAAGGATATGGTTCAACTCAACTTATTTAGGGTTTTGAAGAAACTAAGCCAATTTGGGGTTACTTCATAGAGGGACGGAACGAAGAGATTCTCTATCCTTCAGAGGATATTGGAAATTACTGCTAAGACATGAAGGACAACGCTTAGGTCAAGAGAGGGATCCCACCTTAGCAAATGTCTCAAGCTCTCACCTGCACCTTGTTTTGTGCTTGTAAATTTAGGAACACTATTTCTAAATTTAAAGATTGTGTAACCCCAAACTCATAAATAGGTATAGTGAATCAAGTGGAACTTTTGGAGGGCACACCAAACCACCCCCAGTTGGCCGCCAACCCTAGCCAAGGGGGTTTTAATTAGCCGTGAGTGACAGGAACATGGACCGAACCTGCCACGAGAGGTCTCTCCGCGGATTGGTTTGAACGTAGAAGGCTGGGTATCTCTGCGTAAAGTAGGATATCCAAAACTTGAAGCTAGAATATTGTCAGGAGACCTTGACCACTAGGGACTCAAGTTGTAAGAAACTTGGATCAACCATCACATTAAGCTTGAATATTTGTCCAAAACTCAACTCTCAGAAAAAAAGCTTTGATATGTGAAAAGGCACATAGGAAGCTTATTTTGATAAGTTTATCAAATACACAGACTTTTAAAAGGGTGACCTTGCATTTTATTATCCCATTAAGGGTCACAAACAAAATATGAAAACAAAATATGAAATTCAAAGGTCTTAGCTCTTTCTATGTATGCCATATTAGTAACACAAGAAATGTGGATCTCGAAATTTTAGAGGGCACAAGAATAAACACTTTTAATGGGAGATTTATCAAGAGATACTACCTATCTATACACCCACTAAGAGAGCCATGAATTGCTCTATCTGCAGTGAACATCATGGGAAAAAGGCTAGAATATGAGGAACCAATAATTGCTAGTATATCTTAGGGTCAAACGTATATTAAAAAGAGAGCACACAATTTGATGTCTCATAGATGAGGAAGTGGATCATTGCATCTTGAGCAACTATAGCTAACCTCAACCCATTTAGAAGAAGTTGATACACTTTGCTAGATAAATGAAAACTAATGCTAAAGATCAAGATTGAGGGTCACCTGTAATTTTGTACATCTTTCCAAACAAAAGAGAGGTAACAAAGAAATTCTACTAGGGAGTACATTCAAGAAATAGGCCAAGTGTATCCTTGATTATTTACCATAATTAATGCAAATACCTAGATTTTCCTAATTTGAAGATCATCATGACCTTTAAAAAAGGATAACCTTGATCCTATGAACAAAGATTAGCCATCACTTATATCCATAAAAAAGTTGGGTAAAATTTGTATAAGGGATAAAAACTTGCTAGTAGAGTTGTTACTTGCATAACACACAAACAAGCACTAATGAGTAAGGTGACTAAGCCATGAGAATACCCATATTGAGATCTACAAACTTGGTGTGATCCATCTAATCTTACTAAAAATAGAGGTGCAATATTTTACTATTGCGACTTGATTGCCATATGGCAATCAAGCGACCAAAAAAATGGCTTGACCAAATGGGAGCCACTCCTTTACTACAATAATTGGGCTTATCTTTTGAAGAAATTTTTTATTTTTTGACAAATATAACATAGAAATATGTTAATTTTATACCCTATGTGTATATCAAATAAAGAGAGAGACTATATTGTAAAGCGACTTTAGGGTAAAGGTATCTACCCACTTTGGAATATACTTAGTTAGTGCAAGTTATGGAGAATGAGAAGAATGAAGATAAAGAAGAAGAAGAATATGGATTGATCCTCCATATCTCATGCATATATCCCTTATTTTGCATGTCTATGATGCATCATTTTAGTTGGTATAACAATAGGAGTAAATAATCAAATTAAGGAGCACATCAAACGAGGTCTACATTGATTTCAAGCTTGCTGTAATGATCGCCATTATTGTGATCCTCGTATTAGTGATCATACAAATTTTCCTCTCACTTTCCTTTATCTGCCAACTTGTCTTCTTTTTTTCCTTCATCTATCAACTTGTCATTTTGTTCTCAATATGCTTCAGCTTCGAGTAGACGAGGTCGACGCTCCAGACTTGGGCCTGAGGGAGGGAGTGCTTTAGGGTCAGGGGGATGCTGCAGAGATAAGGAGACAGTGAGCCCGTGGTCGGCACGGGATACAAGTGCGACTCCTCACTCTCGTGGCAGTTCCAAGGAGCGTGGCTCAGGTGGATGCTGTGGAGACACGGACGCGGTGTCTCTGTCTCGTCATTCTACTGGAGTTGCATCACCTCTACGATTTGTCACACCTATGGGGATGTCTACTCCAGCTACTCCGGCTTTTGCTCAGCCATCTACAGGTGGCACCCCTATGGGTGCTACTCCGATAGATACTATAGGTAGAAATCTGTAACTAAATCACTCAAAGAAAGTATATGGATTCAAATTGATTTTGGAGAATTAGTACTTTATTTGGGTGTATTTTGAAGGCTATAGATGATATATAATAGCAATGGTTTGATTTGCTTTTGATCTCAAATTGGTTCAATACAATTGATAGTTGAAATCTTATGGGTTGCTTAAGCTTAACCAGGGGGCCTCCTTGTTGAAAAGAAGCACAAGGGAATCTTACAAAATCATAGGGCTTACTTCAAAAACCTTTCTAGGCTTCACATGAGAGCAAAGGAATCTTTGGCATGGTCTTGCTATGGATGGCGTGAATCCATTTGAACTCCACTTGACTTCTTACAGTGTGTGGCTAGTAGTCCTTGTGAACTACAATATCAAACCATGGCTTCCTATGAAGAAAGAATACCAAATCCTTGGCTTAATCATACTTGGATACTATAAAGTCAAGAATATGAACATCTATCTCCATCCATTAGTTGATGAGCTCAAGATTTTGTGGAAGGAGGAGGTTACTATGGAATACATGAGCAAGCATATTGGGAGGCAGTCCATTAACATATGAGCCATTCTTATGTGGGCCATGCATGAATTTCCAAGATTTGAGGAGTACTAAGGTAAATGAGCTTGTGTTATCGTTTTTGGTATCTACCATGGCCGGTTTATATTTGTCTTAACTAGATATAGATATTGTGATAGACCTAGTTACCTTAGATTATCATGCATGTCCATTGTGTGGACTAGAGTTGGTGGACTCCTAAAGGTCACAAACTATGAAGAAAATGGTAAAAATAAAAAACATTAAACGTGATAGGGAAAGAGAGAAAGAGAGGGAGAGGGTGAGGGAGGGAGAGGAAATGAGAGAGGGAGAGGAAGAGAGAAAATGAAATTAACTATTGTTGTTTGTTGTAGTAGTAGTAATAGTTTTTTTTTCTTTTCTTATTTATTGTTGTTTAGTTTTCTTGTTTTTTGTAGTAGTAGTAGTAGTAGTTTTTTCTTCTTTTCTTATTTATTGTTGTAGTAGTAATAGTAGTAGTTGTTATTTTTTTTTTCTTCTTTTCTTGTTTATTATAGTTGTTGTAGTCATGGTAGTGGTAGTGGTAGTGGTAGATGTGGTGGTCGCAGTCGTGGTAGTGGTAGTGGTAATCGTGGTCGTGGTCGTGGTCATCATAGTCGTAGTCGTGGTAGTGGTAGTGGTAGATGTGGTGGTCGCAGTCGTGGTAGTGGTAGTGGTAATCGTGGTCGTGGTCATCATAGTCGTAGTCGTGGTCATGGTTGTGGTCGTGGTCGTGGTCTTGGTCGTAGTCGTAGTCATGATCGTTAAAGAAAATGAGAGAGGGGGAGGAAGAGAAAAAAGAAGAAGGAACGAGAGAGAGGGAATAAACATACAGCATAATAAAGAAATAGAAAAAGAGAGAGAGATGGAAGGAGAGGAGATAATGAATGGATAAAAAACAAAGAGAGAGTGGTGGTGAGGTCCAGTGCAATACCATGAGACGGGAAACACTTCGACATATATATGTTAATCTATAGGTGGGTGGGTGGAGACTTTACATACGTTAATTTTTGCTGAGTTACAAGAGAAGGAATCCCTTCTCAAACAATTTAAGAAAGAAAAAAAGAATGATAACAAAAACAAATTGTTTATCATAACGTAGAAAAAATGGAAAATGATGAAGGTCTTGTTGTTCAAGATTGCGAGGCATATCTTAATCAGCGTGTCCCATGTCCTTGCTCTCAATGCAAGCTGGCAATCAGACGAAAACGTCGATTGTCTATAGAACACATACGATGCTTCGGCGAGTTTCAATTTGAGATCATTGATCAGGCGATCTTGGATTTTCAGCAAATGGTAAGAAAAGTTAATATCAATAATGCATTGTACTCGCAAGCTAATTGAATACCATATACAAGAAGATTGGGTATGGCTGGCAAAATTTCTATCCAGGGAGGTGACGTATCGTTCCAAGGAGGAGTACACCCTTTGCGGCCAATTAGAAGAGTTTGTGGGCATGCGACGGATAGAGTGCCTGAGCCAATCCACCACTTGGAAGGTACTACCCAATCTATACCGTCAATACCAGAGAGATAAGCAGCCTTCCAGACCTACCTACAATCTTGGAGCTTGAGATTGAGGAAATGATCGATGCATTGACTCCCATGGATGTTGAGACTTTTGATCCGCTTAGAGAGGAAGCATCCATACCATTAATGATGGGTGCCGAGTATCTTTCCTGAAGACACTCCTTGCACTCCTAAGTGTGCAAACAAAATATGGGTGGAGCGATGCGAGTGTGACCGAGTTGTTCAAGCATCTTGTATATACACTTCGTTGATTTCTTTTCAGCACTATCATTAAATACATTTGTGCTTTTTCAAGGTGTTTTATGATTTTTTTTAGATTACTGAAATATCATATATTACCACTTCAAATACCATGCCTGAGTCTCGTGATAATGCACGACATGTTTTACGAAAGCTTGGCATGGACTACAACAGCATTCATACATGTATCAACTATTTCATACTGTTTCGAGAAGAATATGAGACTATGGAGACATGTCCAAAGTGTGGTGCTCATAGGTATTTACAGGACTTGCAAGGGCAAAGCATCCCTCAAAAATTTCTTAGACACATTCTA
Source organism: Lygodium microphyllum (assembly GCF_053477565.2). Taxonomy (NCBI): domain Eukaryota; kingdom Viridiplantae; phylum Streptophyta; class Polypodiopsida; order Schizaeales; family Lygodiaceae; genus Lygodium; species Lygodium microphyllum. Next base: position 59,329,274 of record NC_141147.1, read on the forward strand.
CTTATCCCCCGCATAAACCACATGTTTCATACGTCTGACATGGCGAGCTTGACAACGTGGCATGCGCAGAATAGGTTCACAGATGGAGTTCAATGAATATCAATGGATTCACGCGCATTGAGCCACATTGACTCTACCTTCCCAGACTTTGCCCGAGAGCCAAGGAATCTTCGGCTCGGTCATGCAATGCATGGCGTGAACCCATTCGGTCTGTGCTTAACTTCTTATAGTGTGTGGCCTATAGTCCTTGTCAACTACAATATCCCTCCATGGCTTTCTATGAAGAAAGGACATCTCATCCTTAGCTTACTCATCCTTGGCCGCTAGAAAGTCAAAAATATGGATGTGTATCTTCGTCCATTAGTTGATGAGCTTAAGATTTTGTGGGAGGAGGGGGTCACTGTGCAAGATATGAGCAAGCGCGATGGTCGATGGTCCGCCAATATTCGAGCCATTCTCATGTGGATGATGCATGACTTTCCGGGATTCGGAGAGTGCTCAGGTAAATAGGCTTCCGTCCTCATTGGTAATATCTATATTTTATCTTGTTCAAGTTTGTATTCACTGGATAGAGGTGCTGGAACAGGTCTGGTTACCTCAGATTATCATGCATGTCCATTGTGCGGGCCACAGTTAGACTCCCGAAGGTCACGAACCATGAAGAAGATGGTATATCAAGGACATGCCGCTTTCTTGCCAGAGGGTCAGAACTAATAAGGGAAGGTTTTCTTCGACGACCCCCAACACGTATGAATGCCACAAGCTAGTACGAGCTGAAAATGGTCCACACAGAGTCACATCCAAATGGAATGCAACAGTTCTCAGTTTTCTACGAGTTGCCATATTAGACCCACTTACAGATCAACCACTTGTTGGATCCCATGCATATTTTCAAGAATGTGAGCAGCTTGCTATGGGACCACATCATAGGAAAGAGAGACAATATAGGGGCATGAATGGATTTGAAGGAGGTAGGCAAGATGGAGGCACTTTGGCCGTAGTCGAGTGTTGATGGTCGCGTGCAGCTACCTCACCCTCCTTGGATTTTGTACACTAAAAAAGAGCGCATTGTGAAGCAAGTAGTCAAGTCTATCCGCACTCCGACAGGTATGATGCGTTCTCTTAGGTCTGCATTTTCTAAGGACGACCAATTATTAGGGCTAAAATCCCATGACTGGCATAATATATGTCAGTTTTGTACTACGAATGGATTGTAATTGGTGTGCGCATTTTGCTATTTTGAGTGTAGCCATTGTTCATAATGCTTTCTCATTTGTGGCAGTTTGTACTATCGATCGCGATCGCAGGATGCCTTACTCCAGAAATACGCGAGGCCATTTACAGGTTGTCGACTTTAGTGCAATGGATCTCACAGAAGGAGATTAAGACGTCCTCTATTGAATCCACGAGATGGGGAGAAGTGGAGACGGTCTATCTCTTTGAGAAATACCTGCATACAGCATGCTCATGATACAAATCCACCTTCTTGTGCATTTTGTAGATGAAGCGGAGATTGCTGGACCTGTCCATACGCGATGGATAATCTTCTTGGAGCATTTCATGAAAACCCTGAAAGGCTTTGTGCGACAACGAGCTCGGCTAGAAGGTAGCATGGCTGAAGGTTGGTTGGTGTCTGAGGTGCTAGTGCATATTTCACAATGGCTACCAACGGTGGATCCAGACAACAAAATGCTATGGTCACTGAAGGATGATGATAGACTGACCAGAGATGTGGTGGTTGGAAATGGGGTAGAAAAAAGAATGGATGCTGCAATGGAGGAGAAGGTGAATTGCTTTTGTATGTTGCACCATGCCTCTATGGAGACGTGGCTCGCCAGGTACTAGATCGCTAGGCAAAATTGAGAGGAAGCGCAATTTGAATTTTGACGTAGTATGCGGCGCCATCGACCGATTTGATATCGCGAGGGCATGGAGGAGATGCCGCGCTTCATGTCAAGGCAATAGTTGCATGGAACTTTGACCACAACGTCTCGTGAAGGGATGGAGGTCTCAATTAAGGAGTGCGAATTCTTATAGATTAGGATATTTATAAAGGGGTTACTTACAGATTGAATAGAAAAGGGTTGTGTTTTATTCAAGAAAAGTTCAAATATTAGGATATTTATAAATAGGCCATGAACACACGTTATATAGAGGATATATATATAGTGAACCCCCCGAGGGTTGCGCGGACGGCATTTCATATAGAGCGTATTGACAAAATGCGCTCCACAATGGACTATGGTATCATGGAAAGGTTCAAGCAGGAGAGCGTATTGAAAAAATGTGATCCAAACACGGTTATAGATGAGATGGATTATTTTGGAAACTTGCAAAGTATTGTTATGGTGGATTACTGTAGCTTCTCCATGATACTATTCGATGTGTAGTGGTTCAAAGTGGTACTTGAAGGAGCTGGAGCAACAATTCGATGAGGTCAATCTGGATTTCTTGACATAGATTCCAAAAAAAAAAAGGACGGATTTGTACGACACCTTTGTGTTGCTGGCCCATTGTGAACATGTGCATGAACTCATTTGTTTGTTAATTGTATTACAACATGGTACATGTCACAATAGCTCAATCTCTCTTGTACGTGTTTGTGAACAGGTAATATTTTATCTAAACCCCCAACAACCTCAATGGTGGTATATTATATCTTCAGCTCCCCGAAGTGCAAGAGTATATGCTCGAAGCAATGTTCCGAGCATAGATGGAGACAATATGCAAATAGAGAGGTCCATATTGCAAGGGGTGGAGGCCACCAAAAGCTTGGAGCATATAGAGGAGCTAGCATTGGCTAACAATGATAGAAATACAGGAGTCCAAGAATTCTTTGAGAATGAGGTGGACTCATCCTTTTGTGGTGACATGTCTATCGACCTTCGAGTGTATGCGGAGTTGTGTGAGGAGATTGACATGGGACCATAGGATACTTCATACTTGGAGCATCCACTTACTCAATTCGTTGACTAATCGCTTATAAGGGTACATAAGATATACATTTTAAGTGAGGTCATTTTTTAAGGATTTATATTACTGTGCTTTGTATGATTTAAATTGATTATGCTAACATCATTTTTTATCTGTGCAGGTAACCTTTTTAGGATGAGTCGAGGGCTAAGCGATGAGGAGTTTCAGGATATCTTCACGTGCATGTCTCTAGATCAAATGGCAAGATTTAGAGACATGGCGGACCAGGAGCTGTCTCGGACATCGTCAGGCCGCTCTATTAGATCTACTTCGGCGCGATCAGATGCTTCAGCTTCGAGCAGACGAGGTCGACGCTCTAGACTTGGGCTAGAGGGAGGGAGTGCTTCAGCATCAAGGGGATGCTGTAGAGATACAAAGGCAGTGAGCCTGCAATCGGCACGGGATACAGGTGCAACTTCTCGCTCTCGTGGCGGTTCCAGGGAGCGTGGCTCAAGTAGTTGTTGTGGAGGCACAGATGCGGTATCTCCATCTCGTCGTTCTGCTCGAGTTGCGTCACCTCCAGGATTTGTCAAACCTATGGGACGTCTACTCCAGTTACTCTGGCTTTTGCTCAGCCATCTATAGGTGGCACCCCTATAGATGTTATATCGATGTACAGGGGTCTCTTGGATATGCCTAGGAGCGTGGACGCAGGTGGGAGAGGACCCATCTTAGGCATAGCACAGAGGGATATACCTATCTTGTCAATGATAGGTTAGGAGCCATCATCATGAATGATGAGGGGAGAAGGGTGATGGCTCGCATGAGAGAGTTGTGCCAACAAGTTTTTTGGCACATCTTAGATCATTGGAAAAACATACCGCACGGGAGCAAGGACTACATAGTAGCATCCTTGTATGAGGAGTTTTCGATTCCAGCCACACAGATGATCAATTGCACACAAGGTACTCAAGAGTGGGGCTGCAAAGCCTCAGTAGCTAGACACAGATGACTGGTGCCAACTGAGGGAGGAGGCTACAGATTCTCTAGGACATTGGAGTCAGCAGCGCGAGGAGGCGAGGGCACGACTAAAGGCCGAAGTGGTCCATCATCTTGGGAGTGGCGGTCACAGGACATATCTGGAGGCCTTTGTAAGTTTTTCTTTTGTTTTGCTTGCTTATTTTTTTGCAATATCCGTTGTACTGACAATCATGTTTCTAACAGTTACTATTTTGTTTTCTTTGCAGCACTCCATTACAAATCACGATCCGACTGGCTTTGAGACTCGATATGCAGAGAGGCACGGTCTTACTGCATTGATCTACCGATTGTATAGATGCGGCGGCCTTGTAAGTCACTCATCTTTCTTGTCCGTAGTTACCATGTTTAATTAGAATGCATTATTGTAAGGTGGACTGATGTGTAGTTGTTTCTTTTTTTGCAGAGTCCATTCGATGCTCCTTTGAGGCGTGACGAGCTTTCGGATGGCAAGGATATATAGCTTGCCCTTGGATCCTTGGAGCCCACACACCCTTCTTTTTAGGTCACCTGATCTGTGTAGACATTTTCTATGTAGTAGTGATATCTTGTCATGATTATACCAGTCACTTTCATTATGCGATCATGTATTTATTTCATGTATCAGTGTTATGATTTAAGTTCACTTTTTTTTTGTTTATACGAGCATTGTACATAGTGTAGAAACTAGCTGCCCTGCCATAATTTTTTTTTTCCCTGTTACTATCACTATTAGCATCGCAAATTTACCCGCATGCGTCGTTATTGACGTTATTATTAGCGTCCCAGAGCGTCGTTATCAGCATCGTTATTTGTATCGGTATCAATGTCGCAAATGTGACGTTGATACCGACTGTTCTATGGCATCGCCAATAACGACGCTTTTTGCGACGATGGGGGTAAATTTTATTATTTACATTTTCGTTGCTTTTAACATCAATATAAGCCCTATATCTTGTAGTGGTGGACCCCCCGGGTTATAAAATAATTCTTGTTCGACATGAGTTGGTAGCATGTAAGGCTCTTTTGTTGCAAGTAATAACTTTGAGGAGTTGACAGAACAAAATCCGGATGATTCTCTTTTCATTGTGGCATTATTACCTTTATACTTGGCACGAAACCAATCCACCTTCAAAACCACCTATCAAAATACATGAATCAAAAATTTAGAATTATGTAGAGCTTCAAGAAATCTACATATCATTGTTTCATGAAGAGAGATTTCATTTACCTCCTTGAAGATACGATATGATACTTCATAAATGTTGACTATGGCTCCCACGTAACCAAGTTCGCTGTTGACAAGATTTTTGTCTCTTGAACTTGCTTGTGATAATTGCTTGAAAGAGGCAACAATGCAAGAGTGAGTTAGACGTAAGTCATCAGTAGCTTTTATCTGAAGATGTTGTCCATAATCCCACATGTTGATATACATTTGAGCCTAAACCAATAAATAAATTATTTTTTTAAAAATGAAATTTGCTTATTTAGTTCAAAGTTTTCAAAACCCAACAAGTTACCTGTCTTTCACACCTGATCATAAACTCTCTCTGTTCAGTTGAGATTGGCTCATGATCACTAACTGCCCATTGCATACAATTGTATAACCAATCCATGAAAGTAGGTACATCCCTGTCATTATTTACATTGGTTTGATGTCTAGATCACCTCTTTTTATGTCTAGCAACTCATTTTCTTGCAAGTTCCTCCTTGTACTCATCAACAAATTGTTGCATGCATTCGCTATTATAGACAGTGAATATAGAAATATCCAATTTATCTTGGACCTTAAGTCGAAAAGGGACTCCCTTAACAGAATAGTACCTCATTCACATGGTAGAAGAAGACTCATTTGTCCATACGCGTGGAGCTTCAAAATCCGTTTTCTCAAGGTATGCACAAACATAATACATGCATTCTTCAAGCATCCATCCCATCGCCATAGAACCCTTTGGTCTTTCTTTTTGACGTACATAACCTTTCAATACTCCCATAAATCTCTCAGCCCAAAACATCCATGGAGTGCTCACAATACCAATGAGCTCTATCTCAACCACTAGATGGATTACAATATGAATTTGGATATCAAAAAAGGAGGTTGGAAGTTCCTTTTCCATTAAACAAAGAAGCTCTATATATTCATGCTTCTTTTCACTACAAGGAAACGGAGGTATAGCAACGGCGGGTAGCGACACAGGAATAGCGGCGTTGCTATTTGCATCGCAAATAGCGACGCCCCACAGGGAAAAAAAAGAGAGTCGAAACCCGAGCACATTTCATTTCGTGCATTTGTGAAACATTTCGAGAGGGAGAGGGAGAGAGAGAGCGACCGTTTTGCATAGAGAGTCAAAGAGGGAGAGGAAGAAGGCTTGCCGCCGCTGCCATCCCCGTTCGCGAAGGAGAGGAGGAGCCGCCAAACCCTCGCCAAATCTTTACGATGAGTCCATTCTCTCTCTCTCTCACTTGTTTAGGGTTTAATTTGTGTATATTGAGAGAGGGAGAGGAAATGAGAGAGAAAGAGAGGGAGAGGGAGGGGGAGGAAATGAGAGAGGGAGAGGGAGGGAGAGAAAGAGAAAGAGAAAGAGAAAGAGAAAAAGAAAGAGAAAGAGAAAGAGAGGGAGAGGGAGAGGGAGGGGAGGAAATGAGAGAGGGAGAGGGAGGAGAGTGAATTCTCTCTCTCTTTTACTTTTTTTTATATAATTTGTGTATATATATTAAGAGAGGGAGAGGGAGGGAGAGAGAGGGAAGGAGAGAGAGAGAAAGAGAGGGAGAGGGAGAGGGAGAAACTGGAAGAGGGAGGGGGATGAAATGAGAGAACGAGAGGGAGGGAGAGTGTATTCTCTCTCTTATTTATTTATTTTTTGTATGATTTGTGTATATTGAGAGAGGGAGAGGAAATGAGAGAGAAGGAGAGGGAGAGGGAGAGGGAGAGGAAGAGGGAGAGGGAGAGGGAGGAAATGAGAGAGGCAGAAGGAGAGAGAGAGAGATAGAAAGAGAGGGAAATTAAAGAGAGGGAGAGGGAGGAAATGGGAGAGGGAGGGGGAGGAAATGAGAGAGGGAGAGGGAGGGATAGAGAGAGAGAGAAAGAGAGGGAGAGGGGGAGGAAATGGAAAAGGAAGAGGGAGGGAGAGAGAAAGAGAGGGGGAGGGAGAGGGAGGGAGAGGAAATGAGAGAGGGAGAGAGAGAGGGAGAGGGAGGGAGAGAGAGAGAAAGAGAGGGAGAGGGGGAGGCGGAGGAAATGGGAAAGGAAGAGGGAGGGGGAGAGGGAGGGAGAGAGAAAGAGAGGGGAAGGGAGAGGAAATGAGAAAGGGAGAGGGAGATATTAAACATAATAGGGAAATGAGAGAGGGAGAGGGAGCGAGACATTAAACATAATAGGAAAATGAGAGAGGGAGAGGAAATGAGAGAGGGAGAGGGAGAGGGGGGGAGAGGAAAACATACTAGGGAAATGAGAGAGGGAGAGGGAGGGAGAAGAAATGAGAGAAGGAGAGTAAGAAAGCAAAAGGAAATGAGAGAGAGAGAGGAGAGAGAAAAAAAGAGAGAATGAGAGGAGAGAGAAAAAGATAGAAGATGTTAAACATAATAGGAAAAGAGACAAAGAGAGGGTGTGGGTGAGGGTGAGGGTGAGGGTGAGGGAGGGAGAGGAAGAGAGAAAAGGAAATGAGAGAGGGAGAGGAGAGAGAAAAAGAAATGAGAGAGAGAGGAGAGAGAAAAATCATTAAACCTAATGGGGAAAGAGAGAAAGAGAGGGTCAGGGTGAGGGGGGGAGAGGAAATGAGAGAGGGAGAGAAAGAGAGAAAGGGAAACGAGAGAGAGAGAGGAGAGAGAGAAAAATGAGAGAGGGAGAGGAGAGAGAAAAAGAGAAAAAAATCATTAAATCTAATAGAGAAAGAGAGAAAGAGAGGATCAAGGTGAGGAAGGGAGAGGAAATGAGAGAGGGAGAGAAAGAGAGAAAGGTAAATGAGAGAGGGAGAGGAGAGAGAACAAAAATAAGAGAGAGAGAGAGGAGAAAGCCCACGCAAGGCAATCAAGAGTGGGGCTGCAAAGCCCGAGTGGTTAGATGCGGACAATTGGCGCCGATTGAGGGTGGAGGCTACAGATTCTCCAGGACGTTGGAGTCAGCAGCGCGAGGTGGCAAGGGCACGACTCAAGGCCGGAGTGGTCCATCATCTTGGGAGTGGTGGCCACATGACATATTTGGAGGACTTTGTAAGTTTTTCTTTTGTTTTGCTTGTTTATTTTTTACAATATCCTTTGTACTGACAATCATGTTTCTAACAGTTAGCATTTTGTTTTCTTTGCAGCACTCCATTACAAATCGCAATCCGACCGACCTTAAGACTCGATATGCAGAGAGGCATAGTCTCACTTTATTGATCGATCGATTGTATAGACGTGGCAGCCCTGTAAGTCACTCATCTTTCTTGTCCGTAGTTACCATGTTTAACTAGAATGCATTATTGTATGGTGGACTAATGTGTTGTTGTTTCTTTTTTTGCAGAGTCCGTTCGATGCTCCTTTGCTACGGGACGAGCTTTCGGAGGGCGACGATATGTAGCTCACCCTTGGATCCCTGGAGCTCACACACCTTTATTTTTTGGTCGCGTGATCTATGTAGACATTTTCTATGTATTAGTGATATCTTGTCATTATTGTACCAATCGCATATTATGCGATCATGTATTTATTTCATGTGTCAGTGTTATGATTTCAGTATACTTCGTTTTGGTTTGCAAGTGCATTGTACATAGTGCAGAAACTATTTTGTATGGCTCTAATAAAGCACACAGTGCTATATGTGGCAGGGCAACTTGCTGCCCTGCCACAAATTTTTTTCCCCTGTTACCGTCGCTATTAGCTCACAAATTTTACTGCTCGCGTCGTTATTGGCGTCATTATTTTTGTCGCAAACCATCATTATCAGCGTCGGTATTGACGTCGATAAATGCGACGCTGATACCGACGCCAATACCGACGCTGATACCAACTGTTCTATAGCGTCGCCAATAACGATGCTTTTTGTGACGACGGGGGCAAATTTTGTTATTTGCATTTTCGTCGCTTTTAATGTCGGTATAAGGCCTATATCTTGTAGTGTTTGTGGAATTGATCCTTTGGCAATCTCTTTAGATGTAATCCATCTATCAATGAAAGAAAGAATGTATCAAAGATGCTTTTGAATTAAGATGATATCAAATAAAATTTTATACTAAACATTAACGAGTGATAAATACCTTGCAAGCGATCCAAGGTGATATATTACATCTTGGACTCCTCTTGTAGTACATCCATCAACCATTCACCTAAGCAAAAACCATATCCTAGAAAGTCGTGGAAAGTCCATGCTAAAATTCCATGAACAATGAACTGTCTTTGATCGATGCTTCTGGAGATATCCATGACATCAATCCCTCTCCACAAATCTCGAAGATCATCGACGAGAGGGGCCAAATAAACATTCAAGTCTTTAACCTGTCGTTTTCCCAGAATTAAGAGTGAGAGCATTAAATGCTCTTTCTTAATGCTGAGATATGGGGTTAGATTCTAGTTAATAACTACCATTGGCCATGTAGACCATTTACTTGATTTCATTGAAAAAGGATTCACACCATCTAATGCTACGCCCATCTTTAAATTGTGTGGTTCTTTTGTAAAATTTGGCCATCGCAAATCAATATGCTCAAATGCAGGACTATCTGATGGAATTCGCATTACTCCATCTTTGCTCTTGTGCTTTGCTCCCCATGTCATAAGCTTAGCTAATTCGGGACTTTGGAACATATGTTTTATGTGCAGAGCCATGGGAAAATGTCTCAATACCTTTCTAGGGACCTTGCCTTTCTCCTCTTTATAATGAGGTGCTTGAGTGTAGTTAGGTTTGATTTGTGCTAGCTTAGTTGTTTGTGTGATAGTTTACTTTGTCGTTTTGTAATTGGATTTTCTGTGTTTGTTTAGCCTAGGATTTGTTTTTGTCATTTTGTTTGGTTTGTTAAGTGTGGAAACTTTATAGCCTTGGTTGAGTATGGTATTTTTTGGATAGGTTGGAGCTGGAGTTTGTTAGTAGCTGTTGAACATTGTGGAATAAGGTTTGTTTTCTTGCTGAGACTCTTGCACATCATAGGGATTATGGGTTCACAAGCACTTCACGTTGCACTTATTGATGCACTATACTCGGGGGTTCTCTCCTATTCTTATCAAATACTACCATGCCATGGGTTGGATTTTATGCAAAATTTACACCATCGTTGAGCACTAGAATGGTGTCGCACGATAGAAGAATACGTGCGGGAGTTCATGAGTCGCTCGCCCCAAAGATGCTTAGCAAGATGGGAGGAAACGATAATGAAGAATAGTCAACTTAAGGCAAAGTAAGTTGGAAGAAGGCATGTAATTGTTCAAACTTGCTTTGTATTTGAGAACAATCTTCCAAGGTATGAGATCTATTCCAAGGTAAAACAAACAAATGTAGAAGTGGTATTATAGAGAAAGTATGGATAAAGGATAACACAATTGTAGGTTGAGAAGTGAAGAGTATGTGGGAGAAAATTGACATGTGTCGATTGGATGATCAGTATAATGATGAATCTTCCTTGTTTTAATGCTTTGGTGAAAAATATGAACTTGTTGAAGCCTTGGACTTGATGTGGCCTTAACTCATCTTTATGTCCTTTGAAAATAATAATCAAAACTTTACCCAATTGACGACTACTGAAATACTATAGTCATCATGTATTCAAGAAAACAATGTTCTCTCCTTTCATGTATTGTCTTCGCCTCAAGTTGATGACTTCGAAGCCTTCTTTTATTGCGAGATATATAAGCAAAATTCAAGATTGTCATTATCTTTTATTACTAGACATGTTGCTCCCTCTTAAATAATTGCACTTGATAGTGATATAGTCGACGTATGGCAATGTCCAAACTTCTTTTTCATGGTTAGATGCAGCTGGAGGAGTCTGCTATATCGTGATGTAAATTATAGAAGATTTGGAGCACCTTAAGTTCGGGACTATCCACTGTTGCAACAGCGTCAGGTGTTTGAAAAGATAATACCACCATAAAAAAGCCTCCCTTTCTTCAATGTAGTAACCTATTGGATGGATTCCTCCTTCTCCTTGTGCATGCAGGCTACTGGTCCATGCAGCGCCACTTCTCGTACCCTATCAATTGAATGTTGGTAGATTTGTGAGTTTGAAGGAAATCGATCCAAATACGTTGCAAGAGGCTCGAGTATTGTCCATTGAGGTGGTTTGTTTGGTGGAGGAAACTTTTTCTCGCTCCATTTTGACTACTCAAGTACACTTACTCGTACATCTGATTGATGAGATCGCAATTTGTGGGGTAGTTCATGCAAGGTAGTTCATGCAATTTGCGCTTTATGAAAACCCTAAAAGATTTTATAAGGCAAAATGCATGGCCCGAGGGGAAGCATGGCTGAGGGTTGGTTAGTGCAATCATCCCTTGTACAAATCTCTGAATATCTTACTAAAGTGGACTCCTCTTTACCACGACTATGGAAAAATGATGAAGATTTGAGGATGACCTCTATAATACCTCAAGCAAAAGGAAGAAGCAAAGTGCTAATGAAAGAGGAACTTCGTAAGTTAAATGTATTTTGTGTGCTTAACAGCGAAGTAATGAGCAAATGGGTGACACTATATAAAGAAGCAAGGGCAAGAAGAGTAAGCGAAAGGCAAGCATTTCGTGCTAGACATGGACATAATATTCCATATCCAGAACATTTAAGTGTGCTTCCAGGATTGTGGTATCCTTGCAAACTTCCAGGATACCAATGGCACCATGGAAGGTTATTGTGGCTTGATCCAAGATATTTTGAAGCTTGACTTTGGGCGATTTTTTATATATGTGCTAGATGTGAAGTGGTTTAAAGAAGTAGTAACAACGGGTGAGCATTGCACAATTAGACATCATCCAAGTGGTTTTGTAGGGATTGACTCTACAAAATTTCACCAAGGCAAGAATGACACATTCGTACTACCTCAACAATGCAAGTAGGTATATTAGAAGCTATTTATTTTTATATATATTACTTCTTGATACATTCTCAAAATACAATAAATATCTAAGTTGCTTTCTTTTTGTTTTTTAAGTGCAGGTTGTGTATCACTCAATGGTAAACAATAACCGATGGTGGCACGTCATCCCCATATCTAATCGTTCAAAACCAATATATGGCAATGCTACCAACATAGAGATAGTTGATGACAATCCAACAATTAATGATGATACAATCAATGATGATGCATATGATGATGCCATGATTGATGATATACATGATGCAGGGCAAGATGATCCCCACGAGGATGTTCAAGGAAGCACAGAAGAGGATAACAATATGGTTGCAGATGATGATGAAGAAATTGAGCATAGCAATACTTTTGACAGTGGGATAGACTTATTTGTTTCATTGCCTATTGGTAACTTGCATTTAAAAGAAACAGGTACATGAGAAGGTTTCAAATCTTGTACACTATGCTGGAAGAATATACAAGAAATATCAAGTTGGAAGGTGTTGAAGAACTTGCAAATGAGCTATGTGTGCTTGCTGCAATTAAAGGCACACTAGATGTTTGTAGACGTTGTGGTGAAGCTGGACATTTGTCATATACATGCCATCTGGGGTCCAATAAACCAGTGATTTGTTATTTGTGGAAATGAAGGCCATATTAAGTCACTCTATCCAAAAGGACAAAAAGATGGAGGCTAGCAAGAGTGAGTTGGCTGAAGGGAAGAAGCTGGAGCCTAGTCAGAGGCTTGTTATTGCGGATAGTGTCAACCAAGAGAAAACATCTTCTATGTTAGTCTCTGAGGGTAGCTCTTCAAGCGTAATTATGTTCTTCATGCAAGTTGCTTACCATCTTCACTAGAAGATGAGGGTCTCGCAAAATTGTTTTCCCTCTTTGGTGACCTAAGCAGGTAAGGGTAGTCAGAGATCCATTGAATGGTTTAGGCAAGGGCTATGGGTATGTTAAATTTTCTGATGCTACAACTGCAACACAAGCTGCTGATCTCATAGATGGATATATAATTGATGGATGTAAATTAGAAGTTAAGGTTGCAAGCAATTCGCTTTATCCAGCTGGTGATGCTATTCCCACACAATCTTTGTGGTTTGGTGGCCCTTTGGCAATTCCTGCAGAAGGCGGTACATCCTGCCTCTCTCCATATAGTTTTTATGACCTTTCAGCAAATCATTTTAGACTGCAGGCACATGTGGGAAGTCATAGCACATATTCAGGTCAAATACACTTATTCGGGGGGAAGGCAGATGGTGGCCGTTTTTGGTAGGCATACTGCCGGAGGTTTGTGCTGAGTATTTCAAAGACAAGGGGTGATCTATGTCAGTCACAGGAGAAAGCGTGAGGAGCTTCGTGGATTGGTCGTTGTGAGGTTGACGAAGGCAGTGATCAAATCTTGAGCAACGAGTCTCATGGAGCTGCGCCGTGAGGAGTCGTGAAAAAGACGAGCATGCAATCATCATTGCAAGGACGACGCTAGGTGATGGACCGTCGACGTCAAGCTGATTTTCTTTGGAGGGCTAGTTTGTTGGTTATTGTTGAGGATGGAGGTGGCGGTCATCAGACTCTGCAGTTCCTTTCTTCTACAATATTATTCTCTCGTGTTCATGGGTGCTGTAGTCTGAGACAGAATGCGACACTGAGGAGGTCGATTTTTGGAGCAAAAGTTCGTGATTATGGATTGATGGTGACAATTGTGTTTGTCGTGCTAAAGAAGGTAGTTTTGCAATAGACGTCATACTTGACGGAGGAAATACGGCGGCAACAGATCTTGGATGGCAAAGAGATTTGATGGCAATCGCAGGGTACTGATGTGCTGGTAAAAAAGCATAAATAACGGAATTATAGGAGGAAGCTACCAAATAGAAGGAAAGGACAGCAATCAGGCAAAATGGCAACTTTTGATCGAAATATGGCTGTTGATTAATTACGGCTTGATCAACAAATTGGCAGCGTTCGAAACGCAAGATGGCGGCCTGTTTGACGTGTTTAGAGGCTGCTGTTAATTTAGCAGTGATGACGGCATAATCGTAAATTAGGATGGCAGGTTGATGACACAAGCAATGACGGCGGCTTCTTGGCGGCATATTCCGCAGGGCACTGGGCAGGTTGGCGTTAAAGTAGCTTTGGGTTAATAAAAGCCTTAGAGGCTATAAAGCAAAGAAAGTTTTGAAACGCCAAGAAGCGTTATAAGGTGTTAGTAAAGCCTTATGCTTTTTGAAAAAAAGACCATACGTATGTATCTGAAAAACCATATAAAGGTGGGAGTGAAAGGAGTTTGGGGGGACCCTACTCCTTACAATTCTTTTTGTAGCTTGAGTGAGGAGAGTGGAGGGTTGCATGTGTGTGAGAGCGAGAATTCTTGACGTGCTTGTCACATGATGGTGGATTTTAGATGTGGTAGAAGTGTCGAATGTCGGCTCAAGATTATCAAGGTATGAGTTTTTCGTACAATTGGTTTTTGTTTTCGGAGTTGGTGTTTTCGAACTTTGAGTTGGGTTTGTGTGGTACTCTACCCACATTTGGGCTTTAAGTTGTTTTGAGTTATGAGAGGCTTTGTTTTGTTTTCTTGTGGTTTGTGTAGTGTGCTCTTGAAATATTTAAATATTTTTGTGTTGTGTTGTGCATCCGGCAAAGTCAATTTTCCAAACCGGCACTCCTTAACGTCTTATTATTAGGTCATGAGTGAGACGTTCTTGATCACTGCTCATGTAACAATGTCACCTTGTCATCATACTGACCTCTATATAAAATACAATCGTTGGGATATGCATGTATAGAAGAATAGTCAAGTCCAAGACTACTGTAATGTGTCCACATATTATCTTCAGGACATGTCTAAGCAATCCATCGGAAAGGATATCTAGAAAGCTCCGCCCGGCACTCCCATGGAATGTTACGGGGTTTGCGATCTAGGACTTTCTGCTTCTGCCATGTTGTGGAAGTATTCCGGCCGTTCCCACTTAGGACCGACCTGAATTAGGGTTTTCCCTATTGGTCATTTCCTAACGGCAACTAGCGTCGAACCTGAGTGAACTACTTTACGTAGAAACGCCAGGTCCGAAGCGGATTCACGCTGCACTTTGTTCAAGGAGAATGGGAAATGAGAGGGATGCAAAGCTCAATCTCTTTGCCATAAGGCACAGTCCCATTACGTTCCCCTAAAACAGCATAAATCGGGATCATTTATAACTTAGACTCTAGGTTAGCGCCCTTTTTCTATTCGTATCCTTTGAAATGATCTTCTCGCTGTCTATCATGATTGAGAAAAGTTCCCGGTCAACCGAGACCACCCATCCGTAGGATGGACCTATGGCCACATCATCCGCACTTTCCTCGGGTTGTTTTAGTTATTTAATTACCTATCACATTTATTTGGATATGTATCAATCAGCTTCCTTGATTAGCCCGTTAGGCACTGGTTCCTTCACGTAATCATAGCACTTGACATAGAAAAGCAATGTCAAACAAGTTCCTTTTCAACAGGTTATCAAATTTATCTTTAAAATACATAAAGTCCAGCCTATGGGCTTATCCATAATCCGCCCGAAGGCTATCCAGCAATCCACAGAGATTATCAATCCAAGATTCCACCCGTAGACTAGTATGCAGGCCTCGAGATCCAATCCCGAGTCACGCTGGCCTCTTGTGCAAGGCCCGGAAGGTGAGGGATTTATAACCAGAGCCGCCTCTGGCACCCAAGCGTCCTCTGCTCCAAGTAGCGCTCAACGGAGAGACTTCTCGCGGTGGGTTCGGTCCACCTTTCTGGTGCGGTTAACAACCCCCTTGGTTAGGGTCAGGCAGTAGTCGGGGTAATTGAAGCTGCCTCTCTCTTCAGGCCTTCAACCTGAAGCATTAGATATCTTTTCATCCTTTAATTATTTGAGCAAAAAAAGCAAAACAGTGCTCTTAAAATTGTTACAAGCACAATCATTTCCATTGGTCGTTAATTTTGGCCAACTCGAATCCTTCTTTCCAAATGCATCCAGCACTCGATCCGGGATCAGTTGTGACTTGGCAAGATCCCCAAGGGTTTGTGTGTTAACCCTTGTATCCTTGGGTTAGGGCCGTACCCTATTAACTCGATTTAACCAATACCTTAAGTGCTATTAGCAGTAAATATGTTATTTCAATTTATTGATTGGTCCTTTGCTTCCAAGCAAATATCTAATCCCGTATCTTGGTCACTTTACCCAAGAAAGGTACTATATCAGGACAATTATTCATCCTCTTGCAAGATAACTTGTGTAAGAATCTGCCAATCTCATTCCGAGGAATTGGCATTCCCTTATGATCAAATCACAAGATCGTGCGACTCTAAATCTTGTTGCACAAATGTCGCATCAAACTATGGGATTATCTACCCATCTAATGGAGTCACGAAATCATGATTAGATATAACGATCCGTTTCTGATTGCATTAGGCCGACATTGTCGGTCCTAGGGTTCCAAGTTCAAACCGAGTTTTATCTTTTTAGCAAGAGATTCTTAGGGTAAAAATCCTAGATCTTTTCTCACAAGTATGTCCTACTGTCCCTACATTCCGTGAATGTGGGCAAGTCTTTAGGGTATAGGAGTTTCAGCCTTGGCAATACAAGTGAATAGGTTACATCCTCAATGTGTTGATTCCTAGTTAGTCCTTTGGGATATGTTGCATTGAATTAACACTTCCTAAACGAGTCTCTCACGATTTCTAGGCGTTTAGGTTTAACCAATTTTTCCTTGTCTATTCTTGAGATAATTACACTACCATTTCCGTAACCACATGATTCATTGTCTACGTGTAAGTTGATTTACAAAACCTAAGCATATGTTAAGTTATAGCATAATTCCAATTGATCATCCTATAACATGCAGACAAGATTCATGCTACTAAGCTTTAGGATTTTATGTTTAATCATGCAGCCTTTTTCTACTTTCTTTTCCGAATGAATTTGTCGTATACTGAACTTACACACCCTTTTGTTGATTTAAGTTTTTAGGCCACTTGCCTAGAGTTAAATCTTCTTCATGCAGCCTTAGCAATTTCCTACGGTTGCTAGTAACTTTCTTTAAGAATCATTTCGAAAAAGATGTTCAATAATGTGATATGCGGTTTATTCCTTCCATGCTTAATCGAAGTGTACTATCATAATGCCGTTTTGTAAAAAATGGACATTAATTAATCTAATTTCATTACTTTGAAATACATAAAAACGACTTGCTAGAAATGCATAGAAATCTTATGCTCACTTTATTTTGTTCGTTTTATTGAAAAATACTAGCGATCGAATCCCTCAACTGTGAGCTATTAGCTAAAGTATTTTCAATCGAAAAAAACATGCATTCCTCATTCCTCAAATGATCCATGCATAATTAAAATATTACGACGTTAATCAATTTTAGGAAGAAGAACCTGGACTTGTGGTGAACTGTCCACATGGATGCTAGGAGACGATCCTCCAGTGGTTGTGCCTTGTGCTTTCTTAGGAGCCATCGCGAATTCGGTCTTTCCTCCTTGGATGCAGATTTATGATGTTGTCCGTCTCCTTTGCACACGAAACTCCATTTGTGATTCCACCGTCCTTCAGAATCGAACATTAGAAATGGAACTTATTAATTTCTCCTTCCTTTTGTAGAAGCTCCAGAGTGCAAATTGTCTACACGGGAAGGGGTTTAGCACTCGGGCTAATTGGGAGATTGTAGGAAATCCAAGGGGAAAAAGGGCTTAATGAGCCCTTTTAAAGGCCTCAGATAAGACTCCACGGGAAAAAGGGGTACTAAATGGACTTCAGCGGATTGAAAAAGGGCAAGGGCGTAAAAGGTCTTCTAGAGGGATTTTTTATTATGGGGGAGGGGAGAATCCCACGGAAAGGATTTGAGGACTTGTGTGGAAACCTCACTAGGAGGGGGCTAGGTGGAATTTGCAAGGAAATGGGTGGAAAAATCGCAGAGGGCAGGGGGGTATAGAACCATGATAGCGGCTTTTTGGAGGAGGCCCACAAGAAAGGATTAAGGGCCTTTGACTTCCGGGGGTGGCAAAAACCGATGGAAAGGGTTTTAAAATCTCAGGGAGGGGGTAGTTTTAGGACGCACTTGGTGGGCAAGAGGGGGGAAATAAGGGAGTATGCAGACCACAATAGGGGCTTTGGATTCCGGGGGGGGAGGGGTTTATCAAGCCCACATGAACAAGGGCTAGGAGGAAGCCCAAAAGGAAGAATTTGGGGGGGATGGAATATAAAAGGGGGCTTAGGAAGCCCCCTTAGAAGCTTTATAAGAATCTTCTTCCAACGTGGATTGGAGATGGCGGCATTCTGTTGGCAGCTCCACGAGCAGTCTCCCCTCTCCTTCTCTTGGCCAGGCGGTGTTATGCAGCACCTCCCTCCTCCCTCACACACACGGCTCTCACCTCCCTTACGTCTGGCGGCGATATGGCCCTCTCCTAGCTCACGGCAGTGCAGTGTTGCAGTGTGCCGACTCCTCCGTACGACAGCGATTAGGCAGTCTGACGACTTCCTCCTTTTTCCTACTCTCCTCCCTCATGCTTATATAGCTGAGGGGAGGGGATTCTTCCCGACCCCATGCGGCCATAATGCATGGCCTTCTCCCTTCAGCAAGCTCCAGCAAGGAGCTTGCTCACCCTTGCTATTCCCCTCTCCTCCAGCTCGACTGTCGGCTGGAGGAAAGGGGGAATAAAAAAATTTACCATAGTTCTAACACTTTTCATTTTGATTATTTGTAAGAGGAGGTTCTCGTGAGGAGTGCGGTTTTAGAGATTGGAATTGTTACATTCTCTCCCCCTTGGAGGAATCGAGATGTCCTCATCTCGAGATAAACTGGGGATATTGGTGGTTGAGAGTGCTTTCATCTATCCAAGTGGCATCCTCCTTGGGATAATATTTCCACTGGACGAGGCATTCTCTCAAGGTTCTGGATCTTAGTTGTCTCTCCCTAACATCTAAGATCCTGTCAGGCCTTAGTTCAAGGACTCCTTGACTAGGCATTACAACTTGTTAGTCATCAAGTAAATGGTTAGGATTAGATACATACTTCTTCAATAGACTGATATGGAATACATTATGAACCTTTAGGTTCTTCGGGAGTTGCAGTCTATAGGCATTAGGTCCTAGGCAATTGAGGATCTTGTATGGTCTAGAATACCTTGGAATTAGCTTCTTGCAATCTCCTAAGGATAGCGAACTCTTCTTTGGATGTATGCAAATGAAGACCATGTCTCCTTCCTCGAAGATTCTATCTTGATGCTTCAAATCCGCGTATGCGTTCTGTCTATCCTTGGCGGCTTGGATGTCCTATCTTATTGACTTTATTTGGTCATCCATCTCTTCCAACATTTGGCTTGAAGCTTCAACCCTCAAGGTTGGATCTGAGAAGTTTAGGGGACTTCGACAGTCATGACCATACAATGCTTGGAAAGGGGTCATTTGAATGCTCTGTTGGTAAGAAGCATTGTAGGCAAATTCAACCAAAGGTAAGTATTGAATCCAGCTTTTTGCTTCACAATAGCAGTATGCCTTGAGCATATCCTCGATGACTTGATTGACTCGCTTCGTTTGACCATCAGTTTGGGGATGGTAAGCTGTGCTAAAAAAGAGTTGAGTCCCAATGGCTTCAAAGATAGCTCTCCAGAAGTGTGATGTGAAGAGAGAATCACAATCACTAATGATTCTTCTAGGTAATCCATGTAGCTTGAATATCTCCTTGATAAACAACCTTGCAATGTCTGAGGCTTTATAGTTTGTCTTTACTGGAATAAGGTGTGCAACCTTAGTAAGCATGTCAACCACAACCATGATGGAGTTGTATCCTCCCTAAACTTGGGGTAGGCCAACAACAAAGTCCATACTGATGAATTCCCATTTCATTTGGGGAATGTCAAGTGGTTGTAACTTCCCTGGCATCGTGACATGTTAGGCTTTGATATGTTGACAAGACAAACACTTAGTGACATATTTGAGCACGTCACCTTTAAGCCTCTCCCAATAATAGCTCTTCCTAATTGCATTGAGAGTCTTGGCATAGCCAGGATGTCCTGAGAAAGGGGAATCATGAGCTTCCCACTATATCTTCTGCTTAAGTGACTGGCTTGCCGGTATACATAGCCTCGTTCTATAGCAGACGAGTCCATTATTGATAGAGAATTCATGATACTTAGCCTGGAGCTTTTGGTCCTGATCCTTGATAGCAATCTCCCTTAGCATCTTTTGATAGGGTGGATCATGGCATGCTTCCTCTCTAACTAACTCAAGTATTGGGTTGTTTGGCATGAACAGCTTTGTGGCTAGAGATCTAGCTGTTGATGGATTTTGCGAGATTAGAGAATTAAGAAATGCCTTGTGATTGAATGCATCGGTAACTACATTCTCTTTTCCTGGTTGGTACTTGATTTCAAAGTCATACTTCTCCAGCACTTCAATCCACCGACGTTGCCTAATGTTGAGCTCATTCTGGGTAAAGATCCACTTAAGACTTTTATGATCAGTTACTAGTGTAAACTTGTTACCCAATAGCTAGTGTCTCCAAAGCTTTAGAGCATGGATGACAACTAACAATTCTAGATTATGGGTAGCATAATTTTTCTCATGACTCTTTAGTTTCCTTGAAGAGTAGGCTACCGGGTGACCTTCCTGCATGACCACACATCCTAAGGCAAGTTCGCTAGCATCAGTTACTACCTCCAACTCCTACTAAGGTCTGGAAGTTTTAGGATAGGTGTTGATACCAAACTTTGCTTCAATCTATCAAATATAGTTTGTTCGGGAGTTGACCATGCAATGAAAGTTTGCTTCTTCAGTAAGTCCGTCAAAGGTGCTGCAATCAAAGCATAGTTTTTGATGAAGACCCTATACCATCCTGTCAATCCAAGAAAGCTGCGTATTTCTTTAACAATTGTTGGTATTGGCCATTCCAGGACATCTCTGACTTTGGCTGGGTCCATTGAGATTCCTTCCACTGATACGATGAATCCCAAATATTCAATCTGACGTTTGAAGAATGCACACTCCTTCATCTTAGCATATAGCTTATGTGCCCTCATTGTCTCAAGGACAATCCGAAGTTGGGGTTCATGATCTTCTTCTTGTTAGGAATAGACTAGAGTATCGTCGAAGAAGACGAGTACAAAGTCATCAAGATATGGCCTAAAAATATATTGCATTAACCTGTTGAAGGTGGCAGGCGCATTCGTAAGCCCGAATGACATAACTAGGAAATCAAAGTTTCCATATCTTGTGTTGAATGCTATCTTCGGGATATCTTCTTCCTTGATCCTTATCTGATAGTAACTAGATCTGATGTCAATCTTGGAAAAGATCTTCCCACCCTGAAGATGATCAAGAAGCTCATCTATTCTAGGAATAGGGTACTTGTTCTTGACATTTGATTGATTCAACCCTCTGTAATCAATACACAATCAAAGTGTTCCATCTTTCTTTTTCTGGAACAGTACTGGAGCTCCCCATGGTGAACTATTGGATGGATGTAGCCCTGATCTAGCAGTTGCTTGAGTTGTTCCTTCAGCTCAATTGCTTCCGGTATGGACATTCTATAAGGTCTCTTTGCAATTGGCGCAGCTCTTGGTACTAGCTTGATCTCATGATCCACTTCTCTTTAAGGAGGGAGTTCTGTCAACTCTTTAGGAAATACATCCGCGTATTCCTCTAGCCATGAAGGTCCTTCACTAGACTCCTGCTTCTGATCTAACTTGTTGAGGTTAATTAAGTAGATAGGTAGTCCTTTTCTGACTCCCTTTATGATCCGAGATGCTTTGGCCAATTGGATTTTTGGATTTCCAGCCTCACCTTGAGTTGTGACCAATTCCCCTTCAGAGTTTCGAAAGGAAATCTGGCCCTTCTCGCCCTTTCCACAATGAATGTGGGCGTCATTAGGCTTAAGCCAATCCATTCCGAGTAGACACTCATGGATACCTAAATTCATGACTCTGAATTTGACCAAAGTCGTCTTTCCTCCCAGAAAGAATTCCACCTTAGCAGTTTGCCTGGTACAAGTGATCTCTCGACCATTTGCTAATTCCACAAGCAAGATAGGTGCTTCTATTGTGGCTATTCCTAATCTTTTTGCACAAGCTGGTGAGATAAAGGAATGTGTACTGCCACAATCAATCAAGGTTTTGAAACCTTTACCTTGATAGTCCACCGACGGTGTCTGAATCACCGAGAACTGGGGATTCGGCCCTTTCTTGTGAAGAGCCACATGGATTGTCGTCCTTTCAAAATCTGCTTCCATGGTCGGATCTTCTTCTTCTTCGCACATCTCCCTGTTGGCAACATAGGTGGTTCTTCCTCTGCCTCGAGTAGCGGCTCCCTGACCACGGCCAGTTCCTTGGAAAGGTGCTTGGCGATGTCCTCCTCCAAGCTTAGGACATTGCCTCTTGAAATGACCAGGATCGTTGCAGTGGAAACAACGGAGGTTTCGGCCATTGCTTTGAGTAGGAACAAAGTTGTTGACATTATTAGTTCTTGCTTTCTTTCTTTGTCCCTGATTTTGACCTTGAAGTACTCTCTTCATTTGAGGCCTAAATGTCCCTCTATTCGAGTCATTATAAGACCAAGTTTTGTTACCTCTTGGCCTAGCCTACATCTCCTAAATTATAGGGGTAGCTCCAATGAGTGCATCCTGTAGATCTGATGGCGCGCATAGATTCGAGATGGGTATTCACTGGTGAATTTAAACTAGCACAAAATTTTGACACCTGTTGTGTCATATCCATCTATGGCGCATACTTAAGAAGTGAGACGAATTTAGAATAGTATGCGTCAAGAGTGAGTCCCAGCTGTTTTAGTTCATAGAACTCATTCATTTTCTACGTGCGATACACAAGTGGTAAGTATCTTCCCTGCACAGATTTCTTCAGCTTCTCCCAAGTAACGGATCCTTCCGCGATCCCTTGATCTCTGCACCATTGCTTCCACCAAAGCATGGCTTCGCCAGTGAGCTTCATCTTGGCAAGCATAGCCTAGTTGGCGGGTGCAGTAGCGACTGATTCAAAGTAATCCTCCATGGATTCAATCTAAATTTCAGCATCTGCTTGGACGAACCTGCCTCTCCCGTCAAATTCGGGCGGCTTAATCTGCTTGAGAAGAAACTTCTTCTCCTGGATTATAGCAGTACTTGATGTAGGAGGCGAACTGGGATTCTGTACCTAGGGTTGTGCCTGGATAAAGGTTTCTTAACGTTATTACTCATTAATCGTTACGATTTATATTTCATCTCCATTTTAACTATCAACCAAGCAATCTAACCACTTAACTTCTTATCAATTCTCATGCACAAACAGACATTGATAAAAAGAATTCTTATTGTATTTATATGGGCATAGCCCTTTTGGAATACAATATTTTTTGCGATGATAACCAATTTTTTACATTTAGTTTGGAGAGAATAATGTTGTATTACATTTATCTACAGGAACTGGATAATAGTATGGTTTTGGGTCATGGATCTTCAGGAATCGATAAGTCATTGGAAGATCAGGGTATCCTTTTCTTTCGAACCTATTCTTCTCATGGCGCCCCAACACTTTGATCCTGTCGGCGGGGATTACACGGGTTACTTCCTCATATACATATGAGTTCAACTCAACCCTCTGACCTCGAATATGTAAAGTTGAATTTACGTGAGCCTCCACAAAAATGAATAGTTTCACGACTTTCAGGTCTTCCAACCACTTGATCCTCTTTAGGTTGGTCTGAAGATATGCAAATCGGTGGGCAGCTATATAGTAGATTCCTGAGGCACCCGTCCATCTTCATTCCATGTACAAAGGCAATGGATTTTAAATACGCTCTAGGATGTTCATCATCCCAACCCTTTGTTGATAATTCGAGGAATGCATCGCAGTCATAAACATGACCTGGAATAGTAAGAACCTGTTGCATGCTTCATAATTCTGCAAGACAGCATTGAAAGTAAGAAAATGTTTGGAACAACAATATTTGCTTTACTTCTTCTTATTAAGATTTCTTAAAACCTGTAATATTTCCGCGCACTGCGTACCGTAAATATTAACTTCCCGCACGCCGTGTAAACCCTGTGCAAGGTTATCCCCTACATCGTATTATTGGGAGCATAATCCATACCGTGCACGCTCAAAAATGAGGCCTCCACATTGTAAATAAGAGGCTGAGGTTGAGGACCGTAAAAACCGCGTGGGAACACCCTTTCTGAAGGGGCAATTGGATAAATTCAAGGCAAATTTTTTTTTAATTATTATCCCTTCCCCCAGCCGATGCATGGCTGGAGGAGAGGGAGTGTGGGGGGGAATGGCCAAGGCGGAGTGAGTTGGACTGCATGAGGGGGAGTCCTCCACGTGTGTGGAGGCCCTCTTCCCCACCCCCCCCCATGCCTATATAAACACCCCCCTAGCTAGAGGGGGGGAGGCTAGAGCAAGGGCCGTGCAAAGAGAGGGCCGTGCTGTAGGAGGAGGTCGCCGTGCCGCAGCAGGAGGTCGCCGTGCTGTAGGAGGAGGTCGCCGCGCTGCAGTCCCCCAGTCCGCCAGTCCGCCGCCCGCCGCCCGCCTGGATCACGACCCCTCCCCCCCCCCATCGACGTGCTGCTGATGACTAGAAGCTTCTTAGAAGCTTCTTAAGAAGCTTCTAAGGGGGGGGCTTCCTTAACCCCCCTTCCCACTACGTCCCCCATAGACCCATTCATAACCCCCTCCCCGGGACTTTGAAGAGGAGAAGGTGAAGCCCATAAAGATCTCCCACAAGACCTTCGTAAAAGGCTTTTCGCAAAAAGACTTCAAAGCCCACAAGCCATCCGTGAATCAATTCCGTGCCAACCCGGGTTTTCCCTAAAGAACTCATAAAGCCCTCTTCCGCAAGCACCATTTATCCAAAATCTCGTAAAGGAATCTCCTGCGTACGAGGGAAAAAGGCAAAGGTCGGGAGGTTGCATGCCAAGGCAAGTCAATTCGTAGACCGCAAAGGCTAACCAGAAGCCGAGACCACGCCCACGATGGCCCCAAAAAGATCACAAGGTGCGCCTGCGGGAGGTTCATCTCCGAGCATACAAGTGGATATCTCCCCGAGCCCACAAGTCCAGGTTCTTTCAAGTTTATTTTCGCATAAAGAAATGACTAGGTGCGCTTAGTTCCATAAGGAAGAATGCATTTTACGCTTATTTTTAAGGCATGTGGCAGTGGTAAAAATACATTGGTTAAAGTATCTCTTGAAACATTAGGCAAGGTTGAAGCATGCCATGAAATTGAAACGAGTTGTCCGCCTTAGAAGACTAGCTGCATGTTGCTATTTTGGAACATTATCAAAGTAATAAGTCTAAACATATATTACTTAGGCAAAGAAATGGAATTTATAAGTGCACTTTTTCTTCTTAGACATGGTAGGAATAAGTATGTGCCGCATGTTAGGCAACATCCTCCTCGTAATGATTTCATGAGGAAAAGTTAACACCCATAAGATATTATCCGAAAAGAAATAGAAGAGAGTACGGAAATGATCTTATGGGCTTGCAAGTGGCATGTAAAATGGAATAAATTATCACTAGCTGTAGTTTTGTATGAACTTCATTGTAGCTAGGAGAACGTTGCGTATTGCATAGTCATCATGCAAAAATGTCATTCATTAGGAGCTGCATTTAGGAGTCAAAGCACAAGATTCTAAGTATAGACAATAAGGTTGTAGGCATGACTATTTGATGTAAGTCCTAGTAGGACCTAGGGAAGTTAGTGTCCAGGTTATCAGGCATTTTTACCTTACCAAGGAAGGATAGGGTTATTGTGAACCATGTGATGCGTAGAAGCAGTGAATCGCATGTTTTTACGTATTGGTGTAATTGTAACTATTAATCTCCACTAGATCTAGTTTATTACCTTTAGGAAAGGTTCATCCGTGACGCAAGACAAGTATATCGAGTTGACTAAGTCACCTAAACCACAAGGATTCTTATGGACATGGTTGGGTCGATATGAAAGGTATCTCAAGTGCTAACTAGGGTTTAGTGCAATAAGAATTCGACCTAGTTTTACACTGGTTGCCAAGTCAAAACCCGCAAACCCAAAGATCTTACACACATTCACGAGATGTCGAATCAATTGGGTGCTCATGCATAAAATGATCTAAGGTTTTATCCTAAGGATCATTCGTTCAAATGATGAAACTCCGACTGGGTTGGAAATTCCTAGGACCGTGGACCAATATAATTAGGAATGGGTTGGGTAAGAAGACACCCTAAACCCTGCCACTCGCCTGAAGTTGATTCCGTAACCTGAATACGCCATTCAATGGGTGAAATGATCCCGTGGAATAGATACAACACATGTACAAAAAGTTGCAACATCGCATAGACTTGAGATTTGTCCACAAGAGAGTTTTGTCATTCCTTGGAAATGATGTTGGCAAGTTATTGCGCTAAGTTAACCTACAAAAGGATGAGTAATCATCCCGTTACATCACCTTTCCTGGGAAATAGTTGCTAAGGAAAAGGAAAGTTAGGTATTTGCCTGGAAGCAATTGACCAATCAATAGATTGAAGCGACATGGTCGCTGGAATCTACCATAACAAAACCTAAAGTATTGGTAGGGTATGACCCTAACCCAAGAATGATAGGAATCTTGCCAAGTTGCAATTGATTCCGGATCGAATGCGGGTTGCATTCGGAGTAAAGGAGTCACTCCTTAACAGTTTGCCAGCTAAACGACCTTTGGAATTGATTGTGCTTGTAACAGTTTAGAAAGCACTGTTTGCATTGTTTGCTCAATGAACTAAAGGATGAAAAGATATCTAAATACTTCAGGTTGAAGGCCTGAAGGGAGAGGCAGCTTCAGTTACCCCCGACTGCCTGCCTGACCCTAACCAAGGGGGTTGTTAACCGCACCGGGAACGTGGACCGAACCCGCCATGAGAGGTCTCTCCGTTGAGTTCTACTTGGAGCAGGAGGATGCTTGGGTGCCAGAGGGGGCTCTGGCCGTAAATCCCTCGCCTTCCGGGCCCTGCACAAGAGGCTAACGTGACTCGGGATTGGATCTCGAGGCCCGCATACTAGTCTACGGGCGGAAACTTGGATTAGTGATCCCTGGTGGATTACTGGATAGCCTTCGGGCGGATTATGAATACGCCTACGGGCGGAACTCCTTGTATTTCAAAGATAAAAGGATAAAATGATAACAAAGAAGTTGTTTGGCATTGTTTTTCTTTATGTCCTGTGATAAGATTACGTGAAGGAACCAGTGCATAACAGGGTTAATCAAAGAAGCTGTTTGTTATATGTCAAACTAATGTGGTAGGTAATTACATAACTAAAACAAACCGAGGAAAGTGCGGAGGATGGACCATGGGTCCGTCCTATGGATGGGTGGTCCCGGTTAGCCGGGAACTTTTCTCAAAGTCTTCGGCAAACAGAGGATGATCGTCATCTCCAAAACAAGTAACGAGAACGATGACTTAGAATTAACTATTACCCAATTCACGCTGTTTTAGGGGAACGGAATGGGACTATGCCTTATGGCAGAGAGGTCGAGCCTTGCATCCCTCTCGTTTCCCATTCTCCTTGAACCAAGTGCAGCGTGAATCCGCTTCGGACCTGGCGTTTCTGCGTAAAGTAGTTCGCTCGGGTCTGACGCTAGTTGCTGCTAGCTAATGACCAAACTAGAAAACCTTAATTCCGGTCGATCCCAAGTGGGAAACGGCCAGGACACTTCCGCTACGTGGCAGACGCGGAAAGACCTAGATTACAAAACCCGTAACATTCCATGGGAGTGCCGGGCGGAGTTCTCTAGACAGCCTTCCGATGGACTGCCAAGACGTGTCCTAGAGGGTTCTAGTGGACACGTTACAAAACCAAATCCTTCATTGGTTGGCTCTGATACCAACTGTAACGTGTCCACCTGTTATCTTCAGGACACGTCTTAGTAATCCATCGGAAAGGATGTCTAGAAAGCTCCGCCCGGCACTCCCATGGAATGTTACGGGGTTTGTGATCTAGACTTTCTGCATCTGTCACGTAGTGGAAGTATTCCGGCCATTCCCACTTAGGTGGATTTGAATTAGGGTTTTCCCTATTGGTCATTTCCTAATGGCAACTAGTGTCGAACCTGAGCGAACTACTTTATGCAGAAACGCCAGGTCCAAAGCAGATTCACGCTGCACTTGCTTCAAGGAGAATGGGAAACGAGAGGGATGCAAAGCTCAAAACTCTCTACTATAAGGCATAGTCCCATTCTGTTCCCCTAAAACAGTGTAAATCGGGATCATTTATAACTTAGACTCTAGGTCAACACCCTTTTTGTGTTCGTATCCTTTGAAACAATCTTCTTGATGTCTATCATGATTGAGAAAAGTTCCCAGCCAATCGGGACCACCCATCCGTAGAACGGACCTATGGCCACATCTCCGCACTTTCCTTGGTTAATTACCTAACACATTAAGTTGAACATGTATCAATGAGCTTCTTTAATTAGCCCGTTAGGCACTGGTTCCTTCACGTAATCATAGCACTTGACATAGAAAAGCAATGTCAAACAAGTTTCTTTTCAACAGGTTATCAAATTTATCTTTGAAATACATAAAGTCCAGTTCGTGGGCTTATCCATAATCCACCCGAAGGCTATCCAGCAATCCACAGGGATTACTAATCCCAGATTCCGCCCATAGACTAGTATGCAGGCCTCGAGATCCAATCCCGAGTCACGTTGTCCTCTTGTGCAAGGCTCGGAAGGCGAGGGATTTACAACCAGAGCTGCCTCTGGCACCCAAGCGTCCTCCTGCTCCAAGTAGTGCTCAACGGAGAGACCTCTCGAGACGGGTTTTGTCCACCTTCCCGGCGTGGTTAACAACCCCTTGGTTAGGGTTAGGCAGGCAGTCAGGGGTAATTGAAGCTGCCTCTCCCTTCAGGCCTTCAACCTGAAGCATTAGATATCTTTTCATCCTTTAATTCTTTGAGCAAACAAAGAAAAACAATGCTCTTAAAACTGTTACAAGCACAATTATTTCCATTGGTCGTTATTTTTGGCCAACTGCTAAGGAGCGAATCCTTCTTTCCAAATGCATCCAACACTCGATCAGGATCAATTGCACCTTGGCAAGATCCCCAAGGGTTTGTCTGTTACCCTTGTATCATTGGGTTAGGGCCGTACCCTATTAATCCGATTTAACCAATACCTTAAGTGCTATTAGCAGTAAATATGTTATTTCAGTTTACTGATTGGTCCTTTGCTTCCAAGCAAATATCTAATCTCGTATCTTGGTCACTTTACCCAAGAAAGGTACTATATCAGGATGATTATTCATTCTCTTGCAATATAACTTGCGTAAGAATCTACCAATCTCATTCCGAGGAACTGGCCATTCCTTTGTGATCAAATCACAAGATCACGCGACTCTAAATCTTGTTGCACCAATGTCGCATCAAACTATGGGATTATTTACCCATCGAATGGAGTCACAAAATCATGATTAGATATAAGGATCCGTTCCTGATTGCATTAGGCCGACATTGTCGGTCCTAGGGTTCCAAGTTCAAACCGAGTTTCATCTTTTTAGCGAGAGATTCTTAGGGTAAAAACCCTAGATCTTTTCTCGCAAGTATGTCCTATTGTCCCTACATTCGGTGAATGTGGGCAAGTCTTTAGGGTATAGGAGTTTCAGCCTTGGCAATACGAGTGACTAGGTTATGTCCTCAACGTGTTGAATCCTAGTTAGTTCTTTGGGATATGTTGCATTGAATTAACCCTGCCTAAACGAGTCCCTCACGGTTTCTAGGCATTTAGGTTTAACCATTTTTTCCTTGTCTATTCTTGAGATAATTACACTACCATTTTCGTAATCACATGATTCATTGTCTACGTGTAAGTTGATTTACAAACCCTAAGCATAGGCTAAGTTATAGCATAATTCCAATTGATCATCCTATAACATGCAGACAAGATTCATGCTACTAAGCTTTAGGATTTTATGTTTAAACATGCAGCCTTTTTCTACTTTCTTTTCTGAATGAATTTGTCGTATGCTGAACTTATACACCCTTTCGTTGATTTAAGTTTTTAGGCCACTTGCCTAGAGTTAAATCTTTTTCATGCAACCTTAGCAATTTCCTACGGTTGCTAGTAACTTTCTTTAAGAATCATTTTGAAAAAGATGTTCAAGAATGCGATATGCAGTTTATTCCTTCCATGCTTAATCGAAGTGTACTATCATAATTCCGTTTTGTAAAAAATGGACATTAATTAATCCCACATTAATTCATCAAGCCCACATGAACAAGGGCTAGGAAAAAGCCCAAAAGGAAGAATTTGGGGAGGATGGAATATGAAAGGGGGCTTAGGAAGCCCCCTTAGAAACTTTAAGAAGCTTCTAGGAAGCTTCTTTCAACGCGGATTGGAGATAGCAGCATTTTGTTGGCAGCTCCGCGAGCAGTCTCCCCTCTCCTTCTCTTGGCCAGGTGGTGTTATGTAGCACCTTCCTCCTCCCTCACACACACGGCTCTCACCTCCCTCACGTCTGGCGGCGATATGGCCCTCTCCCAGCTCACGACAGTGCAGCGTTGCAGTGTGTCGACTCCTCCCTATGGCAGCGATTAGGCAGTCTGACGGCTTCCTCCTTTTTCCTACTCTCCTCCCTCATTCTTATATAGCTGAGGGGAGGGGATTCTTCCCGCCCCCACGCGGCCATAATGCATGGCCTTCTCCCTTCAGCAAGCTCTAGCAAGGAGCTTGCTCACCCTTGTTATTCCCCTCTCCTCTAGCTCGACTGTCGGCTGGGGGAAAAGAGGAATAAAAAAATTTACCATAGTTCTAACAATTTTCATTTTGATTATTTGTAAGAGGAGGTTCTCGTGAGGAGTGCAGTTTTAGAGATCGGAATTGTTACAACTACTTATCATCTTCTTCACCTCATCATGTGATGCATGAAGGTAATTGCTTGTCAGTGAAAGGGTGAGAAGGATCGAAGCTTGCACGTGAGAGCTATGGCGGGAGAGCAAGAGCAAGAAAGAGAGAGACAAGAAATGGAAGCTCCAATAGTCACAATGTGTGACCGGGCCTTCCTTTATTCAAACTGTCACTAAAAGAATAAAGAATAAAGTGACGGTGATGGGTGCTCGCCACCTACAGTGTGTAGTGGCGGTGACTCTCAGTGTAGTAATACACGGGCGGCTAGGTGGAGGTGCCTTTACTCCCAACAACCTTCCACTTAAAGGTAAATCTACCCTAGTGAGGAGTGAAAAGAAAAAGAAAAAAGAGAGTACAACATGCACATATGTACAACAGGATGAGGAAAGATGTCATCTCATCCCACGCCCATCAATCTCCTGAGGATGGCAAAGCGCTCTGTAGAGAGGCTTTTCATGAGCAGATCTGTAGGATTCTGGTCAGTCGAGATCTTGATAAGTTCAACAGACTTGTCCTCAAAACGACCCCACGTATGAAGTGATACCTCACCTCAATGTGTTTCATCTTCGCATAGAAGACCAGATACTTGGCTAACTGAATAGCACTCATAGAATCTGAATGCAGTGTAGGGATAGCATCAATATCAAAGTCAACAACCAAACGACCCAACCAAATGGCCTCCTTTCAAGCCTCAATGACTGCAACATAGTGGGCCTCTGTAGTAGAGAGGGCCGTGCATTTCTGCACCCTGGACATCCAAGAAACAACACCTCTAGCATAGGTGAATACATAGCCGAAAGTGGACTTCCTATTATCTGCATGTCCTGAATAATCACAGTCAGCATATCCCACGACTCCTGTATCTTGGCTACCATAGCATTAGACATATGTGCAGTGCCCTTCAGTACCTCATGATACCCTTCACACGGCATCCCAATGCTTCTTGCCAAGTGTGGCCATATAGCATGCCACAACACCAACTACAAAGGCAATATCTAGACGAGTGGCTATCATGGCATACATAAGATTGCCCATTGTCGATGCATAGGGAATCTCGGCCATCTCGGCCCTCTACTCATATGTCTGCGGACAATCAGCTTGTGATACCTTCACATAAGAAGGCAATGGATAGCCAATAGGCTTTATGTCCTACATGCGGAAGCGCTCAAGAACTTTATGAATGTACTCCCTCTGTGACAAGTAGAGGAGTCTCTAATGCCTGTCGCGTCTAATGCACATAACGAGTATGTGAGAGGCATGTCCAAGATCTTTCATCTCAAAGCTCTTCTTGAGCTGAGCCTTAAGAGCATCTAGCTCATCATGAGCTTTCCCTGCTATCAGCATATCGTCCACATAGAGTACCAAAATCAATAAAGAACCATCACGGGCTTTCTTCGTGTAAAGACACGGATCCATAGCATTCCTGTTGTAGCCTTGTGATTGCATATAGGCATCAAACTTATGATACCACTCCCTAGGTGCCTGCTTCAAGCCATAAAGACTTTTCTTCAATTTGCACACTAGGTGCTCCCTGCCACGTTCTGCAAAGCCCTTAGGTTGCTCCATATAAATCTCATCATGCAAGTCCCCATGTAAGAAAGTTGTCTTGATATGGATTCCGTAAACTTTGATGACCGGGGCTCATACACAAAGTGGATTCTTTGTGCGAGAAGTTGATGGGGACGCCTGTCCTTTTCGGGCGTTTCATTAATTTAGTGTATACATGGGTGATTCCATAGCGGGTGATTCCGCAAAATGCATATTAAATTAATAAACGTTTATGAGGAGAAAAGACCTCATCAAATTCCACACCATGCTCCTGCTTAAAACCCTTTTCTACCAATCCAGCCTTGTATGCTGGCTTGGGGTGTCCAGGGGTACTTTTCAGCTTGTATACCCACTTGCATGGCAAAACCTTCTTACCCATAGGTAAGGAAACCAAATCCCAAGTCTCATTCTTATCCAAGGAGCCTATCTCAGACCACATAGCCCTCTCCCAGGAGTGACTGTCACCCCTGCGCATAGCCTCATCATAAGTGAAAGGCTCTCCTGCATCTGTAACCAAGACATAATGCATCGAGGGCTGAAATCTATCAGGTGGACGTCTGTCTCTAGCAGACCGTCTCACGGCAGGCTCTACTTCCTGCCCAGCTGTCAAGCCAGCACCCTGACCATGAGCATATGCTACAACTGTAGGCTGTCCAACTCGCTATGTGGGAGCTCTTAGCTCCTCGTGAAATATGACCCTGGGGATCTCAACAACTCTCTGAGGCTGCCTATGCATCTTGTCTTCATGGAAGACTACATCATGACTGCGAATGACTTTCCACGCCTGCGGATCCTAGAGACGGTAACCCATCTCACATGTATCCCCATAACCAAGGAAAATTCATTTGACACTCTTAGGATCCAGCTTATTTCTCTTGTCCCTGGGCACATGGCAAAATGCCTCACATCCAAAGACATGGAGATGCGCATAAGAGGGAGGTTTTCCAATCCATACCTCCTCTACAACTTGGAAATCCAAACCACTAGAAGGTGATCTGTTTATGATGTGCACAATTGTACTAACTGCCTTAGCCCAAAAGCTCTGTGGTAGGCCTGCATGACTAAGCATACTGCATACACGCTCCTGGATGGTTCTATTCATCTACTTAGCCAAACCATTCTAGGGGGGGTGTAGGGAGCGGTCAATTGACGCTTAATACCCCGCTCATCACATAACTGCTCAAAAGCACGTGAGACATACTCACCCCCATTATCTGTCCTTAGGCATTTTAGCCTATACCCAGACTGGTTCTCAACCAATGCAAGCCATCTCTAAAACACAGCCAAGACATCAGATTTTAGCTTAATGAGATAAGCCCAAACTTTCTGTGAAAAATCATCTATGAAAGTAACAAAATACTTTGCACCACCCATAGACTGACAAGGCATGGGCCCACAGACATCCGAATGTACCAATGCCAAGGGCTCACTCATGTGTGGCCTACCAGACTTCTTATGCGTAGACCTAGTCTGCCTGCCATAAAGACAATGCTCACATGAATCAAAACATGCATAATCAAGAGGCAGTAAGTACTGCAAACCAGAAAGCATTTTCATTCCCTTCAAAGACATATGGCCCAAATGGGCATACCAAAGAGATACATGTGGAATAGAACCCATAGACAAAACATGATCAAGGGAAGAAGCGGATACAATCAAGGGATAGAGGCTACCAGCCTTGGTACCTCTCACAATCACAAGTTTGCCACGAATGATCTTCCATGGAGAGTCTCCAAAAGATACATGATAACCTATGTCATCAAGCTGTCCAACTGGCATGAGACTGCGTGTCAAAGCAGGTACATGACATACATCAGGCATAACAAAACTACTGCCAAAAGGAAACTGCAATCTAACATCACCAATGCGCACAATATGAAGAGAGCTGTCATCACCCAAGCATACACAACCCGAAACAGTACGGTATGAATGAGATCACTCTCGGAAAGGTGTCACATGAAAGGAAGCACCTGAGTCCAAGAGCCAACACTGTGCATACATAGAGTGTATCTTTGTCATTTGCAAAGCACTAGAAGAAGCTGCAAGGATATAATCATCATCAACATCCTCAAGCTGCATAGCATTGATCTCTTCAATTTTAACACTCGACTTTGCAGGCACTATGCTGTAATCAGAAGACTTATCCTGCACTTTGTCTTTCCCCTTATCTTTGCACCTTTCATTGTACAGTTCATGGCGTTGTGGCCTAATATAGCCCTTTTTCCCACAATGGTGACAAGTGACATCTGCATTCCTACCACGGGATTTGCTACGTGACTTCCCACGAGAGTTGGACTAAAACTTCTGAGAATCCCGTCCATGGCTACTGCCACTACTATGCTTTCCATATCCATCATTTGCCTCTAACTGTCATAGCATGCGACACATGAGAGGCATCCAAATTCTTACAGTTAACCTCTTCATGCAAAAGAGCACTCTCAACATCAGATAATTTCAAGGTAACAGTAGAGGCACATAATGCAGTGCGGAATACATCCCATGACTCATTAAGAGTACCAAACAAGAAAAGAGGAGTGACATCCTCTGCAAAAGTGATGTCATGCAAAGTCAAGTTCTTGAGTATATCATGGAACTGGCTCAAGTGAGTAGACATAGTTACATTCTCCTTCATGCGCAGATCCATAAGCTGCTTCAGCCAATACATCAGACTCGCTGGACTTTTCTTATCATAGAGATTCTTGATTTTATCTCACAACTGCCATGCACTCTGTTCTTCCTCAAATACATTGTAATGAACCTGTTCTATGAGAGATAATACAATAGTGGACTTGCATAACTCATCAAGCTCAAACCATTCCTCATCTGGCATAGTTACAGGTGGCTACCCGGCTGAACCTCAATGGTTTGATCTGCAATTTCTGCACCAACACTTTCCAAATATAGCTCTTCCAATAAGAGTAATTCGTACCATCAAGCTTCGTGCTATTGAAAATAGCATGATCAGTGGACGAACTCGCCATAATGTAGGCTGGAAGACTACAGACAACTCAAAACTACTTGCTAGCACTGTTTACTGTAGAAAATGACCAAAAAATCACCAAAAACAATAGGAAATGGCGAGAGAAGTGTAACCAAAGGTGCTGGCCACCAAGTACTAGTGAAAGTACATCATTTCAAAATATTTCAGCATGAAAAATCCATGTCAGTTTGGAGTTATATGCTTGGTATAATAAATGACAACAGGGTACTATGAGAGTCAATTGCTAACCAAATCACTACACCAAGTCAATAAATGATAGCCAAGACATGACCAGCTGTAAAGGGGCATAAATTAGCACCAAACAATCATCAAGAACCTGAGCAAACACCGAAACATGTTAGCAAAGCATCCATCAGTGAGGCATACCCCCTGGACAGTAGGGCAAAGTATACATAACACTGGCAAGACCTAACACCAGTAGATGTATGCTCACAAGAGTGCAAAGCCCAAGCTCACGTCAAAAGCAACTCCAAGATATCAGTGCATGAACCATGTAACATTTAAGTGTAAGAGATCCCAAAGTCTCAAGTATCTGCAAAATGCTTAAATATCATAAACCTCCTGCTCAATGTCGATCAAGCATACAAGATGCTCCCACTGGCACAAAAGACGGATAAACAAGCTCAATAGCTCAATCAAACCAAGTCAAAGTACCAAAGATAGGTAACCAACACAATATCTCAATAGCATCCCAAGAGCATAATGGCTACAAAGCAACTGTAGGTAGCATCCATGAGCAAGACATACATCCCAATAAAGATTTCTGACAACCAAAATGACATCCAATACAGAATTCTGGAATAGCAAATGAGAATCCAAGCCAAGTCTTCAGAGAGCACTAAAGCTCAACAAGTACATGGTACACTGTGTCAAGACAAATGCATCAAGCTGTAGGCGTCGGGTAAGCATGTACCCAAAGAGCATATAACTTTCAAAGCACTGACCACTGTCAAGCATAGACCAATGTCAATAAGTGCGGGATGAAATAAGCTCAAGTTTCCAAAAGCATCCGGATCCAATGACAAGCTGGAAGTCATTCCTCGATGATCAATACATCATGGCATAACCCAAGACATACACCCGGAACCAATAGGCATATGTCAAATCATGAAAGATAGCTTTAGCCCAAGAGTATTCAGCATGTATTTATTGTTATTAATTGTGTACAACTTAAGAATAAGTAAGCTTGCACTTAATCATGTCAGTTGGCTTCCTGCGTAGATATGCTTTATAGCTTCTTCTCGAAGATACTTCTCATTGTTAGGAATATCACTTGCACTACCATTTTGATATCAATCCTCAATAAAATCAGACATGCCATCGTCATTATCAAAGATATCATCATGGCCATTTAATTCCTTAGAATATTGTTTCTTTAGTGCAGTATTGGAATTCTATGCACCTCAACCACCACTAGTAGGAGGTGGTGGTGTACCCTCCTGATTGATTCAAATTTGATTTTCAAGTACCATAAAAACATGAGTCATTTATTAAATGATCAAAGTTTAAAAATCAATAAAAGTAACAAAACATTGAAATCTAACAAGTTCTTTGGTATATTCTAACGCTTATTGTAATATAAAAAATAAATAGACTCTATTGTATGGTGGAGAAAACAAGAGGAGGGACTAATATGTGCATGGAGACATGGTAATACTTCCACAAGGAGAGACACCTACGCATCAGTTTTCCTCAATAGAAGGTGTGTGCCTTTGCTAAAGTATATTAGAATTAATATTAACTTTGCTAGATTGATTCTAACTATTCTCTAATCTATGTTATTTTATTTAATCAAATTTACATAGGAGGCAACAGGAAAGAGAGTGATAGCATGTCACACATCTAAACTAGGCCGAATGGGATGGGATGGGATGGATTTGTGGCCACATTTGTGAGTATAGACCATTAAAATTTTAACTTTCAAAGGTAATATTATTGAATGAAGGAATCAATATGATGTCAAGAGGCATATTCCACAGTGGATTCCGTAAAACTATATTTATTTAGCAGGCTCGTACCCACGGTGGATTCCTTGTGTGAGAAGTTGACGACGGGAATGCCTATCCTTTTCATGCATCATATTAATTTAATCTACATGTAGATGATTCCATAGTGGGTGATTGTGCAAAATACATATCAAATTAATGGGTATTTATGAGTTTAGAGTGCGCACTCGAATTAAATTAAGACTAGTAGATAGATTTTCAACCTATTCAGTTATTTTGTAGCTGAAGACTACTAGGTATTCACCTTTGTGGGTTTTATCTTATTATTTTCTAATAATTTTGAATGCTTCAATTGATGTGTAGAGCAGGCGTCGGTGGCGTTGGATACTACCAGTCGATGGCATGAATTCAAAATGCCTAGAAGAATTATTATTTTTGATGGGCGCATGCCTTATCACTAAAGGCATGGTGCCAATATTTATTTAGACGTGCTTAATTATTAAAGTGCTTAACAAACATTTATTACTTTGTATGCACATAGGTGCTCAGTTAAATATTTCATTTTTTTGTATTTGTAGTTGGGCAAAGGCCGACTTTTGGACGCCCAAACACTTTACTTTATATTTGGGAAAAAGCAAACAAAAAAAGCATGCTAATTGTAAAAGTGAGCTATTTTTTAGCTTGGAGATAAATAAATCTATAAATACATGCCTTGTGAAGCATTCACAAGGCATGGGGGGAGATTGCATCCGATTGGTCTTTTTGTTTCATGTTGTCTCATGTCGTGCAAATTATCTTTTAGCTTTTATGAAGACTTATAGAGTTTTTGTTCTTGGGGAACTTCTGGTGTTCACTGTACATGCATACAACAACCAATCTACGCACCAGTGGTATCAAAGTGAAGCTGAGATCAAGAGCTTCCAATTGCTTACCATTTGGCACAAAGACGAAGCTCCTCGAACGAATGGGCTCTACAAGCTCTCTCACAATGAACCGTCAATATAGGCGTGTTCCTAGAGATGAAGAACCCCCTGCTGTACTCTCAGATCATGAAGGACCTATCCCAATAGGCAGAGGACCACCTCTGAAGCTCCTTTGCAAGCCGTTTTTGGTGACAGAGAAAGTAGAGAAGAAGTTCATTAAGTTTAAAGTTAAAAAGCTTAACAAACTTAAAAGAATTTAAGCTCCCCAAAATTTGACGATTTGCGATAGGAGGATGTACTGATCACCACCCATTCCGTCGTGAAGATACCATCGTCTTGCAACGAATTATTAGAATTATTAAGATTTTTATATAAAACTTAAAGTTCTAAGCTTACACAAAGGCTTCAAATTCAATATTCAATCTCCTCCATAGCGGGTGTTCACACCGTGATATTCTCGAACCGGTCTTCAAGCCTCAGCAAGCCTCTGTTCCCACCTGCAACTTGGCAAAGTTAATTCACAGCAAGCATGTTGTCACATGTAGTATATGAGGAAGACTATTTCTCTTGGAAGATGGTAAAAGCAAAAAGCCATTTTTAAAAAAAAGCAAGTCTTGTAAATCCAAATTTTAGCTACGCTCATCCTTCTAATGAGATTTGCAGTGAGCGAGGTTGTTTGAGATTTTTGGAGGATGTTCGATCATCATGGATGATTTAATTGGGCAAAAACTTTGGAGCAAAAATTGAACCTAATCATGATGAAACTTCAAGAAGAGTGAAGATCACATCAAAATTTGCAAGCAAACTGGCTACACTTCAACAATTCACTGTCAATCAAGATAGAGCACAACCTGAAGATGTTATTCAGCATACAATTGAGCGACACTCAATGCACAATCTCTCAAGAAAGAGGCCAAGATAAGTAAAATAAATTTCAAATTATGTACTTTTAATGGGCAATGTGATGGCATAATTATTCTTGCTTTCATCAGTCAGTTTGAAAACTATTTTCATGAATAATAATATGTTGAAAAAGATAAACTTAAATGTGTCACTAACCATCTAGCATATAAGCATCATTATGGTAGACTGTTGTCCGCAAGAGTGTTGATTGTCCCTCCACTTGGGATGCCTTTCAAAAGAAGTTTTTGTAGAATTTCCTTCCACCATAATTCCATGAAAAAGCTATTAAACAGTGGTATCTCCTGCAACAAAGAGATCATGAATCCATCCTGTAATACATTGAGCGTTTCTGGAGTGCCTTACTTCAACTTTGAATGCTTAAAGATATTCTTGAGGTGAACCACAAGCACAAGTATATATTCGGTTTGCTTGGTCACTTCCATGCAGAAGTGAATACGTTCAAGTCAAAGGCTTTGAAGAATGCAATTTCTTTAGCCCATGATGCAGAAGATAAAATTCATGGATGAGAAAAGTGAGTGCAACAAATTTCAATTAATGGTAACTTTGGTTCAAAGCAATTCAATTCTAACTTTCCAAGATTCAATCAAAATCGCTTTGTTCCTTCTTCTTTCCGTAAACCCTGGACTCGACCTCCTACTTTACCATCAAATACAATTCAAACCCTAAGCCTTCTCTCTAGCCAAATTACATGTATCATCAACCTGGATACTTAGTAGTGAACTGTCAATCCAAGAAGGAAGATGTTCAAATCAACCACTTGGGAGAAACTGAAGACGAGGACTATGAAGATTTGTTAGACTTCACTGAAGATAGCGATGATATCAGCGATGCTTCAGATACTTTACCAAGTATTCCAAATCTTCACTCATTATTAACAATGAAATGTTTTGTGCATGGTCAAGAAAAGATTGTTTTACATGATGATGGAGTAGGCATGATTTTATTTCCGCAAAGTTGGTAAAATATTTGAATTTACGTACTGTCCCAACTCATTATCGCATAAAGGCAGCATTCTTAGGTACTAGATGCAATGGTACACAAGAAGTACATGATTTAGAGATTAAAATCGGTGATTATGTCGAGTGCAAAAATTTCTTGGTTGTGCCTTTGCAAGTTAGTGATACTATGTTAGGAATGCCTTGGCGTCACACATATAATCCTGACAACATAGATTATTCCACACATTCTATGAAAATTCATTCTAATGAAAACCAAATCACATTACATGAATTGCACACCTTTGATAATTTTCCAATGCTTAGTCACACGCAAGCTAAACGTGCATTGAGAAAATGTAGTAAATCATATTTAGTATGGGCGAATGAAATTGAAGCTAAGGAAATTCAGATACAACCTAGGCATACACAATTTCTTTCACAATTTAAAGATTATTTTCTTGTTGATTTATCACTTATTGGTTTACCATTGACACGTCCTGAAGACCATAAAATAGATTTAATCCTAGGTTCTCAGCCACCATGTAAAGCACCTTATCGACACAATCACATTGAACAGAAAGAAATCCAAGCATGATGGGACCTAAAACGGGCCGGCACTCGCTCATGCACTAGCCGGACCTCTATCATGCACTCAACAGCCCCACGGCCTCGCGGACCAGGAGCGTTGATGACACATACATCATCTTCCTAAACATCTTGCGTTTGTATCACGTCTCGTGGTCCAATTCTAACCCAATTAACACTCCTCAGAGGGAGTCCCAACACATTGCCAAATGGCACGAAGTACAAACATAGAAGGTCCTCCCACGGCTGAGTGCTGCCACCCCTCTGTGACTCTCCTATACCTTGGGGATTGGCCCCTCGATGCGTCGCAAAACATATATAACACTTCGCACATAGTTCTCTCAAGGTACCAATTATTTCGTTCCAGGATGTACCATTTTCCTCACTTTCTTTTCCCTTAGACCCAACGCCTAGCGTACAGCTTGGAACAACCTTACTCACTCAACGTTGATCACGATCAAGAGAATACAGGTGCTATGCATCCAGGAGGTATTGTCTGATACCTTTTATCATTTTATGCTTCATGCAAATTGTGAATGTCCATGTGCTCAAACAAAGAACAATCAGCATTTGTGCACATGTGAAAAACATTTCTTTCAATGATTTTGACTAACACGTAATTGCTACGTTGCACGAACCTAGCACTAAGGAGACCTCGTGCTACTAGATCCTTATTTTAAATTAAAGACTGATCTATATGATATGCATAGATGAAAACAATTAGCCTTTTCTTTCTCTTAGCACTTAAACACCACTCTCATTCTCTCTACCCCCTTGCCGTTTAGATTGTGCACGATGCATAGGTTTAGGGTAATATTTTCCATGTTTTTTATTGTATGAAAAGCAATAAAAACTCACTAAAACATAAAGGTAGGGCTGAACTGAGGCTAAACCTCATGCTTCAGACCCCCCATACATACACAAACATGAATCTTATTTTTTAGTATTTTTCACACACTCAAAACCTATTTTTTCCTTATTTTTTTCAATTTTTCCTATTTTTCTTGTATTTTTTGCAATATTAACTAGCTGAAAATGCAAAATGAGTTGTGGGTTGTGTCCCTTAGGTTCATTTGCAGCAAAAACACAAATTTAGTTGGTGTGTCTTATTATATTTTCCATTTATATATAAAAAACACCCAATTTTCCCATATTTCACATGTTTTATGGGTTTTACAGCATTAATTTCAGTCACGACACTTATAATTTTCTGATTTTCTGAGCATAAACTGATCGAACTCATAGCAAACAACAACATAATGCATAATCATCCCATGGGAACAAATATTCATGAAGCAAATTGCATAAAACATCAATTTTCTTTGTAAAAATGAAATTACCGTTCTTTGCGGATTGCAGGTTTTCATTTGCCATGTCTCGGGACTGATTTCCAGCAGCCATTAATGCTCATGACAGTCCGGAATCAGCAATCTTCATTCCTCTTGAACCACGGAGCAATCTTCATTCCTCTTCATTCGGGGGGCGTTTTTTTCTCGTGCGGCTGCTGCACGCCGCCCTTCTCCTCTTCGTTTTTATTTTTTGGGGGGGTGCCCCCTTTGAAGGGCACCCCTTCATTTCTCAAGTGGCCACCCTTTCATTTCTGGCTGCTTTCCGGCCTCTAGGGCGTCCGGCAACCGATTCGAGCCCGGAAAAATCCTACGCGA
This sequence comes from Lygodium microphyllum, assembly GCF_053477565.2. Taxonomy (NCBI): domain Eukaryota; kingdom Viridiplantae; phylum Streptophyta; class Polypodiopsida; order Schizaeales; family Lygodiaceae; genus Lygodium; species Lygodium microphyllum. The sequence goes on from NC_141147.1 coordinate 59,371,635, forward strand.
CCGTCTTGAGTCCACGAACTGACCAGCAACTTCCGTCACTTGCACAGGTGCACGAAAAATTTACTAAAATTCTTGGAGTATTGCACGGGCGCCCGTCAAGCACTTGATGCTTAAAATCAACCTGGATCGAGCCGCCGCCTTCGACGTTGAATATTTTTCCCTTGATATTCGTATTTTTTAGCTATTTTTAAGAACTTCTCGGCATCAAAATTTCGCTCTCATTGGTGACCACGGGATAGGGTGACTCAGCCCGTCAAATCCCACAATAGATCTACACAAAACAACCAAAGGAAGCATCAAGCTGATACCAAATAGATACATACTAAACGCAGCACAATGCTCACCCCCAACCCCCTGACAGAACCAAGGCATGACATCCACAAGGAGTAGGCCTAGTATAATCTGATAGATGGTCCGAAGCTAGTCACTAACCAACTGCTCCAACACGGCCAAACTAGAAAGAACTATCAAAGAGGTTGCCCTAAGTGGTGGTCTGAACTACCTTCCTAACTGAGGACAACACATCTAGGAGCTCCTATTAGGCGAGGACTCCTATAGCCTGATCAAGAAGTATTTTCTTTCAGCACATTTCTTCTTTTAGGGTTTTTATGATTTTCATACTTGGGCATGTAAAAAGGAGGGAGCAGAGCGTAGTGACCCAAGGAGAACAGGGCATCGGCCTCAGGACTTGTCTCGGTACCCAAGAACCTACCAAGCCCTCGCAAGGCGATACTTAATCCTTTTCTGACGCTCACTTTTATTTTTTCTCCAACCTTCCTGAATTTCTTCTTTTCTAGCAAGATGCCACCCCTAGGAAGACAAGGCATCGGCCCGGTTCCTGACTCGTCCCCAGAAACCTACCAGGCCCTCGCAAGGCAATGATCAACTGCTTATAGATTTTTCTTTCTTTTCTTCTTCTGTTTTTATAGGGGTTAGAACCCCTTTTTACACACCTTTGTATATATTTATTATCTTTAAGATATTCAAGGTTTCTTTTCCTTTGTCCTCATTTTTCCTTTTTCGGTAGGCTTCCCTAACGGCCTCACAACTAACAAGAACTCCTAGAACGGCTGCCTAGCAGGCTAGCAAAATAGGGTCACTAGGACTACTGTCTAAAACAGGTCTTTCAACGCTTGACAATGTCTTTACAGGAGGCAACAGATACTCAGACCTCCCTCAAACATACTGAACCTAAACATGGGACTTCATGCCTTGGATGCCGGTCCCCGACAAGAAACGAAAAACCCCCCTTAACAAGTACACAAACACATATAGCATGAAAACCACAGTACTCATAAAGGAAAGAGATCACGTGGATAGGGCCACGAGAAGCTTCCACGCAACAAAAGCCTCCTTCCAAGCTCTTCTTCGAACCTGTCTAGCACCTAACTAAAACAAAAAACCATTAACCGCACCTGCACTAAACAGACAACTGGCCCTCTTGGCCTAATGAAATAAAGCACTTCACTACCCAACTTAATCGGCCCTCTTGGCCTAATGAAATAAAACATTCAAAACCTCGCAACACTGGCTCTCTTGGCCTAATGAGATCAAACAGAATAGCCCCTACACAAAATTCCTTGAAAGAATCCAGATATACAATAATAGGTTTCTTTCCAAGGAGGAAAAATAGGCTCGTGGCCCTAAACTAAATGCATAAGGTTATGACCCATCCATCCTGCATATATAGCAAGAGGCGTACGCATAACATGTTGTCTAATTAACCTATGGGTCCATGATAATAATGGTAGATTAGTCTCGGCTACTCTTTGCATCGCCCATATCAACCATCGTCTGCCATATATTGGATGCTCTGATAACATTCCCCACAAGCGACCGTGATGCCAGGAGGCATATTCCACGGTGGATTCCGTAAACTTTGATGACCGGGGCTCATACACAAAGTGGATTCTTTGTGCGAGAAGTTGATGGGGACGCCTGTCCTTTTCGGGTGTTTCATTAATTTAGTGTGTACATGGGTGATTCCATAGCGGGTGATTCCGCAAAATGCATATTAAATTAATAAACGTTTATGAGTTTAGAGTGCGCACTCGTAATAAATTAAGGTTAGGAATTATTTCTAATGAGTTGATTTATTTATGTAGCTGAAGACTGCTAGGTATTTACTTTTGTCGGTTTAATTGTATTATTTTACTAACGATTGTGAATGCTTCAGTTGATGTGTAGAGATACCAGCAGTGGTGGAGGAAAGCATTGGTGGATAGCGAAGTATTCGATCTATGGATTATATTTTGATAGGCGCCACGCCTATATTTTGTCATGTCTATTGAGGCATTGATTATTTATTATTATTTTGTATGCACCCATGCGCACGGTTATGTTATTTCTATTTGGACATTGTATTGGGCGTGCCAGACTCTATGGGCACCGTCCATTAGCTTTATTTCTATTTTTGTAAAAGCAAACTCAAAAGCTAAAAGCTTGATATATTTTTGTAAATTGGGCTATTATTGAGCATGAAGAAGAAATATACATAAAATACATGCTTTGTGAAGCGCTCACACAAGGCATGGGGAGAGATTGCACCCAATTGGTCTCTTGCTCTTGTCGTTCATGCTTTTTACTTTGTAACTTGTGCAAAAAGTAGAGTTCATTGTTTTTGGGGACCTTTCGACATTCACTAGGCGAGCATACAGCGTCCGATCTGTGCACCAGACCGGGTCCTGTTTCATCATTGATCACAATATCCAAACTAGGACCACAATTAAAGAAGAGGTCTTCCTCATAAGCAAGATTTGCCAATGAATCTGCAAACTGATTCCAGTAATGTGGAATCTGCTGAAAAGACACTCTCTCAAACTCCTCCAGTAGGGTCATTGCAGTCCGATGATACATACAGAGAATGGGATTCCGCACTGTGTATGTTCTATCTAACTGATTTAGGATCAACTAGGAATCCCCTTTTACTAACAACGATGAATACCACCTTGTTTGGCAATATGCAGTCCCATAATCAAGGCTTTATACTCCGCCATATTGTTAGTAAATCCTACCCCGAGATAAGCAGCTAACTTCATTGTAACTCTACGTCGGGGATCTCGGATTACTACTCCAATACTTTCTTTTTTAGTAGGGCCCTTGGACGCTCCGTCAAAATATAATATATACGTCCACAATGGGTTTACACAGCTGGCCATCACGAACTCCTCTATTCGTAATTATGGTAATCAAAGTTTAGCATGTTGAGAGGATGAACTGATGGCTCCATCCCACCTTCTTCATTGAACTCAACAGGGATACTCGTCAATAGTCGTAAGCAGTGATGGCAAAAGACTTTAATCTCCCACACAAAGGTTCCATCTTCTTGCTCAATCACTTTGTATCCTTTGCTCCACGAGATGAGTTTCCCCTGATGGTATCTCTGCTCCAGATATGGGTGCTCCAAATATGGGATTAACCGACCCATCAATCGACTTTAAGCTCTTTCGCAGGTCTCAAATCATTCCTAGCATGGACCTGCAATGCATTTCTCTGTATTAGCATACTTAGAAATAATAAGGTTTAATCTTATTAAGATACCTTATTCTTAAGCTCTACTCCCTGTAAATCGGCTAATAGGGCCGTAGACCTATTCTTCCCTAACCTGACAATCTTGTAGTGGTGCGCAGATCGGACGCAGATAGCTCACGTGGTGAATCCCGGAAGGTCCCCAAGAACAAAGTACTCTACTTTTTAGCACAAAAACCCATGTAAAAGCAAGCACGACAAGAGGCAAGAGACAAATTGGGTTCAATCTCCCCCATGCCTTGTGTGAGCGCTTCACAAAGCATGTATTTAATGTATATTTCCAATCTTCATGCTCAAAAATAGCCCAATTACAAAAATATGACAAGCTTTTAGCTTTTGAGTTTGCTTTCTACCAAAAATAGGAAAATAAAGCTAATGGACGGTGCCCATAGTGTCTGGCACACCCAATCTCAATGTCCAAATAGAAATAACATATCCAGGCGCATAAGCGCATACAAAATAATAATAAATAATCGATGTCTCAATAGACATAACAAAATATAGGCGTGGCGCCTATCAAAATATAATCCAAAGGTCGAAAACCCGCTAGACTCCAATGCTTTCCTCCGCCACTGCTGCTATCTCTACACATCAACTGAAGCATTCACAATCGTTAGTAAAATAACGCAATTAAACCGACAAAAGTGAATACCTAGCAGTCTTCAGCTACATAAATAAATCAACTGGTTAGAAATAAATCCTAACCTTAATTTATTACGAGCACGCACTCTAAACTCATAAACGTTTATTAATTTAATATGCATTTTGCGGAATCACCCGCTATGGAATCACCCATGTACACACTAAATTAATGAAACGCTCGAAAAGGATAGGCGTCCCCATCAACTTCTCGCACAAAGAATCCTCTTTGCGTATGAGCCCCGGTCATCTAAGTTTACGGAATCCACCGTAAAACCTCACGGAATCCACTGTGGAATATGCCTCCTGGCATCATACCAAATCTATCTACAATTGTCCAAATCATGTCATGGTTAGATTTAGTATTTGGTAAGCCAGTAATGAAATCCATAGATATATGTTCCCAAGGTTTAGATGGAATAGATAAAGGCATTAATAGTCCATACTGTTTACCATGATGTCTCTTTATTCTTTGACAAATCAAACATTCAGAAACAAAATTAGATACATCTGCATCCATATGCGGCCAATAAAAATCTTCAGTTAACATGCGTAATGTAGAAATGATACCTCTATGACCTTGATATGGGGGACAATGAATTTCATTTAAAACAAAAGATCGGAATGGAATAGTAACACACAGTCTCTTTTCAAAGAACATGAATCCATCATTATATGACAATGAATCAACAGGAATGAAATTATTTTGAACTAATTTTTGCCAATCAGAATGAAAAGTAATATCCTGGTGATATGTGTCTTTCATAGCAATCAAAGAATCAAAAGATATGATAGATATATTATGAATTGCAGGTCTTCTACTCAATGCATCAGCAACTACATTTTCTTTTCCAGGTTGGTATTGAATGATAGGATGGAAACTTTGAATGAATGAAGCCCATTTGATATGACGGTCAGAAATTTGGGGTTGGCTAAGTAGATGTCTAATGCTTTGCTGGTCGGTCTTTATCATAAATTCTGAACCCATTAAATAATGCTTCCATTGTTTTAATGCTTGTACAACTGCTAAGAGTTCCTTGTCATAAGTGGAATATTTAAGCTCAGAGGGTTTCAACTTAGAACTAGAATATGCTATTGGATGGTTGTCTTGCATTAGCACGGCTCCTATTCCTGATCCGCTAGCATCGGTCACAACTAAAAAGAATGGTCTGTTAAAGTCAGGCAATTGTAGAACAGGGGCATTGGTCAATGCACGTTTGAGTAAATCAAAGGATTTCTGCTGGTTTTCAGTCCATTGATAAACAATGCCTTTCTTAAGAAGTTTGGTCAATGGTAAAGTAAGTAATGAGAAATTACGTAGAAACTTCTTATAGAAACTAGCAAGACCAAGGAATGAGCATAGTTCATGTACATTTTTAGGAATAGGCCAATGCAGTATTGCATCAATTTTCTTAGGATCAACTTTTATTCCTTCTTTTGATACAATATGACCTAGATATTCTATTTCTGTCTTAAAGAATTCACTCTTGTCAGGATTTGCAAACAATTGATTTTCTTTCAGTAATTGAAAAACTAATGATAAATGCTCATAATGCTCTTTTTCACTTTGACTGAACACTAAAATATCATCAAAGAAAACAATCACACAATATTGATATTTTAGAAAAATACGGTTCATCATTCTACTGAAAGTGATAGGTGCATTAGTTAATCCAAATGGCATGACTAAGAATTCGTAATGGCCAAACTGTGTTCTGAATGCAGTCTTAAATATGTCGGATCTATCTAGCCTCACCTGATGATATCCAGATTTAAGGTCAATTTTACTAAATATAGAAGATCCTTGCAGTTTGTCCATAAGGTCATCAACTCTAGGTATAGGATACCTATTCTTTACAGTGATCTTGTTTAATGCTCGGTAGTCAATACACATACGATAAGTATTATTCTTTTTCTTGACTAAGAGCACAGGTGCACCGAATGGAGAACTGCTAGGTCGAATTAAGCCTCTATTTAGTAATTCTTCTACTTGACTCTGGATTTCTTTTTGCTCTATTTGATTGTGCCTATATGGGGCTTTGCAAGGTGGTTGTGTGCCAGGTATTAGATCAATTTTATGGTCTTCTGGACGTGATGGAGGTAAACCTGGTGGTAGGTCTTCTGCAAAACAGTCCTTAAAATATGCAAGAAATTCCTTATGCCTAGGGTGCATATGATTTTCCTTTGCATGCAATTCATTCACCCAAATGAGATATGATTTAGTGTTCTTGCGTAGTGCACGTTTTGCTTGAGTATGCGAAAGCAGTGGAAACATATGAGATGCATGCATACCAAATAATGTAATAGATTTTCCTTGAAAATTAATATTCATTGTGTGTGTGGAATAATCTATATTGGGATTATGTTGGTGTCTCCATGGCATTCCTAGAATAATGTCGCTTGACTGTAATGGGACAACTAAGAAATTTCTTCTTTCAATATATGGACCAATTTGAATTTCTAAATCTTGAACTTCTTGTGTGCCATTGTACCTAGTGCCTAAAAATGCAGTTTTTATGCGATAATGCATAGGTACAGTATGCAATTTCAATTCCTTTACCAATTTTGCTGAAATAAAGTCATGGGTACTACCGTCATCATGCAATATAGTTCTTTCTTTTCCATGCACCATACATTTCATAGTCAACAATGAATGTGAAGTAGGCATACCTGGTAAAGTGTCGGAAGTAGTAGTAGGATCATCTTCTTCTTCAGTGAAATCCGGCATCCTCATGCTCGTCTTCATCCATAGCTCCAAGGTAGTTGATATGTGCTGGTGGCTTCTTTGAATGACAATTTGCTGCGAGATGCCCTGGCTGGTGACACTTGTAGCATACGATGGGCTTGGCTTTGGTCACATTATTTGCAATGGTTGGGAGTCTGGGTATATTTGGATTTGCTTGTGGAATAGGCTTAGGATTTGGATTGACAGTAGATGGTAATGCAGGTGGTTTAGGCCAATTCTTGCGGAAAGATGGTGATGAGAAACGACCTGGATTAAATCTTTTGAAATTGGAATTGAATTGTTTAGATCCATAATTACCATTTGCTTGGAATTGCTGTGGTCGTCGATCTCTTCCGCGTAACTTATCTTCAGTGTCGTGAGCTAAGGAAATGGCGTCTTCAAGGGTAGCAGGCTTGAACATATTCACCTCAGCGTAGTAATGTCCAAGAAGTCCAGACATGTACTTCCACTTATGTGTCGTCTCTGGTACGTCTTCAAGCATGCGTAGCTGTAGGAGTGCATTCCAAAAACGCTCTGTATACTGTGGAATAGGCTCACGATCACGCTGTTGGAGTAAATCCCATTGTTTGATAGCCTTCTCATGAAATTGCGGTGGAAGGAAATTTTGCATGAACTTCTTCTTGAAATCTTCCCATGTAGCAGGACATTCTATGCTCTTGCGGACTACAGTCCACCAAAGTGATGCTCTGTCTATCAGATGATTAGTAACATACTTGATTTTATCTTTTTCGGGATAAGTTTCCTCATGGAAATAGTCATCAAACTGGCTAATGAATGATAAAACAGTCTTTCCTTCTCTTATGCCATTGAAAGTGCGAAACTTGAAACTTCGTTTACTTATCTTGGATTCCTTGCGAATGGTTTGTGCTTCAAGAGTGGCGTTGATGGTACGGCGAATCAAATCTTCAACTTGAGGTTCTTCTTTATCAGTGGACGCTCCTTGTAGCTTTGTCAATTGCGCTTGCAAGGCTTGCCTAGCTCTTCGCTCTTCTTCCAATTGCAACATGATAAGATCCAGCTTTTGTTCCATGGTAGGCTCGGGTTGATCGTCTTCAGCCATAGGATCATCCATATGTGGGGTAGTCATCCTGTAAAACTCAACAAACCTTTCTCACTCAAAATTAGTTAGCGGGATGAGCGTAGCTCAAATTTGGGGTTACAAGGCTATGTATTTTTGGGTATTTTCTTTTTCAATTTTCAGAAATTCTGCAATATTTCTGTCTCCGTTTGCTGAAAGTACTTCAACGAACTTGTAGATAGGTAGAACAGCTTGCTGCGAACAACTTTCCAGTTCAGAGTTTTTGCATACGAACAAGTCTTCTATGAGTTTTAAGCACTAGTCAGTTCTGATTTAGTCTGACTTGCAGAGTTGCAGACTTAACAGACTTGCAGAGTTGTTGACTTGCTGGACTTAGGCCGACTTGCAGAACTTGATTCCAAGTGACTTACTGAACTTGACTTCTGGAGCGCAGGACCGGGAGTATATCGACTTCGCTGCCCTGTGTAACTTGCAAAGTATTGTGTGAGTTAAGCTTAATGAATTAAGCTTAAGCTTAATAAGCTTAATAGCTTAAGCTTATTAGGGAGAGAGTAGCGACTGAAAACGGCGCAGATCGTGGAGGTCAAGAGGAGGTGTTTGATGACGACGCGGATTTTTCGGATGTCCTCAGATACCTCGTGGAGAATTTTTGTGGAGCTTCTCTAATTTCCTAAGTCTTTTAAGCTTGAAGACTAAGCTTTTTGAAGAAATAGATATGGCTTCTTACTGTTTTATCCACGACTTGTTCATGGAGATGAGGGAGTGGTCCTCCGCCTGCAGAGATTGGTCCTTCGCGATCTGACAGTGGAAACAGGGGTTCTTGATCGCCAGAAGTCTGCCTGTATCGACGGTTCGCGATGAGATTGACTGTAGAGGCCGTTTGTTCCTGGAGCTCCGCCTTCGCCCGAGATTGGTAGCGATTGGAAGCTCTTGATCTCTGCTCCGCTCTGATACCACTGGTGCGCAGATCGGACGCAGATAGCTCACGTGGTGAATCCCGGAAGGTCCCCAAGAACAAAGTACTCTACTTTTTAGCACAAAAACCCATGTAAAAGCAAGCACGACAAGAGGCAAGAGACAAATTGGGTTCAATCTCCCCCATACCTTGTGTGAGCGCTTCACAAAGCATGTATTTAATGTATATTTCCAATCTTCATGCTCAAAAATAGCCCAATTACAAAAATATGACAAGCTTTTAGCTTTTGAGTTTGCTTTCTACCAAAAATAGGAAAATAAAGCTAATGGACGGTGCCCATAGTGTCTGGCACGCCCAATCTCAATGTCCAAATAGAAATAACATATCCAGGCGCATAAGCGCATACAAAATAATAATAAATAATCGATGTCTCAATAGACATAACAAAATATAGGCGTGGCGCCTATCAAAATATAATCCAAAGGTCGAAAACCCGCTAGACTCCAATGCTTTCCTCCGCCACTGCTGCTATCTCTACACATCAACTGAAGCATTCACAATCGTTAGTAAAATAACGCAATTAAACCGACAAAAGTGAATACCTAGCAGTCTTCAGCTACATAAATAAATCAACTGGTTAGAAATAAATCCTAACCTTAATTTATTACGAGTATGCACTCTAAACTCATAAATGTTTATTAATTTAATATGCATTTTGCGGAATCACCCGCTATGGAATCACCCATGTACACACTAAATTAATGAAACGCTCGAAAAGGATAGGCGTCCCCATCAACTTCTCGCACAAAGAATCCTCTTTGCGTATGAGCCCCGGTCATCTAAGTTTACGGAATCCACCGTAAAACCTCACGGAATCCACCGTGGAATATGCCTCCTGGCATCATGTAGGGGCCATCCCATTTAGGTTCCAACTTCCCTAGAAACAGATCCCTACGGGCATCATAATAGAGGACTAATTTCCCTTTTTTAAAGCTATATTTCTTCGCTCTAAGGTCATGCAACTGCTTCATCCGACGCTTGGCTACCTCCTGGTGTAATAAGCTCTGCAACTTTAGCTCATCCAGGTGGGCTATAGTCATGAAAGGTTCAAAAAGGGAATCCTTATCTCCCAAAGAATGGTTAATTGCAAACCGTATGGTTGGCAATTCGATTTCAAGGGGTAACACACACTCTTCCCCATAAACTAATTTGAATGGAGTATGGCCGGTAGCTCGCTTGAACGTGGTATTATACACCCATACTGCCACATACAACTTCTTGTCTCCCAGACTCGTTTCTTCTCAGAGACTATCTTAGACAAGATACCCACAAGCTATTTATTAGTACTTTCAACTTGCCTGTTCGCTTGTGGGTTATAAGGAGTCGTTTTATTGTGCTTGATTTGCCAAGCCTCAGTCAAGCTTTTGATCACCTTATTCAGAAAATGGGTTCCACGATCCGACACTAATTCTTTTGGTGGACCAAAGCGGCAGATAATCTGCTCTAACAGGAAACTTACAGTCTCTTTTGCATTGTCCTGCCTCATCGCCCGCGCTTCTGACCATTTTGTAAAATTATCAGTGGCTACGATAATATATCTCTTTTGAGTAATAGACGACGGGGTAATAGGACCCACAAAATCAATGGCCCACTTCTCAAATGGAAGGATAGCCATGATAGGCGTAAGTGGGCATTTCCTATTCTCTCTACTGTCATGCCTTTGACAGGTATCACATCTCTTTACATACTCAAAAGAATCTTGGAAGATGGACGGCCACCAATATCCAGCTCTTAACACTTTCTGCGCCGTCAACCGTCCCGCGAAGTGCCCTCCACATGCAGAGTCATGACACTCTTCTAAGATAAAAGGAACCTCGTCAAGCATCACACATCGGCGGTAGATATCATCAACACCCTGCCGATATAGCGTCCCTGCGATCAAGGAAAACTTCAATGCCTGTTGTTTGATCTTCCTCTTTTCAGACTTTGACAAAACAGCTCCAGTCTCTCCTGTTGATAGATACTATGTAATAGCAGCATACCAAGATGGGATAGAAGCTGTATCAATTTTAAAAATTTTCTCAATATCACTTCCTTCAACCAAAGTATCTTTCGGCTCCCCGAAATCCACAAGGCATTACACAATACCCTACAACCTCGGTGGCTTACTCTTAATCTCATAATCGAACTCCTGCAAAGTGATTAACCACTTTGCCAAATGATCAGGCGGTTGCACCTTGTTCATAAGCAATCTAAGTCCTTTTGCCTTCGTATAGAATACTACCTTTTCATAGAGAATGTAGTGCCGGAATTTCTTAGTCCCAAAGACCATCACAAGACACAACTTCTCCATATAGGTATAGTTAATCTCTAAAATGCCCAATTTTCGACTAGTGAAAGCTATCAGATGATACCACTTTTCCTCCCAAATTTGGGCTAAACAGCAGCTTATACTATACATAGTGGCTGCTGAAAATATGTAGAACACCTCGCCCCTTCTAGGTGCTTTTAAGATGGGTGCTTTAGTGAGCTCCTACTTCACATCCTCAAATGATATTTTGCAAGCATCACTCCATGCAAGTAGACAGTTATAGGATAATAAATTCGTTAGTGGCAAGGTTCTTTCTGCCAGGGCATTGATAAACCTCCGATAATACCCTACTGATGACAGAAAGCTGTGTACCTCTTTCGTAGTGCGTGGTGGACTCATAGCAACTATAACCTTGATCTTTTCAGGGTCAGTTGCTATCCCTACTGAACTGACCACATGGCCCAGTAATAGCCCATAGGGTACTCCAAAGACACACTTCCGTGGGTTAAGAGCGATACAAAATTGTCTGCAGTGCTCAAAGCACTTTCTCAAAATAATCAACATCCTTTCCCTTACAGTGGTTGCCCCCAGGTCATCAATAAATACTTTCAACTCATCTGGGGAGATGTCACCAAAGGTCTTGTCTACTGTTCGTTGCCACGATCTAGGTACATTGCACAAACCAAAGGCCATCACATGGTACGCAAAAGTACCAAAGATAGTAATAAAAGTTATTTTCAACTTGTCTTCTTCTGCAATTGCCATCTGGTTATATCCTGCAAACCAATCCATGAACAAATATATCTCCCTACCCGCTAATTGATCCAAAATCTGGTCAATAAACGGCAACGGGTAGTAATCCTTAGCTATCTGCTTATTCAGCTCTCTAAAATCTACACATAATCGGATTTGGTTGTTCTTCTTCTTCCTGATAACAACTTGTGAACACCATTCTGTGTGTTGTATAGGGAAGATCAAACCAGCTTTCCTTAGCTTCTGTAACTCCTCAAACAGCCCATCCCTCAATTCAAAAGGTATACGGTCTCTAATTCAGTAGAAGATAAAGGAGCTCTCTCACTTTGAGGAGACTCAGGATAAGCATCGACTATTACTCGATTAGCACCTCTACCTAGAACCACTCGACCGGCGGGTATATTGACTTGACAGTCTGTTCGTAAGATCCAAGGCCTACCTAGCAAAGCTCGATAGCTAGGGCGTCTGGCAAATCTTATCACCCTAGAGTCCAAGAAACATTCTACACTTGCAACTGTAACATGGACCCTAGTAACGCAACCTTTTGGTTGTCTCAAACTATCATCAGCCATTCTCAGAAGGGTGGAGCTGTCTTCCTGGATGCCCAGACCCAACCTCTCCATCAATTCTGAACTCATGATATTGACAGAGGATCCAGTGTCTACAATGGCATGTTCCACTAATATTCCATCTACATAAGCTGGAACCCTAGGGCAGTTCTTTTCAGCATGGTCAAACCAATCTTCCCCTACTCGTGCTATGCCCAAGGGTTCTACAATATACCTGATACGCAGGATCTTCTTAAATTCCTTGTGTACTCCTAGAGATAATTTGATCAATTGCAAGAGGTTCACATCTCTTTTCTCGCCAAACCATCCTCTCTTTTGGTCTTTGGACCGGTTTCGATGCTTCTTTCTTAGCTCTTGCCTTCTTTCTGGGCCCTTCCTCATCTTTTTTAGGGTCAAATTTTCTATCAACCGGCTTTAGCGGTTCCCCTTCTATGCTAGGACTCTGGACTTGCGTCCCCTTGTTTAGGGTTTGCCTCAACCGGTTTTGTATTATCTTTGTCAATCTCTTTAGCCTTTTGGCCTCTTGTCACGGCTCTTAAGTTAGAGGTTTCAGCATCATTAACTCATACATCCTCAATAAGGCTGACTCCGTTGCCTTGTGACAACTCTTTTATATTTGTTTTTTCCCTCTGCAATATTTGCCTAGGTGCATCATTCTGCTGCAAGTTATTTCCTTGTGCTATATGATTCACTATGCTCGACTGTTTACTCCCTTGTTGGAGAGAGCTAATATTGCTCCAACAGGTAGCAGCTAAATGGCCTGACTTCCCACAAATGTCACATTTCACATTTGGACAGTTTCTGGGGAAGTGCTGTCCACCACACCATTTACAACTGACTCTAGAGGGTCCACCCTCTTCAGGGCGTCGACTCCCTATCAAATTTTGTTGCTTCTTCAAGAAATTAATGTCAACGGCTATTTGTCGATATTGCTCAGAGATCATATTGACTTCACCAAGGACATTAGATGCACTCGACTCGTAGCTGTGATCGTCAACCCGTCGTTCCATTGGCTTAACAATCTGATTTGGCATTGGCTGTTGACCCACAGGAACAACATTAGAACTCGAAACTTGGCCTCCAACATTTGATGGAGCCAACTGACTTGCCATGGGCATAGTCACAGTGGGGGGATCGGTAATAGAGGTACATTCGAAACCATACTCCCTCTCCCAATAGGGTTAGTCATGGGCATCCCTTGACTTCCATTCGTCAATGATGGATTGCCACTAGGTACTAAACCCCCACTAACATTCATTCGAGAGGAGTAAGCCGTTTGTAATCGTGCTTCTACTCCCTCTGCCCGCGTAATAGTGGTGTCTATACCTGCCAAGGTCACACTGCTCAATTGTACTTGGATATTAAAATCCAACCCATGCAAAAAGTATTGCAATTGGGCAGCTGGTGGAATGGGAATGTAAGTTTGCAACTTACGGAATACTTCCTTCAACTTCTTAGCATATGCTTTTACATTCTCGTGAGGATCTTGACGTGTCACATTCAAGACCCGCCACCAATATTGGCCACCTCTTTCAGGGGCATATTCCGCTCGGAAAGCTGCAAAGAATTGATCAATGGTGGTTATGGTTCCAGACTCTATGCTGTGATACCAAACCGTAGCCCTTCCTTTTAACGTCATATTGAAGAACATCATAAGATGTCCCTCGTCTTGGATGCGATAATTGAACATCAATTTCTGAAATTCACAAATGTGAAATTCTGCATCCTCTTCCGCTAACCCATTAAAAATGAAAAAGGGGACTCCTAAGGCTGGTAAATCCGGCGTCCCTGCAGGAATCGCAATAGGCTGTGCCATGGTGACAATCTGATTAGCAATAGGAGCTTGAAATGACGGATTCACACCCCCACTTGAAGTGGGTAAACTTGATGGAGAAGAGGGAGAACTTATGCTTTCTCATGCCCCTAACAGACTATGCAGAGCAGTTGGGTTACTAAGACCACTGCTTCGTATACGTACTGGACTACTCCTTTGAGGATAATAACGGCTTACTATCTCTAACCGCTGTCTAGCCCTCTCAGCACGTTTGGCTTTTTGAATTTTGGCTTGACGGTCCTTGTTAGAGGACATAAACCAACTTCCTTTTGGTCCCTAGAAACCCTAGATCCGACAACCACCACTTATAAGTGGCTCCTGGCAGACGCACCACTGATGGGACCTAAAACAGGCCGGCACTGGCTCATGCACTAGTCGGACCTCTATCATGCGCTCAATAGCCCCACGGCCTCGTGGACTAGGAGCGTTGATGACACATACATCATCTTCCTAAACATCTTGCGTTTGTATCACGTCTCGTAGTCCAACTCTAACCCAATTAACACTCCTCAGAGGGAGTCGCAACACATTACCAAATGGCATGAAGTACAAACATAGGAGGTCCTCCTACGGCTGAGTGCCACCACCCCTCTGCGACTCTCCTGCACCTTGGGGATTGGCCCCTCGATGCGTCACAAAACATATATAACACTTCGCACATAGTTCTCTCAAGGTACCAATTATTTCGTTCCAGGATGTACCATTTTCCTCACTTTCTTTCCCCTCAGACCCAATGCCTAGCCTATAGCTTGGAACAACCTTACTCACTCAACGTTGGTCACGATCTAGAGAATACAGGTGATATGCATCCAGGAGGTATTGTCTGATACCTTTTATCATTTTATGCTTCATGCAAATTGTGAATGTCCATGTGCTCAAACAAAGAACAATCAGCATTTGTACACATGTGGAAAACATTTCTTTCAATGATTTTGACTAACATGTAATTGCTACGTTGCACGAACCTAGCACTGAGGAGACCTCGTGCTACTAGATTCTTATTTTAAATTAAAGACCGATCTATATGATATGCATAGATGAAAACAATCAGCCTTTTCTTTCTCTCAGCACTTAAACACCACTCTCATTCTCTATACCCCCTTGCCGTTTAGATTGTGCACGATGCATAGGTTTAGGGTAATATTTTTCATGTTTTTTGTTGTATGAAAAGCAATAAAAACTCACTAAAACATAAAGGTAGGGCTGAACTGAGGCTAAACCTCATGCTTCAGACCCCCCATATATACACAAACATGAATCTTATTTTTTAGTATTTTTCGCACACTCAAAACCTATTTTTTCCTTATTTTTACCAATTTTTCCTATTTTTCTTGTATTTTTCGCAATATTAAATAGCTGAAAATGCAAAATGAGTTGTGGGCTGTGGCCCTTAGGTTCATTTGCAGCAAAAACACAAATTTAGTTGGTGTGTCTTACTATATTTTCCATTTATATATAAAAAACACTCAATTTTCCCATATTTCACGTGTTTTATTCTGATTTTCTGAGCATAAACTGATCAAACTCATAGCAAACAACAACGTAATGCATAATTATTCCATGGGAACAAATATTCATGAAGCAAATTGCATAAAACATCAATTTCCTTTGTAAAAATGAAATTACCGTTCTTTGCGAGTTGCGGGTTTTCATTTGCCATGTCTCGGGACTGATTTCCAGTAGCCATTAATGCTCATGACAGTCCGGAATCAGCAATCTTCATTTCTCTTGAACCACGGAGCAATCTGGTCTTCATTGGACAAGCATCCGTCATCCATTCTTCTTCTTCTTTTTCACCACATGAATCTGTCCTTAGAGGAGAGAGAGGGAGGAGAAAGAAAGACTGATTTTCTCTCTCTCTTTACAGTCCACCATTTGACGCGTGAGAGAAGGCGATACGGAGCAGAGAAGGAGTGGATCAGTCTTGCCTTGCCATTGATATGGCTTACTTGCAGCAAAAAAATTCATCCATGGGGGGGGGCGTTTTTTCCTCGCGCGGCTGCTGCACACCGCCCTCCTCCTCTTCGTTTTTATTTTTTGGGGGGGGGGGGCACCCCTTCATTCCTCAAGTGGCCACCCTTTCATTTTTTGCCGCTTTCCAGCCTCTGGGCGTCCAGTGACCGATTCGAGCCCGGAAAAATCCTGCACGACCGTCTTGAGCCCATGAACTGACCGGTAACTTCTCTCACTTGCACAAGAGCACGAAAAAATTACTAAAATTCCCGGAGTATCGCACGGGCACCCGTCAAGCACTTGATGCTTAAAATCGACCTAGATCGAGCCGCCGCCTTCGACGTTGAATATTTTTCCCTTGATATTCGTAATTTTTAGCTATTTTTAAGCACTTCTCGGCATCAAAATTCTGCTCTCAAAGCACAAGTTGAATAAATATTGAACCAAGGACTTATTAGGCCCAGTAGTTCTCTTTTTGGTGCACTTGTCTTATTGGTCAAGAAGAAAAATAATACTTATAGGATGTGCATTGACTATCTTGCCCTAGCAAAATCACTGTTAAGAATAGATATCCAATTTCTAGGGTAGACGACCTTATGGATAAACTACAAGGGGCCACTATTTTTAGCAAGATAGATCTCAAATATGGATATCATCAAGTACAATTGGATACACCTGACATTTTTAAGACTACGTTTAGAACTCAGTTTGGTTCTTTAGGAATTTCTTGTTATGCCTTTCGGTTTGACGAATGCACTAGCTACCTTCAATCGTATGATGAATCATATATTTTTGAAGTATCAGAATTATTTGATTGTTTTCTTTGATTATATATTGGTTTTCAGTAAGAGTGAACATTGTGAACATCTATCTTTGGTTTTCAAATTGTTGAAGGAGATTCAATTGTATACTAACCCTGACAAGAGTGAATTTTTCCAAACCAAAATTGAATACTTAGGTCACATTGTTTCTTCTAATGGTATTTGTGTTTATCCTAAAAAGATAGAGACAATTTTGAATTGGCCAATCCCTAAAAACGTGCATGAGTTACGTTCTTTCTTAGGTTTTGCCAGCTTTTATAGAAAAATTGTAAGAAACTTTTCATTGCTTGCATTGCCTTTGATGAAATTGTTAAAGAAAGGACTTGTGTATCATTGGTCTGACAATCATTAGAATTCTTTTGATTTCTTGAAACATGCTTTAACACATGCACCTATTTTGCAACTACCTGATTTTAATCAACCATTCTTTCTAGTAGTCATTGATGCTAGCGGACCAGGAATAGAAGCTTTCCTAATGCAAGATTCACATCCCATAGCCTATTCTAGTTGCAAACCTAAACCTGATGAGTTTAAGTATTCCACCTATGATAAAGGATTGTTAGCTGCAGTACAAGCTTTATGTCAATGGAAACATTATCTAATTGGATCTGAATTTATGATTAAAACTAACCAGCAAAGTATAAAGCATCTTCTTAGTCAGCCACAAATTTCTGACCGTCATATTAAATGGGATGCTTTCATTCAAAGTTTTCATCCACTTATCCAATTATATCAGCCAGGTAGATAGAATGTTGTTGCCAATGCATTGAGTAGAAGACCAAGTATCTATAATATTTCCATTCTATCTTTTGATTCCCTTATTTCTATGAAAGATACCAATGACCATGACCCCAGTTTTCAAGCTAATCGGAACAAATTAGTTGCTAATAATTGGATTCTAATTGATTCTTTGGCTTATTCTAATGAATTTATGTTTTATGAGAAAATATTGTGTGTCACTGTTCAATTTAGATCATTTATGTTGCACAAAATTCATTGACCTCCATATCAAGGACATAGAGGTAATATTTCTACTTTAAGAACATTAGTTGAAGACTTTTATTGGCCGCAAATGGAATCTGATGTTTCTAACTTTGTTTTTGAGTGTTTAGTTTGTAAAAGAGTCAAGTGAAACCATGGTAAGCAATATGGTTTGTTAATATCTTTACCAATTCCTGACCATCCATGGGAACATATTTCGATGGATTTTATAACTGGTTTGCCTAATACACAAGCTAATCATGATATGATTTGGACTATAGTAGATCGATTTAGCAAACAAGCATATTTTCTACCATACAAGAAAACATTAACTGCATCTCAAGCTGCACAAATTGTTTTAAAGACCGTTTTCACTAACCATGGTTTGCCAAAAGTTATTATTTTTTATCATGATTCTAGATTTTGTAACAATTTTTGGACCACTTTGTTTGCTAATTTGGGTACTAAGATTCAGTTCTCATCTGCATTCCATCCTGAAATCAATGGGCAAGCAAAATGTACTAATAGTACAATTCTAGATCTTTTGCATGCATACACAATTTCAAAACCACAAGCATGGGATACACACTCACATCTACTTCAATTTGCATACAATAATACACCACACACAGCTACTTGTAAAGTATATTTTGAAATCATTTATGGACATAGATTGCCTACACCTGTCACATCATTATCAAACAAAGTTAAAGCTGCTGATAATATTGCCAATACACATGCTATTATTTTTACTCAAGTTAAATATATGATTTCAAAAGGTCACCAATCATACACTAAACACACTAATAAGAAAAGAAAAGCCATGAATTTCAATATTGATGATTATGTTTGGTTACACATTGAAAAGAGAAGATTGCAAAGTGTTGAGAAACACCCTCTTATTAAATTAGTACGTAGCTTTTATGGACCTTTCAAAATAATTCACAAGATCAATGAAAATGCATTTAAATTAGAACTACCCCAACATTGAAAGATATATCAATAATTTTCATATCAGTTTACTACAACCTTTTAGAGGCCAACCACCTGTCCACCCTCTTTATGAAAACCCTCCTCTGTTAGAAGAAGAAACTGCAATTCTTGTACCTAAAAATATTCTACACACTGACTTTATGACCACTAAAACTGGCCGTAGATATTCTAGATATTTGGTTAGGTTTAAAAATCATCCTATTGAAGAATCCCAATAGATGCATGCCCGCGACCTAAGTCCTTACCCCTCACTGCTCATTCCACATTGAGCTAATAGCAATTGAGGACAATTGCTATTCCACCTGGGAGGTATAATGCCAGAACATATATTCCACGGTGGATTTCGTGAGGTTTTTATTCCACGGTGGATTTCGTGAGTTTTTTTGTGGATTCTGTAAAATTATATTTATTTACTGGTGCTCGTACACAAGGTAGATTCCTTGTGTGAGAAGCTGATAGGGCCTGTTCTTTTCGGGTTTCAGATTAATTTAATGTACACATGGGTGATTCCACAGCGGGTGATTATGCAAAATACATATCAAATTAATGGATGTTTATGAGTTTAGAGCGCGTACTCGAATTAAATTAAGGTTAAGACAGAGTTTCAACCTATTTAATTATTTTGTAGCTGAAGACTGCTAGGTATTCACTTTTGTGGGTTTTATCTTATTATTTTCTAACAATTGTGAATGCTTTAGTTGATGTGTAGAGCAGGTAGCGGTGGCGTTGGGTAGCAGTGGGGGATAGTGTGAATTCAAAATGCCTAGAAGAATTATTATTTTTGATGGGCCTACGCCTTATCACTAAAGGCATGGCACCAATATTTATTTAGACGTGCTTATTTATGAAAGCGCTTGACAAACATTTATTACTTTGTATGCACATAGGCGCTCGGTTAAATATTCCATTATTTGATATTTGTATTTGGGCACAACCCAACTTTTGGATACCCAAACACCTTACTTTATATTTGGGCAAAAGTAAACAAAAAAAGCATGCTTATTGTAAAAGTGGGCTATTTTTTAGCTTGGAGATAAACAAATCTATAAATACATTCCTTGTGAAGTGCTCACACAAGGCATGGGGGGAGATTCTACCCAATTGGTGTTTTTGTCTCATGTCTTGCAAATCCTCTTTTAGCTTTTATGAAGAATTATAGAGTTCTTTGTTCTTGGAAACCTTCCAATGTCGATTACGCATGCATACATCACCCGATCTGCACACCAGAATAAGTCTTTGGTTCTGTCTTGATGGAGACCAAAGACTATGGTCGTGCGCCTATGGAGTACACCACATACTATGGCTACCGCACGCTTTGCAAGGGACACTCATTGAAAGGCCAGATCCACTTGTGAGTATCACTATCTTGTTTTGTAGTTTATTTTCATGTTAATTGTAATATATTCTTATTTGATTTCACTAACTAATGTAGGAGTAGTATGGTGAGGACGACATGATAGAGGTGGATCGATAGGAAGTCGAGGGGTGATGCCGAGAGGCTAAGGGGAACGGTGGTTAGATCACTAGCCATGGTAGTGATGATCGTGGAGATGGGGGCAATGGTGGTTTTGCGGGTGGGGCCAATGGTGGTGGCACTGGTGATGGTGATCATGAGTTTGATACTAGTGACTCGTATAGTGATGACTCATATAGTGATTGTGCCTAGGGATTTGTTATGTATATTTGAGCATGAGACTTGTATTGTATATGTGAGGATTTATCACTATTGATTGTAGAGGAGGATGACACTTGTTTTGTATATGTGAGGATTAATCACCACACACTCTATACACATGTACATATGTTTACTGATGATATATATTGATGTATATTCGTTGCATCATTGAGTTTTTCTATTGTCAAACAATTAATTATTTTTCTATTGTCTCTTGGAAAGCTAGATAGAGACAAGTCAGAATTTTTCTACACTACTTATCAACTCAAGCTAACTTTCAAGCTCAATGATCCAATTATGAGGTTTCAAAGCATGTGATTTCAAAGCATCAAGCTCACCATAAGCTATTACGGGTACAATACCCAATTTCAATTTATGTATCATGTACCATGTACCAATTGCAAGTATGAGGTTTCATTATGAAACTTGATACTAAATCAAGTACCAAGTACCAAGTACCAAGTACCAAATCTAACATTAAAAAGGTTTCTTTGTTTCCATGTTTATTGGTTAAGGTACCGCGAAGTTAGACCGACCAATCAAGTATGAAGCATCGAATCAAGTACCAAGCACTAAATGCAAATGAAAGTTCTGCACTCTCTTTAGTACTTACTTGCACTATAGAACAAAGTCAGGCCTTGATTACAAATCCGGTAAGACAAATCAAGGTGAAGGCGAGGCCAAAGCAAGAACAACTTCATTTCTTCAGACATGGTGGGACCAACACGCATTAATAGTTGGTTTAGCTTAACCACAAACTATGCTACTAGTTCGAATGGCTATTACATCAATGTTTTTAATTATTGGAGGGTAGTTTACTTGACATTGTGATTAGCAAAATTTTGAATTAACAAATATCTTTAATTTACCCAATCTATTTTGATAGCATCCTCTTATTATTGTTGGACAAACCACGTGGCGGCTATGCTTCACTACAACAAAAAGGCCTCTTAGACGCACTCTTAGACATGATTTTTGAATTGAGAGAAAATCTTACGGGCGCGTCTATAAGCCCGTCTAAATGCACGTGTACCATTTCGCATCTATAGTCGCGTGTATAAGGAAATCCACACGCACCAATAGACGCGCATATACACGCATAAAAAAAAGTGCACACGAAAATCAAAATTATTATTTATTAAATTTCTTTTGTGCATCTACAAGTACGTCTACTTGGAAGATTAGACGGGCATATAGACATGTACATAGACACGCTTTTACATGCACCAGCAAACGTGACCACAAAACCAAAAATCTCATTTTTTTTAAAAAGATATTTAATTTCTTTTTATTAATTTGAATTATATAGCGCGTCTATAGGCACGTGTACTCTGCATTTTAGACGTGAGTATAGACACACATTTTCTGCAATTTAGACGCGAAGCATAGAATTGGAAAAAAAAACCAGAGAGCATGCTCTGATCTGGTTTTTTTTCTCACCCTCCAATACATCAAATTGTGCATTTGGGAAAAACACAATGAATCTGAAGACACAAGAATTGAAAACAAAAATCCATATATTCATTATATATAAAACGCATCTACATGGGGAGTTTAAGTGATTGCGACCTAAAGCGTGGCCGCAAGAAGTAGGCCATAGAGGAGGTATGGTGCTCCTCTACGAATCTGAAGAAGAAACATTTTTGCTAGCACCACCATCGCTATTGGCATCGCTATCCCCCTCCTCGCTATGCTCCACATTGGGATTCACCTACACACACAAAATATCAAGGTTGCTTACATACAATTGCAAAGAAAAAGTTATAATTCATAGGAAAGTAAGAAAAACATATGTCCTCCGGCTAACGAATCCTCATGGCTCGATTGTATTGCTCCTCAATGATGAGACCCTCCTCATAAAAGTAAAACCATGTGGCTGCGCGGTTATGGCCTCGATGGTAACCTACCTCTCTAGGAGTAGGTATCCTACCAACAATAATAGTCTACAAAACAATTATGATATACAAACAATTATGAGACACAATGTATTAGAATAAATTATATAAAGAATTTTAAAAAACTAGAAATCAAAATATACTTACAAACTCTGCCTCCCACGACTCTCTACCGCGCGATCCGTAATGCGACGATCCCATAGTTTCCATTTGGATGCGTCGCACCTCTGCGTGTTGGCGACTCTTCACTTTCTCTACTGCTTTCTTCTTGGCTTTCTTCCACTCTATGCGGTGGCACATAGGTGGTTGGCTATAGGCTCCATGCCCCTCCTCTTGTCTCCGCAGTGACTCCTTGGCACGTGTCATGAGGTGGGATCTTTTGTTGTGAAGCAAATCCCTTACTTTTATGCATCCCCAATCATCCAAGAATCACTAACCCTCAGGATTTGGGTACCTCCTATGGACTGCCCTCAACACCTCCTGCCACAAGCCACTTTTCTGATTCTTGAAGTAAATGAAACAATCTTTATACGTCGCATGCACGACGCTCCTCATTTACACCATTACATCCCTTCCTTCATCATCATGGAAGATACCACCAGTATTTGTAACTCTATAGTACTGGCGTACTGGCTCCTCTACGTAATCTTCTGGTGAGGGTGATCACTCGCCACCTCCTAGGCAACCCCCACACAAGCCTCGTCTTCCCCCTCGAATCTCCCTCCTCCCTCTCTATCGACTACCCACTGCCTTACTGGATGCATGTGCTTCCACAAATGCACGTGCGTCGGCTGACGCTTGTGCTTCAGCCGATGCATGTACAAGCGTTGTACATGGAGTACCTGCAATTGGGGTTTGGACATTTGGTGTTTGGGAAGCAGTGCCAGGCAAAGACGTCAGATGCTTTCTACACATGACGCTGAACACCTCGTCTGTTGTGGGAGAGTGGCCAAGGTGTCTAGTCATCTCTCCCATGAAGTCTTCCTTACTAGGAAAACCTCCAAAAAAAGCATTGACCCCTCTACTGAACAAGACCAATGTATCATCCATGTGCTCCAAATTTGGGTCATTGCTAGATAAACTAGGATGTGATATCTGCAAACAAAATGTTCAAGTGTAAGTCTATTGGAAAGCTCATGTCATGGCATGCTAGTCATCGTTTAAGTGATGGAAAATGGAGGATCCCTGCAGACACACCGGCATGGCAACATATAGACAATTTATGGCCCGTTTTCAAAGAAGAGCCAAGAAATTTAAGATTTGGTTTAGGTATGGATGGAATCAATCCATTTGGCATCAAAAGCACATCATACAGTGTATGGCCAGTGGTATTGGTGAACAATAATATTCCTCCCTCCATGGCAATTAAAAAGGGACATGTAATGTTGTCCCTTCTGATTCCTAGAAAGCACAAGGTAAAAAACATGGACATTTACTTAGAGCCTTTGATTTAAGAGTTAGAAATGTTATGGGAAGGTATTGAGGTGCAAGATACAAGCGCATCTGCATCCTCTAGAGATTTCACTTTGAAGGCCATGTTGTTGTGGACCATGTATGACTTTCCAGGATATGGAGAATATTCAGGTACATGTATATAACTCTATATTTGAAATTCAAGACTTGAATCAATTGCATGTTATTAATTCACTTGTTTGTTCAGGTTGAACCACATCAGGATATCATGCATGTCCTATTTGCGGTCCCTCTCTAGTTTCCTCTAGGCCGGCACGTTTAAAGAAGGTTATCTATGACAATCATCATCGATTTCTTCCTATTGACCATCCCAAATATGTTCTCCCTACTAATGGAATGACTCCATAATCTCTAACCATTTGAGATTGGAAGGAGAGATGGATTAATGCTGACAGCCACTCTCCACGGTAAGAAGTATATTTCTCTCGATTGACTTTAAAGTATATAGCATGATGAATTGTTTACATAATATATTTTTTGTTTGTTAGGTTCTCTATATTTTTTCGTCTTTCGTATCTGACTGAACTCAAGATCAATCACCTATTGGATCCCATGCACATATTCAAAAATGTTGTATCTACATTATGGGATCACTTGATAGGGGCTCGTGATTCAGTCAATGTAAGGGAGGATTTACGTAACATTGGTCACATGAGATGAGCTTGGCCACGCATTGGACCCAGAGGAAAGATTGAGCTACCCCATGCACCTTGGATGCTGTCAAAGAACGAGGAAAAAATAGTGAAGGAATAGATATGTAGCTTTCGAACACCCACAGGATGTATGAGATGTCTCAAGGGATCCTTCATAAAGAAAAAGAAAAGAGGTGTGGAGCAACTATCTGGTTTGAAGTCCCACGATTGGCACAAAATGATTCAAGTAAGAGTATCTCTAACCATGAATATAGTAATTAGTGGAGTAACTATGTGTAAACTTTGGGGTATAATGAAATTTTCCTCAACTAATCATTTGATCTATGAATATTATTTACATTCAGTTCGTACTTCCTACTAGCATATCCCATTGTGTATCCAATTTAGATGTATGTGATATCATTTACAAGATGGGAGAGCTTGTGAGGTGTGTATACATTGTATTTTTTCATTATATATTACATTCGTCATGTAGTGAACCTCTTTGAATTTCTACACAAAAATAAACAATTGTCAAATACATCCTGATAGATACGTGAGCTCAAAGGAAATTGATCCAAAAACATTTCAAGATGCTCGAGTATTATCTGTTGAGGTGGTTTGTTTGGTGGAGGAAATTTTTCCTTGCTCCATTTTGACTACTCAATTACATTTACTCATACATTTGATTGATGAGAACGTACTTTGTGGAGAATTTCATGCAAGGTGGATGTTTTTTCTTGAGCGCTTTATGAAAACCTTGAAAGATTTTGTGAGGCAAAAAGCACGGCCTGAGGGAAGCATGGCTGAGGGTTGATTAGTGCCATCGTCCCTTGTTTATATCTCTGAATATCTTGCTGAAGTGGACCCCTCTCAACCACGACTATGGAAAGACAATGAAGACTTAAGAATGACCTCTATAATACCTTAAGGAAAAGGAATGAGTAAAGTGCAAACAAAATAAGAACTTCGTAAGTTAAATAGTTTTTGTGTACTCAATAGTGATGTAATGAGCAAATGGGTGACACTATATAATGAAGCAAGGACAAGAAGAAAAAGCGAAAGACAAGCATTTCGCACCAGATATGGACGTAATGTCTCATTTCTCGATCATCTAAATGCGCTCCCACGTCATATTGATATAGGTTGGTTATATGAGGAAATGGAGAGAATGGAAAAAGAGGAGGAAATTAATATATCTCAAGAAGAGTGGGAATACGCACGAGGTTGCTTATCAAAGGTGAGACATAATATCAATTAATTTGTTTCTAGTTATATTTTATATAATAAATTGACATGTTTGATCTTAATCTTTTACTACTAGTGCACATTATTCAATGCTATTTGGTGTGAGGGTAAACATCTTCGAACTCAACGTACAGATAAAAAGAGAAATACCCAAGATTATGGTATTCTTGCTCACTTTGAGGATGCCAATGGTACAATGGAAGGTTATTGTGGCTTGATCCAAGATATTCTGAAGCTTGACTTCAGACGATTCTTTATATATGTATTGGATGTGAAGTGGTTTAAAGAAGTAGTAACAAATGGTCAGCATTGCACAATCAGACATCATCCAAGTGGTTTTGTAACCATTGACTCTACAAAATTTCACCAAAACAAGAATGACACATTAGTACTACCTCAACAATTCGAGCAGGTATATTTATAAAAGCTAATTTTTTATATGTATACATGTGATACATATACACAATATAATAAGTATTTAAGTTTCTTGCTTTTGTTTTTCAAATACAGGTTGTGTATCATCCAATGGTAAACAATAACCGATGGTGGTATGCCATCCCTATATCTAATCGTTCAAAACCAATATATGGTAATATTACTGACATAGAGATAGCAGATGACAATCTAACAATTAATGATGATGTACATGATGACACTATAATGGATGATATGGGTGATATAGTACAAGATGAACCTCGCAAGGATATTCAAGGAAACACAGAAGATGACAATAATGTGGTTGATTATGATGAAGTTATTGAGCAATATAGCAACACATCTGATAGTGGGATAGACTTATTTGTTTTGTTACCTCTTGGTAACATAGACCTAGAAGTAGATAGTTTAGCAAGGGCTGATCTCATTGAAGATGAGATGGATCATTCACTGTAACATACTTAATTCACTTAATGATTCAATGTGTATACTTAATTCACTTAATGATTCAATGTGTATTCTTAATTCTATGAAAAATATCATGCGCACATGTGCATACTCAAGAATCAATAGTCAAGTTTAAAGCTAAATTGAATTTTCCATAATAAAAAGGAAGTATTTTTTATCTTCTTCAAGTAGAGAAATTACGAGATACATGCAATGCTTGCTACTAATTGTATAATAAGGTTTGTGTCGCTTGCTGCTAATTATTCATATCAAGCTTGTCAACTGGAGGAACTGCCATTCATTAGAGAGCAATGCAAAAATAATTATTAACTATGGTTTTTTTATTATATTAAGTCCAATTTCAAGTGGTTTAATAATTAGGCGTCTGAAAACGCATCTATATCCGCATCTATCTGTGCGGATATATAGACGCAAAATTCGCGTATATTTACACGCTCTTTTACACGTGCATATAAACGCAATGATAGATGCACCCGACTTTGCGCATCTAACATGCGCATCTATGACTCGTTTCTGTTGTGGTGCCTTCGAGTAATAGAGTGCGGGCCTCCATTGCTTTGTGGGTATCAGGCCATTGCTAATATCTAACAACGTTCTCAAATGATCCAACCATGTCAAAACATCTTCCGTGTGAAGATGGAAAATTCTTTGGGATGCACCTTGGGGTCAGGCTTATGTGTGTGGGAGCCTTTCATGGATAGAAAGCTGAGAAGGGCTTGATTAGTATTGTTGATCTGAACCACCATACTAGACATAGCTTGGAACATTTGTTCCATTGGAGTTGGATGGGGAAACTCCAGATTCAACGAGGCATCCTCATAAGGAGGACTATGGGGTGAAATTGGGTGACTCATGTGGGTAGAATAGTGGTGAAAGATGACCCGATTTAGTCTGTGTAAAGCAGTGGATGGCGTGATGAACAGAGAACTCCTATGTGAGTTAGGTGAGAACTGCTCACTGCCTCCACCAACGTGGTGTGTGCAGGTTTAGTCCAGAACTGGCCCTTATTCCATGCATCCTCTTCTCTCTTTATTCCCATTTGATCATACATCAAGAATGTCTCACAACTGAACTGTTGAGGCCGTTTTAGGAGTTATACCTACGTGGCAAGGTCTAGTCCTATAGTTTAGTTGGCATTACATCATGGGTTGGGGCTAGGCTCAACCCTATGGTCGTTTCTCTCTCTCTCTCTCTCTCTCTCTCTCTTTATATAGAGATATATATATATATATATATCCATATTAAAAAACTTGGGGTTCTTCCGATTCTAAATTTTTGTATATACTAGAAAAGTGGCAACTGATAAATATGTCTATATATTTATCAAAACCCTATAATGTAACCTATCATTCAAAAGCACACTAAAAATGGAATCTAATGAGCCATTGAGCTCATGCATTTTGCCAGTTCGATGTCTCCTACAGTACTCTATGTATATATTTTTATTTTTATTTTCAATAAACAAACACAAGAGTTTAATTTGTATTTAATTTAAAGTTTCAATTTCAAAAATTAACAATAAAAGAGAGAGAGCATTGTTTACCATAATTCATGTTCAGGCGAAAATTGTAAATTTGTATTGCTTACACACTCGTCCTAACCAAGCTATGCAATACTATGCGCAAGAGAAATAATCAGAGCACCAAAAGTAATCACAAGTGCAAGGAAGCAAGTGCCAAATTAGAGAGAGAGAAAGAGAGAGAGAGAGCACACTCGATAGAGCTTTAGAAAGAGAGATGAGAGAGAGAGACATATGATTTTGAGTATGTATATATAAATCTCATCGGCCGAAAACGGATCAATTTCTAGTCTTAGTTTTTGAGTATGTATATGAGAGAGAGAGACATATGAGAGAGATGAGAGAGAGAGAGTATGTATATGAGTGACATATGAGAGAGTATGTATATGAGAGAGATGAGAGAGAGAGACATATGATTTTGAGCCTAAATTTGATGGGTCCCTTAATTTTTTTAATGAAAAGTAAATTTTAAAAATACATTTCACTTGACAGATGATAGAAAAATTGCATTACTCGAATGACAAACAAAAATGTGAATGATAGGTAACATAGGAAAGTCTCTAATTAAGGCTTTAAAAATGCAAATTTTAAAACTCATAGGATACAAAATTAATGTTCAATCCAATTAGAACATGACAAACAAGTTTTCACTACGTAGCAACTCTCCATCATTAGAAGATAAATTCAAAATGCAACAAGCCATCATAAGATGATAGATTCAAAATGCAACAACCTAACATGTGCCAAAATAAGCATTTCTCATAAGGAATAATCTAAGCAATGGAAAGGTTAAAACACCCCATGAATTTCCCAACACAAGTAGCAAGAATATGCATCCATCTAATCATTCTAGTGGCATTGCCCTTCTATTTTTTGCATCCATCCAAATATCCCAAATATCTTTCCAATCAATTTGTGAGCTATCACGTGCATCAATGGATAATAGCACCAATGTATCCAATGTATCAAGACATAAGCTAGACCTCAAGCTGTTTTTAATGAGATTTTGTCTAGAAAACCCTCGTTCACATGAGGCTGTACTTGCTGGAATAACTATGCATGTTTGCCACAAATGCATCATCCCTAGATATAAATCCCACCAAGTCTTTGTAGTGCTACAAAACTCCCAAGCATCATACATACCCCTGTTTCTTGCAACACGATATAGCATCCCAACAAAATCCTCTCGCTCATTCATACACCTTCGAATATCAACTGTTTGACTATCAACATTGAGTTTATTTATTAGTCTTTCCAACCATTCTTGACTCCTTTTGTCTCGATCAATAGCATCCATGGGATATGAAGAAGGATTAAATATCTTGAATGCATTGAAAATTGGTACATCCTCAAATCTAATAGTCAAAGCATTCAAAATATTTTACACATATGCTCGTGCAACACCAATACATTCTGAAAGAGAACCTTTCTCATTTCCATCACCTCCAGGAATTGTATTTAAGTCCAATTTCTCATCTTCCCTTTCTCAATCACTTGTATTCTTAGCTCCTTTCTTCTTCTTTTTTGACACTTTTGGAATTGCAACATACTTCAAGACATGCGTATGTGATATACCATTAGCATCTACAAAATCAAAATTCCCATTTTTTGTCATATTCAAGAATGCTGAGAGATGCTTTGAACCATTACCAAATTGGTCATTATTACATGTAATATATCTCCTATTGAGTTTCTCAAAGGTTAGATCAATAAGGGCGCCAATTGTTGTTACATCCATCTCTTGCCTTTGAAATTTAGAGTTGAGTTTGTTCAACTCTGCAAGTACATATGCTAAGAGGTGTATGATGAATTGCACCATAAACATTGTAGCATATTTATACCATTTTTTCTCATGTCTTTTCCATTGCTCAAGCACAGGAGGCATGATCTGAACAAATCTTTCCATCACTTTGCCCCTTGAGAGCCATCAAACTGCATGCATTTGTAACATTTTCAAGTCCATAATGTCATACTCATGCATTATTTTCCAGAGCTCCATATGACGGTTTGTTGATCTTCCTAACCATGAATATACTTTGCTTGCAACCTTATCCACAAAGGCAAATACATGTGGATGTGTCGCAAATCCATCTTTTGCTGCAAGTGCTTGTCGATGGGCAATACAATGAATCCCCATGACACGTGGCAACAATGCTTGAAAGCGTGCCACAACTCCTGTCCTATGCCCTGTCATAGCTGAAGCTCCATCAGAAGCAATAGCAACTAAGTTTTGCTTGTCTAAACCACTTTCCAAGAAAAATGCATGTATAGCATCATACATGGACTCAGATGTTCCATTATCCACTAGCAATAGCTGCACAAATCCACTAATTGCATTTCCTTTGCCTCCATCATTGATATAAGAAACATAGATAATAAGATGCTTTTCCATAGTGTGATCAGTGCTCTCATCAATGAGCAATGAAAAGAAAGGACTAGCACACATCTCTGCATACATTTGCTTTCGAACATGGTCCCTCATAGCCAACATCATTTCTCTTCCTGAAACAAGATTTACATAGGATCCATATTCATCTGATGCAGGCATATTTGGAGTGCAAAGCTCTCTTTGCAACCTGCATAGCTGTGGATATTTTTCCAATGGTATATCTTCACATACACAAAAATATACTAATTTCATACATGATATAATTCGCTTTTGTTCACTATGGACTATGGTATCCAATCCATGGTCCATATGTCCTTTGCCATCATTACCAAACTTTGCCTTGGCATTACGAGTACGTACTACACTAATGTGGTCAAATGTCTTTGCGTGGTCATTCAATGCTGACAATTGGATGCTTTGAGAGCCTCCATGAGTGTAGTTGTTCACTTTGTTGGCATCTTGACACCATTGGCATTTCACTCTTTCGTCATTACAAATAGACTTGCATATATATGCCCATGGATGCAAAAGAGTCCATTGATGCCGCCACTTTCGTTTCACCTTTTTAATGGAAGCATTTGACCCATCAACTGTCATACCCACATTTTCATTGCCAACTCTTGATGCCAAACCCACATTTTCATTGCCTCTAGATAGAAAAGCAGCTATAGAAGGATAAGCCTTCCTTTTCTTTGCCAAACCCTTTTGAGATTTGGATGCATCCATAATCGAGTAATCTACAATACGTAAAATGATCCCATAAAGCAATGTACTTCATGTTGTGATAATAATATTAATGCCTTTGAAAGGTTGTTATAGAAAACAAAAGATGATTGTCAATGTGTACCTGGAGGCTAATAATTGAAGTGAATATACGTTGTTGAATTAGAGAGAGATTTCCAAGTCCCAAGCCTTTTACTCAAAATCCAATAATATCTATTGTCACACAAAAACTATCAAAGATGCTTAATCCATCAAATATTGAATCATAATGCATATTATACTTTGAGCATAACATTATGTTTCAAGTATAACATATTAAGCACCATTAGTAGAGTGAATCATAATGCATGTTATACTTTGAGAATAACATGCCATTTCAAGTAGTAGTGCATATTAAGCACCATGGGTAGGATGCACAAAAATATAATAAAAGCAACCACTTAGTTGCATTCCATTCTATTGAAACGAGCCATGAGATTGTAGGCCTAAAAGCACGTCACACCTACATTATTCATACACCCACTTTTAGATTTGTTAGTATTATTGGTACAAATCATCTTTCTTAGTTTAGCTTCATGTCATTGTCATCCATGCTTTGTACACATTCTAGACTAGGAAAAGTAGTGTACACATTTGAATATGGTTCAAAAGTCCAAGAGAAGTCGTCTCCAATGGGTTAAAGGCTATTCCCACAAGAGACTCTTTGGAAGTTACCAAATTCAGTACAAGTAACATGAAGCAAAATTTTAGATGATGTGCATACATCAATCACTCAAGTTGGATAAGGTATGGCTCCTAAGGACACACGTATGAAGTTAGAGCAAGAATCCCAAAACAAATCCTCAACAAAAGAACTAGTTTCTATCTCTTTGGCTACTTTGAAGATGATTAAAGGAACATGCAAGCTATAAATCTTTGAAAGGTTGCTAACTTGCACAATGCTAAAGTGTGATAGCTAATAGCTATGATTAATCATGATTCATCCTTAAACTCTTGATAAATCAATCAATTGATACAACAAAAAATCCATTGTATCACGATTCACAAGTGGTACATGGTAGTAGTAGCCTGTAGGTACCTGTCTAGTCGAATCTCCTGCCTTCTCAGGCGCACTGAATGCCAGTTGCACTCTGTAGACTCGCCAGTTGCTAGTCACGACTCACAATCACAAGCTGCTTCACGACTCCTAAGTCCTGACTCTCAGCCACCACTGTAGCCTGCAACTTCCAAAGTTCCAAGTTCCCTCCAGGCTCCACTCTCCAGGCTTACGTCGTGTTGTGGACTCTGGAGACTCGAGAGTTTTGACTCCTTGGCGGTTGGAAGTTGGAACCAAGTCTCATAGCACCTCGGGCATGTCGATGATGGGAGTCTGCAACTTCCCTCCAGCCTCCAGTCTTCCGGAATCCGTCGCACAGTTGTCAGTGCACTCGTGACTCAGAGTCCAGAGTCCCGAACAACCTGCACTGGCCCAGATGTGGCAGGTGACGAAGGCGAAGGCCTTCTCATGGTCCTGCAGAGACGTCCTGACTCCTGAGTCCTTCGCAAGTTCGCACTGCGGCAGCTGGGAGTGGGCACTGGGCACCTGCCGGCAGCCTACGGACTGCCGAATCGCCGATGTACCTACAGGCCTGACTCCTGACTCCTGAGGCTACTACCTATTGGCCAATGGCCAGTCGCCACTCGACTGTAAACTGTAGCAGGCCGCGACGTGCAGGCAAGTTGCAACAGCACTACAGTGAGTCATGACCAGTCTACACTGTACAGTTACTCAGATTCCAGGACTCTATCTTCTTCGAAATTCGAACTTCGTGAATCGATTCACGTTTTGTGTACTATCACAGAACTTTTGATATCGATAGATCTCGAATCTCGATTCTCCATTCTTCACCATCGATTCTCCACCGTCGATTCTCAAATTCTAAGTTTTAGTTATAAATAAGGTAAATAAACTAATAACTATAGTAATTACTAATAGTTAACCGGTAAAAATGAAAGGTAACTTGTAAATATTGACATGTCAAATGACAGAAGAATTTTGACTGAGCATGTCAAGATGACAGGGAAAACTCAATCTTGAACTTGTATTTTTACAAGGCATTTTTGAAAAGGCTTGTTTTGACAGGCAAAATAGCCTTTGACAGGAAAAACAGCCGTCAAATTTAGCCCTTTCTAGTCGCTGCGCACAGGCGTCGCTTAAGCGACATTCGTCGTCGCCTATTCGACGCTTGTCGTTGCTTAAGCGACGCACAGTTTTTATAAGCAATTTTATACCCGCTGGCAGCAGGTACTGCGAGTTGCCTGGTCCCCTGTCAGGACCTCGTTGGCCATCGAGATGTACTTCGTGATGGAGGCATACGGCACAATCCTGCTTTGCACCCATTGGGCTGCCATGGCGGGGCTTGCTGCAAGGGGCTGCAGCTCTGAGTTGGTTGCTTGCACTATCCGGCTGATGCCATTGCTGCCTGAGCCCATCATAAAGGCCTGAAGCACCAGTGGGTCTGTGTCATAGATCATCACGTCCTTGAAGCCATTGGATTGTAGAAGAGCCACCACTTCGTGGGGTGAGGGAAGGTTATCGCCCACCCGACCGTACGCCACTCCTACTGCAGAAGCTGAGATCAAATTTGATGCCATAAAAACCACACACACAATCGTGAGTCTAGCAGGACGCCTGCAGTACTGCAGGGCAAGACATGATTGCGTCCTACTAAATAAAGTACAGAACCTCACATATGTACTCCATTATTATGCATGCTTTTGGAACGTGAAGAGAAAGCAGCTCAGGCCTCACTGCTGAGTGCCAAACGAGCTCT
This sequence comes from Lygodium microphyllum, assembly GCF_053477565.2. Classification (NCBI taxonomy): domain Eukaryota; kingdom Viridiplantae; phylum Streptophyta; class Polypodiopsida; order Schizaeales; family Lygodiaceae; genus Lygodium; species Lygodium microphyllum. The sequence continues at coordinate 59,405,988 of NC_141147.1, forward strand.
ATGCGATGAATTGAGAAACCAGTTGACCTTTTCATTGAATGTCAGTGTCATGCAATTTAGGTGTGACAGGTCTTCGAAAGATATCGAGTATGAATAACCGTATATTTATCGTGTCTGAAAGCAGCACAAGCACAGTCATATAGGAACTTATAAAGAAGGCACATATGTTTATGGCAACCAGGTGCTGGCTTCATGTCTGCTAGGTTTGATGCCATATCCAACGTAACGAGAGGGCGATCAATTTTCAATATAATCAAGCTGCAATTGGTCTGTTTGGCTTCATCCATACCCAACGTAATCAGAGAGTGATCAATATGTTCAGGTAATTGGGAGCAGAAATTCCTGATTCAAAAGGCAGGTGGAGGAAAGGAAAATCATTACTGATGACAAAGATTGTAGTACATGAACTTTTGCAAATCAGTATGCCGTATTCTAACTGACTAACAATACGCAAAGGGGAATTAGGAGATCATTTGTTCCTGTTTATGTTTGAGAGACATGAAAGAGCATCTATGATTTCCGAAAGGAGAACTGAAGGCATCATGATCAGCTAACTTTAGGCACACCAGCAGCAATATGGCTGCAAATTGCCATAGTGCAGTGATGAGGTTCTCCTGCTTCGCCTGCATATTCATCATGTTCTCTACTGCAGCTAGCTCAGAATCACAGCATTAAGCTTTATTTAAGGGAATGAAGAAAGTAGAGATGCCAGGCTTGTGCGTCCTGTAAATCTACTCTCGCTCAAAAAAAAAGGCCGGTAAGCAAGCCAATGGCAAAACGAACTAGCTGTTCACTGATTGAAGAACTATAATTATAGCACGCCTTTGGTGTTGTGGAGGGCTGATACAAAGGCAGTAAGGTGGCAATGCCTGCACACACGACCCCCCACGCCCCCGCCCCCCCCCCCCCCTCCCCCCTCCCCCCGTCTTACTACGTAGCCGGTTATGGTTATGGTTATGGCTGATACTTTGCGTTACAGTTATGTAGACACATGGGCCTGGTTTTTGATTCCTTTCGTTCATTGGGCCCATCTTATTTTATTTGTTTCTATTCGTTACGCTTCCCTAGAGATGTTTAAGAAACAGCCTCACGAAATTAAGATCACCATACATGGTTACAATTAGTGAAAATCTCTTCATGTATTTCTTAAGGAAAAGAACAACCATTAAAAGAACTATGGACTAGCAAAGGAACTTTTAGCTTAAGAGTTAATTACATTTCTAATGACAAGAGGTTTGAGATGGCAGGGTGGTATTTACATTCTATCCACTCCCTTTTGCCCTTGAACTTAGCACAAATAGGCTTGTTGCCTTACATCCATTTATATCCCTCACTTTGCCCCTCTCCCTCCTAAACTTTTAACTCTAATGACATAGTCCCCATCCTATGTGGGTTCCACTAGGCATCCAAAAGTGCACGCAAAATTTTGAGTTTTTTCTTGCTCTTCCCAAAAGATATCTTTAGCCTTAAAAAACACATTTTATATTGTGTATAGTCAAAGAAAAGCACATTTGTGTTTCTATGAGAACATCTTTTTCTTCTAGAATTCTCTCTCTTTATTTTACAAATCTCTCCATTCAATCTTTCTACCTTTGTCTTCCTTCCATAGTCATAGTCATAGCCACAAAGGCACCATTGTCATTTAGTGCTCTACAACCACCATTCTTCCCTTTCTAATAGTCAACTCCCTACCTTCTTCCTCTTAAGAACTATAGCTTCTTCTTGTTGAATCATTTTGATGGAGTTAGCAAGGCATCAATGCACTCCTCAATAATGCTATTTATTCTTATAATATAAGGGATGAGTGTGGACAATGGATGCTACTCTTCAAGAAAGATTCATGGATGTATATGTAACCAAGGCCAACAAGCCCTCATGAGGTAAGACATTGTGTATTATTAAAGAATTATTGTAAAGGGAGATTGCTAAGGTTTAAGGAGGTTCAAGATGGTGGTCTAGCTACAATATTGCAATATGTTTATATCAAAAAGGATTTAGAGCTTAGTCCCATGACATACATCATACATTCTTGTATAATTGGGTGAAGGTATAGTTATGTTGTATCAAAAAGTTGTATATTGACATCACTATTAAAGTGGCTTGTTTAGGTGAGTTTCAAAACTCGAAAAGAGGGAAAACTTTAGAAATGTGGAACATTGAATATCCACATTCATTTTTTTGTGTTAACTACTGAGTGGATTGGGTTCCCACCACTCTTCTCACTCTTGACAACATAACTGTGCCTCTCTTTCTCTCTTCCATCCTATCTATAGCATCATCCACTCTCTCTTTCTCTATGTATGTGTGTGAAATCTTCCATTCATGTGTTGTAAGTATTCAATCCTAGCACAATGGATATTCAGCCCCTCTTACATCTTCGCCCAACTGAATGCTATTATCATGTCAGTCGTTGTCCTGGCACATCATGTTTTTCATTAGCATAGTTTAGAGCCTTAGTCTTTACTATTTCCTATGTAAAGTAGTCTTTAAATGCCTCATGAAGTGCAGTTTGTAGGCAAGTGTAAAACGTGACCTAAAGAGGTATTGTGTATCTTTTTTGTGTATGGATCATCATTCTTGATCATGAGTAGTTGTATGTTTGATTTTTTTTATTATCAATGTAATATGATAGTGGGTGCTATGATTTATATCTCTATTTATGTCTTATTTCTAACATATACTTTGGTTTTTATATCTAATTTGCCTTTAAGAGTGTTGTAGAGTGTACTTCTATGTCTCTATGTCATTATTTTTGAGTTTCTTACTAGTTGCTTGATGAGGTATTAGGTATTTTCTACATTGCTTGATGCAATTTACTCTATTTTTGTATGAGGCAGTTCAGTCCTATTATGCATTTAGTATAGATTTGGGACTAAAACACTTTGGTGATCTTGCCATGCTATCCTAAACCTCTAAGGTGGAAGTTTAACAGAAAAACACCTCCAGTTGATACCAAAATTTTGAAGCTCTATTAAAAATGACCCTGTTTGGTGCAAAAAACCTAACTTCCTGTATGTAGTTTGAAAGGTTTTTTGTGTATAGAAAATTTTCAAAGAATTGAAGCACTAAGTAAGATTTGTGAAAAATGACTTTGTTTTATGGATGAAAAATGAATTTTTTGTGGGGAGTTCAAAGGGTTTTGTATGTGTATACCTAGTCATTGCTTCAGATTTTCTATATGAAGCACTAATACATTTCATACAGCAAGATGATGCACTTCCATAATTCTTCCCCTACATCACTTATTTCAAACCCTACTTAGAAAATATTTATGTTTAATGCCAAATACTTGTAGTTTTTTGTCACAACCTAAAGCAATGACAATTACCTGAAGCAGTGACAATTGCCTAAAACAATGATATTGCCTTAAGTAGTGATATTTTACTTAAAGCAAGATGATACAATTCACATGGTTAATTTTATCTTTCTTCTTGTATAACTGACAAGCATTCCATTATTTTGTCTAATCGCAAGTCTTTGGAATTGCGAAAACCATTACCAAAGCAATAGCAAAACAAGTTTCAAAACATTGTAGGACACTACAAGATATAGACCTTATACCGACGTTTAAAGCGACGAAAATACAAACAACAAAATTTTTCCCCGTCGTTGCAAAAAGCGTCGTTATTGACGACGCCATAGAAACGTCGCTATATGCGTCACTATATGTGTCACTATATGTGTCCCATTTGCGACGCATATAGCGACGTAACCAGTAAATTTGCGACGCACATAGCGGCGCCAATAGCGACGCAACCAGTAAATTTGCGACGCAAATAGCGACGGTAACAGGGAAAAAAAAATTTGTGGTAGGGCAGCTTTCTGCACTACTGCATACAAAGCGCTTGCAAACAAAAAGAATGTATACTGAAATCATAAAACTGATACATGAAATAAATACATAATCGCATAAAATGCGATTGGTACAATCATGAAAGGATATCACTAATACATAGAAAATGTTTACATAGATCAGGCGACTAAAAACTAAAGGTGTGTGAGCTCCAAGGATCCAAGGGCGAGCTACAAATCCTCATCCCCCGAAAGCTCGTCCCGCCCGCAAAGGAGCATCAAACGGATTCTGCAGAAAAAGAAACAACACATCAATCCACCATACAATAATGCATTCAAATATCTCATGGTAACTACGGACAAGAAAGATGAGTGACTTACAGGGCCGTCGCGTCTATACAATCGGTCAATCAATGCATTGAGACCATGCCTCTCTGCATATCGAGTCTCAAGGCCTTGCAGATCGCGATTTGTAATGGAGTGCTGCAAAGAAAACAAAATGCTAATTGTTAGAAACATGATTGTCAGTACAAAGAATATTTCAAAAAAACAAACAAGCAAAACAAAAGAGAAACTTACAAAGTCCTCCAAATATGTCCTGTGGCCGCCACTCCCAAGATGATGGACCACTCGGGCCTCGAGTCGTCCCCTCGCCGCCTCCCGCTCTGCTGACTCCAACGTCTTGGCAAATCTATAGCCTCCTCCCTCAGTCGGCACCAGTCGTCTGCATCTAACCACTCGGGCTTTGTAGCCCCACTCTTGATTGCCTTGCGTGCGTCGGATCGTCTATGTGACATGTATGCACGCATGCAATCCATCATCCAGCCCATAGAGAATCTATCTACTGCGACTGGCACCGGAAACTCCTCGTGCAAGGATGCTACTATGTAGTCCTTGCTCCCCTCCAGTATGTTCTTCCAATGATCCAAGACATTGTGCCGAAAAACTTGTTGGCACAACTCTCTCATGCGAGCCATCACCCTCCTCCCCTCATCATTCATGATGATGGCTCCTAACCTACTATCCACCAGATATCCATAACCCCTAGGAGTCTACGTAAGATGGGTCCTCTCCCATCTTCGGCCACGCTCCTGGGCATATCCAGGAGACCCCTCTACATCTCGTGTACCGACGGGGGTAACCTCTCTCGGAGTGGCACTCAAAGGGGTGCCACCAAAAGGGATGCCACCTGCTGACGGCTGCGCAAAAGCCGGAATAACTGGAGTAGACGTCCCCACAGGTGTGACAAATCCTGGAGGTGACGCAGCTCCAGCTGAACGACGAGACGGAGACACCACATCCGTGTCTCCATAGCAGCATCCCCCTGATCCCGATGCAATCCCTCCCTCTCGCCCAAGTCGTGAGCGTCGAGATCGTCTGCTCGAAGCTGAAGCATCTGATCGCGCTGAAGCAGATCTAGCAGAGTACCCTGACGAAGAACGAGACAGCTCCTGGTCTGCCATCTCTGTGAATCTCGCGAGCTGGTCTGGAGACATACGTGCCATCATGTCCAACTCCTCATCGCTCATCCCTCGACTCATCCTAAAAATGTCACCTGCACAAATAAAAAATGGTGTTAGAATAATCAATTTAAACTATACAAAGCACAGTAATATAAATCATTTTTAAAAAATCTCTCTTAAAATGCATATCTTATGTACCTTTATGGAAGATCTAAACAACAAATTGAGTAATACAATTCTCCAAGAATGAAGTATCCTATGGTCCCATGTTAATCTCTTGACACAACTCTTCATACACTGGAAGGTCGATAGACATGTCACCACAAAAGAATGAGTCTGCCTCGTTCTCAAAAAATTCTTGGACTCCTGTATTTTCATCATTGTTAGCCGATGCGGGCTCCAAGCTTGCGGCGGCCTCCACCCCTTGTAATATCGACCCCTCTATTTGCATATTATCTTCATCTATGCCCGGAACATCTCTTTGATCATATACTCTCGCACTTCGAGGAGTTGAAGGTATAACATACCACCATCGAGGTTGTTGGGGGTTTGGATAGAAGATTACCTGTTCACAAATACATACAAAGCGAGTTCAAACCATTGTGACATAAACCATGTCGTATTACAATTAGCAAGCAAATGACTCTATGCACCTGTTCACAATGGGCCGGCAACACAAAGGTGTCGCGCAAATCGGTCCATTTTTTTTCGGAATCTATTTCAAGAAATCCAGATGGACCTCGTCGAACTGTTGCTCCAGCTCCTCCAAGTACCACTTTGAACCACTGCACATCGGATAGTATCATGGAGAAGCTACGGTAATCCACCGTAATAATACTTTGCAAGTTTCCAAAATACTCCATCTCATCCACAACCGTGTTCGGATCTGTTGCTCGTCGCCGGTTCTCTTGCTCAAACCTTGCCATGACACCACAGTCCACTGTGGAGCACATTTTGTCAATACGCTCCACGCAAAAATGCCGTCCGCACGACCACGCTGCACTATATATTTTGTACTGTACATTGAAACACTCAAATTAGATGTCACATATAAAATTTAGATACGACATATTCTAAACCCCTCATCACCTTTGGACTACATCCCCTCGAGAACTTCCACTCCTCCATTGAGACCTCTGTCCCTTCGCTGGATGCTGCGGTCAAGGCTCCATGCAACCATCGTGTTGACATAAACCGCGGCATCTCCTCCATGCCTTCGGGATATCAAATCGGTCAATGACGCATACTGCGTCGGAATTCAACTCGCGCTTCCTCTCGATCTTGCCTTGCAATCTGGTACTTGGCGAGCCACGTCTCCATGGAGGCATGGTGCAACATACAAAAGCGATTCACCTTCTCTTCCATTGAGGCATCCATTCTTTTTTCTACCTCATTTCCAACCACCACATCTCCAATCAGTCTATCATCGTCCTTCAGCGTCCATAGCATTTCATTGTCTGGTTCCACCATTGGTAGCCATTGTGAGATATACACTAACGCCTCTGATACCAACCAACCTTCCGCCATGCTACCTTCTGGCCGAGCTCGTTGTCGCACAAAGACTTTCAGGGTTTTCATGAAGCGCTCTAGGAAGAACATCCATCGCGTATGGATAGGTTTGTCCACAAGATGCACAAGAAGGTGGATTTGTATCGTGAGCATGCTAATGGGCAGATATTTCTCAAAGAGACAGACCGTCTCCACTACTCCCCGCCTCGCGGATTCAATAGAGGACGTCTTAATCTCTTTCTGTGAGATCCATTGCACCAAAGTCGACAACTTATAAATGGCCCTGCGAATTTCTGGAGTAAGGCATCCTGTGATCGCGATCGGTAGGACAAACTGCCACAAATGAGAAAGCATTATGAATAATGGCCACTTTTCAAATTGCAAAATACCCACGCTAATTACAATCCATTCTGTTCACAAACCTAACATATCTTATGCCAATCATGGGATTTTAACCCTGACAATTGGTCATCTTTAGAAAATGCGGACCTGAGAGAACGCATCATACCCGTCCGAGTGCGGATAGACTTGATTACTTGCTTCACAATACGCTCTTCTTTGGTGGAAAAAACCCAAGGAGCGCTGCACTCCCCCTTCAGCACTCGACTGCGGCCAAAGCGCCTCCATATTACCTACCTCCTTCAAATCCATTCGTGACCCTATAGTGTCTCTCTTTCCTGTGATGTGGTCCCATAGCAAGCTGCCCACATTCTTGAAAATATGCATTGGATCCAACAAGTGGTTGACCTGTAAGTGGGTCCAACAAGTGGTTGACCTGTAAGTGGGTCCAATAAGTGCTGCCCACATTCTTGAAAATATGCATTGGATCCAACAAGTGGTTGACCTGTAAGTGGGTCCAATAAGTGCTGCCCACATTCTTGAAAATATGCATTGGATCCAACAAGTGGTTGACCTATAAGTGGGTCCAATATGGCAACTCGTAGAAAACTGAGAACCGTCGCATTCCATTTGGATGTGATTCCGGGTTTACCATTTTCAGCTCGTACCAGCTTGCGGCGTTCATACGTGTTGGAGGTCGTCCAAGAAAACCTTCCCTGAGTTCATGATCCTCCGGCAAGAAAGCGGCGTGTCCTTGATATACCATCTTCTTCATGGTTCGTGACCTTCGGGAGTCTAACTGTGGCCCACACAATGGACATGCATGATAACCTGAGGTAACCAGACCTGTAAGGCGAGCCACGACCTAGTGAATACTTGATTGAATGAGATAAAATATAGATATTATCAGTGAGAATGGAGGTTTGCTTACCTGAGCACTTTCCCAATCCCGAAAAGTCATGCATCGTCCACATGAGAATGGCTCGAATGTTGGCTGACCGCCGACCATCGCGCCTACTCATATCTTGCACAGTGACCCCCTCCTCCCACAAAATCTTAAGCTCATCGACTAATGGACAAAGATACACGTCCATATTTTTTACTTTGTAGCGGCCTGGGATGAGCAAGCTAAGGATGAGATGTCCTTTCTTCGTAGAAAACCATGGAGGGATGTTGTAGTTGACAAGCACTATAGGCTACACACTGTAAGAAGTCGAGCGCAGACCGACGAATGGGTTCACACCATCCATGGCGAGACCGAGCCGAAGATTCCTTGGCTCTCGTGCAAAGACTGGGAAGGTAGAGTAAATGTGGCTCCATGCGCGCGAATCTGCTGATATTCGTTGAACTCCATCCGTGGACCCATTCTGCACATGCCACGTTGTCAAGCTTGCCATGTCGGACGTGCGAAACATGTGGTTTATGCGGGGGATGAGCGGAAAGTGTCTGAGAACTTTCTGAGGGATGGTTTGCCCTTGCAAGTCCTGTCGATACCTGTGAGCACCACACTTTGGACATGTCTCCATAGTCTCGTATTCATCTCGAAACAGTATGCAGTCGTTGATACATGCATGGATGTTATTGTAGTCCATGCCAAGCTTCCGTAAAACATGTCGTGCATCATCACGAGACTCATGCATGGTATTTGCAGGTGGTAATATATGATATTTCAATAACCTGAAAAAAATCATAAAACACCTTGAAAAAGCACAAATGCTTGCAATAATACTGTCAAAAAATAAAATCAATGAAGCCTATGTGCAAGGTACCTGAATAACTCAGTCACACTCGTATCGCTCCAACCGTATTTTGCTTGCACACTTAAGAGTGCAAGCAATGTCTTCAACCGAGATACTCGGCACCCATCATATAATGGTATGGATGCTTCCTCTCTAAGCGGGTCAGATGTCTCGACATCCATGGGAATCAAAGCATCGATCATTGCCTCCATCTCAAGCTCCAAGATTGTAGGTAGGTCGGGAAGGTTGTCTGTCTCCTCTGGCATTGACGGTATAGATGGGCCTTATGAGTGGTGGATTGGCTCCTGCAATCCCTCCATCCCACGTCCACGAACTCTTCTAATTGGCTGCAAAGGGTGCACTCCCCCTTGGGTCAAGACATCACCCCCCTGGATAGAAAATTTGCCAACAAGACACAATCTTATTGTGTATGGTTTTCAATTAGCTTGCGAGTACAATGCATGATTAATATTAACTTCAAATTACCGTTTGCTGAAAATCCGCAATCGCCTGATCAATGATCTCAGATTGAAACTCGCCAAATCGTCGTACGTGTTCTATAGACAATCGGCGTTTTCGTCTAATTGCCAACTTGCATTGAGAGCAGGACATGGGACACATTGATTAAGATACGTCTCGCGATCTTAAACAATAAGACCTTCTTCGTTTTCCATCTTATCTACATTACAACAAACGAGGCTTAAATGGATAGCTTTATGGAGATGTACGTCAAGTTGCAAGTTGACTATAAATCTTGCATTGTACATAGTAGTTGAGAGATTTATTGATGTTATATCTCGGCCGTGTATCATGCTCAAGGATTTGTTTGTCCCGGTAGATAATTATTCGTCATTGTAAAAAACTGCACTAGAGGGCTTTGAGTATAAGTAATCCATTTATGAGCATCATTGAGGATCTCTTAGTCTAATAATAAATCAGTCTCAACAAAAAGCATCTTAGAAATGTGGTTTTTTTGTCCTAGGATCGCGTATTAAAATTAATGCCATCTATGAAATTTATCAACTATAGTAATAAAATTTATTTCAATCAATTCTACTCATAGTCATAAGACCTGAGAGAAAATATCCTATACTCAATTCAAGGGATTCTTCTTCTATAACAATACTTTTGGGTTCATTTTGATGAAGTACCGTAATGACCATTAGCTAGGGTATCATTTTCTTTTAGTCCTTCCGTTGACTAGTTGGCATGATTTCTAATTTGTTATGCCTATAAAGTTAATACAAAAACAATGAATTATGCATATCACAATTAGATCCCCTACTTGGACATGACCAATTTTAAGCCATCTTAAAGAGTCACCAATGTACGTGGCCCATGGCAAAGCACATTGCATACCATTATCGATAAGTCTATTATCGTGCATCTTAAATCTCCTAATTAGACTTTATAAACGGTATGACTAATTTTTAGCCCTCTTAAGAGGTCGATGTAATGGTACCCATTAAAAAAGTAAAGTGAATACCATTACCATAATCATGGATATGCTATCATTCCAATATATGTTATCTTTCTCTTTCTCTCCCTCTCCCTCCCTCTCTTTCTCTTTCTCTCGTATTTCCTCTCCCTCTCACAATATATCTTAACACTCTCCAAAAGCAAAAGGGAGAGGGTAAGAGAGAATGCACTCTCCCTCCCTCTCCCTCTCTTTCTCTTTCTCTCTCTCTCTCATTTCCTCCCTCTCCCTCTCCCTCTCCCTCTCCCTCTCTTTCTCTCCCTCTCTCATTTCCTCCCTCTCCCTCTCTTTCTCTCTCTCTCACTCTCTCTCCCTCTCCCTCTCCTTCTCTCTCATTTCCTCTCCTAAACAAGCAAAAAAGAAAGTGATTTAAACCTTTAATAAGCAAAAGGGAGAGGGAGAGAGAGAATGCACTCTCCCTCCCTCTCCCTCTCTTTCTCTTTCTCTCCCTCTCTCATTTCCTTCCCCTCCCTCTCCCTCTTTTTCTCTCCCTCTCTCTCCCTCTCCCTCTCTTTCTCTTTCTCTCCCTCTCTCATTTCCTTCCCCTCCCTCTCCCTCTCTTTCTCTCCCTCTCTCTCCCTCGCCCTCTCTTTCTCTCCCTCTCCCTCTCTTTCTCTCCCTCTCTCTCATTTCCTCTCCTAAACAAGCAAAAAAGAAAGTGATTCAAACATTAAACAAGCAAAAGGGAGAGGGAGAGAGAGAATGCACTCTCCCTCCCTCTCCCTCTCCCTCTCCCTCTCTTTCTCTTTCTCTCCCTCTCTCATTTCCTCCCCCTCCCTCTCCCTCTCCCTCTTCCTCTCTTTCTCTTTCTCTTTCTCTCCCTCTCTCTCCCTCTCCCTCTCTTTGTCTCTCATTTCCTCTCCTAAACAAGCAAAAGAGAAAGTGATTTAAACCTTAAACAAGCAAATGAAAGAGAGAGGGAGACTCACCGATGAGATATGGCGAGCGTGGCGCGGCTTCTCTTTGCGATGAAGGCTCCTCCTCTCCTTCGCGAACAATGGCGGCGGCGGCAAGTCTTCTTCCTCTCCTTCTCTCACGACGGTCGCTCTCTCCCTCGCTCTCACTCTCAAAACACACAAGCCGCAAACGCGAAATGAAAACCGCGCTCGATTTTGGCCGCTTTTTTTCCCTATGGAGCATCGCTATTTGCGTCACAAATGCGACGCAAATAGCGATGCTATTTGACATGTAACAATCAGCTTCTTTAATTAGCCCGTTAGACACTAGTTCTTTCACGTAATCATATCACTTGACATAGAAGAACAATGTGCAACAAGTTCCTTATTAACAGGTTATCATATTTATCTTTGAAATACAAAAAGTTCGGCCCGTCGGCTTATCCATAATCCGCTCGAAGGCTATCTAACAGTCCACAAGGATTACTAATCCAAGTTTCCGCCCGTAGACTATTATGCGGGCCTCCAAATCCAATCCCGAGTCGCGTTAGCCTCTTGTGCATGGCCTGGAAGGCAAGGGATTTACGGCCAGAGCCCCCTGGCACCCAAGCATCCTCCTACTCCATGTAGCGCTCAACAGAGAGACCTCTCACGGCGGGTTCAGTCTACTTTCCCGGTGCGGTTAACAACCCCCTCCTACTCCAAGTAGCGCTCAACAGAGAGACCTCTCACGGCGGGTTCGGTCCACTTTCCCAGTGCGGTTAACAAACCCCTTGGTTAGGGTTAGGTAGGTAGTCGGGGGTAACTAAAGCTGCCTCTCCCTTCAGGCCTTCAACCTAAAGTATAGATATCCATTTATCTTTTAATTCATTGATCAAACAAAGCCAAACAGTGCTCTAAATTCTGTAGCAAGCATAAACATTTCCATTGATCGATTTTGTTGGCAAACTGCTAAGGAATGAATCATTCCTTTCGAATGCGTCCAGCACTCGATCTGGGATGACTTGCAACTTGGCAAGATCCCTATATCCTGGGTTAGGGCGTACCCCACTAACCCGACTTGGTCAATACCTTAAGTTCATATGTTAGACCCATTTATTGGTTTGTCCTTTACTCCAAGCAATTAACTTTACTCAAGAAAGATACTAAATTAGGATGATTACTCATCCTCTTGCAAGATAACTTGCGTAAGGACCTGCCAACCTCATTGCGAGAATTTGGCCATTCCCTTGTGATCCAATCACAAGATCATATGACTCCACACTTGCAGCGCAAGTGCCGCATCGAACTATGAGACTTATTCTACTCATTGAATGGAGTCACAAAACAATCTGTTCCTGATTACGTTAGGCTGACGTCGTTAGTCCTAGGGTTCCAAGTTCCATCTTGTAAGATTCTTAAGGACAAACCCTAGCTCACTTTCCAAATATATTTCACTGTCCCTACATTTCGGTGAATGTGGGCAAGTATATAGGAGTTTTAGTTTTAGCAATACGTAACGATTAGGTTACGTATTAATTCCTAGTGAATTTCTTGGACTTTAACTCATTCTAAACGAGTACTCGAGGGTTTAGGTGTTTAGGTTTGTGCCAATTTGTTTAACTCTTGAAGATAGTTACGTTAACATTTCACAAACACATGACTCGTTGTCTACTCGTAAATTGATTTTTCAACCTTAACTTATCGATTAAGGTCAGACATAGGTTATGTTAATTCAACTAATCTTCCTATAACTTGCGAACAAAATTCATGCTAAACAAGCAACCTTTTACTTGATAATTTATGCGATTGACAAACGATATTTTCCTAGAGTTATGCATCGTAAGAATCATTTCATGCATTGCACTTTCCTAAGGATTCCTAGCACTTTCCATGATGATTCATTGCGAAGAGGATATGGGTTAATAATGCGATATGCAATTTATACTTCCATGTTTAAACGAGGTATACTATTTTAATCCGTTTTATAACAATGTACATTAATCTAATTTTAATTCATTGCACTGCATAAAGCTATTTACTAGAAATGCATTTATGCGGCCTTTATTTTGCTTGTTTTATTGAAAATATCAATGAGTAAATTGCTCCGTCGTGAGCTAATTTTTCTAAAGCATTTAAGATGAAAAATGCATCCTATTTCCAACAATTATCCTTTGCATGATTGAGTTATAACGACACCAAATAAAAATGATGAAGGAAAACCTGGACTTGGGGTGAGATGTCCACGTGGATGCAAGGAGACGACCCTCCCACGGCTACGCCTTGGACTTTCTTAGGAGGCATCGCAATTGTAGTCTTTCCATCGTGGAAGCAGCTTTACAACTCCTTTTTGAAATTCCACCGTGGCTCCCTTTTGCAATAACTTGCACCGTCCGTCGAAAGCAATTTTAGAAGGCTTAATGGCCTTTGTAAAGACTCGCACGAACGAGGAATAAAAGGTGTGGAATCCCTTATGAGGGCTTTTGAGTGGGAAAGGAAGGTGTCAAACGACCCTCAACATTTTTCTGTCCTTTACGTGTGGGGAAAAAAACAAGGTATGGGAGAGCTAGATGGGTTATTTTTGCATGGCTTAAGGGGGTCCTTAAAGGGATTTAAGATCCGGGAAGGAAAAGACTTTAGGGTAACATCCTTTTGGTGGAAAAGGGGCTTATAGCTTCAAGGGGAAATTTGAGGGGGGAAAAGGAAAAAAAAGGCTAAGGGAGGCCCTTAAGGGGGAAATCCACGAGGGGGGGGGTGAAAAAGGGATAGCCTTAAAGGCTATGGGAAAGGGGGTCTAAGGGGTCCTTAGGGGGGATTTTAAAAACACGGGAATCACAAGGACCTTGGGGGGTGAAAGGGGGCTTATCAAGCCCTTTAGAAGCTTCTAGAAGCTTCTACACGTGGGCAGGGAGGGAAAAAACAGCTGATTCGATGGCGTGCTGACGAGGTGGGGTGCGGACTGCGATGGCAGAGGTTGATGATGGCCTGGCGTACAGCGACACTCGGTGCCTCCACTCGTTCATAGCCTTTCCCCTCTTGTAACAGCAGGCGGCAACATGGATAATGGCAGCACCTCACTCCTTTTCTTTTTGCTTGCATTCCCCCCCTCCCATTTATATAGGTAAGGGGAGGGGGATCCTCCCTCCCTTGCATGTCGTCGCGCATGGCTAGAAGCTTTGGCAAGCTCCAGCAAGGAGCTTTCCTACCTTACTAATCCCCTCTTCCTCTAGCTCGACAGTCATCTGGAGGAGAGGGGAAATTAATTTTTTTTTGCTTTTATATAATAAAAAAATTATCCCTATGTCCTATTAGAAGTAGTTCACACGTGAAAGGACGAAAATAAAATTAGAACGTTACATTCTCTCCCCCTTGGAGGAATCGAGATGTCCTCATCTCGAGATAAACTGGGGATATTGATGGTTGAAAGTGCCTTCATCTATCCAAGTGGCATCCTCTTCGGGATAATCTTTCCATTGGACGAGACATTCTCTCAAGGTTCTGGATCTCAATTGTCTCTCCCTAACATCTAAGATCCTGTCAGGCCTTAGTTCAGGGACTCCTTGACTAGGCATTACAACTTGTTGGTCATCAAGTACATTGTTAGGATTAGTACATACTTTTTCAATAGGCTAATATGGAATACATTGTGAACCTTTGGGTTCTCAGGGAGTTGCAGTTTATAAGCATTAGGTCCTAGGCATTTGAGGATCTTGTAAGGTCCATAATACCTTGGACTTAGCTTCTTGCAATCTCCTAAGGATAGGGAACTCTTCTTAGGGCGTACGCGAATGAAGACCATGTCTCCTTCTTTGAAGACTCTATCTTGACGTTTCAAATCCGCGTATGCCTTCTGTCTATCCTTGGCAGCTTGGATGTCCTGTCTTATTGACTTTATTTGGTCATCCATCTCTTCCAACATTTGCTTTGAAGCTTTAACCCTCAAGGTTGGATCTGAGAAGTTTAGGGGGCTTTGAGAGTCATGACCATACAATGCTTGGAAAGGGGTCATCTGAATGCTTTGTTGGTAAGAAGCATTGTAGGCAAATTCAACCAAAGGCAAGTATTGAATCCACCTCTTCAGCTCACAACAGTAGTATGCCCTAAGCATATCCTCGATGACTTGATTTACTTGCTCTGTTTGGCCATGTGTTTGGGGATGGTAAGCTATGCTAAAACAGAGTTGAGTTCCAATGGCTTCAAAGATAGCTCTCCAGAAGTGTGATGTGAAGAGAGAATCACGATCACTAATGATTCTTCTGGGTAGCCCATGTATCTTTAATATCTCCTTGATAAAGAATCGTGCAATGTCTGAGGCTTTGTAGTTTGTCTTTATTGGACTAAGGTGTGCAACCTTAGTAAGCATGTCAACCACAACCATGATAGAGTTGTATCCTCCTGGGACTTGGGGTAGGCCTACAATAAAATCCATACTGATGAATTCCCATTTCATTTGGGGAATGTCAAGCGGTTGCAGCTTCCCTGGCATCTTGACATGTTCGGCTTTGATATGTTGACAAGACAAACACTCGGTGACATATTTGAGAACATCACCTTTAAGCCTCTCCCAATGGTAGCTCTTCCTAACTGCATTAAGAGTCTTGGCACAGCCAGGATGTCCTGAGAAAGGGGAATCATGAGCTTCCCACAATATCTTCTGCTTAAGTGACTGACTTGCCGGTATACAGAGCCTCGCTCTATAGTAGACAAGTCCACTATTAATAGAGAATTTATGATACTTAGCCTACAGCTTTTGATCCTGATCTTTGATAGAGATTTCCCTTAGCATCTTTTGATAGGCTGGATCATGGCATGCTTCCTCTCAAGCTAAGTCAAGTATTGGATTGTTTGGTATAGACACTTTTGTAGCTAGAGATCTAGCTGTTGATGGATTCTGCAAGATTAGGGAATTAAGGAATGCCTTGCAACTAAGTGCATCGGCAACTACATTTGCTTTCCCTGGTCGGTACTTGATTTCAAAGTCATACTTCTCCAGTACTTCAATCCACCGACGTTGCCTCATTTTGAGCTTGTTCTGGGTAAAGATGCACTTGAGACTCTTATGGTCAGTTACTAGTGTAAACTTGTTACCCAATAGGTAGTGTCTCCAAAGCTTTAGAGCATGGATGATAGCTAGCAATTCCAGATCATGCGTAGCATAATTTTTCTCATGACTCTTCAATTTCCTTGAAGAGTATGCTACAGGATGACCTTCTTGCATGAGTACACACCCCAAGGCAAGTGTGCTAACATCAGTTACTACCTCAAATTCCTTATTGAGGTCGGGAAGTTTCAGGATAGGTGCTGATACCAAAATCTGCTTCAACCTATCGAAGCTAGTTTGTTCAGGAGTTGACCATGCAATGGAAGTTTACTTCTTCAGTAAGTCCGTCAGAGGTGCTGCAATCAAAGCATAGTTTTTTATGAAGACCCTATACCAACCTCTCAATCCCTGAAAGCTGCGTATTTCTTTGACAGTTGTTGGTATTGGCCATTCAAACACATCTCTGGGCTGGGTCCACTGAGATTCCTTCCACTGATATGATGAAACCCAGATATTCAATTTGACGTTTGAAGAATGCACACTTCTTCATCTTAGCATACAGTTTATGTGCCCTCATTGTCTCAAGGACAATCAGAAGTTGGGGTTCATGATCTTCTTCCTATTTAGAATAGACTAAAGTGTCGTCGAAGAAGACGAGCACGAAGTCATCAATATATGGCCTAAAGATTTGCATTAACCTTTTGAAGGTGGCAGGTGCATTCGTAAGTCCAAATGACGTAACTAGGAACTCAAAGTGCCCATATCTTGTATTGAAGGCCGTCTTGGGGATATCTTCTTCCTTGATCCTTATTTGATAGTAACCTGACGTGAGGTCAATCTTGGAGAAGATCTTTGCACCCTGAAGACAATCAAGAAGCTCATCTATTCTAGGAATAGGGTACTTGTTCTTAACCGTTGATTGATTCAACCCTCGGTAATCAATACATAGTCAAAGTGTTCCATCTTTCTTTTTCCGGAACAGTACTGGAGCTCCCCATGGTGAGCTGCTAGGCCGGATGTAGCCCTGATCTAGCAGTTTGTTGAGTTGTTCCTTCAGCTCAATTGCTTCTAGTATGGACATTCTATAAGGTCTCTTTGCAATTGGCGCAGCTCCTGGTACTAACTTAATCTCATGATCCACTTCTCTTTGAGGCGGGAGTTCTGTCAACTCTTCAGGGAATACATACGTGTATTCCTTTAGCCAAGAAGGTCCTTCACTAGACTTTTGCTTCTGATCTAACTTGTTGAGCTTAATTAAGTAGACAGGTAATCCTTTTCTAACTCCTTTTATGATCCAAGATACTTTGGCCAATTGGATTTTTGGCACTCCAGCCTCACCTTGAGTTGTGACTAATTCCCTTTCAGAGTTTCGAAAGGAAACTTGACCCTTTCCACAATGAATGTGGGCGTCATTTGGCTTAAGCCAATCCATTCTGAGTAGACACTCATGGATACCTAAATTCATGACTCTGAATTTGACTGAAGTCTTCTTTCCTCCCAGAAAGAATTCCAGCTTAGCAGTTTGCCGGGTACAAGTAACCTCCCGACCATTTGCTAATTCCACAAGCAAGATAGGTGCTTCTACTGTGGCTATTCCTAATCTTTTTGCAAAAGCTGGTGAGATAAAGGAATGTATACTGCCACAATCAATCAAGGTCTTGAAACTTTTGCCTTGATAGTCCGACAGTGTTTGAATCACCGAGAATTGGCGATTCGGGTCTTTCTTATGTAGAGCGGCATGGACTGTTTCCCTTTCAAACTCTGCTTCCATGGTCGGATCTTCTTCTTCTTCTTCTTCGCACATTTGCCTATTGGCAGTGCAGGCGGTTCTTCCTCTGCCTTGGGTAGCAGCTCCTTGACCACGGCCCGTTCCTTGGAAAGCTGCTTGGCGATGTCCTCCTTTAAGTTTGGGACATTGCCTCTTGAAGTGACCGGGCTCGTTGCAGTGGAAACAACGGAGGTTTCGGCCATTGCTTTGAGTAGGAACAAGGTTGTTGACGTTATTAGTCCTTGCTTTCTTTCTTTGTCCCTGATTATGACCTTGAACTCTCTTCATTTGAGTTCTGAATGCATCTCTGTTTGGGTCATTATAAGACCAAGTTTTGTTACCCCTTAGTCTAGACTACACCTCCTGAATTATAGGTGCAGCTCGAATAAGTGTGTCTTGAAGATCTGATGGATATATAGATTCGAGACGGGTGTTTACTGGTGGATTGATTTAAACCAGCACAAAATTTGGACACCTGCTGTGTCATGTCCATCTGTGGCACATACTTTAAAAGTGAGACGAATTTAGAGTAGTATGTGTCAAGAGTGAGCCCTAGCTGTTTAAGCTCGTAGAACTCATTCATTTTCTGCGTGCGATATGCAGGTGGTAGGTATCTTCCTTGCACGGCTTTCTTCAGCTTCTCCCAGGTAACGGATCCCTCCGCAATCCCTTGATCCCTGCACCATTGCTTCCACCAAAGCCTGGCTTCGCCAGTGAGCTTCAGCTTGGCGAGCATAGCCTGATTGGCAGGTGCAGTACCGGCTGCTTTGAAGTAATCCTCCATCGATTCAATCCAAATTTCAGCATCTGCTTGGACGGACCTGCCTCTCCCGTCAAACTCGGGGGCTTAATCTGCTTGAGAAGAAACTTCTTCTCCTGGATTACAGCAGTACTTGATGTAGGAGGCGAACTAGGAACCTGTACCTGGGGTTGTGCCTGGATAAAGGTTTCTTAATGTTATTACACAATAATTATTATTGATTTATATTACATCACCATTTCTGCTATCACGTAAGCAATGTAACTACTTAATTTTTTATCAATTCTCATGCACAATCAAACATTGATAAAAAGAAGTCTTATTTGTATTTATATGGGCATAGCCCTTTCGAAATACAACATTTCTCATGATGATAAGTCAACTTGTTACATTTAGTTTGGGGAGAACAATGTTGTATTACATTTATCTATAGGAATTGTATAATAGTACGGTTTCGGGTCATGGATCTTTAGGAATCGATAAGTCATTGGAAGTGCAGGGTATCCTTTCCTTTGGAACCCATTCTTTTCATGGCGCCCCAACACTTTAATCCTATCAGCGGGGATCACACGGGCTACTTCCTCATATACATATGAGTTCATCTCAACCCTTCAACCTCAAATATGTAAATTTGAGTTTACGTGAGCTTCCATAAAAATGAACAGCTTCATGACTTTCAAGTCTTCCAACCACTTGATCCTCTTTAGGTTGGTTTGTAGATAAGCAAACTGGTGGGTGGCTATATAGTAGATTCCTGAGGCACGCGTCCATCTTCGTTCCATGTACAAAGGCGATGGATTATAGATTTTCTCTAGGATGTTCATCATCTCAAACCTTTGTCGATAATGCGGAGAATGCATTGCAGTCATAAACATGACTTGGAACACCAAGAACCTGTTCCATGCTTCATAGTTCTGCAAGATAGCATTGGAAGTAAGGAAATATTTGAACAACCACATTTTCTTTACTTTTATCTTATTATGATTTCATAAAAACAATTCCGTTGTTGATTGGCTCTGATACCAACTGTAACGTGTCCACTTGTATCTTCAGGACACGTCTTAGCAGTCCATCAGAAAGGATGTCTAAAAAGCTCCGCCTGGCACTCCCATGGAAATTTTTGGCGTTTGCGATCTAGGGCTTTCCACGTCTGCCATGTAGCGGAAGTATTCCGGCCGTTCCTACATAGGATTGACCTGAATTAGGGTTTTCCTTATTGGTCATTTCCTAACAGCAACTAGCGTCGGATCCAAGGGAACTACTTTACGCAGAAACGCCAGGTCCAAAGCGGATTCATGCTGCACTTGGTTCAAGGAGAATGGGAAACGAGAGGGATGCAAAGCTCAACCTCTCTGTCGTAAGTCACAGTCCCATTCCGTTCCCCTAAAACAGCGTAAATCGGGATCAATCATAACTCTAGGTCAACGCTTTTGTTGGTCGTGTTTGTTGATGATCTTCTGGCTGTCCATCGTGATTTGAGAAAAGTTCCCGGCCAATCGAGGCCACCCATCCGTAGGATGGACCTATGGCCACATCCACCGCACTTTCCTCGGGTTGTTTTAGTTATTTAATTACCTAGCACATTTAGTTGGACATGTAACAATCAGCTTCTTTAATTAGCCCGTTAGGCATTGGTTCTTTCACATAATCATATCACATGACATAGAAGAACAATGTGAAACAAGTTCCTTATTAACAGGTTATCATATTTATCTTTGAAATACAAAAAGTCCGGCCCGTAGGCTTATCCATAATTCGCGTGAAGGCTATCCAGCAATCCACAGGGATTACTAATCCAAGTTTCTGCCCATAGACTAGTATGCAAGCCTCGAGATCCAATCCCGAGTCACGTTAGCCTCTTGTGCAGGGCCTGGAAGGCGAGGGATTTACGGCCAGAGCCCCCTTGGCACCCAAGCGTCCTCCTAATCCAAGTAGCGCTCAACGGAGAGACCCCTCGCGGCGGATTCGGTCCACTTTCCTGGCGCGGTTAACAACCCCCTTCGTTAGGGTCAGGCAGGCAATCAGGGGTAACTGAAGCTACCTCTCCCTTCAGGCCTTCAACCTGAAGTATAGATATCCATTTATCTTTTAATTCATTGATCAAACAAAGCAAACAGTGCTCTAAACTCTGTAGCAAGCATAAACATTTCCATTGATCGATTTTGTTGGCAAACTGCTAAGGAATGAATACTTCCTTTCGAATGCGTCCAGCACTCAATCTGGGATGACTTGCAACTTGGCAAGATCCCTATATCCTGGGTTAGGGCATACCCCACTAACCCGACTTGGTCAATACCTTAAGTTCATATTTTATACCTATTTATTGGTTTGTCCTTTACTCCAAGCAATTAACTTTACTCGAGAAAGATACTAAATTAGGATGATTACTCATCCTCTTGCAAGATAACTTGCGTAAGGACTTGCCAACCTCATTGCGAGAATTTGGTCATTCCCTTGTGATCCAATCACAAGATCATATGACTTCGCACTTGCAGCGCAAGTGTCGCATCGAACTATGAGACTTATTCTACTCATCGAATGGAGTCACGAAACAATCTGTTCCTGATTACATTAGGCTGATGTCGTTAGTCCTAGGGTTCCAAGTTCCATCTTGTAAGATTCTTAGGGACAAACCCTAGCTCACTTTCCAAATATGTTTCATTGTCCCTACATTTCGGTGAATGTGGGCAAGTATATCGGAGTTTCATATTTAGCAATACGTAACGATTAGGTTACATATTAATTCCTAGTGAATTTCTTGGAATTTAACTCATTCTAAACGAGTACTCCGGGGTTTAGGTGTTTATGTTTGTGCCAATTTGTTTAACTCTTGAAGATAGTTACATTAACATTTCACAAACACATGACTTGTTGTCTACTCGTAAATTGATTTTTCAACCTTAACTTATCGATTAAGGTCAGGCATAGGTTAGGTTAATTCAACTAATCTTCCTATAACTTGCGAGCAAAATTCATGCTAAACAAGCAACCTTTTACTTGATAATTTATGTGGTTCACAAACGATATTTGCCTAGAGTTATGCGTCGTAAGAATCATTTCATGCCTTGCACTTTCCTAAGGATTCCTAGCACTTTCCATGATGATTCATTGCGAAGAGGATATGGGTTAATAATGCGATATGCAATTTATACTTCCATGTTTAAACGAGGTATACTATTTTAATTTCGTTCTATAACAATGGACATTAATCCAATTTTAATTCATTGCACTGCATAAAGCTATTTACTAGAAATGCATTTATGCCGCCTTTATTTTGCTTGTTTTATTGAAAATATTAATGACGAAATTACTCTTTCGTGAGCTTTTTTTCTAAAGCATTTAAGATGAAAAATGCATCCTTTTTCCAACAATTATCCTTTGCATGATTGAGTTATAACGACACCAAATAAAAATGATGAAGGAAAACCTGGACTTCGGGTGAGATGTCCACGTGGATGGCAGGAGACGACCCTCTTGCGGCTGCGCCTTGGACTTTCTTAGGAGGCATCGCAATTGTAGTCTTTCCATCGTGGAAGCAGCTTTACAACTCCTTTTTGAAATTCCTACATTCTTTCAAAATTCCCTATATAAGAGAATAGGATAATTTGATTCCCACTTCTAATAGTAGGGAATTATAGATCATTGTAGTGAATTCCTATGTTCTCTCAAAATTCCCTACATAAGAGAATGTAAGAATGTCATTCCCTACTTCTAATAGTAGGGAATTATATGTACATATGAAGAATTGCCTACATTCTCTCAAAATTCTCTATATAGGAGAATATACAAAATTCAAGCATTGCTCTAGGTATTTAAGATCTAGCTTATAAACAAAATTGTAATTTAAGATCTAGGTAATTAAGAACTCCAAGGCCCTTTCCATGACTTGCATTGTTATGTCCTTCACATCATCACATTGAAAGTTTTTTCAAAGTGAAATCACATGCTAGTGAAAGGAAGTATGAAACAAAATGCTCCCAATGGTGATGGTAAGTGGCATAAACTTGGGATCATACTTCTGAGGTTGTGGGCTCATATGTTGGTAGGTGCATCACTTTGTTCGACACTTGGACCTAATGTTGGCAGTATGCACATGGTGTGGTTATGAGTGCGTCTTTTGCCCATTTGCACTCAGTTGCTTTGTTATTGAGGAGGAGAGACCTAGCAAAATTAAAGTTTGATGTTGATCGGTCTTGTGAACTAAGCTATCTTCATATAGAATCCATGCCAACATGGTTCTTGCTCACTCCTTTGGAGAGGAGGTGCATCCCCTTATGGATGTTTGCTTGTTTATGCCTTATCCCAATAAAAAAGATATAACATGGTACATATTCTTACCCTACAAGTTGCTCATTCTTGTAGTGTTGTGTAGAGAAATGATTGGCTACATATTTCAATCACTTGGAGAAGAATAGTGATTCTATTGGTGAGAAGATATTATGGCAAGAAAGTTGAGATGGGGTGATGGGAAAAACATAAGAATGGGTGGTGATTGTCATTATGTTATAGTATGGCTGGTCATTTGTCATGCATCAAAGGTCAACATTTCAATCCTTTTTTGCTATTGCACATCAATTTCATGTTGACATATCAACTCTCTTGCAAATGCTATCTTTGCAAATCAATGTCATTACCTTTGCATAAGTTGTGACTAACTCCTAGCTTCGAATGGCATGATAGCTTGACTTAATTTGAGTCCAAACCCGTTATTCACAAAGGGAGAAATCTAATATACCAGCTACAATATAAAAATCATATCAAGAAGAAAATCAATCTCAATCAAGTGAGTACAAGAGACTCCCATAGTTTTAGAACAAATAGATCAGGGTGCTTAATACATTTGATGATTAGCACAAACATCGATTTCTTTAGGAACAAGGAAGAATCCTACTATACATCAATTTCAATCACGCACTATTCATAAATTTGGGGATTAGATATTAAGCTATAAGAAATTTCAAGGTTTAGCCTTAGCCAATAATATATAGTAAGAAAATGCCTATTTATAGGATATACCTTAATTTATAGGATTAATAAATTTAGAATATATTTTTTTATTTTTCCTACCTTAATTGCAAAGGAAAAATAATTACCCAAAGTAATCGCTCATCACCCAAAGTAATTAATCCTTGAGGGCATTGAGCAAGCACCCCAAAAAAAGACAAAGAAATTTATTAATGCCAGCTAGGCTTCCCAACATTCATCTTGGCGGGAGAAAGAAAGAGAGATTTGAGAAGAGGAAGAACAAGATGAAGAAGAAAGGACGTGACTCGTGTGCTTTGAGACACAGAGAGAGAGAGAGAGAGAGAGAGAGAGAGAGAGAGAGAGAGGAGGCTTGCATCGGCCATTCTTCATTCCAACGATTCATTTGGAGTTGAGACCGATGTCGTACTGCTGCGCATCCGAGGTGTAGAATCCACCAAAATGTTGTGTGTGTGATTTGTTATTTTGTACATACTTAGTCGTTGTGTTTACATTTATTTTCTGCATGCGAGTATAGTGGAGAGAAGTTTGGAAGCATAGTAATGGATATGTTTGGGAAGTTTGGATCAATTTCAGAAGCACTGGAAGATCAATTACCATCTACCTTGGATTTTGCAATGGAGGTTTCTGCAGTTGAAAAGTTAAGGGTCTGGCAAGCAGTGCGGTTTTTAGGACTCCTATTTTAAGACACATATGGACTTGGTTGGGACTAGCATCTGCTTCAAGAAAGGTTCTTTGCGATTTATTAAAAGATGGTTGTAGCTGTGTTCTGATTCGTGGAGGTGTTAGAGAGATGCTCTTTATGGAACATGACCGTGAGGTAGCTTATCTAAAGCAGAGAGTTGGTTTCATACATGTAGCAATTGAGACAGGAGCTCCTTTAGTGCCTTGTTTTATATTTGGGCAAACCCATGTTTACAAGTGGTGGAAACCCAAGGGTAGGGTATACAATCAGATCTGTTGACTGCTTCGCTTTGTGCCACTTATGTTTTGGGGAATGTTTGGATTCCCTATACCTTTTTGTCGTTTGATGCATATTATTGTTGGGAAGCCCATTGATGTGAAGAAAAAGCCAAGCCCGTCTGCTAATTTTGAAACGGATGGCTATTTTCAAATGGGGCTTTTTGGGTGGAAAGAAAAAGCTTGCGGATCAGAAGGACGGGGAGAGCTATGGAAGGAAAAGGGGGAGATTTTTCGCCAATCGGGAGCTCTGCAACTTCGAAGGATGGAAAAGACGAGGATTGAAGAGGAGGAACCAGACCAGAGAAACAGAGGGGAGAAAAAGGAATATACCAATCATAGATCGGTAGAATGACTTCGGCATCTTTGAACTGCTCGTGAAGGTTAAGGATGTGTGTATCCTTACAAAATCACTGGAAATCTACCTTGACAAGATGGGCATGCAGTCACAAAGCTAGAAGAAATATGCTGTGAGGAAGCTTGCGAGTACTGCCGAGTTCCTTGGGGATGTTGCTGGCTCTGAGCTGTTTTATTCGTCCTTGCTACAAGTTTTTCCCTTTTGGAATCATGAACAGATCTCTGTTGTTTTTCCAACAAGATCTGTGACACTTCTCCAACCAGCTTTAAAGCGGACTCTGCTCCTGGAAATTTATTCTTGTCCAGATGAAGAAGAAGAGCCAACCTTCTATACTGCTTTTTGACAAGGATGTCATCAACCCTATGCCATACCAATCTACCTCGGTTCCATTGATCTTTTTCTGAGCTACAATGTGGACATTCACAACAGCAAACATCTGTGCAAGATTATCGAGACCTGGGAACAGCTACTGTCCTTTCTAAAGAAACTTGAGGGCACCACTATAATCATGGGCAGCAAGCTTCCTCTCTGCAATATCCCGTGCTCGTGTGGCTTCGTCTTTATTACATTCCATTTCGATCTGCCTCTGCCCTGGCGCCTCCCCTATTGCATGCCAAGGATGCAAATTCAGCTGAGGCAAGACCACTCCCACACTACACAGGTCCCCAACTGAAACCGTTGCACCTGGAAAGAGAACAATGAAGTTCAGGACGGGAGAAAAGGAACCCAGAATGATGAAAGGGAGAGTATTGGATTGAAGACAGAAGCTTATGCAATCGCTGATACTATTGCGTATGTCAAAGCTAAAGTCTACATTGTAAACTGATGGGAACAAAGCACGGATTCATACGATTATGTCTCATTAATTTCGATGATGATGAGTGATGCCATCATACATTGACAGATGTCCTTTTAATTAACCAGAGAATCTACATAATTCCCACCATTACTGGAAGTGTAGAGAGAGAGATAAGTTGGGGTCACTCTAACTTGTTCTGCTGCCCATTCAAGATTCGCAGCAGTAAAACTTATCTTTGCCCACTACTAATAGTTGTGCTCATTCAAGAATTATAGCAGAACTTCAGGTGATCTGTTTTGAGTCAAATTGCTCATGCATTGAAGTCCAGAAATGCTATCGATCAACATCATGTGAACTACGAAGACTTGTCAGTACTTCACGCTCCCGAGTCTACAACTCCTTCACAGAAGCACTCGATGGATCACCTACTATACGAGCCTTTAAACTTTAAAACATGTTTAAAGCCACAAATGAGGACCTCATTGCAAGAACTCAACGAACTTCATATTCAGAGATTGCAGCAAGCCTTTGGTTCTCTATTTGTCTTCAGTTATTGGCAGCTTGCATTATCTTTTTCATCAGCATCATAGCTTTTCTGGAGCACAGTACAACAGAGAAAAGGAGGTGGCCTGCTAAAGGATTGTTCAAAGGAAGGACTATTCCATAACACTGATAGGCCTACAATTCTTTACTAAAAGAAAATCACACAGTGATACTGCTTTTGGTTACTCTGTTTTAACAACAGTAGATAGCAGTAAATAAGAACAATTCACTCATGACTTGAGGGTACATTGAATGAAGTTTGAATGTGCGTGATTGATCTTTCATCTTGAAAGTTATCAAGGTCTTCTGTAGAGACACGACTTTGCTTTCGAAAACCCTTTGACACCGCGACTGCTTTAGCTACGATGATCTGAATATTTTGTAGTCGATGAATGCTTCCGCAGTAGCGCCTACAGCTGTATCACCTACAGTTGTATAGCTGGTGAGTAGCTGGTATGTAGCACGTCCACATTTATAAGGGTTTAATGTACTGTAGATGGATGAATATTTGGTAATGCTTATATTTCTCTTGCAATATGTTAAAGTACAAACACTGCAGCAGGGTCAATGGGCGCAAATGCACCCAGCTATTATAACAGTTACCCCAACGTTAATGACTCGGTCAGATGAGAGCTAAAGGTGAGATAACAATAGAGTCTGGTGTGCTATATATTGGCACCATTAAGAGATCGAATGTTCCAAATTAGTACACCTTTCTTTGGGTGGAAGGGTCTAAACTCTAGTACACCTATGGGTGCTGAGCTAGGCCATTGCAGTATGTGCCTATACGTGACTGCAATTCACCAATTCCGTGGTGTGGAGGGTTTCTATTACCGATCGTTTGTTTATATCTATGGCACAATGCTTGCCAAGCCTGATCATCGTTTGGCTCAACAAGGTGCACAACCACGTTGCTTCTATTCAGACATAACATCAATCAAAAGGAAGAGCCAAAGGAACTTGTGAATTTTGAACATTATCGAGATTTGATTAAACAAAAATGGTATGGATGTATGTAATATCTTACATCTTAATAATAACAATGATATAGCTATGTCGTTTATTGCAAGTACATTTATGTTTTCAAAATTTGATAAGGTCAGGTTTTGTTCTACATTTGTGTTTATATTTATGTTGTATGCTTGTTTGTTCACAGCCAATGATGAACAAGGTTTGGAGGATGTTGAGCACGAACTGGAGGCAAAGGATGTAGCACATTTTGTGTCAAATAGGTGAGATGCCTCCATTTATGTTATTGTATTAAGTATAACATGGTTTTTTGGTAGGGATGAGTGCTTCAATTAAGTGAGAGATTATACTTGTTGTAGTTGTAGGCAATGCGGGCTACACACAGGCTATCCAACTTGCAACATGTACAAATGCACAAGTGGGCTTTGTGTACGATGGCGAGAGTCCACAAGACTATGCGCTCTTTGACAATGATGGGTATGATCCTACCATGGTGAGAGTAAGATCACTCATTGATCATATTGTTATTTTTTTTTCTTCCATTGCAGTAGGTTTTTCTTCCATTGCAACATAGGAGTACTTGATAAAGGTGAAGAGATACATGCTGAAATCTGTGGACAGGGGTTAATGAAAAATTGGTTTTATCATTAGCATATGCTACATCTACTTTATAGCCTTTGGATGCTATTGCCAAGAGCGTGTTGGTACTATATTTCCTCATCTAGTCCTTTAGAATATTGCATTTTAATTTTGAGCCCAGTCTTATTGTAATTGAGCTGTCATCTCTTTGTAGCCAGTCATCTCTAGACTGCTCTGTTTATCCTGTACATCATTTGCTACCTAGGAATTGCTATGTTTGGCATCTACTTTAGCCATTGTTTCTACCTCAACTTCATAATTAGCATACAATGTAGAGTTTGGGCCCATTCTAGAGAAGGACATGCTTCAGAACTCCCTCAAGTTGCTCCCATGAGAATGAGTGTCTATTGGTGGGCAGCCCTTTGTTGGTGGGTCATTGAATGCAATAGAGAGTGTCAAATTGTTATTCAGATTTGGAGTTGACTTCAATATTCTGGATATGTTTGGAAGATGCCCTACAAATGGTCTATGAAGTATGTCCTCCATTTGTATGCTTTTATGGGAGGTAACATCTATCAAAAGTGTGGAAGTGATGGAAGCACCACCTTTCATTGTGCAGTTGCTGGTCAGTCCATAACTAGAGAAAACTCTCCAATGCTTTTAACACAACCAAATGCTACAAGGCCTACAATAGCTAACGACAGTGAAGAACACCACCACATCTCCCATGTTATACCCCTACAGTCAATAGATTAGCATGGTACTTAGTTTGACATTGAGACACATCTATTATCAGTTGGGGCTTGTTAGTTTGTGTGTGGAAATTGGTACCTATCTAAAAGTAATGAATGGCCTAGTTAGATAGAAAAAGCTTTCATGATGATGTAGACATATTGGTATGCATAACAACTCATCCTAGCTGAGGTTTCTTATTAACAGCAATATCCTCTCATTTATTTTATGTTGAACTTCAATGGGTTAATCATCAAAAGGGATTTGAAACTAGAACTACAGAAACTGGCTACTTCTGAATTATCTCTGGCATGGAAATAAATGACACAGTAATATATGAGCTTGGTATAATTGTGTTGCATGCAACTAGGACTGCGAGGAGAATCCATGGCAATCATGACAATGGAGCTACAAAATGGAAGAGGAAATCAGATATGTTTGGTATTTGTGCTTTGGTCAGTTGCTTCAATAGCATTCACTAGTTGCAAAGCATTGTTGGTATCGAAGGGATCGGAGGAAAGGTCCCTTTCTTTCACACAATTTGTGGTAACAAGTGTAGAAAAGAGAGTCTTGTGTTGCTCTACTACTAGCAAACACATAATAGTATCAGAAGTCAAGCATATGTGGAAGAGATAATTATACATGCATTTTGCATGATGCTGAATACTCTTGAGTAGTATGTGCAAGGTATCAAAATCATGCTCTTACATCGAGCTCTATTGAGCAGGGATGATGTTGATCATGGTTTAGATCCAAATTGAGTATAGTATTCTAGATAAAAGAGGTATGATGCCTAATGGCTTATGCCTAGATTGATGTCATTGATCAGTGTAGTTTGTTTCTTTCATCCAAGGTCTAGTGGTATATAAATAGGCTATTTGATGTAAGAGGAGTTGTTTATTGACATGTATATAACTTTATGTTTTTTATGTGAAAAGCTGCATTGACAGCCATGATTTCTTAGAAGAGGAGCACAATTCATGGACATCTACAACCTTGCTCATCCCATAAATGGGAAGTTGGTGAAGGTTGGAAGATAATATGTCACTCCATGCACCTTGAGCATGAGTAAGACATCATAATTAAATGATGGCTACAACACATCTAACTTTAGGACAACCAGGTACCATATGTGGTAGTTTTGTGGAGTTGATTTATATGTGTACAAATTTCTAAAGTGAAATGTGGATGGCTTCATGAAGAATAACGTGCATAGTGGTCAAAACTACTGTTGAAGCTTCCTAATAAATGACAACTCTGTGAGCTGCTATAGAATATGGCTATTATGTCTGTTATGGTCCCTTCAATTGTGTACTATTGCTATTGAGTTGCAACGTTTTAAGGGATTTCCTTGAACATCAAGTGCTTACAACTCCTAAAGATGTAGCAAAAGGAGTAGCTGAATTATAGCAGAGCATGACAGAATCACTCAAGCTTGATATAGAAGATAGTATCGTAAAAGACAAGGCTATTGATGAATTTGCAAAAATCATAGGATTAGAATCTCCTAGGATGAGCTACGAAAAGCTACATCGGAAAAGCTCGAAGGAGCTAGTCAAGATTCTGCTTTTGGGCATGTATGCTCTATGTAAGTTCCTTTCACTTCTAGCCAGATTGAAGTTGACTTGATGGTTAGTTTGCTTTTGCTATAGGGGTTGAAGGTGATTGAGTCATTAATGGAGAACTTGGCAACAAGAGCATGGCAGGATTTTGGAACTGCTTTGAAAGGCAGGGTGAATTTCATTCAAAAGTAAGCACTTAAAGTGCTTTTTTTTTGTTTTGGGTTGGGGTGGGGGGGTTGGGTTTCAGTAATGGCAAGCTATTTTTGTAGACTTTTGATAATACAAGAGACAAAACTCTAAGAATAAAGAAGAATGATTTTTATGGCTTGGATAATTTAATCTTTGTGCAGAATAGAGTAATTGATTGAAAACTTTGCTGAGACATTTCAAAAGCAAGGAAGCTTCTCTTACAAAGCTAGAACTCTTGCCGCAGGATTTCTTTAGGTTCCTTTTTGATACATATTTTACAACTCTAAGCAATGCTAGGATAAATTAAAAGTACTCTGAAGGGTTTCCCAATTTGGGTCTTAACACTAGCTTTTCCTTGTGGGATGTATTGAAGGGTTGTAGGGCTATAACATCTAAGGGCTTGGAGGTCTTCGAGTATGTTGCGTTTTGCTAGTCTACTTGAAAGTGGTTGACTCTGTCACTTTTGGTTGCATCTTGAAGACATATGGGCATACATCCAAAATCTTGATATGAATTCATAAAATTTTCCATTTTGGTTATATCCATCTACAAGTGTGTATCCTAATCATGGTATAATCTTTTTTCTCTTCTCTTAATAGGTGCTATAATGGTGAGAAGAGTTAGTGCAACATTGATGCTGAATTGTAGGGTAGGCTATATGTGCCATCTAAGTATTTCGTAACGCTCATGTGAAGTACATGAGTGTTAGAAACATCCTATTGATGTGTAGGAACTCAAAGATCAATGGTTTTAGTATGGGCCAGTAGTATTTAAGCATTCAAGGTCTAAAAGCATGTATTGAGGTTGATATTAGGGAAAATTGTATAGGAGGCTGGCTATGTCGAGGATACAAGAGATCTTCTAGATAGGTACACTTTAATATTTTTTGTTGCATGATCTTTTCAAGCATAAAGGCAATGGAGTGAGAATAGAGGAATAATGCATAACATTTCCCTTTTCTTCACAGATATGGATTGCATGAGCATGTCATTCTCTCAAGAGCACAAGGGTCAAGAAGGTACCCATACGATGGGAAATAGGGTGATGAATGGGCTTCTTATATATCATCATTGAGGTATGTTGTTTCATTGATCCTTTCTGTTTTCCTTTCCATTTAAGTTTAAATACTATTTAAAAACAAGTTAAGATGTTTGGTTATTGTCACCCTATTCATTGCCATGAGAACCATTTGCTATTTGAGTTGTTGTTGGTCATGACACTGCTGTTGAAGGTTGTTGAGTACTACTTCTTACAACCAAGGACCTTTTGTTGTCATCAATTGATGTGCTACTATTGCTACCCCTTTGAAGTCTTTCCATACCTATACTTTATAGCCAAATGAATCCAAGATTTATTGGTGTCAAAATTTGGAGACGAGAGCTAGGGAACAATTGGTTGTGCAAGCAGTAATTGAAAGGAAAATTATTTTGCCCAAAATCAAATCTCTAAGGCTATAATACTTGCCTTTTTGTGTCAAGATAGTGGTTTAAATGCCATGGGGTGCTGCTCCATAGCTACGTGGGTCCTAAGTATGGACTGACAACATGCCAGGCTGCACAAGTTCACATTCTTGATATTTAGCAAGCTTTTGTCCAATTATGCTAATTAAGGGGTTAAGATTTCCCTCACTCTAGCTCTTGTTTCAATCCAATAAAAGTGGTACACATTCATGTTGCTTGCAATTTTCTCGGGCATCTATTTGATATTGACTAGTTTTTATTTGATGAATCTATAGAAATCACGGGATCAAAATCTCCCATGTAGAAAACACGGGATCAGAGTCGTTTGGATCTAATCAACAACCCATAAGCACTACATGACACAAGAGCAGCCTCAAGCACTAGAAAATGCAACACCCACCAAGCGTTGAGAGTCCAAGAGTCTCGAATCTCCCTCTGGAGTTCCTCTTAGGCCTTGCTTTTGCCTTTCTGGCCAGCCATTTGGATGCAGTCCACAGGACCTCCTGTCAGTAAAAGGGGCATAAATTTTTGTAGAGAACTCGAATTCATGAGATTTTTGGCTCATGTCGGAGGGGACAAAGTCCTCTTTGAGATGACCTATTAAGCTTTGTAATAGAAAATTATTAAAATTTTCTACAATGGAATTATTGTGCCTATCCTAGAGCAGTCTACACCCTGTCCATAGTGACCCTAGTGCACAAAAATGGACATAATTTTCAAACCGTTGTCAAAGAGTTTACTGTTCATAATATAAATCATGGGATTCTTATGAACACAGAAGAGTTTCACTGGAAGTTAAATAAGAAATTTGCATACAAAATTTAGACATTGTTATCCAATAATCACCTTAGTTACACAAGTTCTTTTGTATTTAGCATATAATTTTCAGTTATACCATATATACTTATGAAAAATAAGTCTATGGGAACCTACAACTTGGTCATCTGGAAGAAATTGACAGTCTGCAGGATAAATCACATTAATCCAGGTACAAAAATATGGTCAGAACCAAAGGAAGATGCCAAAAGTCCACTAGGTCCACATGGGACCTGGAGTAACAAACTTAAGTGACCACCAAGTGACCTAGGCTGGTCAAAAAGTGACCGGGGACTGAGCAGGGAGCAGCCCGCGTTTTTCGGCGCAAAATATGGGATGCACTGTCTGAAGAAAATTGGAGAGAGCTGGAGCTATGGTGCATGAAATGGAGCATGCAAACTGAAGTTCAACAGGCCCAACTACTAAAGATGTAAACAAGGTGAGAGCTCCACTTCTCTGCCTCTTTGGTCTGACAAAAATGCATGCTGAAACAGTCTATAAAAGAGGGAAATCTGAGAGAAGAGTATTCAGCCTGCTCTTATGCACGACTTCTCTCATTTTGTTTACCTTATTCTTGGTCCAATGAAGCCCGACTTGTAACCAAGTACTTGAGTGACTTTGGGGCAAGCAAAGGGTGAGGATATTGAAGACTTATGGGCTGTTATGGGCTGGAATAACCAGTCATAAACAGGGCAGCCCACTGTTATGGTCCATTTTTATGAGCAAAAATGGGATTTTTATGGTTGTAATGGAAGGAAATGACCTCTTTTCTTCAGGACATTGTTCATAAATTGTTAGAAGTGCTTCCTCTTGAGTTTATGCACTCATTTTGAACTTGATTATGGGCTGGAATTTTCTGTTTTAAAACAGGGCTGAAGCTAAAATTATATTTTTTTAATTCATTTCATGTATCTTTGGCCCAAATCTTGGATGTATTTGAATCTATCAACAATATACTTAAACCAAAGGATTCAAATCCATCTATGTACTTGAAATAAATGCCATTAGAGCTTGCATTTGACATTCATAAATGAATTGAGAATCTAAAAATATCCTTTATGAAATGTTGTATGTATCCAGAGGCATTTGATGTAATCAAGTTAGTCTTATTCCTTCTGTTCATATATGCTAAGTACATAGTGAAAAGGCTTGATCTCTTCCTTCGTACCTAAATCATTTCTAAATCTTGGATCTTATTAAACCCCAATCCATTTTCCCTTCCCGAATCTTGAATCCTAAACTCTTCCTCTGCACTAAAGCCTCGGTGATAGACCTTCAACTCTTAACGCGACGACAGTGGTGAACCCGACATGAAGGTCCGCTGTGAAAGAAGAAGTCCAATGGAAGAATCATCAAGTTCGGGAGGTGATGCTTTGCAACAGTTGGTTCGTCTAATGCAAGAGAGCCAATAACAACAATTGCAATTTCAGCAGCAGTTGCAATTGCAACAACAACGAAGACAAGAAGAAGAGCGGATTGATGCTGCTGCCATTAAGGCCTTAGAAGCAGTTGGGCATGAGCTCAAGCAATTTAATGGACAAAATGTGTCCTCTTTTATCCACCTCTACACTGACAAGATGGTCTTCTTTGGAGTTCCTCAACATGCCTGGAGTCGTTACTTTGCTCGTCTCGCTGTGCATGGTCTCCAGGACCGAATTCATGGTCTTTTCCAAAAAGATGCTAGATGGACTGTGTTCAAGAAGGCTCTTTGAGAAGAATTTTTCCTTGAAGACTCTGGCCTTATGACAAAGAAAGTCTTCACCGAATGGGTCGAAAGGCCCAATAAGGGTCTAACCGCTACTGCTCTTCATCGAGAATTTGAAAGCAAATTTGCCCAACTAGATCCTGATGACCAACAAGGTATGGAAAGTCAAAAGATTGAAATATTTTTAAAGGCAGTTGATTCTTTTCTTTAAGAGAAATTGACTAACCGACTTGAAATATTTTTAAAGGTTAGTCGATTGAAGACTGCTTGGAGTGATGTCACTGAAGCAGTTAATATGATTGCTCGAAGAGAGCGATTGCGCCTAAGATGGGGATCAACCCCTGCAACAACTGAATCTATGAAGGAGCCTGTTCCAGTTTCTCGACCTCCTGTCTCAATGGCCGAGCAATCAAGAAATTCTGTTGTTCCTTCTCCAAAGAAGGATGTCATGGACGAGCTAATTAAAAGCATGCGGGATCTCCATCTTAATTTAACAAAAATTAATTCTAAAGTAGAAAGGCTTGATGTAAAAGTAGAAGAAAGGGGTCGGTCAACTACCCAAAGGCCTACACGAGAAGGATTCAAAAGATGCTGCATTTGGTGTAATAGCCTTCAGCATGACAAGAGGGATTGCGGTGCATTCCGTGAAGCTAAAGCGCAAAAATTAGTCTTTTGTAAGGATGGTAAAATTCATGCAATCGAAATCGGGCTTCCTCTTGAGCCAAACTTCGGCAACGGTGGCATGAAGAAAAGATTGGAGGATTTGGCAACAAGAACGGCCTATGCAGGTGTTGACGCTGCAACTTATGGATTGCAAATTGAGCCAACTAATGAAATTGTTAAAGCATGTAAAACTAATGCAAAATCTAAAGTGTGGACGCAGGTCTTGGAATGCATGGAGCAAGGCAAGGCAACTAAGGATGATTTAACCACTTCCAGTCAATGTATTCGAGGGAGAACCGGATGGTCCAAGCCTGTGGATTCATTTTCAGCTTTTGCCCAGTTAGCTGAAATTAATAATCAAGAAGCCATGATAGAAGAAAAGAGAAGAAGAGATGAAGATGTTGCTGGTCCTTCTTCTTCAGGACCAGCTAAACATATAACAAGAAGTAAACCAGACCAATAGAAGGCTGCTGAAAATCTGCCACCACCAGAATTCGACATGGGAGATGCCCCTCAAGCAAAGAAGACAGAAGGAAAAAGAAAAAGCAAACATCCCAGTTACAAGTTGCAGTTTGACATAGAGACCGCAACGGATCTTAAACGGATCCTAGAAGAAAGGATTGTTGGAAGTAGAATTGAATTTACATTAGGTGAAATTCTCGGTATTGCAAAATGAGGATTTCATGATGTAATAATTGATGTAATTAAAAGAAAAAGACAATATGTTGGTGAGGAAACTGAAGAATCTGTACATGCCTTTTTGCAAGTACTTCATGTGTATTTGCAGGATGAAGAGAAGCTGAAAACTCAAGGGATTCGATTAGAGGCAATCAAAGAATTGATTGCAGCCATAGAAGCCAAAGATGAAGACATTTATGAAGCAGAAGCTGAAGAAGCCATAATGGTGGGAACTTCTCAATCTAAAGTACAGCCCATGTATAAGAAAGAGACTCTTCTTCACAATATGCAAGAAGAAAGTGAAACTCACTTTATTCCTAGTAGTCACTATTCCCGTACCCATTGGGTAAGGGCGACTACTGAAACTATTGTTAAAATTGGTGAGAAAGAAACTCCATGCATTGCCCTTATAGACCATGGTTCGGAAATTAATGTTATGTCAAGAAGTCTCTATGAGAATGGTGGATGGCCCATTGATGTGGTAATGTAAAAGATGAATTTCATTTCTTTGTTCAAGATTCCTGCAGTTATCCTATCATTCTTGGACAACCATTTATTTTCGAGTCTCGTTTAGAGACAAAGGCTCTTGATGATGGTTCATCATATGCTCGGATAAGAAGCAAGGATAATGATAAAGCTGTTCAATTCCTAACTGTCTGTGTTAATCACCATCGGAATAGGGATCGATTGAGAGATCATCCTGTTCCTCCTAATGCCCGAGAATTTAAGGGTTTTCAGGTAGCGCTGCTATAAGTGGAGGCTATGGCAGTGCATCATGTCGTAAAAAATTTCCTCCACATATGAAGGAGGCAAGGTCAAAAGCTGATTTGCAGGTTTTTTCAGCCAATGGTGTGGGCTGTTATAAACAGTTTTCAGCCATGAACAGGGCTGAAAGAAAGTATTTAAGCCATATGGAGCAAGAGCTGAAGCAAATTGATGTTTTACCTAAAGATGAAGAAATTTCAGGACTATTTTATGGGCTAAATTATAATGATACAATGGCTGAAATTTATACAGCCGTTCATGCAGAAAATCAAGCTAAAAATCAGTCCATACAAGTATGTACATTGGATATGTATGACATAATTCAAGAATTTGCAAATTATGAAGCTTTTGGACAACCAAACAAGGATGAAGCAAGAGTAGAAACAAAGTATAAAATAGTTGATAAGAAGGTCAAGCCGGTAGCTACTCCTCTACCACCTGAAAGCAAAGGACTGACAAAAAGGGTATCCAAACAACCAAGCCTTCGTGATCCTAAAGATATTAGTCACCAGTTTACAACAGAAAGTCTACAAAAGCTGAAAATTGGTGAAGACTCTTTCCTCTTGCTGACTGAAAAGCAAATCTTCATGCAAATGTTAAAGAACCATGGTAAAGCCTTTTCATTTCAGCCACATGAAATTGGCTGTGTGGATCCAAGCATTGTGGCACCAATGGTAATTTTTACGGTCCCACATGTGCCTTGGAATCTTAAACCAATTCCGGTTCCAAGGGCTCATTTGCCTAAGTTATTGGAACTTTTAAATGAAAAGACAAAAATGCGAATATTGGAGCCATCTTCAGCTCCATATTCCAACCGATGGTTTACCGTACCGAAGAAGAATGGATCTTTACGATTCATTCAAGATTTAGAACCCGTCAATAAAGTCACTATAAGAAATGTTGGTTCAGGACCAATTGTGGATGAGTTTGTTGAAGCTTTTGTAGGAAGGGCAATCTATTCCATGGGAGACTTATATTCAGGCTATGACCAATTTCAGCTTGCTTTGGAAAGCCGTGACATTACCACAATGAAGATGCCCCTTGGCCTAGTCTGCATGTGTACTCTACCTCAAGGGGCTACGAATTCAATAGCTCACATGATGAATGCTATGCATAAAGTATTGAGGGATTATATTCCTCAATTGACTCTTCCTTTTCTTGATGATGTTCCAATCAAAGGATGTGAAGTTCATGAGAAAAATGAAGAACTCAATGAACTTAGATGTCGAAAGTTTGTTTCTCATCATATTAATGATTGTGCTCAAATCTTGTCTAAATTAGAAGAAGTTCATCTTACTCTTTCAGGAGCTAAATCTGATTTTGGAGTCAAAGAAGTCCTTGTGGTCGGTCATATATGTGGTCCATATGGTCGAAAGCCTTCTCCATCCAAAATAAATGCTATCAGTAAAATGTAGGAAGAATGTACAAATGTTTCAAAAGTGAGAAGATTTCTTGGTGCATGTGTCTTCTACCTTATTTGGATACCACATTTTGCCCATATTGCTGAAAGTCTTTATCAGCTTCTGAGAAAGGGCCAAAGGTTTATATGGGAAAAAGAACACACTCAGGCTATTCGAAAACTCAAGAAAATGCTGACCACAGCCTCCACTTTAAAGAGGGCTAACTACTCTAATGGACAGCCCATTATACTCACAGTGGACACAAGTCCAATTGGAATAGGATGGGCAGTTGGTCAAGACGACCTTGAAGGCAACATATATGTAATCCACTTTGGAGCAAAGGTTCTTAATGAACGACAAAGAAGGTATGCTCAAATTAAAAGAGAGCTTTGGGGAGTAGTAACTGCATTAAAATGTGACAGGGAGTACTTCATGGGCGCACATGTTATAGTTGAGACAGATTGCCTTCCACTCTTGGGAATAATCGCCAACTGTTCCACTCCTGACATAGCCATGCTAAGATGGATAGTCTATATTAAATCCTTAAATCCTGAATTGAAACATATTGCAGGTAGAGATCATCCAGTTGCTGACATGCTTTCACATGCCAGATATATGGATGAAGAAGAAATGATGGATGAAGAAGAATCAGAGTTTATAAATGATGATGTTAATGCAGGTACAACAAAAAATACAGCAAGAACAGCAGGTTTAGCTGCTAAAACAAATGTTACAGTAGCAAGGAAGGATGAATCAACCAAAGAAGGACAATGGACAGCTAGTAAATAGCATATTCAATGTTTTGTTATGGTTTGTTCACACTTTAAAGAAGAATATTATGCAGATGATTGGCTAAAAACTGGCCAATTTTTAAGCACTATGGCAAAGAAGGAAGAATGGACTAATGAAGAGTTCAAGAGAATTAAGAGAAAAGCCTATGGTTTTTTTCTTAAAGATGGATACCTCTGGAGGCATGTGAAAAAGAAAGGAAGGGCGCCTGTTCGTGTCTTAGGAGATAAAAAGACACAAAGACAGGTCATGCAAGAATTCCATGAAAGCCTATTGGCTGGTCATAGAGGCATATGGGGCACTTTTGCCAAAATAAAAGAAAAATTTTGGTGGCAAAATATGTATAAATACATTGAGTATTTTGTTGAGTCTTGTCATGTTTGTCAAATGTATTCTATGGTAAAGCATAGAGATGGGCTTTAGCCTACCTATCCTTTATCCATTCACTATAGATGGGTTATTGATTTAGTAACCATGCCTACAGGAATTTGGAACATGAGATATCTAGTACTTGCTAGAGAAGATCTCACAAATCAAGTGGAAGGAAAGGCCTTGACAACAAAGTCCACTCATGCTGTTTGTAGATTTTTACTTGAAGAAGTATTTTGCAGGTATGGATGTGTTGCTAAAGTAACTGCTGATAGAGGGGAATTGGATGCCGATGAGGCTCGCCATTTCTTTGCTCAATTGGGAATTAAGCTATCTCTTACTTCAGCCTACAATCCTGAAGGCAATGGTAAGAGTGAAAGAGGCCATCAACCAGTTCTTAAAGCTTTAGCAAAATCATGCAAAGGAAGTTGAGGGAATGGCCTAAAATGCTACCATTCGCATTATGGGCTGATAGAACTACCCATAGTGCAGTGAGAGGATATATGCCAGCTGAACTTATGTATGGACAGCCACCTGTTATGCCTATTGAGGAATCCATTGTCACATGGAGTATCTTGCCTTGGGATGAAGGCATGAATAGAGAAGAATTGCTTTCTTTACGCATAAGGCAACTTGAAAGAAGGCCAGAAGATGTCAAAACAGCCATTGAAAGGCTAAAAACAGCAAGACTAAAGAATAAGAAGAGATTTGACAAGCATCATCGACTGGGTGAATGTCAAAGAGTTTACTGTTCATAATATAAATCATGGGATTCTTATGAACACAGAAGAGCTTCACTGGAAGTTAAATAAGAAATTTGCATACAAAATTTAGACATTGTTATCCAATAATCACCTTAGTTACACAAGTTCTTTTGTATTTAGCATATAATTTCCAGTTATACCATGTATACTTATGAAAAATAAGTCTATGGGAACCTACAACTTGGTCATTTGGAAGAAATTGACAGTCTAAGGATAAATCACATTAATCCAGGTACAAAAATTTGGTCAGAACCCAAGGAAGATGCCAAAAACTGCCAAAAGTCCACTAGGTCCACATGGGACCTGGAGTAACAAACTTAAGTGACCAGCAAGTGACCTAGGCTGGTCAAAAAGTGACTAGGGACTGAGCAGGGAGCAGCCTGCATTTTTCGGCGCAAAATGCGGGCTGCCTGAGGCAAACTAGAGAGAGCTGGAGCTATGGTGCATGAAATGGAGCATGCAAACTGAAGTTCAACAGGCCCAACTACTAAAGATGTAAACAATGTGAGAGCTCCACTTCTCTGCCTCTTTGGTCTGATGAAAATGCATGCTGAAACAGTCTATAAAAGAGGGAAATCTGAGAGAAGAGTATTCAGCCTGCTCTTATGCACGACTTCTCTCATTTTGTTTACCTTATTCTTGGTCCAATGAAGCCCAACTTGTACCCAAGTACTTGAGTGACTTTGGGGCAAGCAAAGGGTGAGGATATTGAAGACTTATGGGCTGTTATGGGCTGGAATAACCAGTCATAAACAGGGCAGCCCACTGTTATGGTCCATTTTTAT
Source organism: Lygodium microphyllum (assembly GCF_053477565.2). Lineage (NCBI taxonomy): Eukaryota > Viridiplantae > Streptophyta > Polypodiopsida > Schizaeales > Lygodiaceae > Lygodium > Lygodium microphyllum. The sequence continues at coordinate 59,446,619 of NC_141147.1, forward strand.
GAGCAAAAATGGGATTTTTATGGTTGTAATGGAAGGAAATGACCTCTTTTCTTCAGGACATTGTTCATGAATTATTAGAAGTGCTTCCTCTTGAGTTTATGCACTCATTTTGAACTTGATTATGGGCTGGAATTTTCTGTTTTAAAACAGGGCTGAAGCTAAAATTATATTTTTTTAATTCATTTCATGTATCTTTGGCCCAAATCTTGGATGTATTTGAATCTATCAACAATATACTTGAACCAAAGGATTGAAATCCATCTATGTACTTGAAATAAATGCCATTAGAGCTTGCATTTGACATTCATAAATGAATTGAGAATCTGAAAATATCCTTTATGAAATGATGTATGTATCCAGAGGCATTTGATGTAATCAAATTAGTCTTATTCCTTCTATTCATATATGCTAAGTACATAGTGAAAAGGCTTGATCTCTTCCTCCGTACCTAAATCATTTCTAAATCCCGGATCTTATTAAACCCCAATCCATTTTCCCTTCCCGAATCTTGAATCCTAAACTCTTCCTCTGCACTAAAGCCCCGGTGGTAGACCTTCAACTCTTAACGCGACGACACCGTAGCTCCAATTGTGGAGGTTTTTGATTCAAATCGGAGGGGAAAAAGTCCTCTTCGAGGAGACTCATAGGGTTCACTCCGAGATTCAAAACAAAAATTTCTGCAATAGGATCTTCTTGATTGTCCTATAGGATTGTGACCAAAAATACTGCCTGGCTCTTATTGCAAAAGCCTTATATGGATGGAGCATCGTTAGAGAGGCCTAATCACACTAACATAAATAGCATCTTGAGAATTATCCTAAGCATCATTGTATACCCATATTATCTTCCATCAATGCATAAGTGAATTCACTGCCATACATCTCTTTTGACTATATGCACTTCAAGTGTTATATGTGGATGCCATTTAGCATTGAGGGGGTATCCAAGGGGAATCATTGCATCATAGAAAATGGAGATCATGGGGAAGTACCTGAACCTGCATACAAGTATCGGGCTCTAGATCACCAAGAGGTGGACAAAGTTCCCCACGGGCCAGGTTGTGCACCCCTTCAGGGTCTTAACTGGTAAGGGAGGGTCATCTCTCTTTTGTCTTTCTACATTGCTTGCCATCGGCCTTTTTTCTCAGTCAAAGTGTACATGGCAGACATTTTATTTAAGTAAACATCATGAGATGCATTGGAAAGGAGACAATGGGCCTTTTCATGAGATGCAAAGAATGGACAGGGGTTGGGGTAGGAGTAACCTTGGCAGTCTAGTGACTCATTGGCTGCTACTCACCTAATTTACAATGGATATTATTCACTTTGAGGCAGACAAAATGGGGGGTTAATGTCAGCCAATACAATGAATTTTGAGGGTTAGATATGCTACATGCATGTAGAGACAATTGAGCTACTGAGCCTACACAATCTTGAATCTCTCCAACAAGGGATTAAGCTTAGCAAAGTGGCTAAATTTGAGAGATTAAGATCAGATTGACATACCTCTTCAATTCTTGGGGAGACCGTTGAATCATAGCCATGATGCCCGTTTGCTCCATCAATCAAGTCCACTTGGTTCGGGCATTCCCATGGGAGAAGACTTCAGCATTGGAGTGCTCTTCATGATGATGATGGCTCCCGTGCTTGTTCCCGAGCTTGAGCTTCAAAGAGGGAAAGCTTCAAGTGAAGCTTTCATGGCTGCCCAGTACAAGGCTCCCATGCAAGTTGAGCTCCATGTCTTCAATCCAACTTGGGTAGGGAAGGAAAAAAGGGGTTGAGAGATCTCTTGATGATTGAGCTCTACAGGTTGTGGACTGGATCAAGAGCTTCGATTGAGTAGTAATGGGTGCCCACAGACAGTGTTCAACAGGAGATTCAATCAGGGTTTCAATGTCATAGGGGAAGGGGTCAAATATTATTGAAGAGGGTTCATCCCTTGCCCCAGGAGGCCAAGAGTACTAGGGGGAAGGCCAGGAGCAAGGCCAGGAGCAGGAGCAAGAGGCAGGAAGAAGCCAAGGGCAACATCGCAATTTGCGTCGCAAATTGCATGCTGCTGTTGCTTGCTGCCTTTAATAGGGATTCCTTTTGAGGTTGGGTGATGGTTTGGAGATGGTTGGAGAAATCGTGGAGGGTTTGTGTTGGTTGGTAGCCATGGTAGCTTGCAAAAAAGAGAGAGAAGGATGGCTGAGGCAAAAAGTAATTGGGATTTTTTCCCTCTTCCAACTCCTGGAACTCCAAATTTGACCTGGGACCCCTAAATTTTGCATGAAAAGAAGTGATGACCTGCTATTTTAACCATTTTACCTCCAGATATGTCTGAGTCTCTAGCTATAGCTCCTACTTGCTCTAAAAAGCTGAGGTTAACTACAGTCCTTCTTGCTGTACATGTACATGTAAGCTGAGTAACTAGGGTTTTTGGGATTTGAAAAGGAAGAAAGGGGAAAGAAGAAAAGGACCAAAGCCTGAAGCTATGATACTACTTGTAATGAATGAATCTGAGAGGAGAGAGAAGAAGAGCTGAAGAGAGAGAAAGAGAGCAAGAAGGGAAAAGAAAACTAGAAGAGGAGAGAGAAAGATAGAAAAGAGGAGAGAAGGAAGGAGGAAGCAATGGAAGTTGGAGATGAAGGTGAAGAGTAAGTTCGTGATAATAACTTGTTGCCCTAATGTAGGACTCTTACACCTTATATACCCCGGTTAGTGTGACTGGGTGTCTAACCCCTGGTGTATGTGTATCCTGCTTGTTACATAGGAAAAAAAGCCTATATATAAAAATATTATCTATTTAGGAAATTTTTCTTGACATAGGAAAAAAGCAAATCGTGTATGTATGACTTTTAGTCAGCATCTCCAAGTCCATCACTGCCATCACCCCTCTTATGAATAGGGGCATAATTAGGGCCCACCGGCTTTCCCTACTGGCAGCAATCTTTGCATTCTTCCTAAGTATGGCACCAGGTGATGGATATGGTCGTTGTTAAAACAAAGGTCCTATTGCTGTGGTATATGTCGCTCTAGGCTGCACACCTTTCAGACCGACACCCCAGCCTCCTTGAGGTGCATCAAAATAGGAACTAGGATCTATGGGGTCAAGCTCACGGTATCAGATGTGACTCGTCATCTCTGTTCCCTTCTCCCAACATTTGATCCTCTTCCCCTCAAGTTCCACCTGCGCGCCTGTAACAAGGAAAGTTATGGGAGCGGATTCTGCTGCCATGCCGTGTGTGAGAGTGCAAGATGACGATTAGAGAAAGCATAAAATGGCTACAGAATTCTGTGAGAAGCGTGATAAGACCTCCATCGCTGTGTGCTTTACTTCTGATTCCTTGGCTATCTCAATCTGATTCTTCTACCCAATTCTTTCTTCCCCCACAATAGCTCCTTTTTCTATTTTTCACGTTCCCTGCTTTTTATTTCCCCCTTCTCCTTAAGTAGCTCCTTCCACTTTTCAAGATCAATGCTGCTCCCCTTTTTCCCAGAAAAGCCGCCTTCTCCCTGATGCTTTCCTTCACAATCGTCTACAACACGACCAGAAAAGCGGCCCAGTAACTCCCTCCACAGTAAAGTCCCCTAGGTTTGCAATCCATGTCATCAGGAAGGTATCGATTGAAAGCATGATGCACCAATAACTTTGCTTGTTCAACATCCAAACGACACTCAGAAAGTAGGGTACTAAAGGAGCCGTGGCGAGCTAACGGTTTATTAAAAGCAACTCTTTCAAGAGCTCTCTTTCTCATCAACTCAATCCCACATTCAGCAACACCAACAAGTCACATCCAATGATGCAATCATCCTGGTTCAAGTCTTCCTTGAGCGATCTCAAACCCACAGCCTTCCCAATTTTCACTCCAGGAGTATTGATGTCATCATGGATTGTTGCTTGTGCAGAGAAGCCTTTGGATCAGTCTTACCCATCACAATAAGCACTTTACATCTTGGATCCATAGCACCATTTGTCCACCACTTATGACCATTTATAACATAATTATCTCCTTCCCTGGTAAGAGAACATGCAATATTTGTTGCATTTGATGATGCAACCTCTGTTTCAGTCATGGGAAACCTCGACCAAATAGTACCCTCCAGTAAAGGATTCAGCCAGGTGGTTTGCTGCTCTGGGCTTCCACACCTCAGTAAAACCTCCATATTGCCAGTATCAGGAGCATTACAGTTGAAAATTTGAGGCACAAATAAAGAGCTGCCCCATTATTTCACAAAGATGTATATACGCCAGATTACTGAAGCCAACTCCAAGTAGTCTGTCATTCTCTACATGAGAATAGACACTACCAGAAAATACTTTTGACGCTAGTGCTGCACTATCAATAGGAATCCATAAGTTCCATAAGCCTTCCCCCTTTGCCAAGTGTTGAAGTTTCTCTTCTAACGGATGCACTGTCCAGTGCATTTTTGACTAAGCATGAATAGTAAACAATGGTTCATTTGGATAAATATACTTATCCATGAACCTAAATAGCTTCCTCATTAATTCTTTCACCCTTTTAGAAGGAGCAAAGTCTCTCAAATCCCCTTGCCCTTCAACAACAAGATCAGCACGGTTGCAAGCAGATAGAAAAGATAGTAATGTAAAGTCAATTGGATGTACACCTGCCCTCTCCACTATACTGCCCACGCAGAACAAAAATGCAAACACAACGACTAAGTATGCACAAAGTAACAAATGTTACACACACAACTTTTTGGTGGATTCCACACCTTGGATGCGCAGTAGTACGACAGCGTGCTTTTTTTTTGTAACGGTTGGTTCATTTTTTTATAAATTAAAGTGCCTATGAAGCACACGTAGCACGTTGTCATGATGTTATGAGGACACAGTGTGAAAAAGTATAGAATGCATCGTCATCTGACTTCTTTATTAATCTAGAGAGTCAATGTGATCTGAGCCATTAGTACTAGTGTGAGTTGCATGGATTATTCAAAAATACTAGATTTTTTGGATAATTTTAGTCTATTTTTAATATTATTTATTGTAAAAATCCGAAAAAGTTAGAAAAAGCTTCTAGATTAGGATGGCATGCAAAAAGCTAGTTACTTTTTCAGCCAATTAGGAGATTTTTCATAAAAAGGACAGATTGACGAGATCGCGTGTCGGGATCGCTGTAAACAAGCTGAAAACTGCATATTGAACTGAAGGAAGAAGAAAGAGTGATCTCGGAGATCCGTGATCATGCGTCCTGGGGTTAAGCAAATTTGGGTTTCGGATAGCAGAGAAAGAGCTCATTTTTCTGATCCACGTTTTTGGTCTACGAAGGAGCTCTAGGAGAACTAATGCCTGGAAATTGCTTCTGAGTAGTGCGAAGATTCCAGGTTCTTTCAATACATATTGATTCAATTCATTGTGATTTGTTTTTGTTGTGTTTACCACTTGGGTATTCTCTATCTTCTCTTCCATCTCCTATCTCTACTTCCTTCTACTTCTGATCCCCGGTGGATTCAACCTTTCGACAAAAACCCCTCCGACAGCGTGCAAAGTGAACGGCGGGTTGATTTTAACGCAAGTGTACGTGAAAAAGTGGGTGAATAAAGTTCATTTTAACAATTAATTGTGGTTATTGGATGACCAAAATAAATAAAGCACAAAAAATAGATACTTGGTAGGGAGTAAAAAGGAAAAATGACAGGGAGTAATTGTGCATCGGAATGACAGGGAGTAAAAAGAAAAAATGCTAGGAGGAATGGGTAGGGTAGGGCTGGCACATCAGATCATTGTTCTGAAGCAATAAAGACGCGTTCACATGGAAAACGGTCCAATTTACGGAAATCGCTTTAAAAATTAATAACTCAAGAACCAGCTATCAGAACAAGGGTTGGTAAAAAGGAAAAATGGGCAGTTCAAAGGGACAAACAGGACTGTAAGGTTGGATGTGAGTCTCAATGAACGTAGGATGCGTTCACATGGAAAAATCGCAAAACAAAGGATAAAAGCAAACAGATAAGGAATAGCCCGGAGGACCAGGTGAAATAGAATGGAGGAATGGAAAAGGGATCCCATCACAGCATAAAAAAGGAATTTTCGCATTTGGAGATGGATAGATGCATTTTCATGATGATATGCAGAACAGATGTGTAGGGACGCATCCCCACACTTAAGACCTTACGAGGAAGGGTAAACCGAACAACAAGGACCTAGTTCCCTAGCCTTTCTGCTTGCACCTATGCCAGATGGGGTTGGATGCATTGACGCACCATCAATTGTGCACCCTGGCATACTCCCCCTACACCATTGCCTTATCGATTCTTAAACCGGGTGTGAGCTATGGGTTTCATCATTATTACCTCGAGTGATATTAGTAATGGAGCAAGTGACTGCTCTTTCATTCCATTTGAGTGATCATGAGTTGAGTGCAATATCCCTCGTCATCGACGAATTTCCTGCGATTCCTTCAACCAGCTACCTCCTTGGGTGTTGTCGCGGGTCCTTGCCACAAAGGACGTGTGCTGTGAAGACACCTGGGTACCTCCTGTAGTGGACAATGACACAAGACGCAACCTCGATAGTTAACATTACTCCTCGGCAATATGGGCCAAGTTTTTCTAACCCTACACCTTCTGTCTCTCGGCGACGGTCATGTTTTAAGTGTGGGGACATTCGTGGTGGGTCTAATGTGTGCCTACCCCTATCCCCAAATACAAACAGTGCCGCAGTGTAATGCACCTAATCCACTGTGGTCACCACAGACGACAGTGACTCAAATGATGGTTCAACCACAATAACAGTGGCCTTAAACAGTTCCTCCAATGGCAACTCAACAACAGTGGAACCCTACCAACTGGAATCAACAATCCCAAGTCTCAACCGGAGCTTTGAATTAGAACCAAAATAGAGAACCTTCTGGATCAACCCAACCAGTGTATGTACTAATTACAAAAGCTTCCCAAAACCCTACTACAAGTACTTCAGGAGGTGAAAATCTGAAGGACTACTTAACCAACTCAGTTGCAAGTATCAAGAAAGAGCTTATGGATGTAATTACAGAGCAGCTACGAATGCTCAAGGTGAATACCGCCAATATATCCACTCCTATGGGAGCTGGGAGAGATGTAATGCGCTCTAATACATGGTGTGGGAAGTGTCATCAAGCGAGATATTTAGCTACTAAATGTACCCGAAAACCAACCATTCTTGGAGCCTTCTGTTCCTATTGTTTGTGGAAGAACCATACATAGGATATTTGCTCTCTAAAAGAGATGCATGAACGAAGACAGAAGGATGAAAATGCAAGATTCAACTTGCTAGAATCCAAAATGACAACACAGGATATTGGACCAAAGCCTAGGGAGTTTGGTCCTAATTTCGGTCCAAGGAAGTTTCCCTCTCAAATTTACAGAGAATAACAATCTGGCGGTGGTCAGAGATCCGAGGTGGAATGTTACAGGTGTAGAGAAAAGGGTCATATCTCCCCAAATTGTCCAAACCCTAGACGATCTGTGGATTACAAGCCCTTATGCAACTGATGCAAAGGAGAAGGCCACACTGCAAAGGACTGTCCAAGTCCAGCCCCCTGTAAAGACCAAAGCCACTGATAGCCAACAGAAGGTACAAGAGCCAACAGAAGGTACAAGAGCCTACCTCCAATTTGGTAGAGTTAGAAGTTGCTGCTGTCACACTCACCAAGAAGAAGGAACCAGTTGTTCAGAACAAAAATAATTCTCCTGCCAAGACTGTGAAGTTCAACCTGTCAATAGAGGGACAAAGAATTATAGGACAAAACAATGTAGTACAAAGCACTACAATGCTACAGAGAGTCACAGAGACAGTCCCAGAGACAGGACCAGAGATCGAGGAGATAGGCGATACAAAAGTACTTTTAGAAACAAAGAAAGTGCTGATGCTACAATTACTAGAAGAAAAAGGAAAGATGAAAATGGATGTAGCCCCATTCCCCACCAGCAGGCTGGAAAAGCGTGTGGATCCTATCAAAGATTATGACTTGGTTAAAGACCTAAATACTTTTAAACCTAACTTAACATTCTAACAGTTGCTGATGTTGTCTCCCACAGCTGTCGAAAGAAATTCAAAAGCATCTTGACAAGAAGATGTGGACTAAGGATTGCTTCCCCAATAACAATAAAGTCCAATAGAGCCCCAGAGCTTGTAAAGGAAGTAGATGTGGCTCCTGGATCATATGGACGAATCAAAGTAGGTAAATTTTCGTAGATCATCACAGTATCTAGTGGCTTGGTATTCTCTCCTAAAAAAATGTTCTCTATAGCATCCCGATCTTCTTTGGTTGGTTGCAATCCAGTGACTCCAAACTCTCTTTCCTTCTTCGATGGAATAAGTCTTGTTTGTGCCTTGACCACATTGGCGTTTAACTCCATATCCATTTGTACTCTGGCTTCTTTGTTATAACTTGCAAATTTCAGCCCTTGTTGTAAATACCCTAGTTAACACAAATTCTGTTGTATATAAACAACACCCAACTCCTTTGATTGACAAAAATCAGCCATATCTTTTTCAGACTACAGTAAACATCCCAATAGTGAGCCTCACAACTTACTTCAGTTGTAAATCCTGTTTATTGCTCTAAATCGGTACTTTGTAAATCTTTTTACTGAAATATTTCAATAAAGAACATTGTTTGCTGAGAATTCTCAGTACCCAAATTTTCTTGTTGTATGAAATCAGCAAATTCGCAATTCATCGCTAGAGAATTGACCTGTAAGACATATGACAACTCTTGATTTTCTATTTTCAACAAGGCTAAAAGATTCTCCATAGTAAAGTTTGGGAATGAATGCTCATCATAAAGACCATCATTAATCTTTTCATCAAAATTTTTCTCCTCAATCTTCTTCAAGTCCGTAGTGGTCTCAATGTCGAAAAGCAACTTGAATCCAGGTTGCTTTTCTGGCTTCGAATCCTTTGTCTTCTAGGGTTTTTGATCTTCATGTACTTTAGGCTTCTGAACATCAGCCATACTCTGCACTGGTTCTCAAGAAGAAGGCTAAGAAATTGGATCACCCCTCCTAGTCACTCTCTTCAAACCTTCAGATTGATCATCATCTCTTCTCCGCTTCTCTCCACCAGTTCTAAAGAAGAAGGCTGAGAAATTGGATCACTCCTCCTAGTCACTCTCTTCAAATCTTCAAGTTGATCATAATCTCTTCTCCGCTTCTCCTCAATAAGTGCTTCGACTCCCTAAGATTTTGCCATCTTAGAAGAATTTGCAAGGGTAGATGAAGTTGGGGCTGAAACTGGAGCTGGTTGTTGCTCCCTTCTAGTCATTTTCTTTTGTAGGTCTTTTAAGTTCTTTAAAATCTCCTCCGTCATATCTTTGACAGTCGCTTTTGCAGATGGTCTGACAACTGTAGTAGGAATAGGCATAGCCATAGACACATGATGAGAAATAAGAGAAGTAGTGGATGGTGCAACAGGAGAAGACATCACTGATGGTCAATGCATTATGTTCTACAAGCGAGCCTTCCATCTCCGCCTCTTTGTAAGTGTAGAAACTGCATCAATAGCATCATGCCAATCCGCCTTCAATCCCATAGGCTGCGTACGGTCTTCAAGAAACTCTCCCAACTCATCCAGTAGTGCAAGATCAGCCCCCTAGAAGTTAATAGCTCTTTGCTCTAGTGCATCCAATTGGTTATATCACTCTTCAAACTCCCATAACAACTTGGAAGCAACAAGTCCTTTGTTGGACTGATAAACCCACTCTTTGAATGTCTTCCGTGTAGTAATACCATAATCCTCAAGAAAATATTCATCTTTGAGAGCTTTCTTGAAAACATTCCAATTAGAGACTTGCATAAAGAAATCTTTCACTCTAATCCACAAAGCAGGCATGACAAGTTGTAAGAAATAATTTCTCTAGTTGGTCGAAACTCTGAAGAGGCGCATCTGGCTTTTAGAGGCTTTAATGTAGACTGAAACATTATGGCCATCAAATGATGTGCACTCACTAACCACAACCTCGATCTCCATGGTTGCACGATGTTTATGCTCTTGTTCTTCTTGATGCAATAGTCGTTGTTGATCCAACTGTTGCTGATGTAATTGCTGCTGTTGCTACATAGATAACTGCATGTGCTGATTTTGCATCATAATGGTTGAAGAAAGAGTTTGTAATAAGGTCTTCATCTCATCAGTTGGAAAGGGAAGAAGTAGTCGATGAAGAGGATGGATTATTCAAAGAGTCTCCCATCTCGATGATCTAAAGCGATGCTTTCACGTGGGTTCACCAGATGTCACACGAAATTTGCGCGAGAGTTCGTGAAAGTCGCTCCTCGTAAGGACGCTTTGAGATGGAAGAATTCAATGAAATAAAACTTATCCATAAGAATTTTGAATGAGAAAACAAATTTCTAATTAAAAATATAGGCAAATTACAGGTTCGTAAGACTTTCGGATTAGATCAAAAGAGTTATGGGAAAGACAAGGATGAATTCTCAATCTGAGAGAGAACAGAATAAGGTGGGAAGTCAGATTTTATGGGAAAATTTTCAAGGAAGGCGAGGAGTATCAAGCTCGAACTCAAGCCACTCTCGTAGAATTTATGTTGAGAATTTTGAAAAGGACAAGGAGCTCATAGCTCAACTTGAAAGCCACTTCATGGAACTCGATGACGACCTTCAAACTAGGCAAGAAGCTTAAAGCTCAACTCAAACCAAATAGCTCGCGACGGAAACTTCAATATAGGCAAGGGGCTTAAAGCTCGACCTCAAGCCTTCTCTCCTGAATTCAATGGCAAACTTCAATGAAGGGAGGAGCTCAAGCTCATACTCAAACCACCCCCATGTAAGGTTTTCAAGGAGACGAGGAATACAAGCTTAACCTCAAGCCTTCATCTCTCTCCAATTTTACAGCAAAAACAATTAAAACATTTATAGCTCCTACATAAATGAGCAATGGTGCGACGGCTACAAAATCAGTATTTAGTATAAGGTAAAATAGGGATATGCAAGTAAGAACCAATCCCGACATAAAAGCAGAATGAATTACATTTTAATAATCCTTACCCTCATTGTCCTCCCTTTTATAGTTTTTCTCGAATCCCTCTCACGTGTGTTTTTTGCTATAAAACTAAGGTGTTTTGAGCCTTAGCTTTTCTCTTCCCACAAAAGAAGCATTAAAGCTTTTAGCTTTATTTCGTTTCGTAAAAGCTTAATCATGATGTCGTATAGATCAAAGAGCTCATACGGACTGCCAGAGAATTCCCAGGAAGTAGCGCGCAAGAGATGTCATGTCCCTGCCAATTAGAGGGAAGAACCAAGTACAGAGCCAATACTTCCACCCCACACACGGTTGTTTGTCACGATCAATTCCACTCCTTCACCAATGTTCCAGATGATCGCCATAATGCATTTAAATGCACTGATTCATTAACCTCCTTCTCTCTACAACCCATCCCTAGGGGCGTTTCATTCTCTGGGGGCCAATTTGAGGAACCTTCTCTGGTCCTATACAGGGAACTATGGAGCGAGATGTGAGTTTCATCTTGACAAAAGGAGGCGGCGAAGACACGAAACGTGCGACACCATTCAGTCTTAATCGGGTGCTCAGGTCTGTCGAGATGAAGAAGCAAATGAGCTGGCGATAAATCCAAGCGTAGCTATATCACGGTCTGCTTGCTATTGTTCTTGGAGAATCTTCACGAGATCTGATGGAGAATTTTAACAATCCTTCAGGACCGCTAGGATACCAGCAGGCGACTGTGAGCCTCCACATAGAAGTGGGAGTAGCAAATGTGGGCGTGAATCTGTGAGCCTCCACATAGAAGTTGGTGATTCTGAATGAATGCACAGCCTAATCAAAATAATGTTTCTGTTCAGATTTCCTTAGAGGCAAATCCTCTCTTAGAGCAGCCTCATCTATCTGAATAACATGAATTCCAGCAGCCTGTAGGTCCTCCATCATTGTTTTTTTTAAAGTACTTCTAACCGACTGATTACCCTGGGCTTCAGCAACTCGCGGACTGACTGCAAACTGCTCTGTTTATTGCGATAGTAAGCATCTAGCACAATGTTGTTCCAATCATACAGCTTCTTAGGCGTCGTGTGCACGAAATCAATGTCTTTTCCCTCCACTTCAACTCGAGGAGAAAAGGCATCTTTGACTTCCTTGGACAATCTACCTGCACAATCTCCTCATAAACTCTCCTATTCAGAACTTTGTCACATTGCTTATCCATTTTCAAAAGTTGTAAGCCGTCAAGGAAAAATAATAGAGCACAAATAGATTCTCCTAGAAGTGCTACACAATGACCACTTTCCCATTTTCTGTGCCATAGAAGATCGTCAGCATGGCATGTATATCTCCAACATCTTAGCACAAACACAAGAATCATGAAGAAGAAATCTTTGACTTTGCACACATTCAAGTCCCTCCTTTGGTGTGACTGGAGTGAAGAAATTTGTATGCGCCCTTGAAAAAATGGTTTGAACAAATAGGAAGTTGAATAAGAGTCTTTGAGATAAAGTTGCTAGAAAAGACATCTTTGTTTGAATTAGTTTCACAAATGCAACTGATGAAAGAGCTAGTCTTCCAAATGGAACGAAACTCCTAACAATTTCAATGTATTTGATAGCTCCCAATAGGACTATGGATGAGCTAGGATCTTTTGTTTGCAATGAAAAAGATGCTTTAGACAAGATTCTCACTATAGCCCCCACATGTAAGCTCATAGAAACAGGCCACAGGTGACTACATAGTCCTAAACAATCTTCTGAGTCGAACAAGAGCACCAATGGCCATGAACAAATCCCAATTGAAAATAGATTCCTAATGACGCTGACTAATGTGTTCCAAAAAAGTCAGCCTTTAGGTTTGTAGTAGTGGACGCATAGCGTCACAACAACGTAGGGTGATTCTTTTAGCAATGTGATTAGTTTATTAGAAATTCTCCCATCATGAGCTAAAATGACCCTATTAGCATCGCCATAAAATCCTCACTATTAGCATCACTATTTCCATTATTACTGGCAATGCTATATAGAAATACTAATAGGCACTAGAAGGAAATAAGAATATCACGTAATGGATAGTGTCCGTACCTTTCTCTTGGTATCATTGTATCCAATACTATATGGGTCAAAATGCGTGTTAGTATAAGTATTCTTGCCCATAGTGACATTGATACTCACGTGCATTCTAACACTCATTGTGATGTGCTTTGCAATACTCTTTGCAAAGTGCATTCTCATATTGTTTTTTGCAAAATGCAGACGCATTCAAGTTCTATTTATAAATATTCTTATTTCTGATTTTTTCCTAAATAGAACACAATCTTGGGAAAGGGACCCATTAGGGCAAGATTAGAACTTGGTGTGCTTAAATCATTCGATAGGGATGTGTCCATGAGGGCATGCAAAGCTTATGTGCAGGGATGCGTCCCCACACTTAAGACCTTAATAAATCAGATTGATGATGCAACAAGGTCCTAACATGAGATCATAACCCATACAACATGTACGTTCTCACACTTAAAACATGACAGACTCTTGCAATTTAAAGAGATAGGGTTAGAAAAGCTTGGCCCAATTTGCAAATGATTGAGAAAAATCGTCATTGTCACATGAAGGATTGTAGTCCTTGGCATGAGGTACTAGGGCTTACCACAACACACTCATTAGTATGGCAGGGACCACATAATAAGACCTAGGGAGGTAGCTTTGTTGATGAAGCATTGGTTAGGTTGTCGATTGCAAGGTGTACAATACTTAATCTTGATAGTTACTCATGTTGAAATGATAGATTAGTCGCTCACCCCATGGCTCATGTCACTCGAAAAATAATGATTGAAACCCATACCTCACATCCAATTTAGAAATTAATAAGAGGGATGGTTTAGAGGGAGCATGCCAATGTGTACAATTGATGGTGCATTGGCGCGTCCCAGCCCATTTGGCATAGGTATAAGAAGAAAGGCTTGGGAGCCTGATCAGGGAGTGGGCCAAAGAGAATGAGGTGTAGAGTGATGGTGGAGGAGACCTGCCCCGTGTGTGTATAGGGAAACGAGAATGTACCTATCTCCAAGTGTGGGAACGTCCCTCAATCCTCACCTCTTAGTTGATGAAAGGAAAATCAATCACACTAAGCCCCTCTCTATTTCATGCTCTATTGATGATAACATGAGGGCAACGAAGTTCCTCATATCCCATTAATTAAATCCTCACTACCACTTGTGTGAAGATTGTATGTCTTGTGCGCAATTGATGGTGCAACACTGCATACTGTTATGTGTCAATATACTCCATAAAAAATAAATCAACAAAATTCCAAAAACTCTTAAACATTATAAATCATTACTCCATCCCTCCATAAAGAAGAAAAACAAAGTAAAATAGAAGGTCAATAGACTCAAATAGGCACAATCAGGCACTAACAGGACATCAATAGAACATGTCAAAACATCACATCTCCCCTATAAAACATCATGAGCTTTCAAAACATAATCAACCTAATCCAAAACACTTCGAAAGCCACTAAACATCATTTAAAATACATTAAAAATCAACCATTCAGTCCTAAAAAACAACAAAAATCAACCAAAAATCAAGTCATTTCAACCCTCAATAGCTATGGATATCCTCTTGCTTGTTCACAACCCACAGGCTTACGGATATGCATATGTGTGGCTTATTCATGTGTGGAGTTTATGTATATGCTTATGTGGTACATAACAGATGGTATTATATACATATTGGTGAAACCCTAGTTTAGTGGTACAAAAATTTTACAATTTTGGTAGTTTAGTGTAACATGCCCACCTATCGACTATCCAAGCATGTTTTTAGCGGTCCATTGAGAGACAAATCTAAACCATGCCACTTGGCACTCCCATGGAATGTTACAGGGTTTCTCGCCTAGGTTTTCTCAAGTCCGCCTTGCAACGAAACGTTTGCGGCTGAACCCACTAGGATCGACCTAAAATTTGGACTCCTAGTGGTCAAGGCCTCCTAACAGCATTCTAGCGTCGGGTTCTAGACACCCTACTTTGCATAGAGATACCCAAGCCGAAGCAGATCTATGTCGCACTTAGTTCAAAGAGAATGGAAAATGAGAGGGATGCGCAGCTCAACCTCTCTATCAATAGGGCATGGTCCCATTCTGATCCCCTAAAATGGCATGAATTGGGATTCTAACCTAACAACTACTGAGGATCGGTCATCGGTAAAACCTTGTGAGAAGCCTCCCAATTTATCTAGGGCCACCCTACTGTAGGACAGACCCATCGAGGGTTCCACTCACCGGCTTCCCTTCATAGGCATTCTTTAGTTATTTAATAAGGTCCTATCACATTTATGTGTAACATTTTCAACCAGCTTCCTTAATTAGGCCTTTTAACTAACATTGTTCATTTGCATAACTTATAGCACTGACGACATGAAAACAGAGCAAGGAGTTCTTTTGCCAAACAAGTTCCTTAACTTATCTTCTAGTTAATATTTATCTCTTGCCCATACAGGAGAAACTATATATCCATTTTTCCCTGCATAAGTAATTAGTCCAAATCACATGGCACCACAAATTCCATCCTTTATCTAGAATAGGATCTTCCAAAGCCACATATGTTGGCGCCAGGAACGTCCTTAACTCCGCGTTCCGGACTTGGCAAGGGGTGTTTAGAGCTCCATCTGACCCACAAGCTGCCTAGGAGTGAAATGCCATTTCTGTGGTTGGCCTTTTCACCACTCGACCTTCGGCCCATGAATTGAGCAGTGCTCTCTTTGGGTTAATCCATGGTGGTGCGATCTAGGAGATGATCTACTCATGCAAAGAACCTTTCCTTAATCAAATCATTTGGGAATCAATCACATTCAAGGCAGTCATCCCTAATATCTTTCTTTAGAAAACATTCCTTTATTCGCATGGCAACTTGTCATCACAAACCCTTGCCATACATTTACCATCAATCACAAGCACTTGGAATAATCATCCAAACCACAATGCAACAAACAGTTGAATGTAAAAGCATTTTAAGGCATTGTTCGATCAACCAAAAAAACCAATTGTATTCCTCCCAACTATTTCAAGAGTAGACGTGATAACATTTCCATCCACATGCTCGATCTTCCCCTTGGGATCAAAGAGCGATACTATGCATAATTTTAACTTGGCTTTATCTTTCTTTCCCCAAGGCAAAGAATGCGAGACTAATTTGTAATGATGCGAGACTATATCCCAATGTAAAATAATCCCTGAATTATTGTGCAAGTCATAATCAGTTCATGGTTTGGTAGCACAAGGTAAACTCTTTAAGTGTTATTTAATGCAAAACCTTTATAGGATGGATGTAAGACTTTTTAGTGCAAAACCATTTGATGTACCATTGACATATGTTTCATGTACTCTTTCCCATGCATGTACCATCGAAGCATATAACCCTCAAGGTAACCTTACATGCTTTTCATGCACGTATGACTTTGTTGGGTAGCACCAGGATGCACTAATTGTATTTGGGTTCAAGGATTTTTGCAAACCTCAATGCCATATTCATAAATCTATGGAAGGTCATCTATGGTTGCGGAAAGAATTATCCTATGATCCCCTATGAGTTCATTAACTATCAATTCAAGTTACTTTGTTAAAATGAACTCACACGCATGCCAAAGAGATATAACCTATGTCTCGATGAATAACATAGATAGCAATCAGTACCTGGGTATTGGTAGATGAATTATCCATACCCAATGTTGTATTTGTATTATCGATAATGCCCTGATCGGTGACTTCTTTGTTGGACGTGGGATTGCCATTGGTGTGTGTCACCCTTCATTTTGGGGCCATACTTTTGGCTTATGAGTCTCTCTCTCTCTCTCTCTCTCTCATTAGAGAGATGGCATGCCAAGGTGACTCTCTTTTATTGCAATAGGAGGGGAGATAAACTCGTGGAGATCGCTACAACAAAAAGGCCTCATCGATGCACATTTAGACGCGATTTTTGAATACAGAGAAAAACTTACGGGCGCGTCTATCCACCCATCTATTTGCACGTCTATCATTCTGCATTTATAATCGCATGTATCAACGAATTTACACGCATAAATAGACGCGTAATAGATGCACATATACACGTGCATATAGACACGCTAGTAGACGCGCTTTTACAAGCACTGATAGATGCGAACGGAAAACAAAAAATGTCATTTTAAAAAAAGATATTTAATTTATTTTTTTAATTTGAATTATGAAGTGCGTGCATAAGCGCGTGTAGTCTGCATTATAGACGCGCGAATAAACGTGAATTACCTGCAATTTAGACGTGCTGATAGACGCGCAAAACAAAACTGGAAAAAAAAAACCAGAACCACATGCTCTCTGGTTTCTTTTTCCCCCTCCCATATATCAGATTGTGTATTTGGGAAAAAGACAGTGTATCTTACGGGCACGAGAATTGAAAGTAAAACTCCATGTATTCATTATATATCAAAGCATTTACAAGGGAAGTTTTGAGTGCTTGCAACCTAAAGCGTAGCCGCAAGCAGTAGGCTCAAAGAGATATCATACATATACAAGAAAAGAAGGCCTCATGAGGAGGTATGGTGCTCCTCTACGAATCTGAAGAGGAAACATCCTCGCTAGTACCACCATGGCTACTAGCGTCGCTATCCCCCTCCTCGCTATGCTCCACATCCGGGTTCGCCTACACACACAACAGATCACGGTTTCTTACATAGACAAGGTGGAGAAAAAGTTATAATTAGTTATACTTTTAATAGGAAAATAAGAAAAACATACCTCCTCTGGCTTGTCGAATCCTCATGGCCCGGTTGTATTGGTCCTCAGTGATGAGACCCTCCTCATAAAAGTGGTGCGCAGATCGGTCGCAGATAGCTCACGTAGTGAATCCCTGAAGGTCCCCAAGAACAATGAACTCTACCTTTTTGCACAAAAAACAATGTAAAAGCATGCACGACAAGAGGCAAGAGACAAATTGGGTTCAATCTCCCCCATGCCTTGTGTGAGCGCTTCACAAAGCATGTATTTAATGTATATTTCCAATCTTCATGCTCAATAATAGCCCAATTACAAAAATATGACAAGCTTTTAGCTTTTGAGTTTGCTTTCTACAAAAATAGGAAAATAAAGCTAATGGACGGTGCCCATAGAGTCTGGCACGCCCAATCTCAATGTCCAAATAGAAATAACATATCCGTGCCCATAGGCGCATACAAAATAATAATAAATAATCGATGTCTCAATAGACATAACAAAATATAGGCGTGGCGCCTATCAAAATATAGTCCAAAGGTCGAATACTCGCTAAACTCCAATGCTTTCCTCCGCCACTGCTGCTATCTCTACACATCAACTGAAGCATTCACAATCGTTAGTAAAATAATACAATTAAACCGACAAAAGTGAATACCTAGCAGTCTTCAGCTACATAAATAAATCAACTGGTTAGAAATAAATATTAACCTTAATTTATTACGAGTGCGCACTCTAAACTCATAAACGTTTATTAATTTAATATGCATTTTGCGGAATCACCCGCTATGGAATCACCCATGTACACACTAAATTAATGAAACGCCCGAAAAGGACAGGCGTCCCCATCAACTTCTCGCACAAAGAATCCTCTTTGTGTATGAGCCCCGATCATCTAAGTTTACGGAATCCACCGTAAAACCTCACGGAATCCACCGTGGCACGGAATCCACCGTGGAATATGCCTAACTTAGATGACCGGGGCTCATACACAAAGAGGATTCTTTGTGCGAGAAGTTGATGGGGACGCCTGTCCTTTTCGGGCGTTTCATTAATTTAATATGCATTTTGCGGAATCACCCGCTATGGAATTACCCATGTACACACTAAATTAATGAAACGCCCGAAAAGGACAGGCGTCCCCATCAACTTCTCGCACAAAGAATCCTCTTTGTGTATGAGCCTCGGTCATCTAAGTTTACGGAATCCACCGTAAAACCTCACGAAATCCACCGTGGCACGGAATCCACCGTGGAATATGTCTCCTGGCATCAAAAAGTGAAGCCATGTCGCTGCGCGGTTATGGCCTCGATGGTAACCTACCTCTCTAGGGGTAGGTGTTCTACCAACGATGGTAGTCTGCAAAACATTTAGAGATATACAAACAATTAGACGTCACAATATATTAGACTAAAAAAAATAAAGAATGTAAAGAAATATAAATTTAAAAAAAATTAGAAATCAAAATATACTTACAAACTCTGCCTCTCACGACTCTCTGCCGCCCGATCCGTAATGCAACGATCCCATTGTCTCCATTTGGATCCGTCGCGCCTCTGCATGCTGGCGACTCTTCACTTTCTCAGCTGCTTTCTTCTTGGCTTTCTTCCACTCTACGCGGTGGCACATAGGTGGTTGGCTATAGGCTCCACACCCCTCCTCCAACCTCTGCAGTGAGTCCCTGGCCCGTGTCATGAGGTGGGATCTTTTGTTGTGAAGCATATCCCTAACTTTTGTACGTTCCCAATCATCCGAGAATCCCTGACCCTCAGGATTTGGGTACCTCCTATGGACTGCCCTCAACACCTCCTGCCACAAGCCGCTTTTTTGATTTTTGAAGGCAATGAAACAATCTTTATACGCCACATGCGCGACACTCCTCATGTACGCCATTACATCCCTTTCCTCATCATCATGAAAGATGCCACCAGCATCTGTAACTCTATAGTTATGGCGTACAACCTCCTCTACATGATCTACTAGTGAGGGTGATCGCTCGCCACCTCCTAGGCAACCCCCACACAACCCTCGTTCTCCCCCTCGACTCTCCCTCCTCCCTCTCTGTCGACTACTCTTTGAGTCGCTGGACACACGAGCTTCTGCACATGCACGTGCTTCTGTAGATGCTTGTGCTTCAACGGATGCACGTGGAGCACGTGGAGTACCTACAAATGGAGTACCTGCATATGGACTACCTGTATGTGGAGTACCTGCATGTGGAGTCTGGGAAGTAGTGCCAGGCAAAGACGCCAGAGGCGTCCCAGACATGACACTGAACACCTCGTCCATTGTGGGAGAGCGGCCAATTAGGTGTCTGGTCATCTCTCCCATGAAGTCTTCCCTACTAGGAAAACCTCCAAAAAATGCATTGACCCCCCTGCCAAAGGAGGCCAATGTATCATTCATGCGATCCACATCTGGGTCATTGCTCGATGAACCAAATACGACATCTACAAAAAAAACACAGGAAAAAGATAAATTTATTTACATACAAAAAATCATATATTACCTACATTTTCAAAGAGCTTTCTTTAGACATTGAGCATAACACTTAAGTGCTAATGCTTCTCTTAAACAAGAAAATTGATAAACACAAACATGGGATACTACACATGCATATCATTGCACCCTTAAACTTCTCTATGGATTTTTCAACTACCTAGAAAAATGATTTACACACTATGCTTCCCAATAGTTTGTTTTGTTTCAAAAAGTCGGCTGAGATGAGATGGCTTAAGACAAAAGAGATGTAGAATAAGGTTAGTGCTCATATATGGCACATCCATGTTACAACTATACTTTAAAATTAATAGCTATCATAGCGAAAGGATAGATCCCTACTAAGGACAACTCTTTGGAATGGTAAACATAGAAAAATTGTCCACTTTTAACATAATGGCACACTTATACTCATAGCCTTCATGAAGAAACATAGAGGTCATACTCTTTGTCATGAAGCACTAAGCTCTTCATTCAAGGATCACAAACAAAGAGCATTAACATACCACTCCTTTTGCAACTCCACAACAAGTGGAAATATTGAGTCCCACTATTACATAATGATGTTTTATGTCGATTACGTTGCATTGCTACTCACATCACTATGATACATCACTTGTACATGGCTTGCAACAATGGGGTTTGTGCAACTTAAGTGACTAGAAGTGCATTATTTAGGAGATGTTGTTTAACATTGACCAATGCATCAATGAAATGACAATGTTACTTAAGCAATATTTGTAGCAAATGAAAATGTGAGAGTAACCCACCATTTTTTTTGTTCCTCCTAGCCAATGTGCCATGCTTTCTCTTTCTTTCTCTCTCTCTCTCTCTCTCTCTCTCTCTCTCTCTCTCTCTCTCTCTCAATCATACAAACTCTCTCTTTCTTTCTCTTTCTAAAAAATACACGTCCAGCGCGTCTATCTGCGCGTGTATTATCGCGTGTACACTGCAGAGCACACGCGCTCTAAGACGCGCCCTCAGACGCTCTGAGAGGAAACAATTTTCTGTGCAGCACGTGTATCATCGCTTGTACACTGCAAAGCACACACACTCTAAGACGCGCCCTCAGACGCTCTGAGAGGAAACAATTTTCACATCTATGTCTGCGTCTACACTGAGATGTAGACGCACTCGGTCGGACGATTTTAGGCCGACGACCGCCATTGACGATTTACATAATGCAATAAATAATGGAATCACAAATCCTAAATACAGACAGAGCAGAGAGAGGAAGAGAGAAACAAAGAGAGAGAGAGAGAGAGAGAGAGAGAGAGAGAGAGAGAGAGAGACTGACCTTGGGTGTTTGGTGTGGCGGGTCTTCTCCTTCTCCTTCTTCCTCTCCTTGGTAAGTTACCCTCCCTTGATGCTTGTTTGCTTGCTTGCTGCTTCTTCTTGTTCTCCTCTTTCTTGTTCTCTCTTTCTTCCTCTCCTTGGCTTTCCTTTTTCCCTTCTTGTGTGTTTGAAATGAAAGAAAAGGTGAGTCATGAGGAGGTGAGGCATGAAGAGACTGCATGTCGGATAAACTTAAGCTTCAGAAACGCAAAAAACGCAGGAAAGGAAAGGCGCAGTTTGAAAAGAAATGATTTAAGTATGGTTTGAATTTTGACGTGTGCGTCCATTTTCGCGTGTATATGTGCATCTATTGTTCAGATAGATGCGAATATAGACGCGTAGTTAAACGCGGATATAGATGTGCATTTGGGATTTATCATAATTTTTTGTTTTTAAGATAAGTTTTGATAGTGAATTTATGTTAAGTTTTGATAAGTTAATATAAGTTTTAAGATGATGATTTTTGTGTATTTAAAATTAAGATCTTATGTAAACATATGAGTGACAAATATTTTGATGTTGTCATGAATTAGGTTTAATCATGTTGACGTCGTCATCACCTAGTGCGGTGCAAGCTGGTGAGTCAATGAGCACATCCTCAAGTGAGGATGAAACATTGCGTCTTCATAATCGAGATACATGGCTATGACGAAAAATTAAATGCATGTGTGATCGTTGTCGAGGGTGTATTTTTCGAGCACGTCGAATTGCAATGTCACACCTCAGCTTGTATGGAGAATGGGACCGAGAAAAATCACCGGTATTCATAGTTTTTTTTACCACTAAGATTGCATGTCTATGTTACGGGAATTATATATCAACGTACATGAAACTCCCTTTTGTGGTTGAGCAGGATGCGGTGCCACATCCTTAGATGCTCCCTCCCGGGCGTCGAGAGGCTCCAAAACGTTGATGCGAGGAGGTAGAGTCTTCAAGAAGAGTAGAGACTGACGAACATGATAGTAGCCCTCATGAAATGCCCCATCAAGTCGTAGAGGATGAGATTTTGGACAACATGGTACACCATCTATTTTCGCAACCGGTTCAGGGAGAAGGTCACTCTACGAAGCCAGATGATCCACTATATGTAGCATCATCTACTCCGTTGTATGAAGGTTGTATGTACTCCCCGTCCCTCGAGATACTTAACTTACAAACAATTTATGGATGGAGTAATGTCACTTTGGATGCGTTATTGAAGTAGGTATCAATTCAGTTTGGCTTATATATGAATCATAATATTAATTGTTAATTCTATTTTGAAATCAGACAGAAATATATGTTGGTGGTTTTTTAACTCACTTTTAAAATATATGTAGGTTATTATCACAAATGCTTCCAAAAGGAAACAAATTGCCAACTAAGAGAGAGCAAGCAAGACATTACTTGACATCTCTGGGAGGCCTCGATTATGTCAAGATCCATGCATGTGTCAATGATTATGTCTTATTTCGTGGGATTCATGAGTTCATACGAGAGTGTCCTGTTTGTGGGGAATCAAGATACGAAGTGGAGATGAAGTCAATGGATGTGCCTCGTAAGGTTTTGCGACATTTTCCGATTGTTCCACGTATAAAACTTACGTTCAAGTGTAAGTCTATTGGAAAGCTCATGTCATGGCATGTTAGTCATCGTTCAAGTGATGGAAAATGGAGGATCCTTGCAGACACACCCGTATGGCAACATATAGATAATTTGTGGCCTGTTTTCAAAGAAGAGCCAAGAAATTTGAGATTTGGTTTAGGTATGGATGGAATCAATCCATTTGGCATCAAAAGCACATCATACAGTGTATGGCCAGTGGTATTGGTGAACTATAATATTCCTCCATCCATGGCAATTAAAAAGGGACATGTGATGTTGTCCCTTCTGATTCTTGGAAAGCACAAGGTAAAAAAAACATGGACATTTACTTAGAGCCTTTGATTGAAGAGTTAGAAATTTTATGGGAAGGTATTGAGGTGCAAGATACAAGTGCATCTGCATCCTCTAGAGATTTCATATTGAAGGCCATGCTGTTGTGGACCATGCACGACTTTTCAAGATACGGAGAGTGTTCAGGTACATGTATATAACTCTATATTTGAAATTCAAGACTTGAATCAATTGCATTTTATTAATTCACTTGTTTTTTTAAGGTTTACCCACGTCAGGATATCATGCATGTCCTATTTGCGGTCCCTCTCTAGTTTCATCTAGGCCGGCACGTTTAAAGAAGGTTATCTATGGCAATCATCATCGATTTCTTCCTATTGACCATCCCAAATATGTTCTCCCTACTAATGGAATGACTCCACAATCTCTAACCATTCGAGATTGGAAGGAGAGATGGATTAATGCCGACAGCCACCCTCCACTCGGCATGAGTCGGTAAGAAGTGTATTTCTCTCGATTGACTTTAAAGTATTTAGCATGATGAATTGTTTACATAATATATTGTTTGTTTGTTAGGTTCTCTATATTCTTTCGTCTTCCGTACTGGACTGAACTCAAGATCAATCACCTGTTGGACCCCGTGCACATATTCAAAAATGTTGTGTCTACATTATGGGATCACTTGATAGGGGCTTGTGATTTAGTTAATGTAAGGGAGGATTTACATAACATTGGTCGCATGAGACGAGCCTGGCCACTCATTGGACCCAGAGGAAAGATTGAGCTACCCCATGCACCTTGGATATTGTCAAAGAACGAGGAAAAAATAGTGAAGGAACAAATATATAGCTTTCGAACACCCACAAGATGTATGAGATGTCTCAAGGGAGCCTTCATAAAGAAAAAGAAAAGAGGTGTGGCGCAACTATCTAGTTTGAAGTCCCACAATTGGCACAAAATGATTCAAGTAAGGGTATCTCTAACCAGAATATAGTAATTAGTGGCGTAACTATGTGTAAAACTTTGGGGTATGATGACTTTTTCCTCAACTAATCATTTGATCTATGAATATTGTTTACATTCAGTTCGTACTTCCTACTAGCATATCCCATTGTGCCTCCAAAGATGTACGTGATATCATTTACAAGATGGGAGAGCTTGTGAGGTGTGTATACATTGTATTTTTTCATTATATATATTTGAATTTCTACACAAAAATAAACAATTCTCAAATACATCTTGACAGATACATGAGCTCAAAGAAAATTGATCCAAACACATTGCAAGATGCTCGAGTATTATCTGTTGAGGTGGTTTGTTTGGTGGAGGAAATTTTTCATCGATCCATTTTGACTACTCAATTACATTTACTCGTACATTTGATTGATGAGATCGCACTTTGTGGGGCAGTTCATGTAAGGTGGATGTTTTTTCTTGAGTGCTTCATGAAAACCTTGAAAGATTTTGTGAGGCAAAAAGCACGGCCTGAGGGAAGCATGGCTGAGGGTTGGTTAGTGCAATCATCCCTTGTTTATATCTCTAAATATCTTACTGAAGTGGATCCCTCTCAACCACGACTATGCAAAGATGATGAAGACTTCAGGATGACCTCTATAGTACCTCAAGGAAAAGGAATGAGTAAAGTGCTAACAAAAGAAGAACTTCGTAAGTTAAATAGTTTTTGTGTGCTCAATAGTGATGTTATGAGCAAATGGGTGACACTATATAATGAAGCAAGAGCAAGAAGAAAAAGCGAAAGAGAAGAATTTCACACTAGATATGGACGTAATGTCTCATTTTCAGATCATCTAAATGCGCTCCCACGTCATATTGACATAGATTGGTTACATGAGGAAATGGAGAGAATGGAAAAAGAGGAGAAAATTAATATATCTCAAGAAGAGTGGGAATACGCACAAGGTTTCTTATCAAAGGTGAGACATACTATCAATTAATTTGTTTCTATAAGTTTTATTTTATATAAATAATTGACATGTTTGATCTTTTATCTTTTACTACTAGTGCACATTATTCAATGCACTTTGGTGTGAGGGTAAACATCTTCGAACTCAACGTATAGATGACAAGAGAAATACCCAAGATTGTGGTGTCCTTGCTCACTTCGAGGCTGCCAATGGTACAATGGAAGGTTATTGTGGCTTGATCCAAGATATTCTGAAGCTTGACTTCAGACGATTCTTTATATATGTACTGGATGTAAAGTGGTTTAAAGAAGTGGTGACAAATGGTGAGCATTGCACAACCAGACGTCATCCAAGTGGTTTTGTAATCATTGACTCTACAAAATTTCACCAAAATAAGAATGACACATTAGTACTACCTCAACAATGCGAGCAGGTATATATGCAAAGGCTAATTTTTGATGTTCAAGGAAACGTAGAAGAAGACAATAATGTGATTGTCGATGATATTGATGAAGTTATTGAGCAATATAGCAACACATCTGATAGTGGGATAGACTTATTTGTTTCGTTACCTCTTGGTAACATAGACCTAGAAGTAGATAGTTTAGCAATGGCTGATCTCATTGAAGATGAGATGGATCATTCACTGTAACATACTTAATTTTCTTATTGATTCAATGTGTATTCCTAATTCTATGCTTTTTATCATGCGCACACGTGCGTACTCAAGAATCAATAGTCAATTTTAAAGCAAGCATTGAATTTTCCATAATAAAAAGGAAGTATCTTTTATGATCTTCAAGTACATAGAGAAATAATTACGAGATACATGCATATTGCAATGCTTGCTACTAATTGTAAGGTTTCTGTTGCTTGCCGCTAATTACTTATATCAAGCTTGTCAACTGGAGAAACTGCCATTCATTAGAGAGCAATGAAAAAGTAATTATTAACTCTATTTTTTTAATTCAATGATTCAATGTGTATTCTTAATTCTATGGTTTTTATCATGCACACATGTGCATGCTCAAGAATCAATTTCAGGTGGTTAAATAATTATGAACTTTGGTTTTTCAATTATGTGAATTGCTAATTTTAGGTGGTTAAATAATTGTGCGTCTGCTAGCGCGTCTATATTAGCGTCTATTTGCGTAGATATATAGACGCAAAATTTGCATCTATTTACAGACATTTATAGATGCTCTGATAGACGCGCCCGACTAACGTGCGTGTCTATGCCTCATTTCTGTTGTAGTGGATGAGGCTAAGGGTAATTGCATGTGGTCACCCTCTGAGGAGGGGAAGAGAAGGAGAACCTTGAAATATTCCTCCTTTCTCTCTCTCTCGCTCACCCTTTTTCTCCCTCTCTCTCTCTCTCTGTCTCTCTTCCTCACCTTCTCTCTCTCTCTCTCTCTCTCTCTCTCTCACTTGTGTGTTTCTCACTCAATTGGGCAGCAAGAGGGGGAAAAGGAGGTGGAATATATTTTCTCAAGGGGGGGATTTTATAAGGGGAGGGAGGGTATTATTGGGGGGGGTTGTAGGGAGGAGGTGGAGTGGTGGTGATGCCTCCACCATCCATCCCTTTTGCATGGAGATGGTGCTACAGATAGGTTGAGAAGGGGTTAGGAGGGGTGGTAGGCCCATGGCCTCCCCCTCATTGATGTTATCGTCTCCTTTCTCTTTGTCATCGCCTTCCTCCTCCATGTTGTCTTCATCCTCTGCTTCCTCCACGTCGACATTTTCTCTTCCCTCGCCACCTGTTCGGTGATGACATGGGGAGGGATAAAAAATTTTGCTTTTACTTTAATTAAAAGGGGGGGTTCCTACACGAGGGTGAGGATATTACATCCTCTCCCCCTTAGAGAACTCAAGATGTCCTCATCTTGAAAGAACTAGGGATTTCGTTCTGAAATTTGTGGGATAGGACCCATCACACATTCATTGTGACACTCTGATCACTCATAAGCATACAACCTTTTAAAACAACAACATATTATATTTGATATATCCGAGTTTGGATTAGAAGAGAAAAGTTTATTTTGGCTACATCTCATGAATATCTTTTAGGTTTTTCCTAAGTCTCTTATAGTTTCTTGGCAGATTCCGGATCACTGAAGCTTGTACAACTTCATTTTTTGTAAGTTCAAGTTCTGTTTGAGTCATGTTGGAAAAATTGACGTGGATATGTCCAATGTTGTGGTACTAGGAGCATCGGTGTTTACAGTGCTTTGGACATGACCTAACTCCTTGCAATAGAAACATTGCAAAGCTTTATCACTTGAGGTCATAAGATTCTTGTTTATCTTTGGTAGGATTCTCTTCTTTAGACCAAATTGCCCTAGGATCCTTTTAGTAGACTAAAGTGGTCCTTTATCTTAAAAACTCTAATTTCGAATTGTCCTCTTTTTAGTTCTATATTGAGATCCATGGTCAATTGGTTTCACTTGTAATATCAAAGAATACTCCCAAGCTTTGACATTTTGGTATGAACCAATCTATATTAGTTAAGAAGAAACAACTTAAGAGAAATTCATTGCAAGTTACAACTGTCATTCCTTGCTAAAGTATCTATGATCACTTGTAAGTTCTAAGCTCACAATTGATGCAACTCATATTACTTGGGCTAATTGTAGTTACAAGTGTAAGGCTTATTCCAATACAAGTTGAATTACATGTCAATAAAATTTCTAGGATTTCTAGTCATCCTCAGAGGTGTAGCAAATTCTAGGTCTTTGTCTTCATCAGATTCCTCTATATAACCAAAGACTGCACTTATGTAGCTTCATTTTCTTGGGAGCTGAATATCTTCGGGCAGGTTGCTTGGACATACCCTAGCTCATTGCAGTGGAAGCATTGACGGTAGGGACATCTCCTACAGATGTGTCCTATCTCTTCGCATATGTGGCATCTCTTGTCCTAATCTTGAGAATCCTCTTTGTCACAATTACCCGGTTTAAGTTCTTAGACGATTGGCTTTGCTTGAAGTAATGCATCTGGCAAGTCCGTTGGATGCATTACTTCAAGATGGTGGTTTAGAGGAGTGTTTAGGCCATGGAAAAACTTGGATACTTGTTGTGAAATGTCCATAGGTAGTGCTATTTTAGTAGGGTTATAAACTTTGAGTAGTAAGCTTCCAAGGTTAATTCCAATTGCTTGATCTTGAAGAATGCATTCATCCTCAAGGTCTGGTAGGTTGGAATAAGGTATCATTCGCATACAATATCCTTCAGCTAAGCCCAAGTGATAGCAGCTTTAGAAATACCTTGATCTTTGCATCATTGCTTCAACCATATCTGAGCCTGGCCAACTAGCTTTCATTGCTTCATTGGCAAAAGCAGTTCGTGAAGCAAAGAAATAATCATCCATCCACTCGATCCATATCTCTGCCTCCATTTACGATGTCTACTCCTTCTCCGCTAAACTTAGGTACCTTAATTTTATTGAGAAGGAATCTCTTTTATTACATGTCAGTATTCGTGGGTGCAGAAGGTGCCTGACAATCAAGCCATACCACTTAGGTTACTCTATTTAGGATATGTCTACGAACCATACATTAACTATTCACATATCATTACGAAGTTTTGCTCTAATATCAACTGTAATTTGCCCGCCTATCGGCTGTCCAAGCATGTTTTTAGCGGTCCATTGAGAGTGTGACGGCGCCTAACACTCCCATGGAATATTATGGGGTTTGTTACCTAGGGTTTCTCAAGTCGAGCTCGCAACGGAACCTTCATGGCCAAACCCACCAAGATCGAACCTGAAATTTGGACTCCTAGTGGTCAAGGTCTCCTAATAGCATTCTAGCATTGCGTTCTAGACACCCTACTTTATGCAGACCCAAGCCGAAGCAGATTCATGCCGCACTTGGTTCAAAGAGAATGGGAAAGGAGAGGAATGTGCGTTCAATCTCTCTACCTATAGGGCATGGTCCTATTTTGGTTCCCTAAAATGACATGAATCGAGATTTTAACCTAACAACTACTAAGGGTCTATTGTCGGTAAAACCTTGTGAGAAGCTTCCCAGTTTCTCTAGGACCACCCTTCCGTAGGATAGACCCGTCCGAGGTTCCACCCACCCGCTTCCCTTCATAGGCATTTTTTAGTTATTAAATTAGGTCATATCACATTTATGTGTGATACTTAAAATCAACTTCCTTAATTAAGCCTAAATTTAGAAACATGGTTCATTTGCGTAACTTAAAGCATTGACACGAAAATAGAGCAAGTATTTCTTTTGACAAACAAGTTCCTTAACTTATCTTCAAGTTAGTCTTTGTCTCTTGCCCATACAAGAGAAATTATATATCCCTTTTGCCTTGCAGAAGTAACTGGTCCTGTAATATATCAAATATATATTGTTTTGAATTTCTCCTTTTGTCACGCATTGAGCTGGAAGGGTAGAGGGGGGATAGAGGAGCCAGCAAGCTCCTCGCTGGAGCTTGCTTGGCTCCACAGGGCATGCAATGGACACGTCAAGGGGGGGAGGATTCCCTCCCCTCCCCTATATAAATGAGGGAGAGTAGGCTTGGGAGGAGGGGGATGAAACCATTGCCCTGCTTGCGTCGCTCCTGAGCGTGTGGAGGAAGGAAGAAAGGGGGAAAGTTGAGCTGGGCCTATAGGAGGCTCGCGAGGAGCTGTGGCCAGAAGGCGGCACCCTGTGCCTGTGGGAAGAAGGACGCCATCTCGACGCCAGGCGGACTTTCACCACCCGTCGTCGCCATCAAAAACCCCCCCAGTCGTCGCGTCAAATTCCCCCCCCCCACGTGGCTCCTAACCCCCCAGGAGCTTCAAGAAGCTTCTTGAAGCTTCTAAGGGGGGGCTCCTCTAGGCCCCCCTTCCTATACCCTTTTCCTTACCCTTTTTTGCCCTCCCCGTTCTACCCCTTAGAAATCCTTTCACCCCGCCCCGGTCTTAAGCCCTTAACCCCTTCCCGAGGGGCTATTAAACCCCCCCCCCCCACACCCGTTGGTCTCATAACCCACAAATCCCTTCCCCATACTTAAAGTTATAAGTCCCTTCTTGTAAGCCCGTATTTCACCCCCCGTATTCCTTTTAACACACCCCCCTAAGCCCCTTTCTAACCCCCATGTACCCTTTTTCCTTCACACCTTTTTCTCCGTGCTATAATCCTTCTTCAAAAATTTCCCCCTAGGTTTGAAAACCTCTAAGTCCTTTCACTCCCTTGTCCAAAAAATCTCTCAAGGTTCGTATGTTGCGAAGCCACACTCACGCACAACCTTTTTTTGTTGTGTATATACCCTATAAGGTTTTTTTTCAACCTTTCCCTCTCCAAAGAAGCTAAGACTTTAAAAGTCTTATTATCCCCTCTCGTGGTCAATCTTTTGAGAAAAAAGAAAGAAGCTGGATCCAAAAACGCATGTGTATTTTCATTGGAAATTTGCAGGAGAAGAAGGCATACAAATGCTATGATCCCTCTACCAGGGAGACTTTGGTGAGCACGGATGTTATTTTTGATCAGATGGGTTCTTGGTATGTATCACCGGCTACAGTGCCATCGGATATGACTTCTACTCATGTATCTACAGTTGATTCGCAGTAGAGCACTGCTATGATAGAACCTAGTAGTCAGATAGTATCCCCATGGACAGGGAGATTGAGGAGCTCACCGTCCACTGACACCAATATGTCAGTGAGGGGGAGATATGATGTCTTGGATAGCAAAGGAAAAGAGAAAGCTACTGAGGATCTGGTATGATGACACCTGGTAGAATGACTTCTAACTATGAGTCTGCTGATACTTTAGACAATGAACTTGGTATTCCGGCTGTCTATATGCCTCGCACAAGGCAGAGCAGGTACATTCTACCTTATGAGAGAGGGGAATTGAATAGTGCACCACAGCCTAGATGCTCACAGAGGGTCAGATACCCTGTTGACAGGTTGACATACAGTGGCTACTCTGCAAAGCATTATGCTTACATGACAAAAGTGATGGAGATCAAAGAACCAAGTACATATGCTGAAGTAGTGAAAGATGAGAACTAGTGTGCAGCTATGGATGAAGAAATGAATGCCTTGGCTGAAAATAAGACATGGGATCTTGTGCCACTGCCTGAAGGGAAAAAGACCATTGGCTGCAAATGGGTCTACAAAATCAAATGCAAGTCAGATGGCAGTGTGAAGAGATACAAAGCCAGGCTGGTTGCAAAGGGGTATACCCAACAGTATGGACTTGATTATGAGGGAACATTCAGCCCTGTTGCCAAGATGGCAACAATACGCACCCTGATTGCTTTGGCTGCTGCTAGAGGCTGGAAATTGTAGCAGATGGATGTTAAGAATGCATTTCTTAATGGTGGCTTAGCAAAGGATGTTTATTTGGTTCAGCCAGAAGGGTATGTTCACCCTGATTTTCAACATTATGTATGTAAGCTAAAAAGAGCATTGTATGGGCTGAAGCAGGCTCCAAGAGCCTAGCATGCAAGGATCAGTAATTACTTATAGACCTTGGGATTTGCTGTTGGTAGGGTTGATCACAGTCTGTTTACGAAAAAGACAGACAAAGGCTTGGTAGTGCTGATTATCTATGTTGATGACTTGATAATCACAGCTGATGATGATTTGGGGATACAACATGTTATGCAGATGCTAAAATCTGAATTTGACATGAAAGATCTAGGTGAATTAAAGTACTTTTTAGGTATTGAGGTGATCAAGGCTGAAAATGGTTTATGGCTGATGCAGAAACATTATGCCATGGAAATGCTGAAGAAATATGGTATGGCTAATTGTAAACCATTGGATACACCTCTTGATCAGAATGTCAAGCTGGACATTAGCACTAGAGCTGAAATTCAGGATGTGACTATGTACAGGCAGATGGTTGGAAGTGTGATCTACTTGACCATCACTAGGCCGGACTTGAGTTATGTAGTTGGGCTCATAAGTCAATTTATGCAGAAGCCCAAGAAGCCACATTTGGATGCTGTTAGGTAGATTATAAGATATGTTAAGTCCATTGTAGATTATGGGTTGTTCTATGTGAGAGATAAGCCCTTGAAACTGGTTGGATACACAGATGTGGATTGGGCAGGATGCTCATATGATCGTAGATCTATGAGTGGTTATGCTTTTGGCTTTGGAAGTGGCATGATCAGTTGGAGCAGCAAGAAGCAACCAACGGTTGAATTATCTAGTACTGAGGCAGAGTACAGGGGTGTTGCATTGGCAGCATGCGAGATTTCATGGCTGCTCAAGCTTATGGCTGATTTGGACATACAGGTAGATGCTCCAATGAAGTTACTATGCGATAATTTGAGTAGTGTACTCTTGGCCATGAATTTAGTATATCATGCCAGAACAAAACACATAGAGGTACACTACCACTTCATCAGAGAGATGATTCTTGCAGGACAAGTTCATCTCATGCATGTAAAGACTGATGAGCAAGTTGCGAATATCTTTACCAAGTCCTTGGGTAAAGATAAGTTCAGTGTTTTTAGACAACTGTTTGGTGTGTAGATGCTGTCTTGAGCTTCAAGGCGAGTGTTAAGACTTCAAGCTCGATCTACTATCTTTGGTATGACCATACCCGACACTTAAGTTGCCCACTTGTACCACACTATGCGGACATTAAATAAGTCGGTGCTTAGGACTTAACTGCTTTGGTGCGAATGGTCCTTTGTGACATTAGGTTGTACATTAACTAAGTTGTGTGTGGAATGATAATGGAAAATGGGAGAGCACTTTGCTCTGACTGTTGCTTCTTCACTCTTGTCTCTGTCTCGCATTGTTAACACATTCCGCTCATCCCTCCAGCATATTACCGGTGGGCGCCTATCCTTCCCATGACTTTCTTCTTGGGAGCCATTCGCCTCGCGGAGATTGGGCAGTCCGGTCTTTGAGGGTTTCGGGTAGATATGTTTGGTTGGGGAAAAACCCATTGAATGGGGTTCATTGTCGAGAGAGTGGTTCGGGTGGCTCGTTCTGCTCCTTCCTCTTTTCCTTGCTCTACTACTTCTCACCTCTCTTCCTCTACCTCTCCTTCTTCTTCCTCTTCCTCTCTCCTTTCCCTTCTTCTTCTCCTCTCCTCCTTTTTGCTCTTCTACCTCCTTCTCCTTCTCTACCCACTTCTTCTTTCCTCTTCTCTCCCACCTTCTTTTTCTTCCCTGCTACTTCTCTCCTCCTTCTACCTCTTATCCTCTCCTTCCTCTACTTCTTACCCTCTCCTCCTTCTTCTCTCTCTTTACTTCTTCTCCTTCACTCCTACTCCTTCACTCCTTCTCCTTCTCTTCTTCCTCTCCCTCCTTCTTGCTCTTCCACCTCCTCCTTCTTTTCTCACTCTTTCTTCCACTCCTTCCTCTCACCTTCTTCTCTTTCCCTCTTCCTCCTCTTCTCTCTCTCTCTCTCACCTTCTTTCTCTTCTCCCATCCTCTTCTTCTTATCCTCTCATTCTCCTTCTCTCTCTCTCCTCCCTGCTCTTACTCCTTTTCACCTCCTCCTCTCTCCCTCCTCCCTTATCTCTCCCAATCCTTCTTTCTTTTCACTCCGCCTCCTTCTCTCTCCCTCTTCCCTTCTCTTCTCTCTCTCCCCCTCCTTTCTCTTCCCTCACCCTCTCCTTCTTCGTTTTCTCCCCACGGCAAAAAGCAACCAAGGGGGGATAAAAATAGCTTGTCTGGGCCCAGCGGTGGGAGGCTGTTTATCTGGAGGGTCCAAGGGGGGGGGGTTGACCAGGACCAAAGGCCCTAGATGGCCTGTCCGAAGCTGACGAGGGGGGCGGGGGGGATGTCACGTGGGGGGGGGGGGGGGAACTGGGTGGCGGAGCAGCCGCCACAAAGCTGCCGTTGCAATCTGTCACAGGGGGGAAAAGATCCCATTCGAAAGGACACATGGAGGTTGCGAAGCCTACAGTCCAGGCGATGGGGGTTAGCTGCAGATGAGGCCCCAGGGGGGGTTGGCGCAATCAACCGCAGGGGGGGTTGTGCAGCAGGACGGTAGCTACCGTGAGCTGGGCGTAGCCTTCCTCCTGGGGAGGGGAGAAGCCCAGGGGAGGGGAGGGGATGGTTGGCATGGCTACCCTCCACCTGGAGGGTGCATGCCTCCCCTGCCAATCCACCACTCCCACTCCCTCTCTCTTTCCCTGGCTATTGTCTACGGGGAGAGAGAGGAGGGGAGTAAAAAAATTTGAGTTTTTTTTAAACATTTCCTTTTCCTTTAATATTTAAGGGGAGGTTCCTATGCCCCTTACAAATTATCATAAGTCAATTATGACTATTCAATTTAACTATAAAGAGATAATGACAGAAGGACGTGGTTTTGATTTGGAGTGATGTTATTAGCATGTGGATAGCTTGACAAGCTCCGTTACTTTAACACTTTGGGGCCATCTTTGTTTGTGCTCTCTAGAGGTTGTGACATGTCTTATTCATGACTCCATGACTTTGTGGTGCCTCCTATGCTTCTTGATCCTAGACAATCTTCAAACTTTGAATCAATGCTTTCTTCATGCTTTGGATGACAAGAGAATCTTGATAAGACCAAGAACTTGGAGAATTCCTTTCTTCATGCATCCTGGCAATAAGAATGATAATCACAAAGCTTATTTTCATAACATCTTAACCAACATAACCCTTAGCTTTAAATCTTAGAGTCCTTTAGCCCCTTTTCCCATATGTGTGATATTACAAAATTGTATAGATCATATTTCTTGAGAAAAAAACTATAACCTAACCTTAGTCCATGGTTGTGGCAATACAAGTCCCGTGCTCTCCACCCTCCTAGCCACCATTCTAAAATGCAACAATTTTAACTCTACTTTTAGAACTCAACAATACATTTTCTAATCTTATTGCCAGAATAGACATATGATTACAGTTTGCATGACAAGGCTCATGCAACTTCTCATGAACCATTTCCTACAAAAGATGTTCTCAAAAGCTTGTGATTTTTTCACACACATACAGAGACGGCTGAAATCATTAAGACCTTGAAGGGGAAGAGTTATTATAGGAAGGGGTGTTTATGAATTTCAAGGATGAGTTATGTTACTGCATCATTTGGTCGGCATAGTATCTATTCATGTTCTATTACAACATGTTGCTTGAATGCTTAGACTCTATTGCTGGATTCTATTGCTGGATTCTAGTGATTACATAAAAAATCTGGCCTGCAATTAGCGCCTTTATATGCTGGCTGCGTAGAATCTTCCGATTCGAGTACCGAATTATCCGAATTAGTTGCATTTGTTAGCTTATAAATATTGTACGCCTTGAGCTTTATGTCTCCTTAGTTCCGAGATCCAGATTAAGAGATCGACTCCAAGTATCAAATTTGGATACATACCTATAGTATGTCAATAGACCTTCAGCTCGATCTGTCTCTCGGATTTCATCACAATCCCGGTAATGGGAATCTGGAATCGTGCAGCAGCTGCAGCTTATCTGATTTGAACAACGCAGAGAATCATCATGAGCGCCTTACTAATCCCTCGCATGCAAGAATTAGTCGCCGTGATACAGCAACAAATAACCCTTATACAACTAGCGGAGCCGAGTACTGTTCTACATCAACCAATTATAGTCTTAGCAACCACCCTGCTCCAGTACACTCCTGCACATCTTTTGCGAACACACATTCATATGGCAGAGCACTGGAAGAAGAGGAAGAGAGGCTTCATCAGTCTCTGCAGGGATCGACAAAGGAATTCCCCTTGTGTATACAGCTGCTTAAAAATGGTAAGTACTCCTTGGTTTTCCTTTAAAATGAGGACAACAATGGTAAGCATTGTTAATATTTTAAATTGACAAGGTTAGATGAGATAGGACTTTCAGGGCTAGTCATCAATATCATTGAGTGTATCTATAGTTATTGATCAAATAATTAAAACATAAGCTTACTCAAATGTTATTGAGGCCAACATGATAAATAAATGCTTCCTTAATTTTAAATTGATAAGGTTAGATTAGATAGGGCTTTCTGGGCTAGTCATCAATATCTTTTAGTGTATTAATCGCTATTCATCAGATCATTAAAACATAAGCTCACTCAAATGTTATTGTCGGCACATGATAAATATGGTTGCCATAAATGCTTCTAGAAGTCGAGAAGCAGTTGTTGCTAATCCAAGCACAAGCAGCCATTCATCAACTAATAAGTTCAAAACATCAGTGGACCCTTGGTGCCAATCAACAATTGATTTTTATCATTGTCAGCATGGTCAACATCATCAACCAAGTCCTCATCAATGCCAACATATGACACAATTATGTGTCAAGTATGAAATGGTAATAATCCATCCATAATTGTTGATGATGGATTAAACAATTAAATGATACTTGATATAGTACAAAGTTAGAATAACTCATTGTGCAATGTATTCGTTATGTTGTTGAACATCAAACTACAAGCCAACGACGAAAAAATTAACCAATATTATCAACCTCACTACTTAAGCAATCATCAACCTTGTGTCAAGGCTATAAAGAAAGTATTGTTGGAGCACCCTCCAAGGCTGGTTGGCAAAGTGAAACGGCGATGGACCACTGAGCTCCATCACAAGTTTTTGCATGCCAACTGTGAGTTAGGTGGACCCATATGTAAGTCACCACTAAAGTTTTTGTTGTTTAGGTCATGTGACAATCCTCAAAGTAAAGTTAAGTCATTGCAATGCATTTTGTGATTATTTCTCTAGCTACATATACTACTATCAATGTCTCTATAATATTTTCATTACCACTATAGTAACCCTACTCTTATAAAGTGCTTTTGAGCTATCGATGTGGCGTACACACTATTTGATTTATACATAAAAAAGGAAACACATGTGCACACAATACTAGAACTTGACAAAACTTTAGTAATATTTCAAGATGGTTAAATTATAGGTTTTATTGATCAAGTGATCTCAAGTGAAACATGTATGAATCTACACAAATCAAAATGGATCTCTAAACGTGGATGAACAATCACGTAAGAGTTCTACTTGAAGCCATTGGAGAACCTAACATTTTTCTAAAAACAAAAATTTAAGCCTCTTAATGACAATCCATTGTGTATAGGTCATAGAGGTGTTCATAACAATTTTACCTCAATGAAAGAACCTTTGACATGGATTTTCTTAGGAACACTATCAACTTTAGAAGTTTTGTGAAAATCCATTGTCTATTTATCTATAATTATGACCTCTTGTTGGTTTTTTTTTCTTGACACAATTTCAAAAAAATATATAATAGATCACAACCTCAAATATTCATCAAACAAGACTTGTAATATTCTAGCTCTAAAACTTAGTACATGTAGAATTTTATTTGCACTTATACTAAAATTTATGCTTTAGAGTAGTATGTAAGAACTTGATCATTGTTTTTTAAATAAACTTGTAGGAAATCTAATGTTAATTTCTCATTCACTAATACTTTGCAGTAGCTACACCAAACCAGATTCAGAATATTATGAATATAGAAGGACTAACAATAGCTAAGATCAAGAGTCACCTTCAAGTAAGTGGTAGATGTACCATCTTCTTTATTCTAGCATTTTTCAATATATAATGAATGAATGTAATAGTGGCATGTAGAGTTTTGTGCGTATTCATATTGTTGGGATGATTATCTTAGATTGCATGTGCACAATCTTTACCATGTCCTTTACGTGGACCGACAGAAGCACCGTATTCATATTTCAAGACAAGGATCTTTAAGCCTAGCCTCAAACAATGTGGGTATGAGTGGAAGTACCAAATCAAAGCTCAATAAGTGAAAGTAATGCTTCATCCTCTAACATATAATTTGGGCACCTACCTAAATTGCATGCCCTAATACTAGTGGGATCGATGCATCATCAACATCTTGTAATGAGAACTTATCTCTTTTATGCCCTCTAATTTTCTTTTGATACCAAACTCAATACAATCAATTATGTTGCTCAATTTACAAAATCTTAGTTATGTATGTTTAATGTTATATGTTACCATTCGAATGATGCTACAGATGTTGGCAATGATCCCAAATTGTCATTCCACCTTTATTTTTGAAGTTTACCTATTTTTTAACCAAGGTGGCTTAGTAGTGTTTAGAGTGCTAAGGATCTATCTTGGAAGAATGACATGATCGTGATCCAATGAAAGTGTTGACATCTCATCCTCCTTTAGCTAATGTTAGTACACGTGTAAGATGGCCTTTGTCTAGAAGGTTTTAGAAGATGGTGGAGAAGACTTCTTCTCGAGGGGAAGGGGCTTTAGTAAGACTAGGCTAATTTAAATCTCTTTTTACATGCTTTTAGGGTGCCATGTAAAGTGTGTGTTTACATTAACCATACCATGTTGATATTGTTGTTAATGTATGTTATGAACTCACACTTTAATGGCAACGTGTTGCTGTTGTGTAAGTGTGAGTGCGAGTGTTGTAGTGTAATCACATTCATAACATAAGCATTATTG
The DNA here is from genome assembly GCF_053477565.2 of Lygodium microphyllum. Lineage (NCBI taxonomy): Eukaryota > Viridiplantae > Streptophyta > Polypodiopsida > Schizaeales > Lygodiaceae > Lygodium > Lygodium microphyllum. The sequence goes on from NC_141147.1 coordinate 59,485,334, forward strand.
ACTATTAACCACCAAGTCAAAGATTATGTTGGTGGCCTATAATTAACGAGTAATTATCCTAGATGATTGGTACTTAAATATCATATTGAGCACACTAAGCTATTTCAAGATAGCAATTGCCCAATGAATGTGGGCCTCATCTCAATTACGTATATATTGTTTATGATATAACAACCCTCTCAAGTGGTTCATTAGTTTATTTTGGGAATCCTTTTGGACAACACATCCTTTTCACCATATTGTTCTTTAACATCCTTCTGAACTACACCCAAACAATATCTATTGACTATGTCACTTTTCATATTGTGAAGTCTTATTATTGTAAATAATGTACTAGGAGTAATATTTGTGACCTAGCATATTACAACATGGATAGGGATATTTGTCCTTGACTCTGAATTATACATCATGTTTCCAAAATATTAATCACTCAATGGGATTCTAAAATGTATGCTTTGTATTGAGGCTATTGCCTTACATAAGAGTAGTGTTAGTATCTAAATATATGTCATATTATATGTCCTACGTGTTGTGTGTCTTAGGATAACTTTCCTACATGTTGGTTCATTGGGTCCTCCTAGCCTCCGACATCTGTTTTGTTTTTAAAGAAAAAGATTGCCATTTGTAGTTTACTACCATAACAGCCATAAAAATAGTAATTCAAAATAGTAGATATAATTATATCTAAATATGGATTGCCATTTGTAATTTTCTACCGTAAAATTTGATTAATAATTATGTTGAGAATGTGATACTTAGCTAACAGTCACCGCCATAAGTCCTAAACTAAGGCCTACCTTGAGATATTATCCAAACAGGTAAAGGCCAATGAAGAACCTAAAAGTGGAGGTTGTGCCCCATAGTTTGAAAAAAATATTTCTAAATTTTACATTCGGAATCACAAATGAGCACTATGATGATCTTGGTGCTTTACATAAGCTCTCTCAATATCTCAACTAGCATAATGGATTGGGTTTTGCATAAAGCTCACAAGGTCTGATTACCCATAGGTCATAAGACTAAGACATAATTTTAGATATTTTATTAAGTTTCTGAAGCCTAATTAAAAAATTGAAAGTGAAGATGGTGGCCTATAGTGGGAAACAATTATATAAATATTTGTTAAGGGGATTAGTTAGACTATTTGAAAATTTTGATGAATGTCACTACTATTTTTTAATAGATTATAGTTGGAAAAATACTATCATCAAAATTTTACAAGTAATCATTTTAGAAATATAGGTATACAACAGGACTGCACCTACAATAACGTATCATTTTAGAAATATAGGTATCATGTGGAGCCTCAACAACAGGACTGCACCTATAATAATGTTGAAGATATGCATCATATGAGGCCAAGTATCATAGAATTTTGTGTCAAAATAGCCTTGGTATCCTATTTCATGGAAATCAAAGTTTTTTGGCATGTAGTTTCTCATAGTACTGCTAATAAAAATCTAATGTTACTCTTGTCCCCATAAAAAAAGGGAAAGAATATCAAAATAACTAGTATGCATTAATAAGTGACTATGAAGCCATGCCACTTAAATTTCAATATTTTTTATCACATATCACTATGATACATGAAGGTATACTAACAAAATACAAGACAAAAGTACATGCGAATTTGTTTTGGAATGTTAGGTCCCCACTATTGAAATAAGCCTTGGTATTAGCTACGGTCTTTGTGTACCACTATTTATGTGAGAATAATGGGTGAAATGAATTTGAATATTCTCTTCAGTAAATACATTTTCTAACAAATATTTTAATATACATAGATTTAGTAGGGGCTAGATCCCTACTATCCATATCTAACATTAGCTTGTGAGACAGATTATTGTTGAAACCTATATAAAATCCCATGTAGTAACAACTATGATATAATACTTGAATATGTAACACAATAATTATATTCCAAATTACTTCATTGACAAAGTAGGAAGAGAATGAAATCATATCCTCATAATGAAACAATAAATTATCCCAAATGTTACAACTACATAAAAACCATAAGAAGTTTTCTTCATAAAGCTATGAGTTCTCAATATGATAAAATTGAATATATAAATAGTAGATAATGATAGGATCCCTATGAAATGAAGATATCATCCTCATGTAATCCCTTGGCTTGACGATGTAACAAGAAACAAACATGGATCATAAGAACTCTTGAATGAAACATAACATGCAAGAATATTAGTATAGTATAATTAGCTACCTCTCCTCCCCACAAATGTAGTTTCTCAAAAAGTTACCTAATGTCATGGCACCTCACATACTCTTTCTCTAGCTAGGTCAATGAATGAATAGTGAAGCTATGCTAGAAAAATAGAGACACACAATTTTAAATCTTAGATACAATAGATAGATTATTAAAATACCACATTGAGTCCAAATGTGGACCTTAGAAGAACTGAAGCATAAAACCTAAAAATCTATTTCAAAGATGGCCCATCTCCCATTTCCAAGTTGTGATGACAAGATGTAGTTGCAACTTGGGCTATGAAGCACTATATCTAATCCTCTTTGTGATGTCAGGCCATGTTTCCAAGACAAGTCTAGTAGCACCTTTTGCAAACAAATAGTATGTAGTGTTTTGGTTTCACTCCCTCCTTGTCTCTCATTTCTCCTCATGTATCTTTTTTTTTCTCCCTCTTCCTCACTTCTTCTTTCTTTATTGCTTCTTGAACCCTCTACTCTTGTTATTTGTGAATATTACAATATGTCATTGCAACAAATTGGGATTCATAGAATTATCTCATACAACTTCCTTGATTAAGAATTTTAGTATGCCCCTAAAATTTGTTGTCAGTTTTCAGATTAGTTATAAGCTTAATCAACTAAGCCACAAGACACTAATCTACAAAGTTTGTCAAGTTCTGCAAGTTTTGTTACTCTGCAATCTCACCAAGTCAGCAGAGATCAAATCTGACTTACTCCAATTACTCATGTAAGGACTATTCCTGTGCAGAAGCACAGAACTACAAAGTTATTCTCTGGAAGACTGTGTTCGCATACGCAAACTTGCTAAACCAGTTTTAGCACACGCAGAAGGTCATACACAGATTTTACGAAGACTACAAATTTCGCAACCACAAAAGACGAAGACCATGAAAGCCAAACAAAAATCTATAAGCCTTGTATACCCGACTTTGAGCTACGCTCATCCCGCTGATTGGATTTTGAGAGGGTGAGGTCTTTTGGATTTTTACAGGATGACGGAACAAAATATGGATGATTTAATGGCTGAAGGCAATCTTCCTAAACCTATGATGGAACAAAAATTGGATTTAATTATGATGTATCTGGATAAAGAACGAAGATCTCGACAAGATTTGCAAGTTCAATTGGCCAATTTGCAACGATCTACCACCGACAAAGATGGACCACAACCGGTAGATCTTATCCGACGTACCATTGATACGACGCTCGAAGCTCAATCCATCCGCAAGGAAATAAAGATAAGTAAAATAAATTTCAAATTTCGTACTTTCAATGGAACTCAAGATGGAAAGACCGTACTTGCATTCATCAGTCAGTTTGATGATTGCTTTCATGAAGAGACATACACTGAAAAAGCCAAATTAAATGTGTCACTAATCATTTAGTTGATCGCTCCTCTCTTTGGTGGACTGTGGTTCGCAAGAGCATTGATTGTCCCACTACCTGGGAGAGTTTTAAAAAGAATTTTCAGCAGAATTTCCTTCCTCCTCAATTCAATGGAAAAGCCATAAAGCAATGGGATCTTCTACTGCAAAGAGATCGTGAGCCTATTTCCCAATACACCGAATGTTTTTGGAATGCCCTACTGCAACTCCAAATGCTAGAAGACGTACCTGAAGCGACTCACAAATGCAAGTTTATATCTAAATTACTTGGGCATTACTACGTTGAAGTCAATATGTTTAAGCCTATAACCCTTGAAGATGCAATTTATTTGGCTCATGACACTGAAGACAAGATTCGAGGAAGAGACAAGCGTCCACAACAATTTCAAGCACATGGTAACTATGGTTCTAAGCAATTCAATTCAAATTTTAGAAGATTCAATCAAAGTCATTTCCCTTCATCATCTTTCCGTAAGTCTTGGACAAAACCACCTGCTTTGCCATGAAATACCAATCAAAACCCTAAGCCATCCTCACAGCCAAATCTTAATATTCCTAGACTTCCTGCCATTGCCAACAATGTATCTAAAGCCAAACCTATAGTTTTACAAATGCCATCAACCTGGACATCTAGCAGCCAATTGCCAATCGAAGAAACCACCTGTCCATATCAACTATCTTGGAGCAATGGAAGATGAAGAACATGAGGAAATGCCTGACTTTACGGAAGATGAGGACGATATTGCTACTCCTTCAGATATTTTACCAGGTATGCCAACTCCACATTCTTTGTTGACAATGAAATGTTTAGTGCATGGAAAAGAAAAGATTATTTTGCATGATAATGGTAGTACACATGATTTTATTTCTACAAAGTTAGTGAAAGAATTGAAATTACAAACTGTTCCTATGCATTATCGCATTAAAGCAACATTCTTAGGCACAAGGTATAATGGAACACAAGAGATGCATGACTTACAAATTAAAATTGGTGAATACAGTGAAAGAAGGAACTTCTTAGTTGTATCTTCAGAGTCCAGTGATATTATCCTAGGTATGCCTTGGCATCATCAACATAATCCTGACATAGATTATTCCACGCATTCAATTAAAATTTATTTTCAAGGAAAATAAATTATATTGCATGGTATGCACGCATCTAATAATTTTCCATGGCTTACTCATACTCAAGCTAAACGTGCATTACGTAAAAGTAGTAAATCTTATCTAATTTGGGTGAATGAACTTCAAGCTAAAGAAAAACATATGCACTCTAGGCATAAAGAATTCCTTGCACAATTTAAAGATTGTTTTGTTGAAGATTTACCACCTGGACTACCTCCTTCACGTCTTGAAGAGCACAAAATAGATTTAATTCCCAGTACACAACCACCCTGTAAAGCACCATATAGGTATAACCAGATTGAACAGAAAGAAATTCAAAATCAAGTTGAGGAATCATTAAATCGAGGATTAAATAGACTTAGTAGTTCTCCATTTGGCGCACCTATTTTATTGGTAAAGAAGAATAATAATACTTATTGCATGTGCATAGATTATCGTGCCCAAAATAAGATTACTGTAAAGAATAGATATCCGATTCCTAGGGTAGATGATCTTATGGATAAACTATAAGGTTGTGCCATATTCAGTAAAATAGATCTTAAATCTATTTATCATCAAGTGAGATTAGATAAATTTGATATATTTAAAACTGCATTTAGGACACAATTTGGACATTATGAATTTCTAGTGATGCCTTTTGGATTGACTAATGCACCTGCTACATTTAGTCGAATGATGAACCGCATATTTTTACACTACAACATATAGACCCAATAGCGACGTTTAAAGCGTCGGAATTATTCATGGAAAAAATTATCCCCATCATCGCTATTCGTGTCGCTATTAGCGAGGCGATCAATTTGTCGCTATATGCGTCGCTATATGCATCGCTATATGCGTCGCTATTTGCGTCGCTATTTGCATCGCTAACCCAATTAGCGACGCATATAGCGACACTAATAGCGACGGTTGCAGAGTAAATTTGCGAAGCAAATAGCGATGGTTACAGAGGGGGAAAAAAATAGGTGGTAGGGCATACAGCCCTGCCACCCTTCTAGCTATATGCACTAAATATTCTTGCATAATTCATTTGCCAATGTCAGCTACGTCTAATGTCTAAAAATTGTGTATCAGATCTTTTTTCAAAAACTGAATCCTTTGCTTGCAAAAGCAAGATATAATTAATTCGAAAAGGTATTTCGCAAGGAGCTTTTTCATCACTTGCTTAGGCCCGAGAAGAAAAAGAGATTGTGATTACAAAAGCTAGATATAATCAATTCAAAAAAGTATTAATCAAGGAGCTTTTTTATCACTTGTTAGGCCCAAGAAGAAGAGCTTCACTTCAAGCTTTCATTATAGTCAGAACCCTGAGGTATGAATAAGTCCCATTGATCTTCTACTTACTCCAGCTTATTCTCCCCCTTCTCAAACTCCATTTCTTGAGCTCAGATTAGTTACTGTACTCCAAGTAGAACCATGAAACAAACAAATTTCTCTTTACCAAGTGATTTGGTAAAGATATCGGCTACCTGGTCTTGTGTCTTCACATGAAGTAGATCAATTTGTCCTACAAGTACCATTTCTCTAATGAAATCGTAATGAATCTCTATGTGTTTGGATCTAGCATGATAGACGGGGTTGCTAGTTAGTATCCATATACACCTCAGGTTGTATACATAACCCTCATGCTACTCCATATATATGTCTTCAAGCAAGTCACCATTCATGAATGCATTTTTAACATCCACTTTTCATAATTTTCAGCCCTTAGAAGCCACTAATGCAATGACTATTCTCACAATTTCCATCTTAGCAACCGAGCTGAAAGTCTCCTCATAATCTAGGCTGTATTGATGTGCATATCCGTTTGTAACGAGCTGGGCTTTATACATTTCCAACGAACCATCTGACTTGCATTTCTCTTTATAAACCCATTTGCTTAAAGATATCGAGTACCTCATCCTTGTACTTCCGAATGTACAGCCATGTGTATCAGTTGAAATCATCTATCCAACCGACACTAGATTCTTGGAAATTTCGTTCTGCCATCTGTCCAATCGACAATAGATTCTTGGTAATAGAAGGTACATGTAGTACATCATGTAGGCTCTTCTTTCTATCGTCATAGCTGTAGCAGTCTACCTTCCTACTAGTGGGCTGTCTCACACTCGTGCCTGGTTTCCATCTCCTCTTCTTCTCTAGTGGTCGTTGTGTTGTATGGGGAGTACCTGTTGCTGCACTAGAGGAGGCTCCACCTTGTACTCTAGGTGGCGGGCTTTGGCATGAGGCCTCTCCATGGCCGAGAAACAGGGACATGCTTGCTTGGTGCCTACCATGCAAGCTCGAGGAGGGCAAGATGGAGAAGAGACAGAGGTTGGCTTCTCCTTTGTAGTTGTCCCCTCTCTTTTAGTGGATGTGGTGGCAATGGCAGCTTCTCTCTCTCTCTCTCTCTCTCTCTCTCTCTCTCTCTCTCTCTCTCTCTCTCCCTCTCTCTCTCAATCTCCCTTGTGTTGATTTGTCTCCCTTCTTCTCTATATACATCTCTTCATCAACAAAAATAAAAAGAGAAGTAAATAAAAGAGAAAAACAAAGAGAGAATATATAATACATTTACCTCAAAGCTTGAAGAAGAATCCTTTCGCGTTTCTCTCCTTCTTCTTCTTCTCCTTCACAGGTTCCCTCATTCTTCTTTGTAGTTGTCCCCTCTATTTTTGTGGTGGATTAGCGGTGGCAGTGACCTCTCTCTCTCTCTCTCTCTCTCTCTCTCTCTCTCTCTCTCTCTCTCTCTCTCTCTCTCTCTCTCTCTCTCTCTCTCAATCTCCCTTGCGCACGTTGATCTCTCTCACTTTTTCTCTCTATACACTCTTCATCAACAAAAAGAAAGAGAGAAGTAAAGAAAAGAGAAAAACAAAGAGAGAATAGATAATGCACTTACCTCAAAGCTTGAAGAAGAATCCCTTCACGCTACTCTCCTTCTTCTTCTTCTCCTTCACGGGTTCCCTCCTTCTTCTTTGCAGTTGTCCCCTCTCTTTTTGTGGTGGATTGGTGGTGGCAGTGACCTCTCTCTCTCTCTCTCTCAATCTCCCTTGCGCATGTTGATCTCTCTCACTTCTTCTCTCTATACACTCTTCATCAACATAAAGAAAGAGAGAAGTAAAGAAAAGAGAAAAATAAAGAGAGAATAGATAATGCACTTACCTCAAAGCTTGAAGAAGAATCCCTTCGCGCTACTCTCCTTCTTCTTCTTCTCCTTCACGGGTTCCCTTCTTCTTCGTTGTAATTGTCCCATCTCTTTTTGTGGTGGATTGGCGGTGGCAGCGACCTCTCTCTCTCTCTCTCTCTCTCTCTCTCTCTCTCTCTCTCTCTCTCTCTCAATCTCCCTTGCGCACGTTGATGGTGCGCAGATCGGTCGCAGTATGCTCATGTAATGAATCCCGGAAGGTCCCCAAGAACAATGAACTCTACCTTTTTGCACAAATTACAATGTAAAAAGCATGATTGACAAGAGCAAGAGACCAATTGGGTTCAATCTCCCCCCATGCCTTGTGTGAGCGCTTCACAAAGCATATATTTTATGTATATTTCTATCTTCATGCTCAAAAATAGCCCAATCTACAAAAATATGGCAAGCTTTTAGCTTTTGAGTTTGTTTTTACAAAAATAGGAGATAAAGCTAATGGACGGTGCCCATAGAGTCTGGCACGCCCAACACAATGTCCAAATAGAAATACCATATCCGTGCGCATAGACGCATACAAAATAATAATAAATAATCGATGCCTCAATAGACATGACAAAATATATAGGCGTGGCGCCTATCAAAATATAATCCATAGGTCGAATACTCGCTAGACTCCAATGCTTTCCTCCGCCACTGCTGCTATCTCTACACATCAACTGAAGCATTCACAATCGTTAGTAAAATAATACAATTAAACCGACAAAAGTGAATACCTAGCAGTCTTCAGCTACATAAATAAATCAACTGGTTAGAAATAAATCCTAACCTTAATTTATTACGAGTGCGCACTCTAAACTCATAAACGTTTATTAATTTAATATGCATTTTGCGGAATCACCCGCTATGGAATTACCCATGTACACACTAAATTAATAAAACGCCCGAAAAGGACAGGCGTCCCCATCAACTTCTCGCACAAATAATCCACTTTATGTATGAGCCCCGGTCATCTAGGTTTATGGAATCCACCGTAAAACCTCACGGAATCCACCGTGGAATATGCCTCCTGGCATCAGTTGATCTCTCTCACTTCTTCTCTCTATACACTCTTCATCAACAAAAAGAAAGAGAGAAGTAAAGAAAAGAGAAAAACAAAGAGAGAATAGATAATGCACTTACCTCAAAGCTTGAAGAACAAAGAGAAAAACAAAGAGAGAATAGATAATACACTTACCTCAAAGAGAAAAACAAAGAAAGAATAGATAATGCACTTACCTCAAAGAACACAATATTAGTGAGTTTGGGAATCTCCCAATTCCCATTTTTTGAATACTAAAAAGGTGGCATCCGGATAACATGGCCATAAATTTCTCAAAACCATATGATGTGACCTATCATTGGAAAGCGCTTGAAAAATGGAATCTATTGAGCTATAGAGCGCTCAATTTGGAGTTATAGTGTTCAAGCTATGACAAATCCAAAGATTTGACCAAGTGTCCCAAACTTATGGGAAATTCCCATATTCCCCAATATGGTGTTAAAGCTTGAAGAAGAATCCCTTCGCGCTTCTCTCCTTCTTCTTCTTCTCCTTCACGGGCTCCCTCCTTCTTCTTTGCAGTTGTCCCCTCTCTTTTTGTGGTGGATTGGCGGTGGCAGCGACCTCTCTCTCTCTCTCTCTCTCTCTCTCTCTTTCTCTCTCTCAATCTCCCTTGTACATGTTGATCTCTCTCACTTCTTCTCTCAATACACTCATCAATAAAAAGAAAGAGAGAAGTAAAGAAAAGAGAAAAAGAAAGAGAGAATAGATAATGCACTTACCTCAAAGCTTGAAGAAGAATCCCTTTGTACTTCTCTCATTTTTTTCTCATTCGGGAGTTCCTTCCTTCTCCTTTACACTTGTCTCCTCCCTCTTCATGGATGGTGGCAGTGGCAACGGCCTCTCTCTCTCTCTCTCTCTTGCTTGTTTACAAACCTGTAAAATGCCATGCTCGGGTTTTGACAAATTTTTATGAAGCCCCTCTCTCTCCTGTTTTTTATTTCTCTCCATTTCTCTCTTCCTTCCCCTCCCTTCTTCTCTCTATTTCTCTCCCTCCTTCCCTCCCCACTCTCACTCAACTCATCTCATTGCAAAGACAATCAAAGATAGAAAATAAAAAGCCTAAGAAACAAAGATATTGAAAGAAATGTCACCCCACCTCTCTTTATCTCTCTCTCCCCCCTCTCCCTTTACTTTTCTTTATTAACCTTCTCTCTCATTCTCTCATTGTTTTCCTATTTCTCTCTCCCTCTCTCTCGCTCTCTATTTTTTCTCTCTATCTCTCTTTCTCCCTCTCTCTCTCTTCTTTTCACTCTCCTTCCTCTCTTTACCTCACCCTTCTTTTCTACGTCCTCCTCCTCTCTTCCTTCCCTCTCCCTCTCTCTATTTCTCTCCCCCTCCCCTTTCCCTCTCTCTATTTCTCTCCCCCTCTCTTTATCTCTCTATTTCCCTTTCTTTGTTTCCTCTCTCTTTGTTTTTTCCCCCTCTCTCTCTAGTTTTTTCTCTCACTCATCCTCTATCCCTTCCTTCATCTCTCATTTCTCTCTTCCTCTTTCTCTTTATTTCCTTTCTCTACCTTTTTCTCTCTTTCTCTCCCTTCATTCTTCTCCCTTCTTTCCTCCCTCCCTCTCTTTCCATGTATCTCTTTGCAAAGAAAAACAGAAAAAGAAAACAAGATAACACAAAAATAAAGCAAGAAGAGGCAATGTACCTACCTCAAAGGCCTGAAGATGAAACCCTTTGTACCTTCTCTTTGCACCTTCCCTCCCTTCTCCATTGCACACTTCTCTTTCTTCTTCATATATAGCGGCGGTGGCATGGTGATGAGCTTTCTCTCTCTCTCTCTCTCTCTCTCTCTCTCTCTCTCTCTCTCTCTCTCTCTCTCTCTCTCGCAAAGCTTTAAGCTCTCTCGCTCTCTCTTTCATTCTTTCTCGCAAATGTTTTCTTGGCGAATGTTACGCTCGGGTTTCCGAAAATTTTAGCGACCCTAATAGTGACGCTTTTAGCGACACCGCCTTTTTGCGTTGCAAATGGCCGTCGCTATTGCCCCATTCCCTTGTAGTGTTAAAATATCAGCATTGTGCTATAGTATTCTTTGATGATATCTTAGTATTCAGTAAAAATGAGAAAGAGCATTATGAACATCTGTCTTTAGTTTTCAAGTTGTTGAAAGATAATCAATTGTATGCTAATCCAGAAAAGAGTGAGTTCTTTCAAACAGAAATTGAGTATCTAGGTCATATTGTGTCATCAGAAGGTATTAAAGTTGACCCTAAGAAGATAGAAGCAATATTAAACTGACCCGTACCCAAAAATGTGCATGAGTTACGTTCTTTTCTAGGTCTTGCTAGTTTTTACAGGAAGTTTGTGCGAAATTTTTCATTACCTGCTTTGCCTTTGACTAAACTTTTAAAGAAAGGTATTGTTTATCATTGGTTTGATAATCAACAAAAATCTTTTGATTTATTGAAATATGCATTAACCCATGCTCCAGTATTATAACTACTTGATTTCAATAGACCATTCTTTTTAGTAGTTACTGATGCTAGTGGATCTGGAATAGGAGCTGTACTTATGCAAGATAATCATCCCATAGTATACTCTAGCTGTAAACTGAAACCGTCCGAACTTAAATATTCTACATATGGTAAAGAATTGTTAGTTGTAGTACAAGATTTAAGACAATGGAAACATTACTTAATGGGTTCTGACTTTATGATTAAGACTGACCAACAAATCTCCTTAGTCAGCCCCAAATATTTGACCGACATATCAAATGGACAGCTTTCATTCAGAGTTTTCATCCCCTTATCCAATATTAACCAGTAAAAGAGAATGTAGTAGCCCATGCTTTAAGTAGAAGACCGACCATTCATAATATCTCTGTCATATCATTTGATTCTCTTACCCCTATGAAAGATACTTATCATTAGGACATTACTTTTCAAAAGCTGATTGGAATAAAATAGTTGGAAATAACTGGATTCCTATTGATTCACTGTCTTACAATGATGGATTCATGTTTTATGAAAAGAGATTATGCGTTATAGTTCCATTTAGATCTTTTGTTTTGAATGAGATTCATTGTCCTCCATATCAAGGTCATTGAGGTATTATATCTACTTTGCGTACATTGACTGAAGATTTTTATTGGCCACATATGAACATTGATGTATCTAACTTTGTTTCTGAATGTTTAGTTTGTCAAAGAGTTAAGAGACATCATGGTAAACAGTATGGTTTACTAATGCCTTTATTTATTCCATCATGACCATGGGAACAGATTTCTATGGATTTTATTATTGGTTTACCTAATACTAAAGCTAACCATGATATGATTTGGAATGTTGTAGACATTTTTAGTAAACAAGCATATTTCATTCCATGCAAGAAAACTTTAACAGCATCTCAAGCAGCACAATTGTTTTTGAAAACTGTTTTCACTAATCATGGTTTACCAAAAGTTATTATTTTTTATCGTGATTCTAGATTCTGTAATAATTTTTGGATTACTTTGTTTGCTAACTTAGGAACAAAGATTGGTTTTTCATCTGCATTTCATCCTGAAACTAATGGTAAAACAGAAGCTACTAACGGTACTATTTTAGATCTTTTACATGCTTACACTATTTCAAAACCACAGACATGGGATACACATTTACATTTACTTCAATTTGCATATAACAATACACCACACACAGCTATAAAGAAAGCACCGTTTGAAGTGATTTATGATTATAGATTGTCTACATCTGTTGCATCTTTATCAAATAGAATTCAGAGTGCTGATGATATTGCTAACATGCACGCTACTATTTTTGATGAGGTTAAAGATATGATTGCCAAAGCCCAGCAATCATATACAAAACAAGACAATAAGAAAAGACACGCCATGAATTTCAAAGTTCATGACTATGTTTGGTTAAGAATAGAAAAACATAGATTACAAAGTGTAGATAAACACCCAGTTTTGAAATTAGCACCTAGATTCTATGGATCATGTAAGATCATTCACAAAATTTATGAGAATGCATTTAAGTTAAAACTACCACCACATTGGAAAATTCACAACACCTTTCACATTAGTTTATTACAACCTTTTAGAGGCCAATTACCTATACACCCTGTTTATAAAAACCCACCTTTGTTAGATGAAGAGACTGAAATCCTTGAGCCTGAAGCTATCATAGATACTAACTTTATGACCACTAGAACTGGCCGTAGATATTCTAGATATTTGGTCAAGTTTAAAAACTATCCTGTTGTTGAAGAGGCCCAATGGATTCACGCTAGAGACTTAAATGCTTTCCCCACTCTATTAGCTCCACATTGAGCTAATAGCAATTGAGAACAATTGCTATCCCACCCCGGGGATATGATGCTAGGAGGCATATTTCACGGTGGATTCCGTGAGGTTTTATGGTGGATTTTGTAAACTTTGATTACCGGGGCTCATACACAAAGTGGATTCTTTGTGTAAGAAGTCGATGGGGACGCCTATCCTTTTCGGGTGTTTTGTTAATTTAGTGTGTACATGGGTGATTTCATAGCGGGTGATTCTGTAAAATACATATTAAATTAATAAACGTTTATGAGTTTAGAGTGCGCACTCGTGATAAATTAAGGTTAGCATTGATTTCTAACCAATTGATTTATTTATGTAGCTGAAGACTGCTAGGTATTCACTTTTGTCGGTTTAATTGTATTATTTTACTAACGATTGTGAATGCTTCAGTTGATGTGTAGAGATAGCAGCAGTGGCGGAGGAAAGCATTGGAGGATAGTGTGTATTCGAGTTATTATTTATATTTTGATGGGCGCATACCTTAGGCATGGCGCCTATATTTTGTCGCGCCTATTTATTACGGCGTTGGATATTTATTTATTATTTTTGTATGCGCATGGACGCACGATTATGATAATTGTATTTGGACATTGTATTGGGTATGCTTGACTTCTTGGACACCCACCCATTAGCTTTATTTCTATTTGGCACTAAAGCAAACTCAAAATCCAAAAGCGTGCTATTTTGTAATTTGGGCTATTATTTGAGCTTGAAGATGATTAATACATAAAATACATGCTTTGTGGAGCGCTCACACAAGGTATGGGGAAAGATTGCACCCAATTGGTCTCTTGTTCATGTCGTGCATGCTTTCTACCTTGAGTTTTGTGCAAAAAGTAGAGTTCTTTTGTTTTTGGGGACCTTCCGATGCTCACTACGTGTGCTTACGGCATTCAATTTGTGCACCACATACAATTATAGCTTGAGATAGAACTCATGACATGTACATCTCAATTGCCCAGGGTCAATATAAGACCAAGGTACTTCAATCGACATATAAAGGATTCAAAAACTTAGCAAAACTTGAGACAAACAAACCCAAGGTTTAAGAAAAATGATTAAATAAAGTAATTACATCCTCACCCACTACTATCACATCCACTCTATGTTTCTACACATTTATCAAGTGGAGGAGTATAAATTTGATTGTCTCCACTTATGAGCAACCTTGGCTCCTTGAGAGTTGTACATCAAGTCCTATGACTCCCTAGGTGATTTGTTACAGGTTCTGTGTGCATCAAAGGCTGTTGTCATTGTTGGTGATGTTTGTTTGGTGCCCTTTAGTAGTGTTAACAACTTGCCTCTATTGTCTACAAAGGAGATCTACTTAAAGTGGAAGACAGAGTCACATCATTTGAAGTACAATGGTCTTTATGCATTCCCTTGAAATCTCCAAAATGCATTTTGGGGATTTTTGATGGAGTGACAATGTCATGCCCATATTTGTATTCTATAGATGGAATGACCTCCTCACATTGATCTAACACAAGCAATATAGGAGTCTTCCCATCAAAGGATACAACAAATAGTCAAGCTAGGACCTTGAATGCTACGAGAACGTGTTTACAAAGTAGTGCCATCCAAGAATTGTAAGATACGAAAGGCCATCCTTCAAATTCCATTAGAAGGCACTCACAAGAGAAATTGGTAATAGTAGTACTGATCTAGACCCTAGGTGCACAATAATACATTTTGACACCTCCAAAATACCTTTATGCACATTGAAGGGTGTGGGTTACAAAACAACTTGCAATCTTCTCCCTGGTTGCCATTGGATAACTAATATTATGATTATGCACTTGTGGAATTGGGGACACAATGGATAATTTGATGGGATCAATTCCATTAATATGGAAATATAGAAAGATTTATCATGTTTAGGAGGCCAAATGATATAGTAGTAGTGCATGCATGCTTGACCTACCCTATAGATGTGATGAATGAAAGACAAACTACACTCACCCATCTCCAACATGCGAAATATCCCAGTTTCTCGTGCAATTTCCCTATAGCTTATGAGGATCTTGGCAAAAACGAGCTAGTTTAGACCATGAAGTGTCATTTAGATAACACCACAAAGAGGGTTTGAGGATTTCAGTAGAGTCACTATGAGAGGGAATGCCCATAGCAATGTTAATTACCTCACCTGAGCGACACATATAACATCATTATGGGTGTTTCTATGGTCACATCATATAAGAAACGCCTTTAAGAACATTTTAGGCATTTCTTAAGTGATGCTTAAGCATCATTTATTGCATCGCATAAGCAATGATGAGTGCATCCCTTATGTGTCACATAATTTTTTAAAAAATAAACATCATATAATTGACACCTAAACATTTCAATGTCACTTATATGACTCTTTAAGATTCTTTTTAAATTTGCCAAATCGAACAAACTATATGACTCACAACTTGACGACAAGGATGATGTCATCAATGGTGATGATAAAATAGATGGTTTATTAATGATTGGTATGGAGAAAGTAGCATATATGTTGAAGAAGCTTTTCTTAGGGTTTAATTGCATGATCAAATCTATGAAGGCTCAAAATTGACATGGGTAAGCACTAGTTTGTTTATCCTTAACCTTCATAATTGTTATGCTTGGAGTAATGCGTCCATTTCAACACTATTAAAGTAAGTGAATTCTTGATTCTCAATGTTAATTGCAATGCTTTTAAATGTCTTGATATTTAAATCTAAATGTGGTGTTTGTTTGAAATATTACAACTTAGTATCTCAAAAGTTTCTACCTACAAACAATGCCCTTCCTAGATCAAGAGATGGGGTGAAGGAGATCCTAACCAAGTTGGGACTCCAGTACAACAAAATACATGCAAATGACTGTATTTTTTATAGAGGTAAATATGAGAGTGAGGAGAGATGCCCAAAATGTGAAACACCTTGTTGTAAAGATATGAGCACAATGACTCCTCACAAACTGCTTCAACATTTTCCATTGGCTCTCCATATACAATATATTTTTTCAGCCCCACACTTAGTCAAATTGATGGATTGGGGAGTAAAGAATGCATATATGGATGTAATTATGTGAATTCCCTAAAATTGTCTTACCTTCAAGCATATCAATTCAAAATGGCCACAATTTGAACAAGGCCCATGACATTAAGATGGGTGTTGGCTTGGATAATGTAAATCCAATGTCTATTTGTTCAAATAGTTGGTCTACATGGTCAACAGTTCTTGTTAACTACAAGTTTCTACCTTTTTTTAAATTTAAGAAAGAGAACCTATTATTAGCTCTCATAATTCTAGGAAAAATGCCAAGCGAAAGACATTAGCATATATTTGTCACCCACTAACCAAAAGTGCACAAAAAGAAATGCACTAATAAGCTTTCCAGCTAAATGGTATAAAAAAATAAAATAATAGAAAAATACAATGTCAAAGCTCCTAGTGTCCTCATCTAAGACTAAGGCTCATAGGCAGGAGATGACCACATAAGACACAGGTGAGTGCTATAGCCCCTCCTAGATCTTAGACGTGGTGGAAGGCCAAAGGAGATGCAGATTTGAGGGTGACAAGAATAGTGCCAATGCTCATGAAATTGATCAATGAAGATAGCTAATAAAGGAGTAAGACCCCCTCTCCATATAAAAATATGATCAAACAGAAGGCCACCAAAGGGCAATGGAAATGGAGAGACCTCAAACAGATCACTCCAAAATACTCTAGTTGGGGATGGATGAGCCAAGTCTAGAACCCAGCTATGAGATGATAGTGAGGAATTATCAAAGATGCCATAGGCTGCATAGAAACACCAAGGACCAAGGGCCGCGTGGCATGAAATGGTGGCTCAATGATGAAGAAAGGGGTAGTCGCCATGATCAAAATTAAGAAAGACCTATGATTTTTAGTTTGTGTGTAGGTAATGTTTGGTTGATCGATGATGAAGAGTTTAGAATATTGGGGGAATGTTTTGAAAAGACCTATGATTTCTAGTTTGTATGTAGGTAATGTTTGGTTGATTAATGATGAAGAGTTTAGAAGATTGGGCGAATGTTTTGAAAATGCCTATGATTTTTAGTTTGTATGTAGGTAATGTTTGGTTGATCAATGACAAAGAGTTTAGAAATTGGGTGAATGTTATGAGACAACTCTATTTTTAGCTATTTTTGGGTAAATTTTAGACCAAAATATATAAAAGTGTATATGTATAGGCTATTTTTTGAATTTTCAAGCCTTAAAATTTAGCTTGGTGACCTAGAAAACCTTCGTAAAATAGTCTTTTAGGCTAAAATTTGCCCCAAAATTTTACCCTAGTTTGTTGCATCAAAGAAAGGCCCAAACACACAAAAAACAAGAAATCTTCACACAGCTTCATAGAAATAATTCTCCCACGGCTTTAACTTGAACAAAATTGATTATGCTCTTCGTATTCTTCATAGAATGTATCATGAAACCACAAAGACACAAGAGAATACACCACTTTGAATGGAAATCATCACATAGTACTCTTCTTCCATAGTTCCATAGCTTTCTCTCACAATCTCACTCATAGATACATTGTTTTGCATGGATTTATCTCTCACTCACTCTCTCTCACATATATACTCTCTCTCAATAGTACAATGGGATAATCAAGAATAATTATCAATAACCCCTCTTTGGCCATGGATACCCCTCCCAAGAGATTTTGGTATATGAAAGCTTACCAGGACCACTACAATGTCCCTTGAGAGCTCATTATTGTCACTATTACTTCAGTTTGTACTTCAAGTCTTCAGTAGCTACTTCTTCCACTTCTTGGAGCTAATTTGAACTTATATTCATATATTTACAAGATTAAAAAACTTCCCCAAGCTACACATTCATCCATATCACTCTTACAGAGACATATAGAATAGAACAGAATAAAGGCAGAGGCTCTATAGAGACAATCAACAGAGGGTTAACAAAAAGTTATCAAAAAGCTTTTAGCTCCATTAAATCATTCAAAACCATCAAGAATAAATCAATAAGATTCGAAACATTCTCAAACTTCATGAATCATGACTCTAATCTCTCATACAGAAGGAAAACAAAGTAAAACAAAAGGTCAATAGACTCGAATCGGCACAATCAGACATTAACAGGACATCAACAAAACATGTCAGAACATCATATCCCCACTATAACACATCATGAGCTTCTCAAACCTAATCAATATCATCCAAAACTCTCCCAAAAACTTTGAAAGTAACTAAAAATCATTCAAAATCTATTAAGAATCAACCATTCAGTCCACAAAAACAACAAAAATTAGCCAAAATTCAAGTCATCTCAACCCTTAATAAATCCCCACACTTAATCAGGGAGCATCCTTGCGACCTAGGAAAAAGAGAATACAAGTTCAAAGTATAGCTCAGCTTAATCATCTTCAATATCTTCAAGAAACACCATCCAAACATGATTCCAACTCAACATGTATCTCATAAAGAATTGCAACGAAAGGAAAACACCTTTATCCATTATCATAGCTTAGAAAAAAAAAGCATGACAAACTTTTAAAGGATATAAGAGGTTTATTTTCTTTTTCCATAAGCATCCATCTCGTGGATAAAATCTCAAACCACCATTAGTCATCTTCTCAATCAGCTTCATCTTCATCTTCAACTCCACGTAAAAGTGATAAAATACTACATATACACCATAAAATATATACACACAACTCACATGGACACAAGATACTGTATTCTAAATGGCACATGCTCCCAAAAATTGAAGATCAAGGAGAAACATTTTCATTAAAAAGGATCAATACACCCAAGAGAGTGTCCACATACTATGTAGGATGAAGATATTTTTTATTGACCTTCATACTCCACTTAACTCTTGTTCTCATCCACAAAATGTAGATCCACATTTTGAAGAAATTGTAAACAACACATCCTTTCCAACAAGACAATAGACCTAGTAGGAAAAGTTTGTGCAAAATAATACAAAACATCCATCTGAGCAATAGTCACATCATTTGGATTAATCATCAAGTTCGAAATACTCTTTCTAGTATTCATGTGAGACTGTTGATGCATAAAAGCAATATACTAGCAAAAATGAGGTGCCAAGCATATCAAAGTATCCTCAGAACAAGCATGTGCTCTAGCAAACTGTAGATAAGAATTGGAACATTGTGCCGAAGTGTCCCAATAACTAGAAATGATAGGCCAGTCATGTCAAAGAATCATTCAATGTCCAATGTCATCAACAGAGGATATCACTGTTAAACTTATGAGTATCCATAACTGATTGTGGAGGAAGATTAATATAATCAATGGGAGATGGTAAATGGATAATAGGAGAACAATGAAGAAGATGGTCAGATAAATCATAGAATGAAGATATCTAAAGGTATAATGAGGGTGGAAAAGAAGGGAAACAAAGTAGAAAATTTTGAAGGGATTCTACTGGAAAAATAGAAGGAATAGATTGAACAACAGAAGTAGATTCACTAGGAGTAGGGGAGAATATAGGATCAGCAAGGGCATGTAGTAAAAATTGGAATTTGTGGGGAAACTATAGGGGTAAAAGATAAAAGAGGGATACTATCTGGATTAGATTGGAGGATGGCAATATACAATGGTAATTGATAGGAGATTAAGGAATATGATGGGATATCATGAGGATCATAAGGATAGATGGAACAATGGAAATCAAAAACTGAAAATAAATCCTTAGTGAATAAAAGATTGTTAGCAATATGGGTTAACAACTAGGATCTCAATGGCTGAATATGTGACTTGTAAAATATACTCCATTGACGACAAGGTTCCAAAATATCATCCTCCAAAGGAGGATGCCAAGCATAGTCTCTACACCACAATGTCTACTAATGATAAGTCTTCAGGCTATCAAACAAAGTCATTTCAACAACTAAATGGACATGCATGATTGCTTGCAAAATCACATCTCCTACATAAAGGTTCATATCCTCCTCATCAGAGATGTGTAGATCTCCTCAAAGATATATAAAAGATAAGAGTTGAGCTTCATGAGAGATCAAGTCATCAACAAATTTATCAATTACTGCTTTGAGTAAATTTGTTGACCACATCTTTTGCCACCCATCATCTAGAGGTTCTAAATCCATATTCCTCAAGGAGATATACAATGCAAAGCACTACTGTTGATACTGAATCCAAAAGGATGATGGAGGTGACACCCATTCAGCATAATGGACAAAATCCCTGTTGGACAAAATTCATGCAGTGCTGAAGGCATTCTACCTTGGTAGAAAAATCCATCACATAGTTTAGCCTTTTATTGCAAATGATCTAGTTCTTCCTTAGACAATGAATAAGACATCATGGGGGCTGGAGGAGGAACAGAAAGAGTAACAACTTTTTGATTAAGTTCATCAATAAACTTCTTTTGTGACTCTATAGTTTCTTGAGAGTGTTGCAAGTGGCCTTCATAGATACCAAGCTTACGAGCTGATTCAATCATTTCCTCAAGGGAAGCATTCTTCTCTTTGGTTGAGGACACATTTGCCTCCTCTAAAGTGGAAACCTTAGCTTTTAATTCTTTAATCATGGCCTACTGTGAATCCATCAAAGCCATAGCTATTGTCATTTGGGTATGGATATCACTCAAAATAGTCTTTTCAGAAGTCAAATCCACAAGAGCTTTGCTAAATGGACTAGTCAAAGAATGCACATTTTCTTGCAATGAAGTACATACTCCCATATAAATGGTCTGAAGACATGAAGTCATGAAATTAGTCTCCAAAGCATTCTAGACAGGAGAAACTAGCTGTGACAGCATAGATCTAGAAAGTAATATTTGCAAGGAAGGAGAAATCTGTGGATCCAGTTGTCCTTTCCTTTGTGCTACAAAAACAAGACAAGAATTAGGGAAGGGAACTACGAGATACCTCAAGGATCCGAATCTGTACCACACGAGTTGAAACATGTAGAGGATAAGAAGAACCCTATGTGCAACACTTCTTTCGAATGATTCTAGTAAGGGGTTCATCCACTAGATTTGGATTTGCATCCAGTCCTTTCTATTTTGATACCATGGTTGACATGCACATGCAAAAGTGGATGATCCTAAAGTGCTCAAACATAATTTTCAATCAGAATCGTGTTGTGCACAACCAGGCTTTCCAATGCTCATTCACTAACTCGTTGCGATGATATAAGGATAGCACCGAGTCAACACTCGTGCTACTATCCTCTTAATTAAAATACAACAAGCTTTATATCATGATATACATCAGAAAATCAGCAACAATTAGTATGCAAACCGCACCATTCAAACATCCCATCCCCCTATGTTTAGGTATTGCTTACATTACATAGGTGTAGAGGTTCATTTTGTCATTTTTTGATGTATGAAAAGCGGTAAATCACAAACTTTGACAAAGAGATAAGGCAAACTGGGGCTAAACCTCATGCTTTGCCACTACGATACATCCACAAACACTCATTATATTTTTCCTTATTTTTGTGAGGTGTATTTCTAATTTTTTTCTTATTTTTCTATTTTCTTGATTTATTTGTCAATAAAATATGCTATTTTTTTAGTTTTGTTGTTTCAATCACTTCAGGTACTAACATTTAATTTATTTTCCATTTCCCCTCCATAGGAACACATTTCACCACCCAAAACGACAAAACTATAATTTTACCGCTTAAAAACCGCATTTCGGGTTTTGCGAGAATTAAATAGCGCATATAAATCATTGCAAAATCAAAATTTTCAAATAAATAGCAATTAATCATGACACAACTAGCACTCAAACAAATTTTCATCCAATAACAACATCATTTCCATCATACAATACAAAAAAACCTTCATTTCTTTCATAAAAATAGTCATGCCGTGTTTTTACGAAACCCGAGACGCATTTAATGACTGCGTGACCCGCGGATGGAGCATCCATTTCTCTCAATCCAATGCTCCACATCAATCTTCAGCATCTCCATCAATCTCCATCATCCTTTCCTTCAATCTCCTTCCCGATTCCTCCTTCAAGATAGTGCACATGAACAGCCCATAGAGAGGAGAGAGAGGGAAAAGAGAGAAAGGCTAGATTTTGATCTCTCCATTTGGTCATCCATATCTCGTGTGAAGACTGGTGATATGATCAAGGAAGAAGGAGGATTTGCCCACTAATGTCTGATCTATGTGTTGCTTTGCTGCTCCATGCTCGATTTGTGGGGGGGGGCATTTTTTTCGCGTCGTTCATGGTGTGAAGATGTTGCCGCCTACCACAAAAAAAAATTTGGGGGGCTAAGGCCCCAAAGGGCACCCCCCTTTAATCTCTCAATGTCCACCTTTTCAAATTTGGCCAATTTCTGGCAACTTTCACGTCCAGACTCCGATTTAATCTCTGAAAAATTCTGTGTGTCCGTCTTGAGGTCCTGCACTGACTAGCAGCTCTCGCCATCCCGCACGGCAGTCGAAAAAATTATCAAAAATCCATAACTGTCGCTCGGACACCTTTTGAAAGTCATTTTTCACTTGGTGCTTAAAATCGTCGTACCTGTAGTCGCCGCCTTTGATGTTGAAGATTTTTTCCCTAAATTTTGGATTTTTTGGAAAATTTTAGGCACATTCTGGGCTCAAAACTCTGCTCTCATTGGCGACCACGGGATAAGGTGACTCAGCCCATCGAATCCCACAACAAATCTGCACAAAACAACCAATGGAAGCATCAAGCTGTTCAAAATAGATACATACTAAAACATCGCACAGCCTAGTAGGCTAGCAGAACAGGGTCACTAGAACTGCCTTCTAAAACACGTCTTTCGATGCCTGGCAATGTCTTTACAGGAGGCAACGACTACTCATATCTCCCTCAGACATACCTAACCTAAACCTGGGACTTCATGCCTTGGACGTCGGTCCCCAACAAGAAAAGAAAATCCCCTACAAGTACACATACACATATAGCATAAAAAACAAGGTACTCGTAAAGGAGAGATATCACCTAGATAGAGCCACGAGAAGCTTCCGCGTGACATAGGTCCCTTCCAAGCTCTTCTTTGGACCTGTCCAGCACAGGACTAAAACAACAAACCATTAACCGCACGCGTACTAATCAGACGACTGGCCCTCTTGGCCTAATGAAATAAAGCATTTCACTACAAAAACTAATCGGCCCTCTTGGCCTAATGAAATAAAGCACTAAAACCTCGCAAAACGGGCGCTCTTAGCCTAACGAGATCAAATAGAATAGCACCTACACATCCCTCCCCAAAATACTGAAGATATACAATAATATGTTCCCTTCCAAGGAGGAAAGTAGGGCTCACAGCCCTAAGCTAAATGCTTACGATTGTGACCCATCCCTCCTACATATATAGAAAGAGGCGTATGCATAACATGTTGACTAATTAGCCTATGGGTTTAGGATAACAACGGTAGATGGATCTCGGCTACTCTTTGCATCACCCATATCAACCATCACCTGCCATATATTGCATGCTCTGATAACATTCTCCACAAGCGACTGGGTCCTGTCTTATTATTGATAGCAATATCCAAACTAGGACCATAGTTCAAGAAAATGTATTCTTCATAAGCAAGGTTTGCTAGTGAATCCACAAACTGATTCCAGTAACGTGGAATCAGCTGAAGAGACACTCTCTCAAACTTGTCAAGTAGGGTCATGGCAGTTCGATGATACATACAAAGGATGGGATTCTGCACTATGTATGTCCTATCTAGTTGATTCAAGATCAACTGGGAATCCCCTTTTACTAACAACCGCCGAATACCACCTTGCTTGGCAATATGCAGTCCCCTAATCAAGGCTTTATACTGTGCCATGTTGTTAGTGAATCCTACCCTGAGATAAGCAGCTAAGTTCATCGTAACTCTACGTCGGGGATCTCGGATTACTACTCCAACACTCCCTTTTTTATTACGGCCCCTGGACGCTCCGTCAAAATATAATGTGTACGTTCACAATGGGTTTACACAACCTGCCATTACGAACTCCTCTATTCATAATTATGATAGTCAAAAATTAGCATGTTTAGAGGATGAACTGACGGCTCCATCCCACCTTCTTCATTAAACTCAACAGGGATACTTGTCAACATTCGTAAGCAGTGATGGCAGAAGACTTTGATCTCCCACACAAAGGTTCCGCCTTCTTGCTCAATCACTTTGTATCTTTTGTTCCACCAGATAAGTTTCCCTTGATGGTATCTCTGCTCCAAATAAGGAATTAACCGCCCCATCAACCAGGTTTAAGCTCTTTTGCAGGTCTCAAATCAGCCCCAGCATGGACCTGCAATGCATTTTTTCGTGTTAGCATACTTAGAAATAATAAGGTTTAATCTTATTAATATTAACCTTATTTTTAAGTTCTACTCCCTACAGATCAGCTAGTAGAGCCATAGACCTATTTTTTCCTATCCTAACAATCTTGTAGGGGCCATCCCATCTAGGTTCCAGCTTCCTTAGGAAACAGCTCCCTACGCGCATCATAGTACAGAACTAATTGCCCCTTTTTAAAGGTATACTTCTTTGCTTTAAGGTCATGCAACTGCTTCATTCAACGTTTAGCTACCTCCTGGTGTAATAAGCTCTGCAATTTCAGCTCATCCAGATGGGCTATGGTCATGAAACGTTCAAAGAGTGCATCCTCGTCTCCCAAAGAGTGGTTAATTGCAAACCGTATGGTTGGCAACTTGATTTCGAGGGGTAACACACACTCTTCCCCATAAACTAATTTAAATGGAGTATGGCCAGTAGCTCGCTTGAACGTTGTATTGTATGCCCATACTGCCACATACAACTTCATGTCCCAGTCTCATTTCTTCTCAGAGACTATTTTAGATAAGATACCCATAAGCTGCTTATTAGTACTTTCGACTTGTCCATTTTTCGTTTTGTTGTGCTTGATTTGCCAAGCTTCAATCAGGCTTTTGATCATTCAAAAAGTGGGTTCCACGGTGCGACACTAGTTTCTTCAGTGGTTCGAAATGACAGATAATCTGCTCAAAGGAAACTTGCAGTCTCTTTTGCATTGTCCTGCCTCGTCATCCACGCTTTTGACCATTTTGTAATATAATCGATTGCTACTATAATGTATCTCTTCTGGGTAGTAGACGACGGGATGATAGGACCCACAAAGTCAATGCCCCACTTCTCAAATGGAAGGATAGCCATGATAGGCATAAGTAGGTGCTTCCTATTCTCTCTACTATCATGTCTTTGACAGGTATCACATCTCTTAACGTACTCAAAGGAATCTTGGAAGATGGACAGCCCCACCAATATCCAACTCTCTCTTAAATCTTTCTGTGCCGTCAACCATCCAGCAAAGTGCCCTTCACATGCAGAGTCATGGCACTCTTCCAAGATGAAAGGAACCTCGTCAAGCATCACAAATCGGCGATAGATATCATCAACACCCTGCCAATATAGTGTTCCTGCGATCAAGGAAAACTTCAAAGCCTCTTGTCTGATTTTTCTCTTTTCAGATTTTGTTAAACCAGCTCCAGTCTCTCCCGTTGATAGATAATGCGTGATAGTAGCATACCAAGATGGGATAGAAGCTGCATCAATTTTAAACATTTCTTCAATATCACTTCCTTCAGCCAAAGTCTCTTTCGGCTCCCCGAAATCCACAAGGCATTCCACAATACCCTGCAACCTTGGTGGCTTACTCTTAATCTCATAATCGAACTCCTGCAAAGTGATTAACCACTTTTCCAGACAATCAAGAGGTTGTAGCTTGTTCATAAGCAATCTAAGCCCTTCTGCATTCGTATAAAAAACTACTTTATCATAGAGGATGTAGTGCCTGAATTTTTTAGTCGCAAAGACCATCCCAAGGCACAACTTCTCCATATATGTGTAGTTAATTTCTGATATGCCCAATTTTCGACCAGCAAAAGCTATCGGATGATATCACTTTTCCTCCCAAATTTGGGCTAAATAGTAGTAGCTGATACTATGCATGGTGGTTGTTGAAAATATATAAAACACCTCGTCTCTTTTAGGTGGTTTTAAAACTAGTGCTTTTACTAGCTCCTGTTTCACATCCTCGAAAGCTACCTTACAAGGGTCGCTCTAACAAATAGACAACTAAAGGATAATAAGTTCGTTAGTGGCAACGTCCTTTCTGCCAAGGCATTTATAAACCTCTGATAGTACCCTACCAATGACAGAAAGCTATGTACCTCTTTCAAAGTGCACGCTGGACTCATAGCGACTATAACCTTGATCTTTTCAGGGTCAGTCGCGATCCCTATTGAACTGACCACATGGCCTAGCAATAGCCCATAAGGCACTCCAAAGACACACTTCCGTGGATTAAGAGCAATAAAAAATCATCTGGAGTGCTCAAAGCACTTTCTAAAGATAATCAACATCCTTTCCCTTATAGTGGCTGCCCCCAAGTCATCGATAGATACTTTCAACTCATCTGGGGAGATGTCACCAAAGGTCTTGTCTGCTGTTTGTTGCCATGATCCAGGTGCGTTGCACAAACCAAAGGCCATCACATGGTATGCAAAAGTACCAAAAATAGTAATGAAAATAGTTTTCAACTTGTCCTCTTCTGCAATTTCCATTTGGTTGTATCCTGCAAAGAAATCCATGAACGAATATATTTCCCTACCCGCTAATTGATCCAAAATCTGGTCAATAAATGGCAACGGGTAGTAATCCTTAATCGTCTGCTTATTCAGCTCTCTAAAATCTACACATAGTCGGATCTAGTTGTTTTTCTTCTTCCTGATGACAACTGGTGAACACCATTCTGTGTGTTGTACAAGGAAGATTAAACCAGCTTTCCGTAACTTCTGTAACTCCTCAAACAGCCCGTCCCTCAATTCAAAAGACATACGCCTTACTTTGTGACGCACATGACAACTGCCTTCTTTTACATGAATAGTATGAACAGCCAGGCTAGGAGGAATGCCTCTCAGCTCGTCATAACTCCAAGCAAAGATGTCACGGAATTCTTGAATCAAGGACACATACTCCTCCCTTTCTACTGAATTGAGCATGGAACCTAATTTAATTGGTCGCAAATCATTCGGCATGCCAAGGTCCAATTCAATCACATCCGCGTCGCTTATCCTATCTTGCGGCTCTATCGGCTCATTTAGAGTTATCTGATAAATATCCTCTGTAGTGGACCCCTCTTTAGATTCATCGCTGGATGATGTCTCACTACCAGATGGATCATCTACTGTTTCTAATTCAGTAGAGGATAAAGAAGATATCTCACTCTGAGGAGACTCAGGGTAAGCATCGACTATTACTCGATTAGCACCTCTACCTAGAACCACTCGGCCTGCGGGTATATCGACTTGACAGTCTGTTCGTAAGATCCAAAGCCTACCTAGCAAGATTCGATAGCTAGGGCGTCCTACAAATCTTATCACCCTAAAGAAGCATTCTACACTTGCAACTATAACATGGACTTTAGTAACGCAACCTTCTGGTTGCCTTAGACTATCATCAGCCATTCTAAGAAGGGTGGAGCCATCTTTTTGGATGCCTAGACCCAACCTCTCCATCAACTCTGAACTCATGATATTGACGGAGGACCCAGTGTCTGCGATAGCATGCTCCACTAATATTCCATCCACGTATGCTAGAATCCTAGGGCAATTCTTTTCAGCATGATCAAACCAATCTTCCCTACTCATGCTATGCCCAAAGGTTCTACAATATACCCAATACACAGGATCTTTTTGAATTCTTTGCGTACTCTTGGAGATAATTTAATCAACTGTAAGAGGTTTACATCTAGTTTGACTTCACAAAGAGAACTTGCTAAATCAAAATCATGATAGGTAGCTAAAGCTCTCTTTTCTCGCCAAACCATTCTCTCTTTTGGTCTTGGGACCGGCTTTGGTGCTTCTCTTTTAGCTCTTGCCTTCTTTCTTTGCACTTCCTCATCCTTCTTAGGATCGACTTTTCTGTCAATAGGCCTTAGAGGTCCACCTTCCACTCCAGGATTCAGGACTTGCGTCCCCTTATCCCCTTACTTAGGGTTTTCCTCGACCAGTTTTGCATTATCTTTATCACCCTCTTTGGCCTTTTGGCCTCTTGTCACGGCTCGTAGGTCAGAGGTTTTAGCGCCATTGACGCATACAGCCTCGATAAGGCTGACTCCATTGCCTTGTGGCAACTCCTCTATAGTGGCCTTTCCCCTTTGCAATGTTTGTCTTGGTCCATCATTTTGCTGGAGGTTACTATCTTGCGCTCTATGATTAACTGGATCTGGCTGTTTACTCCCTTGTTGGAGGGAACTAATCTTACTCCAATAGGCAGCGGCTAAGCGGCCCGACTTTCCACAAATATCACATTTAACATTTGGATAGTTTCTAGGAAAACGTTGTCCACCCCACCACTTACAGCTGAATCTTGAGGGACCACCCTCTTCAGGACATCAACTCCCTATCAGATTCTGTTGCTTCTTCAGGAAATTGACGTCAATAGCTATTTTTCGATATTGTTCAGCAATCATGTCAATGTAGTGCTTCATCATATCCTTAACTTGGCCAAGGACATTAGAGGCACTCGACTCATAGCCTTGATCGTCTATCCGTCGTTCCATTGGCCTAACAATTTGATTGGGCAGGCATAGTCACATTGGGAGGAGCTGGCAGCAAAGGTACATTTTGAACCATGCTTCCTCTCCCATTAGGGTTATTCATAGGCATCCCTTGACTTCCATTTATCAATGGTAAATTGCCTTCAGGTACTAGACCGGCATTAAGATTTATTCGAAAGGAGTAGGCCGTTTGTAATCGTGACTCTACTCCTTCTGCCCGCGTGATGGCGTGTCTATATCAACCAAAGCCACACTGCTCAATTGTACCAGAATATTTGAAATCCAGTCCATGCAAGAAGTATTACAATTGGGTAGCCGGTGGAATAGGAATGTAAGTTTGTAACTTACGAAACACTTTCTTAAGCTTCTTGGCATAGGCTTCCACATTCTCATGGGGTTCTTGGCGTGTTACATTCAAAACATGTAACCAGTATTGGCCACCTCTTTCAAAGGCATATTCTCTTCGGAAAGCTGCATAAAATTGGTCGATTGTAGTTATGGTTCTAGTCTCTATGTTATGATACAATACTGCAGCCCTTTCTTTTAACGTCATGTTAAAGATCATAAGATGTCCCTCATCTTGGATGCCGTAATTAAACATTAATCTTTGGAATTCAAATGTGAAACTCCGCATCTTCTTTGGCTAACCCATTAAAAATGGGCAAAGGAACTCCTAAAGTTTAAAATTTTGTATGCATTGATAGGTTTAATGCGTGGTTTTTTATATTTTTTTTTGGAAGCGATAAAAACTCACTCTAGCAATGAGGTAGGGCTAAATTGAGGCTAAACCTCATGCTTTAGCTCTATCATACATTCACAAACATAAATCTTATTTTTTCTTACATTTTGATGCGGAAAACCTAAAATTTTCTTTTTTTTCTTATTTTTTCTATTTTTTAATTATTTATTTTTTCGCTTAGATTAAATGAACTTGTGGAAAGTGATTTTCTTAGCATGTTTCAACCCATAGAAACAGTAAATGCACACCCAAAATCCAAAAATCACATATTTTTTCTCAAATTGCAGAGTCTTGGGTTTTGCGTATCTAGCATAAAATTATTATATGACTAATTTTTTGTGATTTTTTCAACATGACTCATCAAACCGAGTATGGGAAATCAAATACAATCTTTGCTAACCATTTCAAACAACAATTGATCATAAAATGATGAAATCTACCTTTTTCTCATAAAACCGTTCATTATGACACATGTTTTTCGAACTTGGAAGCCCATTGATGCTCTTTCACAATCATTGAAAATCTGTTCAACCTCGATTCACGTCTATTTCCACTCTTGCATCATTGCACGATCAAAATTTTTACATTGATCCGTGAGAACAAACCACAAGAGGAGAGAGGAGAGAGGAGAGAGGAGAGACAAAGACTAAAATTAGATCTATCTATAGACTACATCAATTTCATCACCATTTATTGCGATTGATGGCAAAGAATTGATGGAACTTACTTCCCTTGAGCATTCTTTATATTATCACTAAGCTAAAAAATCATTTTTTAATCCAAAAATGGAGATGCCGAAAACACACCCCCCCTCTCCCACACACGTTTCATAAAATTGTGCCCTTTGGGGTCATAAGCTTAAGCCAGCAAGTTTAAGCTTTGCTTTTAAAAAACTAGTTCATTTTTCCTTGTTCACACTTCAGCCTAAATGATTTTTTTGATTTTGGAGGGTCAAACGAGCTCGGATTTGAGATCCATCTCGAGGGCTGACTTCGTGATATCGAAATCTATAAATTTGGCCACCGTCATGCACTTTTTGGCTCTCGAATCACATAGCTGCTTTATAGCGCGAAACCTTGCGGGGATTAAATGGGGGTCAAACGGACTTCGATCGATGAAGTGAGACTTGAGTTGAGTTCCTAGCATCGAACTCCATCTAGGAAAAATCAAGCTCATCGATCCACAACCATTTCATTTTGCATGAAAATTTGGTCTTTTACAGCCTCTCAAGCTCTTTTTTTTGCTTTAAAAAATGGTCTCTAAACTCCACTCTCATCTTACTATAGCCCCTTTCCCGAAGTCTTCTTCACCATCTTCTAAGACCTTCTGGACAAAAGGCAATCTTACAAGTGTACTAACATTAGCTAAAGGAGGATCAAATGTCAACACTTTCATTGGATCATAAGATCATGTCATTATTCCAAGGTAGATCCTTAGCACTCTAAAAACTACTAAGCCACCTTGGTTAAAAAGTGGAAAATCTCCATAAATAAAGGTGGAATGATAATTTGGGATCATTGCCAACATGTATAGCATCATTTGAATGGTAACATATAGAATTTTCCCAAAACATACATAGGTAAGAGTTTGTGGGTAAGATTCTCATTACAAGATCTTGATGATGCATCTATTGCACTGGTATTAGGGCATGAAGTTTAGGTAGGTGCCCAAATTATATGTGTTAGAGGATGAAGCATTACTCCCACTTGTTGAGCTTGATTTGGTACTTCCACACTCATACCCATATTGTTTTGAGCTAGGCTTAAAGATCTTTATCTTGAAACATGAATACGGTACTTCTGTAGTCCACATAAACGACACGCTAAAGATTGTACACATGCAATCTAAGGTAATCATCCCAATAATATGAATATGCACAAAACTATTCATGCCACTATTATATTCGTTCATTATATATTGAAAAATGCTAGAATAAAGAAGATGGTGCATCTACCACTTACTTGAAGGTGACTCTTGATTTCAATAGTTGTTAATCCTTCTACATTCATAATATCTCGAATATGGTTTGGTGTAGCTACTGCAGAGTATTAGTGAATGGGGAATTAACATTAGATTTCCTACAAGTTTACAAGCCTTGTTCTATGAATATTCAAGATCTTGATCTATTGACTTTTTTTTGTAGAAATTGTTTCAAGAAGAAAACACCAACAAAAGGTCATAGTTGAAGAAAACTAGACAATAAATTTTTAGAAAACTTCTAAAGTTGATAGTGTTCCTAAGAAAATCCATGTCAAAGGTTCTTTCATTGAGGAAAAATTGTTATGAACACCTCTAGTATGACCTGTAGACAATGGATTGTCGTTAAGAGGCTTAAATTTTTGTTTTAAAGAAAATGTTAGGTTCTCCAATGGCTTCAACTAGAACTGTTACGCAATTGTTCATCCACTTTTAGAAATCCATTTTGATTTGTGTAGATTTGTTTTAAAAAAATTGAGACTTGATCAATCAAACCTATAATTTTTACCATCTTGCGATATTGCTAAAGTTCTTTCAAGTTCTAGTATTGTGCCCATTTGTTTCCTTTTTTATGTATAAGTCAAATAGTGTCTAAGCCACGTGGATAGCTTGAAAGCACTTTATAAGAGTAGGGTTACTTTATCGATAATGAAAATATTATACAGACATTGATAGTAGTATATGTAGCTAGAGAAATAATCACAAAATGCCTTGTAATGACTTGGAGTTTAATTAAAGCTTTACTTTGAGGATTGTCACATGACCTAAACAACAAAAAATTTAGTTGTGACTTACGTATGGGTCCACCTAACTCACGGATGGCATGCAAAAACTTGTGATGGAGTTCAGTGGTCCATCGTCGCTTCACTTTACCAGCCGACCTTGGAGGGTGCTCCAACACTTTCTTCAAAGCCTTCACACAAGATTGATGATTGCTTAAGCAGTGAGGTTGATAAGATCGGTTAAATTTATCCTCGTTGGCTTGTAGTTTGATGTTCAACAACATAACAAATACAATGCACAATGAGTCATTCTGATTTTGTACTATATTGGGTATCGCTCTATTGTTTACTCCATCATAACCGATTATGGATGGGTTGTTACCATTTCATACTTGACACATAGTTGTGCCATATGCTGGCAGTGATGAGGACTTTGTTGATGTTGCGAACCATGCTGACAATGGCAGAAATCGATTGTTGATTGGCGCCAAGGGTCCACCGATGTTTTGAACTGATAAGTTGATGAATGGTTGCTTGTGCTTGCAATGGCAACTATTGCATCTCGGCTTCCAGAAGCATTTATGGCTACCATATTTATCATGTTGCCCACAGTAATATTTGAGTAAGCTTATGTTTTAATGATCTAATCAATAGGGATTAATACATTGAATGATATTAATGAGTATCCCTGAAAGTCCTATCTCATCTAACCTTGTCAGTTTACAATTTTAATGAAGCATTTATGCCTACCATATTTATCATGTTGGCCACAATAACATTTGAGTAAGCTTATGTTTTAATTATCTAATCAATAGCGATTCATAGTGAGCTTATGTTTTAATTATCTGATCAATAGCGATTCATACACTGAATGATATTGATGAGTAACCCTGAAAGTCCTATCTCATCTAACCTTATCAATTTAAAATATTAACAATGCTTACCATTGTCCGCATTTTAAAGGAAAACCAATGAGTCTTACCATTTTCAAGGAGCTGCATACAAAAGGGGAACTCCTTTATCGATCCCTGCAGAGACTCATGAAGCCTCTCTTGCTCTTCTTCCAGTGCTCTGCCATATGAATGTATGTTCGCAAAAGATGTGCAGGAGTGTACTGGAGCAGGGTGGTTGCTAAGACTATAATTGGTTGATGTAGAACAGTACTCAGCTCCGCTAGTTGTATAAGGGTTATTTGTTGCTGTATCGCGGCCACTAATTCTTACATGCGAGGGATTAGTAAGGCGCTCATGATGATTCTCTGCGTTGATCATATCAGATGAGCTGCAGCTGCTGCAGGATTCCAGATTCCCATTACCGGGATTGTGATGAAGCCCGAGAGACAGATCGAGCTGAACGTCTATTGACATACTATAGGTATGTATCCAAATTTGATACTTGGAGTTGATCTCTTAATCTGGATCTCGGAACTAAGGCGTACAATAGTTATAATCCAGCAAGTGCAACTAATTATTCGTATGATTCGATACTAGAATCGGAAGAATATAGGTAGCCAGCATATAAACGCGCTAATTGCAGGCCAGATTTTTTATGTAATCAGTAGAATCCAGGAATAGGTGCAGGTGGCATGCTGCGTCCATTGCCGCGGTACCCGACAAATATGGCCTCCCGGGACCTTCGTAATTGTCGCATGGGATTTATGGTCAGGCAAGACGACAGCAAAACGAATAGAAATGACAATTGTTTTAATCTCTCCATGTTTTCTGGTCTGCTAGTTAGACGTTCTCCAATTCCAATGATACTATCGAACCAACTGGAATATAAAAAGATCCAACTTAATGTTCAGCTGCAAGTGGCGTATTATGATGTCGTTGCCAGATGCTTCGAAATCCATATTATCACATCTATGATGAGTAACAACTGCAGGCGGAATGTGCTGCATTAGCTGGAAGTTGCAGTTGGTCATCAAAGTCATCGATCTCCAGCTTCGAATTAAGCCAAATAATACTCCGGCCATACAGTGATGCTATATTGGCTTGCTTGCTCAAACCAGACCCAACAATGCTCAGCTGGAAAGGCGTATTATGACGTCGTTGCGAGCTGCTTAGAAATCAATATTATGACATGTAGAAATGAGTAACAACTGAAAGCCCAATGTGCTGAATTAGCTGGAAGCAGTTGGTCATTAAAGTCATCGACCTCCAGCTTCGAAGTCAAGTAATATTCCGGCGATACAAAGACGCTATGGGTTGCTTGCTCAAACCAGATCTCAGAACTAGTCTAAGCATTAAAGCAACATGTTCTAATAGAACATGACTACATACAAAGACGCTATGGGTTGCTTGCTCAAACCAGATCTCAGAACTAGTCTAAGCATTAAAGCAACATGTTCTAATAGAACATGAGTACATACTATGCCAATCAAATGATGCAATAACATAACTCATCCTTGAAATACATAAACACCTCTTGCTATAATAACTCTTCCCCTTCAAGGTGTTAATATGTGTGTGAAAAAATCACAAGCTTTTGAGAGCTTCTTTGGTATAAAATGGTTCATGAAATGTTGCATGCACCTTCTCATGCAATCTCTAATCATACGTGTGTTATGGCGATAAGATTACAAAATGTATTGTTGAGTTCTAAAAGTAGAGTTAAAATTGTTGCATTTTTATACGATGGTGGCCTAGGAGGGTGGAGAGCACGGGATTTGTATTGCCAAAACCATGGACCAAAGTTAGGTTATAGTTTTTTTTCTCAAGAAATATGATCTATACAATTTTGTAATATCCCACGTATGTGAAAGGGGGCTAAAAGACTCTAAGATTCAAAACTAAGGTTTATGTTAGTGAAGATGTTATGAAAATAAGCTTTGTGATTATCATTCTTATTGCAAGGAGGATTGCATGCTGTCAACATCAACTATCATATCTTACATCACCATCTTCTACCTCATCCATGAAAATAATCACCTCAATCCCATGACAAGTTGCAACATGAGATCATCATCATCAGAACTAACATGAACCCATCATTAATATTGTTATTGGTGACCATTTTTGTTAAACTTCTCATTGAAGCCTTGCCATCATCATCTTCAGATTCATCGCCATCTCCAAAGCACAAACTAAATGGCAGGCTCCACTATTAGAGAGAGAGAGAGAGAGAGAGAGAGAGAGAGAGAGAGAGAGAGAGAGAGAGAGAGAGAGAGAGAGAGAGAGAGAGAGAGAATCTCAAAGTAGCCACCACGTCTCCCTTGTGATCATCAAGTGCATGATGATGAGCAATCGAGCTTTGTATAGTACACGATAATACTGAGAGAGGAGTTAAATCCTTAAAGCTAAAAAAGCCTTAGATTGTAAGGCTCTAATCCTTAGTTTCTTTTCTCTTCCATTGCATAATCAATTGAGGCACTTTCAGGTGTGAGAGAGAGAGAGAGAGAGAGAGAGAGAGAGAGAGAGAGAGAGAGATGATTGGTTCAGAGAGAGATAGAGATTGAGGAGGTTTAAGAGAGAGAGAGTAGGGGATAGCAAGTGATTGGGAGAAGAAGAAAGTGAGATTGGAAGAATGATAGAGTGGGTGGGTGTATTTACACGCACACACCGAGGGAGGGAGGGTCCTTGACAAGCCCTCTTTATGGTAAGGGAAGCGCGAGGGAGGGTCCTTGACAAGCCTTCTTTGTGGTAAGGTGGTCTCGGTAAGCCGAGAGTTTTTCCATAAATGTTAGAATAATAGATAGGAAGAGATGATACAAAACCCTCCTAGGGAAAATTCTAGAGCTTGATCTCTTGCCATTTTAGAGGGCTAGGTGAGACTTTGCCTCATGAGCAGAGGACCTAATGAATTGGCTCCCCCTCATTTCTCAATATCTTTGAACCAATTGTGACACTGATTCACTTCAGTTTGGGGTGAGTTGCACAAGTGATCACCCATGATTAACACTAGTCGATGCTAGACAAACAATTAGGTGACCATAATACTATTTTAGTGACCTTCAATTCAAGTTGATGATCATTGTGGAAAGTTGGCAAACATTCCCTTGCAAGGTAGACTCAAGCAATCCTAGGTAGTTTGTGACATTCTAGGGGAGTTATGAATGACATTACCTAAAATGATTTCTTGATGGACTACTAAATCGTGTCCTCAAGGGATCATTTGATATGCATGTTACAATGTTGCATGATTGTAAAGAAGAGTATATTACTACACATAGATCTAGTGATTGTAAAATATGTCTTAGTAAGATTGAACTTGGATGAATCCTAGTCATGCTCTAGTATATCAAGGCACATTCCAGTGCTTGTTGTAAGATTGACCTTCTCACCCATTTCAATGCAAGAATAACTTATATCTCAAATAAAAATGGAGATTTTTTTTGTCTCTATATACAAAAAAGATAAAATATGTGGGTGGTCTAGAACCAAGACTCTCCTATCCATGAGAATATGCATATAGCTCATATATTATGGATCTAAATCATAATAGCCCAAAACTTGAGAATTTATGCTATATTGCTTAAAAGATTCAAATGATTGAACATGAGAACAAATGGACTAGTGTCTTGACATCCTAGGCATAGAAGTGTAGATATATAGAAGTAAGCAAACCAAAGTGTAGTAGGTCCTCTCCACAACCTATAACAACATACATTGATCTTCATTGAAACCTAATCATGTGGTAGTGGAATACTAGTTCAAGTGATCTACAACTGCATGAATCATGTTGGATTCACAATACACATAAAAAATGGAAAAAGGTGAATCCACAAAGATATCATGAGACCTAGATTGTGATCTTGACTTCCCAAAAGAGCTTGTCCATAACTATTAAAATAAGTCATGCTCCCTCCAATATTCTTTATTGTACTTTGTGAAGCACCTTTTGCACTAGTTCTTTTGATGCCATAGAGAACATGAAAATGTTAGGCCAAAATAACAACAAACATTATGGAAATAAAAATTGACTTCAAATTAAACTAGTACATGTCAATTGACTACCATGTACATCACTCTAGAGTGAGATAATAATCTCCATAACAACCCGATCTAAACCACTCTCTAGCGAGGTGACAATCCAAGTAATAACCTATGCTTTTATTACCTCCATGTATGGCTTCCAATTATTATGATCCCCCTTCGCCTCTTTTGTTGTTTTCTTCCAATGCTTTGCATAAAGCAACTTCCAAACTTTTTTTCTCTTTGGACATATCCTAGGCGTCCAAATGATGATTTGTATACAAAGTCACCACTAATGTAGGCAACTCCTATGATGGAGAGGATGGAGTGGTTGCAACTTTCACAAGTGATGTCACTATTAGCATAGGTTACACATAGGCATAGCTAGCTATACAGATGAAAAGGCATAAGTATAAGCTACACATATATCTACAATACACATATGTATAGGCTACACAAATACATACTCTTATGTATAAGGCATGGCATAAGCTATGCATATGCATATGCTATATATATATATATATCTATATCCATATGGATGAAAGCATGGTTAATTGGTTTCAAAAAGTGGTATCATTGACACCACTTTTTAGGTCATTTGTGGAGGTGAGTTTCAAGACTTTAAAAGAGGAAAGAACTTTAGAAAATTGAAATATTGAGTATCCATATTCTTTTCTATCTTGTGCTAATTGCCTAGTCCACCGAGCCACAATGACTCCTTTCACTCTAGAGAGCATAATTTAAAGCTCTCTCTCTTTCTCACTCACTCATTCTCTCTCTCTCTCTCACTCACTCATTCTCTCTCTCTCTCTCTCTCTCTCTCTCTCTCTCTCTCTCTCTCTCTCTCTCTCTCTCTCTCTCTCTCTCTCTCTCTCTCTCTCTCTCTCTCTCTCTCTCTCTCTCTCTCTCTCTCTCTCTCTCTCTCTCTCTCTCTCTCATCTTTTGTGCATGTCTTACAAGTGTTCAAGTTTAGCACAATGAATGTTTGGTTCCTCTCACATATTTGTCCAACTATACGCCACTATTCTAAAGGTGAAGCTCATTGTGAGGACACAATACATGGTCATATTATTCCATTAGATGTAGAAGTAAGTGGCTCAAGTGACCACAATAGAGAAGATATGGGAGCCGTATGAAATTAGTGGATTGCAAGGCACTAAGAGTATGGCCAAAGAAAGAAGAGTAGGATTACTCAATCAAGGTATATTAATGATAGGAGCAAGAAGAGAATATATACACTTGTGGAAAATTTTTGGATCTAGCAAACACAAGGTATCAATATGGAGACTCAAAAATGCATTTCCAAGCATCTTATGCAACATCCTAAATTAAGGGACTTACAGCTAGCTTCCAATATTGCAATATGATGAAGGACTCATGGCCAATATTAGGAGGACATTGTTACAAGTGAAAATGCCTAGACCTAAGAATGAAATCCCCTTGAAGAGATCAATGCATTTGTCCTTGGTTAATAGTGATGAAAATGGTAAAAAGAAACTAGTCATCATGGCAAAGGCTACAAAATATCTTAGTGTCCATAAAAGAAATTGCAGCAAGTTCTTAATTACGATTTGAAGATGATGGAGTATTGCTCTTGTTCATATGCTAAAGACAACCAACCCTAAATCACATTATCAAAAATGAGATCAAATACAATTTTTTTACTTTTTGGATAACAAAGATGCATGTATTCCCAAACAAAATACTATTGTCTTAGGTGGATTGGGAGGCATTCAATTGTCACACATCCTCTCCACTTACTCATCAATGAGCCCCGCAAGTAATGATCATTTTTGTATCTTCTTATTTTCTTTCTATGACTTCACATTGGTTGAAACATTATCTACACTTTGCATTCTCTTCTTCAAAATGTAATTTGTTGCTCTATACTAGAAAGCACACAATTGAAGTTCAAATATTAGATCGTATCTAGTGATGTTCTTCTTCTTAATCCAAAAAACCCTTTCCAGGCTCAAAGCAAATTTCCCCTTCTTCATACTATTGTTTCTAATTTTTAAACTTCACTTTTTCATGTATATTCATTTGCATTACTAGTACATCATTTTCTCTTGTTTGATCCCTATTATGATTCAAAGCATTTTTGTAGTGTGTAAAAGCACATCATCTTGAACAAATAGTGCTTTCTCTCATTCAAACAACACTTTCTCTTTTTGAAAAGGCACCTTTTCTTCCCTTGAGAATAGTTTTTTCATGTCCTTTTATATCAAACACATGTAGAAAAGTACACCATCTTGAACAAATAGTGCTTTCTCTCATTCAAACAACACTTTCTCTTTTTGAAAAGGCACCTTTTCTTCCCTTGAGAATAGTTTTTTCATGTCCTTTTATATCAAACACATGTAGAAAAGTACTTGTTTTAATTAATAAACAAATAATGGTGTGTAATGCAAAGATATTGTATAGAAAATGAAGTACTTCATCTAAATAAATCACATTTTCTTCTTGTGGAATCATGTTTCAATTCCTAGAAGCATTTTTATATAATAGATTATCTGATTAGTTCTGTAGAATATTTCAAGGCAAAACATCTGTTCTATTTTGTGGCAAGATACTTCACTATGACCATTCTAGAGATATTATGGAGTAATCAATACTCAAGGCATGGAAAGGGAGAGCATGATGTTGCAAGCACTATGATAAAGCAAGAGTTGGCACATGAACAACTAAAACAAAATGGGTCTATACCAAAATGTAATTTTTATTGTGTTGCTTTCTTGAGGAAAAGGTTTTCTAGTAATGATGTGTGCATGGTTTTTTTGGGAGATTGAGGTAGGTGACACAGACAAAGAAAATTAGTGGGATTGCATGCACATACCCAAGTCCTACTCCATACATTTAGTGAATGGATATTCATCATCCAATACAAACTCTATAGGATATTGAGAAGCATCATGCTTATATGACCATTGTATGGATGAGCATTGGAGAAAATGCAAAAACAAGCACATTGTGAAAAATTGGGAGTGCCACACCTTGAACCCCTTCTTGAAAATAGACAATGAGATAACAACTCTAGTTACAGGGAGGATAATGGCCTTCCAAAGTATGCAAGGAACCCCTATGCATTGAGTGATGCATTGGCTATTAGGGATAACTTTGCTGTGAATGTAGTTAGAGAAAATCCTAAATGGAATAGGTTCATTGAGTGCATTTCTACCAAGGAGAAGCTAACTCAAGCACGTTTTGATAACTAAGGAAATGTCTTGCCAACACACTTAGTGGTGATTGATGGACACTACCATGAACAAGTGCACAAAGCTATATAGTGGTTGCTTGTGGATAAGCCTCCTATTTGCATGTATACACACTTGATCTAGACCATTAAGTTTCATATGGATCCCATACCTACTAAAGCAAACATGTATAGGTTGGACAAAGAGATAGAAGAAAACATTTATAATACCACCAGATAGTGATGAGTTATATGAGAAAGTGCCAAGATAGCCAAGCCTTTAGAATCCAAAGTGCATAAATTTATAGGTGAAATGGTAAAGGATTTGAATATTAGGTGTGAGATGTCCCTCATGCTTTCTAAAGGGGAGTGTTTTATGCACATGCTAGCAAGAATGGGAAGGAATTTGCATTTTAGCTTGCTGAAATAGGTTGTGTGGACCCAAATATTGTGGCTTCAATGGTGATTTTTAATATTCCATGTGTGCCATTGGAATTTAAGAGAGACTCCAATGCCTAGGGCTTACTTGCCCAAGTTAATGGAGCTTTTACATGAAAAGATATACGTGAAGATATTGGGGTTGTCTTTCTCCATACTCGAATCAATGGTTTACTTTGCTCAAGAAGAATGGTGCATTGAGATTTAAGTGGCCTATACCTCTAGGGTAAACTAGAAATTGAGTTTAAGGGTTGGAAATACTTTAGCAGGTCAAGGAACGCCCATGAGTGCTTCCAATAGGAGAGAAAGCATGATTCAGAATGTTCCCATGTTGCTAGTTCCTCCCAATGTGACCATGCATATGGCTAGTCAAATGGCTCCACCAAGGGATGGGGGCCAAACCATAAATCCTAATGTTGTTCCAGGGAATCAACAGCCAATTCCTACTCAAGTGGTTAGGCCGATGGAATGATAGGTAGAAAATTGGAGCTATGAGTCAAGTGCCTCAAATGTCCTTGGCAAAATTAAGGATATGATGAAGCATTATACTAACACAATCACCAAACAATATAGGAAAATAGTTGTTGATGTCATTTTCCTTAAGAAATAGTAGAATTTTATAGGAAATCGACGCCCTAACGAGAGGGTGTCCCCTCAAGATTCAATTGTAAGTGGTGTGGCAGCCAACATTTCCCTAGGATTTGTCCAAATGTTAATAAATGTAACATATATGGGAAGTCCAACCTCTTGGAGTGAGATTAGTTCTCTCCAGTAAGGAAGTAAATATCTAGGTCAAGTGAATCATCGAGCACAAGGTAATAATCTCCAGCAAGATGAGGGATTGAAACAAATACTGCAAAAAGGAAGGGCTATTGTAGAGGAGCTACCTAGTGGCAGTGGAGTTAGCCTTATTAAAGCCATTTGTGTCAATGGCACTGAATCTTCTAATCTATGGGTCATTACAAGAGGTCAAAAGGGTAAATAAATTGACAAAGACAAGGTGAAGCCTATCAAGGAAAATCCTAAGCAAGATTATAAGGGGACATAAGTCCTAAACCCTGATATGAAAGGCAGACCTCTAAAAGTCATTGATGGCAAAGCTAATGCCAAGAAGGATAAAGTGTTGCCAAAGATCCAAGAAAAAGGCACCAAAGCCGGTTCAAAGACCAAAGGAGAGAATGGTATGGCGGTAAGAAAAGAGAGCTCTTGCTAGCTATCATGAATTTGATTTAGAGCAAGTTCTCTTTGTGAAGTTAAGCTAGATGTAAACCTCCTATAGTTAATCAAGTTGTCTCCAGGAGTGCGTAAAGAGTTTAAGAAGATTCTTCACACTGTGTATATCTTGGACCCCTTGGGAATAGTGCGAGTAGGAGATGATTAGTTAGAGCATGCTGAAAAGCATTGTCCAGGGGTAGCAGCATATGTTGATGGTGGGTCATGCAATTGTGGATATGGGATCCTTTGTCACCATTATCATTTTGGAATTGATGGAGAGGCTAGGTCTAGAAATAAAAAAAGATGCCTCCACAATTCTTCGAATGGCTAATGACAATTTTTAAAGACAACTTGAAGGATGCATTACTAAAGTCCACGTGACTCTCGCTAAGGTGGAATATATTCTGGAATTTAGGATCATCAAGTTCGTGGGCCGGCCTAGCTATCGAGTAAAGTAACGCTAAGGAGACAACCAACTCCATTATGGAGAAAATGTTTTACCGGTTTGGTATGCTTATGGAGATAGTGTTTGATCAAGGGACACACTTCTTGAATAAGGTCATATTAGCCGTAATAGAAGCTCTGAATATTAAACACAATAAAACTACTCCATATAATGCTCAAGCAAATAGTGAAGTTAAGAGTACAAATAAACAACTTGTAGGGATCTTATCCAAGATAGTGTTTGAAAGTAAGTGAGATCAGGATAAGAGATTGTATTTGGCAGTTTGATCTTACAATATGACATTCAAGAGAGCTATAGGCTACACCCCATTCAAGTTGGTATATGGGAAAGAGAGTGTCTTACCATTGGAAATAGAGTTGCCTATTGTGTGATTTTCTCTCAATCTTTCGATGGGTGAGACCAGAAGCATTGCAGGAAAGATATCTTTCTCTTGCGCATCTTGATTGAAATTAGATTACAGCATTTATTACATCAAGAGGTAGGGAAGAAGAGAATGAAAGCACTTCATGACCTTCGGGCTAAGAAATATAAATTTGTGAAGGGTCAATTTTGGTGCTGTACTATGATGCTCATCGTCGTGAGCTATTTCGTGGTAAACTAGAAGCCAAATGGGATGGCTTGTACAAAATTATATGTATAGGAAAGAATGGATTTACAACTCTTTTTTTGCAAATTTGCAGGGGGTAGAGTTAAAAAATAAAGTTCACTTTAATAAGTTGAAGCCTTACTATGTGTAAGGGCTGACGTCAAACTTGGTGCCTGTGCAAGTCCTTCACGATTGAG
The DNA here is from genome assembly GCF_053477565.2 of Lygodium microphyllum. NCBI lineage: Eukaryota > Viridiplantae > Streptophyta > Polypodiopsida > Schizaeales > Lygodiaceae > Lygodium > Lygodium microphyllum. The sequence continues at coordinate 59,528,564 of NC_141147.1, forward strand.
CTTTAACTTGCAATAGTTACCAAGATGATCATATGGGAAGAATCATTCCCTAACTTGAGCATCTGTATTTAGAGTAGTGTTACCACCAAGGTCGAGTGATCTAGTGGAGTAAATGTTATCAAGTTATTTAATGGCAAGACAAATCTTTCACGTGGGACATTAAGGTCTATTGCCACCACTTTCATCAGATTCTGACAAGCGTTCCTATTCAGTTTAGCAAGGAAGGAGGGATTGTACTTATCATACATCCTCTCTCTCGGCTCGACTTTGATTATCATAAGTACAAGTCAGCTGATCAGTAGTATGTCATGGCCTATCAACAAAGATTGGGTCTATACTTTGTATTTTGATGCAACTTCTAGAGGGCCCACTAAACATACGAGTATTAGTATGGTCATTAAAGATCCCAAACATAGGGTCATTATGAAAATGGGAGTATATTTAGGACACTCTTCTACTAATAATATGGCAAAATAAAAGGTCTTGATTATGGGGATGAATGTAGCCCAATGTGGTGGTATCCACTAGTTATTAGTGAAAGGTGACTCGGAGTTCGTAATAAACTAGTTGAATGGAACCTATTGTGTGTGGGATCTTATTCTATGAATGTACTATTGTGCAACCTTGGATATGTTGCATATTTTTGAGATAGTGACTTGTGAGCTAATTCCTCAATAGTGGAGTTACTTTACATATTCCATGGCCGATTATGCTTTTGTTGAATATATCTTTTTCAATTGTGGTTTGGGGAGCTCTTACAATCACCTTCTAACATTAGCCCAATTGAGCACATTCCTATTTTATCATGGACACATAGGATCATTTATTGTCATATTTGTTAAACACCCCTTGCTATTTATGCAGGGGGATATTTAGCCAATAACCTAATGCATTTAATGTAGGGTCTGCGGAGCCCCAAAGGTGTGTAAAAAGGGGTTCTAACTCCTTAAAATAGAAAAGATAAGACATAAAACTCTTAAGAGCAGTTGATTGTTGCCTTTTTGTGGAGGCCTAGTAGGTTCTTGGGGACGAATCAACAAACTTGAGACTGATGCCTTATCATCTTAGGGATAACATCTAGCTAGCAAAGAAATTCTAAGGAAGTTGGAGCGAAAACAAAAGTCAGTTTAAGAAAAAGATTGAACTGTCATCTTGCGAGCGCTTAGTAGGTTCTTGGGTACCAAGTCAGACCGATGTCTTGTTCTCATTGGGTCACTACACTCAGGCTCCCTGCTTTTTACATGCTTGAGTATGAAAACTTTGAAAGAAAAATGTGTTAAAAGAAAATTTATGATGACCAGGCTATAGGAGTCCTCGCTAAAAAGTAGGAGTTCTTGGTCTAGTTTTCCTAAGTTAGGTAGGTAGTTCAGGCCACCACCTTGAATGACTTCTTTGATAGTTCTTTTTAGCCAGCCTATGTCAGAGCAGTTGGTTAGCAACTCACTTTGGATTCCTATCATAGTATGGTCAGCCTATCCCTTATGGATTTTTATTCCTTGATTTTGTATGGGGATAAGGTAAGAAATGTTCTTTAGCTTTGTTGAGTATTTTTTTTGTAGCAGCTTGATACTTTTTATGGTTGTTGTTTGTGCACATCACTTCTTTTGTAGGATGTGATAGGGGCCAAGTCACCCTATCCCATGGTTGCCAATGAGGACAGAGTTTAGAACCCGTTTTGAAGGGGAAAAGTGGCCCAAGGAGAGGCATAAGAGACCAATTTTTCATGCAAAATGAAATGATCGATGAGCTAGAGTTTTTCTAGATGGAATTTGATGCTAGGAATGCAACACAAGTCTTGGTTCGTTCATCGGAGTCCATTTGACCCCCCATTTAATCCCCGTAAGGTTTAGCATTATAAAGTACTTATGTGATCTTGAAGCCGAAAAGTGTGTGAAGGAAGCCAGCTTGATAGATTTCAACACCACAAAGCTAGTCATCGAGTCCTTTCACGAATCAGAGTTCATTTGGGTCTCCGTTGTTTGGCAAAAAACCACTTATAACCAAGTGTGAACATGAGAGGATGTACCATTTTTTTTGTTTTAAGATTAATAGTTTGTTTAAGCGGGCCTAAATGAAAAGTCATGAGTCCTGGGGGGTGCCGTTTTTTTTACGCCCCCATTTTTGCATTAAAAAATCATTTTTGTGGCTATTGAAAACAATGGAAGGCAAGAAGGCAGCAAGATACTCAATTTTGATGATCTCCGATACTTCAAATTGATTGAAAAATGAGTGAGTAAAATAGAAAGATTTGGTTTTAGTATTTCTCTCTCCTCTCTTCTCTCCTCTCCTCTCTCCTCTTGTTGTGTATTTCCATGGATTAATGTATGAGAGGAGGGAGTGAGCTGAGATGAAAGATTTTGATCATGGGATGATGCTGGAGCATAAAGGAGGTAGATCCAAGTTGGAAGGATCATCAAAACAGTGGCTGTTGGAAAGCGTTAGTGGGTCTCCAATTACAAGATATGTACGTCATAAAAGCACTATTTTCATGAGTAAGTGTCATAGATTTTATTGTTTTATGATAAATTTTACTTGATAATGGTTGCATTTGCTTATCAATGCTGTAATTTATAAGCAATGTTAAAGAAATCAAGAAAAATTCGTCATCTAATAATTTTTTTATAAACACGCAAAACCGACAACATTGTAGTTTAAGGAAAAGTATGTGTTTTTGGGATTTTGTTGTGTGTATAGTGTTTGTATGGGATGAAACATGATAGATAAATAATTCTCAATAAGATCAATCACTCTAAACCAGTAAATTAGAAAATATTGATAATTATAAATAAATAAATAGCAAAAAAAAAGGTGAAAAAATAGATTTTCTATATCTAAAAAATAAAAAATTTTAATATTTGTGTTTGTGAATGTATGATAGGGCTAAGGTAAAAGGTTTAGCCTCAGTTCAGCCCTCCCTCTATGTTACATTGGATTTTTATTGCTCTCGTGAAAGAAAAACACTTGAAAAATACGCCCTAAGCTTACCACGGAATGTACAATCTTAAGCGACAATAGCAAGAAGAAGGGGGATATTAGGTGCTTAAAATATGTTGAATTCTTATATTTCTCTGATGCATGGTATATAGGATAGGTATGGTTTAAAATTAATAGGGTCACGAGAATGCATGGTGGTAGCCCTAAGCAACGCAACAATCGTGGTTTAGAAGAAAGACATGAAAAATTTTGTTTTTGTACCTTCACAATGCTGGTTATCATTGAATAAACTTGTTTGAGCATTTTAATCATACACAATCGCATTGCACTGACCATATAGTATCATCCTGGATGCATAGCAATTGTTTTCATGAACCACCACCTATGTTGAGTGTGAGGTACTCTAAGCTATAGGCTTAGTGGTTCGATCTCTTTTTGGGGGATATTCAATGAGAACTATCTATTATCTCCTAGATCAATTCGTTAATAGAGTGGAGTATGTGTCGAATATACTTTATGTATTCACCTGTGCATCTTCAGGCTAATCCTCGAGGTGTAAGGGAGCTGTAGTGGGGCCGCAGCAATCAGGCAAGGGGCACTCCCTTTGTTTGTGCTTACTTGGTGTATAACACTAATAGTGGGATGATTTGAGGTGTGTAGTAGAGGCCCAATTAGTGCCACATAGAGCCAATGTCGGGCCCGTTTTAGGTCCCAACACATCATAACAAGGAATCCTTTGAAAATTAAAGTATTTATAACTCTTTTTGAATTCAAGACTTACAAAATACAATATCCACAACCAAAATGTGGATGGCATTAATGAGCCTCACATACCTTTGTCAAGGACGTGTTGTAGTTTTGAGCCAATTTTGCACAAGGGTCTTCTAAAACTCATCAATAAATTTTAGAATCATGGAACCTTATGACATTCCTAGACTAGATCCATCATTCTACTAGTCTCAGTGCAACAACGATGCTCTCTATTGCATCATTTGTGCCCTATAACCTTGCTTGGAATGCCCTATATAATACTCCCCCAATTCCCTCCTAAAATGTTAGCTCCCATTCTATAAAGTTTTATTATCACATGTAAATTTTGTTTCATTAAGGGGAGAAATCTAATCAACAATGTACTTAATGTCCTATTAGTAGGGGATGGGATGAGGATACCAATGAAGTTGCAATCCTCCTACAAGTGGACATCAAAAATGCATTTGACCCATTCTCTTGGGAGTACTTTAGATTGATGCTAGTAATGGGATATGAAGAGTTTTTTCCTGAATTTCATCCATGCGTATTAACTAAGCTCACATATATGTGAACATGAATCCACACCTATTGGAGAATTTTAGTATCTCAAATGTGGTGTGGAAGGGTTTGCCTCTTGGCCTATTATTTTTTTCCATAGCTACTTATTCTCTCTTCTAGCTCATGGAGTAGGAGTAGATTAGATACGAAGAAATGCACCTAATAGGCCAAGTTTCAAAGACCATTTATTGATGATGCTTCAAGAGAAAATCCCAACACAAAGACAGATCTACATCTACTCTAGGTCTAGAAGGAAGCAAGGGGACCTAAAATAAATTATAACAAGTCTAAGATAATTACTCCCATGAAAGAGAGACTACTTAACCTAGGGTGCATTGAAAAAGTCATTTAGAGGGGTTTGATTTGTAGGTGCAAGATTTAGTGTGTCAAAGAGAACTCAATGGGTCCTTGACTAGATGAAGATGAAGATCAACCATTGAAAAGCTATCTCCTTGCCTTTGCATGTAAGATTAAGATCTTGAGAATGTTTATGTAGTACTAGGCCATTAAATTTTATGTGCCCTTAAATTTTTGAAGCTATAAATCCTCGAAAGCATGGGGTTTAGCCACTACTTACATTTATATGAGGAAGGGGCTCGGGAAAGTTACTCATGAATCTATGTGTGCATCACATGGATTCAAAAAAAGCTATTTTTAAAATATCATTTTTATAAAAATTTTACATACATAAGGGTGTAATATAAAGGTGTTATTTATAGATTGAATAGAAAAGCTCTTTCAATTGCATGAGAAGGAAGACCTTTTGGTTTAAGGAAAGATGCAATTTCGAATAAGCAAAAAATAACATATTACATCAATAGAGAGCGTTTGTTGTGGCAAAACATTTCATGCATGCATTGTAGAGGCTTAGTCAAAGCTCGCCAAATGTAATGCTAATTTGGCTCCGAATGGTTTAAAAATTTACAGATTGAAACCAAACATTCAGGTTGCGGGTTTAGACTTGCATTCTATAGTGTAGACCCATCAATCTTGCCTAAAGACAATAGCATGGATGTCCCTTTTACTAAGTAATAGTTGTTGCTTTTTTCTTGAGAATCGCTTTTGGATACATACAATAATAGTTATTTTCTAATTTTGTTAATAGTTGCAAATTTGTGATTTTGTAGCTTGGAGGATCCAATAGTTCTTTTATATATATCAAAAGTAGTTTATTGATAGTTTCTTTCTAATTTTGTGGTTTCGTAGCATCAAGAACCAAACAATGCTTTTGTATATATCAAAATTACTTTATTAATAAACCTTTTTTTCATTTTGTGGTTTTGTAGTTTCAAGGTCCCAACACTGCTTCTATATAGATTAAAGTTATTGTTTGTAATATAACAATAATTATTGAATGCATACAAAGAATGTTGCAGTGAAGAAAGAACATTTAGCATTTGCAAAGTGCTTTTACATGTTAAAATGATTTTTGCATCTTGATGCTCTTTCTCAACTACGAGAATCAGTTTTGTGTAACAAAAGTGCTTTTACTTCTATCCATCTCAAAAGTGCTTTTCCATATCTAAAATATTACTTAGATATTTTTTGGCCCTTAAAGTGCTATTTGAAATGTCTTATGTGGTTAAAAAGCACGTTCAAACTGTTCAATTTTACTTTGAATGTTAAAGTGCTTTCTAAAATGTTATCAAGGGAAAAAAGTATTTTCGAACTATTGAAAGTGAAATCCACTTCAACTTGCTTTGAATCTCTAAAAAGTGTTTCTTCAAATATTTGTAGTGGTCAAATGTTTAAAGTGATTTTTCCACTTACATAACATTTGAATCTCAAAGCACTTTTTCAAGTGTTTTAGGAAATTCAAGAGCACTTTTCGAAATGTCTAAAGTGCTTTTAGAAGTTCACATTAAATTATTTGTTTTATGGTGTTTACTTTATGAGAACTATAGAAAATGATTTCTCTATGGTTTTCTCTAACAAAGTTATATGAAGGGTCATCTCCTAGTGTTGATGATGAACCTTGGCACCTCAAGTTTGTAGAGACAATGGTAGATTAGGTGAAGAATGGATTGGTGGTAACCATTGCTTCCACCCCACATATCCCAAATGCTTCTAGGGAAAATGTGCATTTGGATGGAATGTGTTCCAAGTGCAGATTTTTTCCGGATGCAATAGATGTCATTGGGATGTACATGCTTGCATGTACACGTTAGTTTCTCCCATTATGTTGTGCTAACTTGTGTGCATCCAAAGGGACCTATGTGTGTAGCATGATTATGCCCAAGATATACTTAAAATTGCAATATTGTGGGTCCCTATAGTCCCCATGAAAAATATTAAGCATAATCATATAGGCAAGAATATTTAAGATACAACTTTCATTAGATTCTAACTATTTGAAATGTTTAGTTTTGAGGGGACTTCTCATCCTCTTACTAGAAGAAGAAAGATTTCAAAGAGAAAACAACTACAATCTCAAGACATGCTATTGATAATGATTTTCCTATAGTCAACTTATGTGCGATGAAGTAGGCAGTCTCCGAAGAAATATTACTTATTAACTTTGCTCCAACAGACCTTGAAAGGGTGTCCCGGCTTTGTATAGATGTTAGACACCAGAAGGAGTAGGTAGGGACCATTGGAGGGAAAAGCAGAGACAAGTGATAAAGGAGGGAAATAGCCTATATAGCATGGAGAAGAAGCTCGTATCAAACTAACACCAGAGGTTGAGAAGGTTAAAGAGGAGAATTGTGTTGTGGCAGAAGAATATTGAGATGTAGATATAGATGGAGATTGCAAATTATTTTAGATGAGAAAAAAAAAGCTAAAAGTGCATTGCACAAAATATTGACCTAGATATGGCCCATGAAAGGAGAAAAAGGTTTTGCTCAGCAAAGGGCATGTGGGAACAATAGCTAATGAGCATAAGAAGGAAAAACATTCAATATAGCTAGTATTGACATAGATGCCATGCCCAAAAAAAAAAAGTTTCCCAACTCCATTGGACATCCTCTCAAATGCCCAAATCATGGGCTTGTAAGAAGCTTTTAATGCTTCTATGTTCTCATAGTTTTCCTTCAATGGTAAGTCCCTTTGTTTATTGTTGGACAATGATGACTAATGAGAAATTTTGTCTATTATGCAAGCTTGTATTGCAATGTTGTGTTTTCTACATACTCTATTCCTAGAACACCATATTAGAGAATTTGGAAAATTTTCAAGTCCCAATTTCAAATACCTGGTAAATATTTGACCACATGGATAGATATTGATCAATATTTGAAAGTGGGATTTGAAAAGGTAGCTATATAGACTCCACCTTTAAGTAAGACAACAAGTTTTGACCATGTGGTCAAATAATAAAGTATTCCGGGTTCCCAAAGTGCATGGAACTTTCCAAATTCCCTAATATAGTACTCTAGGGGGTCTACCTAATAGAACATTTAAGATACTATGTGAGTTCAAAAGAAAGGATATTATATTTAGTAAAAATTATAGTATTATATTTACAAAGGGCATTTTTAAATTACAATTTCAAAAAATCCATAAGTTTAATAATGTAAAAGGGGTTATTTTAAGGCCTTATAGTATGTAAATAAAGGATATTTCTTAATATCCTTTAAATTCATTTTATTAGAGATGATTTCTTATAGGTGGACCCCTTAGGACTCTATCTCCCTTCTACCATTTGTTACTTTCTAAGGCTATTTCATTGTTCAACTAATTTGTAACCATTTGTATTGATTTAGGGAAATCAAAGGTGTTAGTGCCTTGCATGAGTCTCACAAAAGAGATACACATCAACAAGCAACCTCTTGAGGTTTAGAGACAACTAATGTTTGAACTTCCTTCCCTCCTCTATGTTAGTATGTACATCCATTCTTGGAGTAGCCAAGAAGATCCCTTTGAGATTACTGATGCACAGTTTTGCAAGTGTACCATCAACAATTGGAGTGTTAATCATACTATATCAACTGCTTCTCCTTCTCCCTGTCCTTCTCCCAAGGCTTCCCTAATGATAGCAGTTAAGACCCCACCAAACTCGATGGTCAAGGCCTTTGAGGATGATGCCTTTCTTGTTTCCTTAGAAGTAAGGGACTCTCCTCTTGCGGGTCTTCCTCCTGTTGCCAATGCCTTGGGGAAGACTCAATGGTCTTCTGTACAAAACTGTTCACGTTTCCTTCATCTAGAGATCTGGCAGTGATGCTCTCTAGCATAGGAACATTGATCAGGCTTATTATCGAGTTGTACCTTTGCCTAGAGAGCAGTTCATGCACTATTTTGGCTTGCAACTAGATTTATGGATCACGAATATTAGCCAAGCTGATACCATTGTTAGTGTGGACCACCACTTTTTCCATTCCTAGCATGGCATACACGTCTCTCTTTAGAGCCGTCTTTCCACCTTGTTGGCTAGGCCAATGCCTTCTCCACCAACTTGGGTGTCAACTCAATCTGTACTACCTCTGGTGGGTTTCCTCTCCTTTTTTCATGGTCATAGTGCCGCAATTCCTGTGGAAGGTCCAAAGGAACTCTACGCACTAGTTATAGTCCACCATCTGGCCAACTGCCTCCACATACTTTAGCAGATTGCACTGCTCCATAATTTGTTTTACGAATTTCTCATCCATGGCTATATCATCCAAGTTCAAGACATGCCTGAACTTAAATTGTTAAAGGCCCTCGTTTCAACTGAGAGGTCGTACTTTGCCTGCTCTTCCTCTGAGAATGGTAATTTCCTTGTCTTTTCTTGTCCTACCAAAGTGGGTACCTGTCATTAAGCCATGCTCACGACTAGTTATATTTAGAAAATTTCTTGCAGAAAGAAAAAGATTATGTGCTTATGGATGAGTAAAATGCTTAAGCATAGAAAGAGGCTTTTCCTTCAAGCAGTTCTATCCATTTTCAAAATTTTATGACACTTTTTCTCAATCACAAGTTGATTTTTAATAATTCTTTTCTTTTGGACATTGATTGAGGCTTTTTTTTTTCCATGTATATTTCATTCACCTTACATGTTTGATTCATCTTACCACCTCCCCCTTGGAATTGAGAAGAATCCTTCCTAGGACTAAGGGTTGAGAGGTCAAGGGTATTCTGCTCCTACTCGCAGTGCTTTACTTTTGCATGAGCCAAGAATAGAAGTTTGGATTGTACTCCAAAGTAGCATAGTGGTCCATGTCAAAAGAGAAAATGCCTACTTGAGTGATGTAGGTGAGAACATCCATTAGGAAGTCATCGGAGTCTATTCTACTTGCTGGCAATATGTAGTTCCTCCTCAGCCAGAATTTGATCTAAATATGGATGGGTTATGATGTGCTCTTTTAGGGGTCGGTTACAAATGGTGGTCAAGACCCTATAGGATATTAGAGCTACATAATTGGGGTCATACTCTGAGGTTTTGATTGCACATAATTGCTCAACATTGGTCATGATTTGGTAGCCCTCTTGCCCCCATTGAAGTCGAAGAGCATACCACTTCCTCAAGAAAGAGGAGCCATTGTTAGCAAGCTGCTTCAACTCCTCAATTTCCTAGTCGGGAAAGTAAGGACCATGTTCTTGTCATAAGATGTAATGAAGCATTGTTTGCATGCTTTTTCTTGGGAAATCTCAGTGGCAATTAGTTCCTTAGCTACCTCGAGAGCTTTAAGGAATACAAATTTGGATTCTTCCCATGAGCAAGGCAGCGTACGTACCTCTGTTGCTAATGGCTCATCCAAAAGACCTAGGACTATAGTCAATCATAACTTTTAGCAAGTGTGGTAAATGTGGTGTCCAATCATTGAAGGTAGGCAACCAAGTCATCCCTCGTATTCTCCACTAAATTTGTGGCCAAAGTGAGAATTCATATTTTCTCATAAGAGAGTCTAAGGCCTGTAGGTGGTTGGGGTTTGATTGAACTAGATAATTTGACAGTTCATTGTTGCCGCTTTGGCTACTCCTAAGGGTGTGGTTGGGCCTCTTGTGTGATGGGCTTGGTTGGAGTTGTGGGTATCACACTACTAGATGCTTGTGAGGTCTTAGGGGCACTAGTAGGACTAGGTTAAGGCAGTTTGTTAGTAGTAAGCTATGGTTTCGATTGATGGATGTGTTTAGGCTTTGCAAGCCTTTGCATTTGAGCCTCTATGGGTTTCTCAACATGAGTTGTTTGTGGCATTGGTGGTTTTTCTATCACATGGCTCTGTGTGGTCAAGTTTGAGGGTGACGTTTGAGTAGTGGCATTAGCCATCTTGGCTTTAGGTACCCAAATCCAGGTATTATCCTTGTAGTAGCCTTACACTTGCAATAGGGTCTTGGAGACCCATTGCAGCAGCTTGACCATTCCTCGATACCTATAGGTTCTTCTATGCCTCCTAGATTTCGAATACAAGTTCCTAGCCTTACGAGATTGTGATTGTGCACTTCTAGGCAGTGGCCCTTCATGTTTAGACATCCATTTGAGATGTGGTTCCTAGGTCTTAACTCTTATTTCTGTAGTTTGTTGGCATTGAGGTTTGACGGGTTGTGACGAGTCACAATCCCACTCCTTAGGCTTTATGGTGGGTTTCTCTACCGGTGGCTTGGTGGACTTTGATGAAGTCACGCATTCCTTGCTAAAACCGTAACTATACGTATGTTGTTGATGGCTAGGTGAATGTCTTGTGCTGGTAGTCAACATTGCACAATGATTACTTCTTAAATGTACATCCTAATAGCAATTTTGTACATGCATCCTTCGTATTTGGCAACACATAAAAGATCATGGGTAGGCTTTCAGACTTGATAGAGATAGCAACCTTGCACTTTCCCAAAAGTATGTATGATCAACCCCCATATGGGCTGAGTTTGGCATTACTGGACTGTACGTGTGGTCTGCCAATTTGGACCCAATGATCGTGAGTCATTGGGTCAAGATATTAAAATCTGTGGCCCTCATTTATCAATGCATCAAATGTATGTTGTTTGCTTGGCAATGATAGTCATGCACAGTAAGCCGAAGCTACGACTTCCTCATCTTCATCTTCAATTTCTATGATAGTGGCCACTCGTACCTTGATAGGGGATTCTAGCAAAGGAGGCTCGTGTAGTGGGTGTGTGGGAGAGTAGTACTTCTTTATGTGGCTATCGTTGAAGAAGCATATGCCCTCATCCTCTAGCATTTCGAGTTCTACATTACTGGTTTGACTGATGATAGGAACTCTGAGAGGTCCTAGCCCCCGAAACTTCATTTTGTTAGCTCTATATAGTCTCTCTATATATAGTGCCCCAGGTCCCCTCTATATATTCCTATCATGTGTGCTCAATTGACACACTTTTGGGGTTCCACTTTCGGTGTCTCGTGTCTCTCTTCTCCTCTCTCTTCCTCCGTTCCTCGTCTCCCTCGTTCACTGTTCAACATGGTATCAGAGCTGCTTGCATCCGATGAGAAAGAATCATCTAATGACGAGGAGTTGGACTGGACAACAGGGTCGATTGGTTTCAATTGAGAGCTAAGCGAGCTTCCTCTCTCTGCACCAGATGTCCGACCAGAAAACCCTACCTGATGCTACTCCTCAACCTGCGTGGACCGAGCATGTTGTGGTCTGGTAAACCTCTCCAATGATCCAGAGCGCAGTTTTCCAGCCTCCCAAGCCTCAGGAGAGATGCCAAATGCATCAGGCCCCTCTCAAAGTGTTAGGATGTTCGGAAGTTGATTGAGTTCCTCGTTACTATCCTGTCCATCGACTTTGAAGCTCCGCGAGGAGTCACAATTCAATATGCGGAAACGCGCCGAATCTGGCATTCCAAGAGAGGAGGGGGACGAATCCAAGGGGATAAAATCTGCATTTTGTATCGCATTGCTTCTTCCCAGCTTTGGCTTGACGAGAGAAGATGGCTTTGACAAGAAAGCCATGGTTACCTAGCACGCAGTCGTGAATGGGATCGCCCTCCTAGGGGCCTTCATCGGGCAACTTTTCTTCGGCTGGCTGGGCGACAAGATGGGCCGCAAGAGGGTCTATGGCATCACGGCCATGCTCATGATCTTCAGCTCCATCGCCTCAAGCCTCTCCTTCAGACACCGACTGCGGGCAGTTATCGGGATGCTATGTTTCTTCCACTTCTGGGCTGGGATTCGGCATCAGCAGGGGGGACTCCCCCTCTCAGTGACCATCATGTCAGAGTACACCAACACACGGACGAGAGGAGCCTTCGTCAGGGTAGTCTTTGCCAACCATGGGTTTAGCATCATTCGAGACCAATGCCATACCTCCGTAGTATAACATCTATGTATCACCAGCAACGTAAGGTAAGAGCAGTCAAATCTTTCCCCTAGGGGTGCTCTCACAGGGTGGATCTCCCAGCAATAAAAGAAGAAAATGCATTTTCTGTGTCGAGGGGGATTTCTTTGTTTGTAATCCCCCTCGTGGTGCTGTGCTTGCTTCTGCGTCTGATTTTAGTTTCTGGTTCTGAAATTCTTGTCATGGTAAGATGCCTGAGAACACTCGAGAACCTAACCATGCACACCACAGAATTTATACCCATCTCCAGTATCTGCAATATCAGGATTGAAACCAGCAGAGGAGCTTGCACATCAAGTTTCTCATCAAAACCAACAATCTGGATTAGAGTCACAGTGTTCACTACCTAATCACCTACTGTAAACATTATTTATTACACACACATTAAGCTGCATGTTTGTTTCTGGAATAGTTGCATGGTAATTTTCCGAGCCAAGATAGATATCTATTGCAGGTGACAATTTTAAAATTTGTTTGGATGCTTATAAGCAAGCAGTTCTTGTGTGCATAGATGCTTTCAACAATGTTTGATGACTTCCATTGTAATGGATGCTATGAAATGCATTTTGTCATGGGTGGCTGCTATGTCATTTTGAAATGTTTACTTGTTGACATGGATGTTGGAACTATTTTTGGTTCTATCTACAGAGTGAACATGTGTAAAACATGGCTTTTCTTGTGGAGGCTATAGCAAAGTACTGGAATGACACAAATGAGGTAACCTAGATGTGGAAAGGGCCTGCCACTTGTATGCTCCAATCTGATTGATCCTATCCCTAGTTGTGATCAAAATAATATACTTACAAACATCAACATTACTTTTGGATGTTGATATTTCCATGCTTCATGATGATCGTCCTCGTTCATTATTCTATTGATGAGCGTCTATATTCTAGCTGATGATACATTGTTTCGTTTATATTCTTTCCAGCTGATGAGGGTCTATATTCCAGCTGATGACACATTATTTCATTTATATTCTTTCCAGCTGATGAAGGTCTATATTCCAGTTGATGACACATTATTTCATTTATATTCTTTCCAACTGATGAGCGTCTATATTCCAATTGATGAAAAATTGTTCATGGGGCCCCACTTGTGTTATGTTCTCTATAGAGCGGCGTCGCGAACCGTCTCTATAGACCTTTTGTTGTTCTAATGTCACTATAACGTTTTTCTTTAAGTTTTGATGTGATAAATATACTTCTTACATCCAAATTTCAGTTGAAGGAATTTCTTGGAGATTTTATCTTTTGCAGTGATGTCCCTTATCCTTATTTTACATGTTGTATATTTAGGAGTGATAAAGCTCTTTTGATGCCTCTGAATAGGCTGTTGTAATTCAGGAGTAATGTAGCTCCTGAGTGATGTAGCTCCTTCACCGTTGATGTTTGATGCCTATGAATAGGCTCTTGTAAGTTAAACTTTGTAATTTTATATTTTGAATATTAATATAACGATAGGCCTATATAGAGCTATGGGTTTTTCCCTTGAGCCCCCAAGGGTTTTTTCATACATAATAAGGGACCTTTCTTTGAGTGGGGGATGTTAGCTATATATAGTCTATCTATATATAGCGCCTAGCTATATATAGTCTGTCTATATATAGTGCCCCAGGTCCCCTCTATATATTCCTATCATGTATGCTCAGTTGACACACTTCTGGGGTTCGACTTTTGGTGTCTCGTGTCTCTCTTCTCCTCTCTCTTCCTCCGTTCCTCATCTTCCTCGCGCACTGTTCAACACATTTGATTGGACTTAACTCCATTTTGTCCTTGCAAATAGTCACCTTGGTCCATTGGCACTTGTCGCAGTGCTTTACAAATTGTGTTGCATCTCTGAAAAGAGTGGGCCACCATAGTTGAAACTACAATACTTTGCGGAATGTCGTATCTCCGCTGAACTATCCTCTTGCAATTCTGTGTGCCTTTGCAAGTGCATCATGCATTTCATGCTTGCACACACATCTTTGAAGCAACCCATCTTGCCCTAGTCTATAGATTTTGGCCTGCTATCAATTGATAGGGTTGGACTTTAAGAATGAGTCGCCTAAGTCAGGCATTTTCAATTGGACTGTGTTGTCTATCCAACATGGTGTCAAGTCAACTCTAAAAAAATCTCATTCACTATAGACAGGTTAATAAACAGATGTGCATCTAGAAATTCCTCTGTAAGTAATGCCCTATCCAACGGCTTCTCCTATGGGTATGCGAGACATATGGTCAGCCATGTAATGCTACTTCCCTTTGCCTACAACCACTGAGAATTCAAATTCTAAAAGCAGAAGTAACAATCGAGCAATGTGTCCTATAGTGTAAGGTTTTTTAACAAGATACAGTAAGGCTTGATGGTGGACAAAGAAGGTAAAAGGCGTAGCCAAAAGTTAATGCCAAAATTTCTTTACAAAAAATATGATGACTAAACCCTCTCTCTTTGTTGATGAGTAGTTCATTTCCATATTCGTGAGTTTTCTACTAGCAAAGCTCACTAGATAGTTGAGACGGTGCTCACTAGGCTGGCATAGCACAGCTCCCACGGCAATCTTCAAGGCGTCAATGTGAATGTGGAAAGTTATGGTCCAATCAAGGGCTCTTAGAGTCAGTGCGGTGGTTAGAGCCTTTTTCAACTCTTCATATGCACGTTGGCATTCCTCTGTCTATTCGAATATGATCAAAAATTTGTAAAGGGGTCTAGTAATGAATGCATAGTCCAACACAAATCGTCTCAATAGTGCCCCATATAGCCTAGGAAACACTAAACTCCCTTGTAACCAATTGGTGGTGGTAGATTGATAATGATGTACCCAAATTTTGACAATTCTATGACAATGCCGTTCTTTGATACCATGTACCCTAAGATGCATTCATGCTTTATCCACAACTGGCATTTTAAGGGTTTCAACGAGAGACGATATAATCTACACCATTCAAAGATTGCATGGAGCTTATCTAGATGTTCCTTCTAGCTCGAATGGACACAGAGGTCATCAACAAATAATTCTAGCTCTCACCTAAGTATGTCCTTGAAGATGGCGCACATGAGCCTCTGGAATGTGGTGGGTGCATTCGTCAATTTGTCGAAGGGCATGACTATGTAGGCAAAAGACGTCCCAATCGATATAGCGAATGCGGTCTTGTGCCTATCATCAGGATGTACTTGCACCTGATTGTATTGTATCCTGAGAATCTGTATAGAAAATTGTAGGCCTCTTTACCAACAACACACTCGAGCATGTGCTCCATGTATGGAAATGGATAATTGTCTCTCTTGGTAGCTGTGTTAACCTTCTTATAGTTGATGCACACTCTGATTTTTCCATTCCTTTTCAGTACGATGACTATGGGTGAGACCCAATCTGTGTGCTCAATTTCATAGATGAATCGTGATCTCAATAGTTTATCAATTTCCTCTTTGATAGCATGAGCATACCTAGGATTCATATGATATAGTGTACTTGACCGGCATCCCCTCAAGTGTCATGGGGATATTATGAGTCACTACACTCGGATCTACCCATTTCAGCTCATCAAGGGACTAAGCAAAGATGTCTATATACTCCCATAAAAGAGACCAATGAGACTTGCTTTCTCTTCCTCGCTCAAGTCATTGGCTATAAAGATAGGTCAAGGCATCTCCCCTTCCTTAGCTAGATTAACCTCCTTGACTTTGGTTGGTCCTTCTATTAGTTCACTTGCTTTCCTGGTCATTTGGCTCCTAGAAAGATCACTACCCTATCACCTTTCTTAAGCTTTGTGAATCATTTTGGCAGGTCTTGTGGTTTCCTTTGCTCCTCAACTTGCGGTTCCTTGGGTTGTTTCCTTCATTCATCCTTCAACTTTTAGCACATTGAGTGGACTCCTAGGTCTCTCTTGGCATGTCTAGTCTTAGGTGGTTGAGGTATCTTAGGATCACTATCTGAGCTTACTTTCGACTTGGAATTAAATTCTCTGTCTTCAACACTAGAAGAGGGAGTCTCTCTTGGTGGTCATAGCTCACATGGTGACTCTGTCCTAAATAATGACACGGCTAAGCCTGCTTAATGATAGTCAAGTGTGCCTATGTGCTCCAACCATGTGTAATCCCAATCCATATGCATGACTCCTCTCTCTATTCTAAAGATGTTCTTTTTCTACGGTCTGGAGTCTACCCTTATCTGTTCAATCACATGTCCTTCCATGTCATACTCTATAGTATCAATCTCTCGTTCACTCTCATCACTGAAGGAACAACAATCTTCATACTCGTCGTGAGAATCTTCTTTGTTTGATTGCTCATCATTAGCTAGGTCTTGACATTGTGTTTCCTTTTCATCAGTGTGACTAAGGCCCAATTGTACATTAAGTTTAGGTCATGAATCTTGGTCCACTACCACTTGGGTTTGTCATTCAAGAGATCCTTGAATGGTTTGAAATTAGCAACTGGGGTTGTTGGGTATCTTGTCCATTAGGTGCTCTAAGATCTCGTGGAGTTCTCATTTCTCAAGATTGTGGGAGAGAAGGAAGGAGTCTCACTTGTAGCTTTCTCACTTACATAATGGGGGAATACACACAAAGGTGGAGGCTGAAAATAGTTTTCCTCTTCTTAGTTGTGTAAGCCAAAAGAACTCAAGTACAGAGAAATAGAAGAACCCTATATATGGGTCTCAAACCAAACTCAACTAACTAAGGTGGCATACTAACTGAGCCACAAACTAGAGTAGATAAGGATAGCTGTCATCTAACTATTATTCATGGGCGGTGTATCAACCGCATCTGCAGCTAACAAGTCGGTGACATAAATGCACAACGATCACCCTAGCATATCACGAGTGGAGCTCGATTTCTCAACACTCTCCCTCAAGCTCAATCCCAATTCGTGCACACCAAGTAGGTCTCTGAACTTGCGCAGCTTCTCTGTGCCCAATGCCTTCGTGAATATGTCAGCTACCTGATCCTTTGTGCTGACATAAACTAGATCAATAAGACCTAGTAAAACCCTCTCCCACACATAGTGATAATGCACCTCAATGTGCTTTGTTCTAGCATGATAGACTGGGTTATTTTCCAAGTCTATACTGCTCATGTTGTCACAATAAATGACAACTGGCCCATCTGTAGGCTGATGCATATCATAAAGTAGCTTATGCAACCAGGCTACCTCACATGCAGCCATTGCTACACCCCTGTATTCAGCCTCTGTGCTCGACAAGGCAACTGTAGGCTGTTTCTTGCTGCTCCAAGTGACTGCAGCACTCCCAAAAGAGAACACATATCCACTGGTAGATTGTCTATCAGAAATACTACCACCCCAATTAGCATC
This sequence comes from Lygodium microphyllum, assembly GCF_053477565.2. NCBI lineage: Eukaryota > Viridiplantae > Streptophyta > Polypodiopsida > Schizaeales > Lygodiaceae > Lygodium > Lygodium microphyllum. The sequence goes on from NC_141147.1 coordinate 59,546,317, forward strand.
AGTATATCCATGCAATTGTATCTGAACCCCAATCTCATAAAATAGTCCATACTGCAACATGGAATTTACATACCTGAGTATGCATCTAGCCGCATCCAAATGCGTTTTCCTTGGACCCTGCATAAATTGGCACTACAAGGATTTGAGCTAGTAGCGATGCCGATTAGCAACGGCGCATAGCGGCTCGCTATTTGCGTCGCTAATAGAGTCGCTATTTGCGTCGCAAATGCGATGCAAATAGCGACAGGCCACAGGGAAAAAACGCGGCCAAAATCGAGCGCGGTTTTCATTTCACGTTTGCTCCATTGTGAGTTTTGAAAGCGAGAGCGAGGGAGAGAGCGACCATCGTGAGAGAAGGAGAGGAAGAAGACTTGCCACCGCCGCCGCTGCCGTTGTTCGCGAAGGAGAGGAGCCTTCATCGCAAAGAGGAGCCACCCCACGCTCGCCATATCTCATCTGTGAGTCTCCCTTTCTCTTTCTTTTGCTTGTTCAAGGTTTAAATCACTCTCTTTTGCTTGTTTAGGAGAGGAAATGAAAGAGAAAGAGAGGGAGAGGGAGAGAAAGAGAAAGAGAGGGAGAGGGAGGGAGAGGGAGAGTGCATTCTCTCTCTCCCTCTCCCTTTTGCTTGTTTAATGTTTAAATCACTTTCTTTTTTGCTTGTTTAGGAGAGGAAACGAGAAAGTAAGAGAGAAAGAGAGGGAGAGGGAGAGGGAGAGGGAGGGGGAGGAAATGAGAGAGGGAGAGAAAGAGAAAGAGAGGGAGAGGGAGGGAGAGTGCATTCTCTCTCTCCCTCTCCCTTTTGCTTGTTTAATGTTTAAATCACTTTATTTTTTGCTTATTTAGGAGAGGAAATGAGAAAGAAAGAGAGAGAGAGAAAGAGAGGGAGAGGGAGAGGGAGGGGAAGGAAATGAGAGAGGGAGAGAGAGAAAGAGAGGGAGAGTGCATTGTTTCTCTCTCCCTCTCCCTTTTGCTTGTATAATGTTTAAATCACTTTATTTTTATGCTTTTTTAGGAAATGAGAGAGAAAGAGAGATAGAGAGGGAGAGAAAGAGAGGGAGAGGGAGAGGGAGGGGAAGGAAATGAGAGAGGGAGAAAAAGAGAAAGAGAGGGAGAGGGAATCACTTTCTTTTTTGCTTGTTTAGGAGAGGAAATGAGAGAGAAAGAGAGAAAGAGAGAAAGAGAGGGAGAGGGAGGGGAATGAAATTTAAGATAGTAGACTTATCGATAATGGTATGCAATGTGCTTTGCCATGGGCCACGTACATTGGTGACTCTTTAAGATGGCTTAAAATTGGTCATGTCCTTCATAATGTCCAAGTAGGGGATCTAATTGTGATATGCATAATTCATTGTTTTTGTATTAACTTTATAGGCATAACAAATTAGAAATCATGCCAACTAGTCAACAGAAGGACTAAAAGAAAATGATACCCTAGCTAATGGTCATTACGGTACTTCATCAAAATGAACCCAAAAGTATTGTTATAGAATAAGAATCCCTTAAATTGAGTATAGGATATTTTCTCTCAGGTCTTATGACTATGAGTAGAATTGATTGAAATAAAGTTTATTACTATAGTTGATAAATTTCATAGATGGCATTAATTTTAATACGCGATACTAGGACAAAAAAACCACATTTCTAAGATGATTTTTGTTGAGACTAATTTATTATTAGACTAAGATATCCTCAATGATGCTCAAAATGGATTACTTAATACTCAAAGCCCTCTAGTGCAGTTTTTTACAATAACGAATAATTATCTATCGGGACAAACAAATCCTTGAGCATGATACAAGGCCGAGATATAACATCGAAAAATCTCTCAACTACTATGTAACTTGATGTACATCTCCATAAAGCTATGGTCAACTTGACGTACATCTCCATAAATCTCTCAACTACTATGTAACTTGACGTACAATGGAAGATTTATGGTCAACTTGCAACTTGACGTACATCTCCATAAAGCTATCCATTTAAGCCTCGTTTGCTGTAATGTAGATAAGATGGAAAACGAAGAAGGTCTTATTGTTCAAGACCGCGAGACATATCTTAATCAGCGTGTCCCATGTCCTTGCTCTCAATGCAAGTTGGTAATTAAACGAAAACGTCGATTGTCTATAGAACACGTACGACGATTTGGCGAGTTTTAATCTGAGATCATTGATCAGGAAATTGCGGATTTTTAGCAAACGGTAATTTGAAGTAAATATTAATCAAGCATTGTACTCACAAGCTAATTGAAAACCATACACAATAAGATTGGGTCCTGTTGGCAAATTTTCTATCCAAGGGGTGATGTCTCGATCCAAGGGGGAGTGCACCCTTTGCGGCCAATTAGAAGAGTTCGTGGACGTGCGATGGATCGATTGCAGGAGCCAATCCACCAATCGCAAGGCCCATCTATACCGTCAATGCCAGAGGAGACAGACAACCTTCCCGACCTACCTACAATCTTGGAGCCTGAGATGGAGGCAATGATCGATGCATTGATTCCCATGGATGTTGAGACATCTGACTTCCTTAGAGAGGAAGCATCCATACCATTATATGATGGGTGCCGAGTATCTCGGTTGAAGACATTACTTGCACTCTTAAGTGTGCAAGCAAAATACGGTTGGAGTGATACGAGTGTGACTGAGTTATTCAGGTACCTTGCACATAGGCTTCATTGATTTTATTTTTTTTACAATATTATTGCAAACATTTGTGCTTTTTCAAGGTGTTTTATAATTTTTTTCAGGTTATTGAAATATCTTATATTACCACCTACAAATACCATGCCTGAGTCTCGTGATGATCCACGACATGTTTTACGGAAGCTTGGCATAGACTACAATAACATCCATGCATGTATCAACGACTGCATACTATTTCGAGATGAATACGAGACTATGGAGACATGTCCAAAGTGTGGTGCTCACAGGTATCGATAGGACTTGCAAGGGCAAACCATCCCTCAAAAATTTCTCAGACATTTTCCGCTCATCCCCCGCATAAACCACATGTTTCGCACGTCTGGCATGGAAAGCTTGACAACGTGGCATGTGCAGAATAGGTCCACGGATGGAGTTCAACGAATATCAGTGGATTCGCATACATGGAGCCACATTGACTCTACCTTCCCAGGCTTTGCGCGAGAGTCAAGGAATCTTCGGCTCGGTCTCGCCATGGATGGTGTGAACCCATTCGGTCTGCACTCGACTTCTTACAGTGTGTGGCCTATAGTGCTTGTCAACTACAACATCCCTCCATGGCTTTCTACGAAGAAAGGACATCTCATCCTTAGCTTGCTCGTCCCGGGCCGCTACAAAGTAAAAAATATGGACGTGTATCTTCGTCCATTAGTCGATGAGCTTAAGATTTTGTGGGAGGAGGGGGTCACTGTGCAAGATATGAGCAGGCGCGATGGTCGGCGGTCAGCCAACATTCGAGCCATTCTCATGTGGACGATGCATGACTTTCCGGGATTGGGAGAGTGCTCAGGTGAGAAGACCTTCGTTCTCGCTGGTAATATCTATATTTTATTTCATTCAATTAAGTATTCACTAGGTCGTGGCTCGCCTTACAGGTCTGGTTACCTCAGGTTATCATGCATGTCCATTGTGTGGGCCACAGTTAGACTCCCGAAGGTCACGAACCATGAAGAAGATGGTATATCAAGGACACGCCTCTTTCTTGCCAGAGGATCATGAACTCAGGGAAGGTTTTCTTGGACGACCTCCAGCACGTATGAACGCTGCAAGCTGGTATGAGCTGAAAATGGTAAACCCGGAATCACATCCAAATGGAATGCGATGGTTCTCAGTTTTCTACAAGTTGCCATATTGGACCCACTTACAGGTCAACCACTTGTTGGATCCCATGCATATTTTCAAGAATGTGGGCAGCTTGCTATGGGACCACATCATAGGAAAGAGAGACACTATAGGGTCACGAATGGATTTGAAGGAGGTAGGTAAGATGGAGGCGCTTTGGCCGCAGTCGAGTGCTGAAGGGGGAGTGCAGCTTCCTCACACTCCCTGGGTTTTGTCTACCAAAGAAGAGCGCATTATGAAGCAAGTAATCAAGTCTATCCGCACTCCGACGGGTATGATGCGTTCTCTCAGGTCTGCATTTTCTAAAGATGACCAATTGTCTGGGCTAAAATCCCATGATTGGCATAAGATATGTCAGGTTTGTGAACAGAATGGATTGTAATTAGCGTGGACATTTTGCAATTTGAAAAGTGGCCATTATTCATAATGCTTTCTCATTTGTGGCAGTTTGTCCTACCGATCGCGATCGCAGGATGCCTTACTCCAGAAATTCGCGGGGCCATTTACAAGTTGTCGACTTTGGTGCAATGGATCTCACAGAAAGAGATTAAGACATCCTCTATTGAATCCGCAAGGCGGGGAGCAGTTGAGACGGTCTGTCTCTTTGAGAAATACCTGCCCACTAGCATGCTTATGATACAAGTTCACCTTCTTGTGCATCTTGTGGACGAAGTGGAGATTGCTGGACCCGTCCATACGCGATGGATGTTCTTCCTGGAGCGCTTCATGAAAACCCTGAAAGGCTTTGTGCGACAACGAGCTCGTCGAGAAGGTAGCATGGCGGAAGGTTGGTTGGTATCAGAAGCGTTAGTACATATCTCACAATGGCTACCAACGATGGAACCAGACAATGAAATGCTATGGACGCTGAAGGACGATGATAGACTGACTGGAGATGTGGTGGTTGGAAATGGGGTAGAAAAAAGAATGGATGCCTCAATGGAAGAGAAGGTGAATCGCTTTTGTATGTTGCACCATGCCTCCATGGAGACATGGCTCGCCAAGTACCAGATTGCAAGGCAAGATCGAGAGGAAGCGCGAGCTGAATTCCGATGCAGTACGCGTCACCGACCGATTCGATATCCCGAAGGCATGGAGGAGATGCCGCGGTTTATGTCAACACGATGGTTGTATGGAGCCTTGACCGCAGCATCCAGCAAAGGGACAGAGGTCTCAATGGAGGAGTGGGAGTTCTCGAGGGGATGTAGTCCAAAGGTGATGAGGGGTTTAGAATGTGTCGTATCTAAATTTGCTTGCTACATCTAATTTGAGTGTTTCAAATGTGCAGTACAAAATATATAGTGCAACGTGGTCGCACGGCCAGCATTTTCGCGTGGAGCGTATTGACAAAATGCGCTCCACAATGGACTGTGGTGTCATGGCAAGGTTTGAGCAAGAGAGCCGGCGACGAGCAAAGGATCCGAACGCGGTTGTGGATGAGATGGAGTATTTTGGGAACTTGCAAAGTATTATTACGGTGGATTACCGTAGCTTCTCCATGATACTATTCGATGTGCAGTGGTTCAAAGTGGTACTTGGAGGAGTTGGAGCAACAGTTCGACGAGGTCCATCCGGATTTCTCGAAATAGATTCCGAAAAAAAATGGACGGATTTGCTTCTCACTGTAAACTTACGAGTAGAAGGGTTATAGCATCTATACCCTCTCTAGTGCAGAGAGTAACTAATAAAGATGCACTTCTCAGCTTTTGGATCTAACTTGGATCTCAACTCATCTAGCACATGAACAAAGGCAATGCAACCAAAAATCTTCAAATGAGAAATATCTGGCTTCCTACCAGTATACCTCTCCTCTGGAGTCATCCCATGTATTGCTGCAGTGGGAGTCCTGTTCATTATGTAGATTTCTGTAGCAACTGCTTCAGCCTAGTAAAAATCTGGCAAGTCTTTTTCGTTGAGCATGGCACAAGATACCTCTCCAATATGTCTATTTTTCCTTTTTGCAATTCCATTTTGTTGTGGGGTATGACTGCATGAATATTGCTGCTTTATGCCATGCTTCTGCAGAAACCTTGCAAACTCATTTGAGAGGTACTCTTCCCCTCCATCTGACCTTAGGCATTTTATTTGCAGGTCTATTTCTTTTTCAACCATAGCTTTAAGAGTTTTAAAATTCCCAAACACTTCACTTTTCTTTTTCATAAAATACACCCAAACTTTTTTGCTATAGTCATCAATAAAAGTGACAAAATAATGATAGCCTCCAATGGATGCAGCTTTAGTAGTCCACACATCAGAGTGGATTAATTCCAATGGCTTCTTACTCTCTTGAACATGTCTAGGAAATGGTTTCCTTGCCTATTTTCCAAATTGGTAGGTTTCACATACCTTATGCATTTCTGCAACCTTGAATTTAGGCAATCCTGCAACAATATTTTGGGCTTGCATTGATTTAAGTCATTGTACATTAATATGACCAATGCGTTTATGCCAGATATCAATATCTGCAACTACACCGGTCCCATGTGCAAACATTGCTGCACTCAATTCATGCATGTCTGCATCCAACATAAATATTCTGCCCTTCTTCTTTCCTTTTGCTATCAAGCGACCTTTATTTTTTATATCATCAACAAAGCATCCATGAGAATTAAATCTGACCTGCAAGCCCTTCTCAACCATTTGACCAACAGAAACCAGGTTCTTGGTGATATTCGGGACATGAAATACATCCGATAGGTATTTATTTTTCCCATCCTACATAGACAAATGAATTTTTCCAATCTACACAATAGGATGTGCAGTATCATCACCAGTCTCCACAAATCCTGGTTTTTCCATTTTCCTTGCATCTTCCATCCATTTTGCATGACCTGTCATGTGGTTTGATGCACCTGAGTTAACATACCACACATCATTGCTTTCTTCTGCACTTGTCACAGAATTGGTCATGTGCTGTACCATAAACAAAAGCTCATTTTTGTCATCACCCTGTCTACTAGAAGATGTATAATTCCCTTGTTGCAATTTTCCATTCATGATGTCATTCTACTTTTTATAGCAGTCTTTAGCCATATGACCCATTTTACCACAGTAGTAGCATTCAACATTATTGTTTGCATTTTGGCATCTTTGCCATCCACCACGACCTCTTTGGCTCCCCCTGCCTCTAGAGTTACCACATCCTCCTCCATAGGACTGGTTTTCTTGAGTTTGCTGCAGATTCTGTTTTCTACCACGGCCTCCAGATCAGCCTCCTCTACCTCTGCCTCTACCTCTTCCAACATTTGAGTAGAAGACAGCTTCTTTTGAAGTTCCTCCTAAAGAAGATGCACCACCATTTCTCTGCTCCTCAGAAATTAGAAGAGCAATCAACTCCTCAAAATCAGGACATCTTTCACAGACGGAAATCAATGTTCGAAACTGTGCATAATCCTTTCCTAGACCATTCAAGGTCACAGAAACTAAATCATCATCTTCCACTGGCGACCCAATGGAAGCAAGTGCATCTGCAATCTTCTTCACCTTCATGTGGTAGTCATTGATGCTCATACTTTCTCTTTGCACATTGTGCAACTCTTGCTTGAGCTGCATTTTCCTGGCTTGCGTACTTGTGCTATACATTTTTGACAAAGTATCCCATGCCTCCTTTGGTATACTTGCATCCTGAATATGTACAATCATAGAGTCTGAAATACTAATAGACAGGCAGTACATAACTTTTCTGGCTCTCTCATGCCATCCTTTAAATGCCTGCATTTGTTGTTGATTGGGAACATCAGGAAGAACTGGTTCTTCTTCGTTTCCTGCAACGAATTCCCAATATCCTTTTCCCATAAGGAAATTCGTCATTCTAAACTTCCATGCTTGGAAGTTGTTCTTGTCAATCTTTTCAGTGACAATCTATGAAAGAGAATCAGACGCCATTACAGAACACTGCAAAAAATTATGTCACTGCAAAAAACACAGCTTCAGCCTCACAAGGGCAAATTTGCCAAACTTACAAAAGTGGTATTTGACCACACAATCACTTCCTAGTGACGATTTTGCATCAACAGGCAACAAGGATGATTCTGTAACTCCCAATGTCTCTGCGCACAGGCATACGATGCAATTTCTATGGTAACTTTTCACCAACCTATAGAACAGTGGTCGTACAGCAATAAACATGGCCTTTTCCTAAGTGCGTGCGGAAAACTTCTGCCTCCAAAATAGGCCCCAAAATGGCCTGGAATCAAAAAGACAGGGCAACCAAGAGCTAAAACCCTCTCCCGCAACATATACTGCCCTCTTGCTACACCGCGAAGGGCTTCTCAATCTGAGACAATGCACTCTTGCACTTTCCAGCTGTGCTACCTTCAGAGACTTGCTCCCAAACTCGAAAAATGAAAGCAGCACTGGTCCTCTTACCAGAATGCCGAGAACTTGGTTTTCTTTCTTGAGCTCCTTACCACGAACCAGGCTCTGATACCATGTCAAGCTTGTGGGAGAGAAGGAAGGAGTCTCATTTCTAGCTTTCTCACTTACACAATGGGGGAATACACACAAAGGTGGAGGCTGAAAACAGTTTTCCTCTTCTTAGTTGTGTAAGCCAAAAGAACTCAAGTACAGAGAAATAGAAGAACCCTATATATGGGTCTCAAACCAAACTCAACTAACTAAGGTGGCATGCTAACCGACCCATAAACTAGAGTAGATAAGGATAGCTGTCATCTAGCTATTATTCATGGGTGGTGTATCAACCGCATCTGCAGCTAACAAGTCGGTGACATAGATGCACAACGGTCACCCTGGCATATCATGAGTGGAGCTCGATATCTCAACATCATTGATTGCTTGGGATATGGAATGTAATAAGGGTGGGTCGTCTTTGGAAGCTTCTAGCCATCATGTAGATTGGCACTGAGAGCGTTCCTCGAGGCAGCTTACCAACTACCTTAGTAGCTTGTTCATACTCCTCATTATCCAAGAATGGCAGATTGATTATGGCCAGCACATGCATCCAATCTCCCTCATCCTTAGGACAAGGGACATATTTCGTCAATGGCCTGTAAGATTTTCTAACACGTGCACCTCCCTTCAATATGGCTCAGATTGCATCCAAGTTGATTGGTGTCGTCTTCCAAGTACTCATATCTACTCTCACTCCTTTTGCACGATTGCCTAGGAATATTAGAACATTGCCCTAATCCTCTATGACTTGTGCATTGCGAATCTAGGGTCGACCTTGCAAAATGTCATAGTCCACTCCCTTCATGACTATGAAGTCTACAGAGAATTGGACTCCTGCAATCTTCACTGGCCAATTCTTTAGCACTCCAAATGGCTTCACTTTCATTCCATTATCTAGTGTAACATGGAACCTATAATTCTCAATAGGTGGGTTACCGCAATCCTGGAATACTGCATGGCTCAGCACACTGACTCCTCCCCCCATGTCTACAATTTCCTTTCTCATGGTATAACCTAGAACTAGGACTGATAAGACTGCATACATCTTTGTTCCTTCCCAGAAAGCATTAATGTGTAAGGACTTGGACATTGAGTGAAGCGTCAAACTTAGTATCTGTGTTACTGCATCATGATCATGTAAGTCAGCTACTACAGCCTGCTCTATCAACCCTTCTACCCACTACTTCAGTTCTTGCCATAATGTGGATGCTATCTAAGCAGATCTCCTAAGCTTAGAGTCACCGGGGTGGTCACTAGCATTGTAAGAAGATTGCTAGCTACTTTCTTTTCTTCTAGTCCTATGCTCCTTGGCCAATGGCCTTGATTAGTTTGCTAGCCCATAGCATTCAAGCTCTGTCTAAGTGGCACTACTTGAGGTGTAGATGTGTCTCTCCACTTTGGTCATGGAGGAAAAACTAGTGTGTTTATGCTTGAGATATCATCAATCTTGTCCTCCAAGATGGGCTCAGCATCCTTAAGGTGCTCTTGGGCTTCCTTCACCCACTCCTTGACTTTTTCTATGGCTTTTAGTTGGCACTTTGGGTTAGGGTAATCCCCTACCTTAGCACTTCCTTTCTCAACTGTCTTTGGAGTGGATGTCTCTGCCTCTCTGTATGTGACCTTCTTTCCAATAGACAGTGTTGTGGCACTCTCAGTTTTGAGCGTGACCTTTACGTTAGTTTTCTTTTTTCTTCACCTATAGGACTTTTCTTTCCGATTGAGCCTACATCTAAGTTGCTAGGCCTTGGCAGCAATATGCCAACTTGCTTCATTTGCGCTTGGATCATGATATATAATGGAGGGTGTAGCCTCCCCATCGAGTGTCTTGACGCCAACAGTCCCAATGGGACTAATGGCACAATTGTCAAACTAGAGAATGGTTTCTGCCTAGCGCAATCGGCAAAGAGATAGTGATTTCACACTCAGGACATATGAGATCAACTTAATCTCGATTCGCTTGCTCCCTCTTGGGGGAGCGTGAAGAGATGTGTCCTGGTGGGTGACCGTAAGTCCAACAAGAGCTCTTGGGCCCCCCCTAAGCCTCTACTTCTCCCTCTTTCTAAATCCATCCCGGTACTAGTTGATAATCCATGAGGATTTGATTGCCCTCTTCGTCATACGAGACATAAGGATTCACATAAGGCTCGTCATCGTTTTGCTCCTCCACGTAGTGGACTGGAGTGTGGCTAGGTGGATGCATGACGTAAGGTCCAAGTGGCCTGGGTATACCTATGGGATTAATCTCCATCCTAGGAATGGCTTGTTCAGCATCATTAGGTGCCAAGAGAGTCAATGGGACTCCCCTCTTAAAGAAATTCAATGGCCTATTCCCTAGGTAATATTGGTTGTAGGGTTGTGAGTATGGGAGTCATCTCAATAGTCTGTAATGCATGGCATTGTGACCAAACCTACCACAATTGGCACAAGATTGGTACCTAGGGTCCTAACACTTAGCTAGCAGGTGATTTCCACCACAATACAAACAATGGATGTGTGGGCATATAGGTTTCCTCATCATCTCTTGTAGTCTCACTAGCTTCATCTTCATCTCCACTAGATCCTAGTTCTAGTCAGTACTCTTTCCCTTATCCTGGCTACTTGGAACCGACTGTTCACTCGATGTGGTTTTCCTTTGTGATGTTCTAGAGCTAGTCTCATCGTGGCTTGAGCTCTGAGAGTTGATCTGCTTAAGCTTTTCGTCCACTCTTATGGCCTCTTTAAAGACCCTAGTTTGCATATCTCGATGTAAGCTTGAGTTGCTTGCCAAGGCCTTGTAGAGTTCCTCACTTCGTATTTGGTTGATAAAGACCGTGGAAACAACTCTTTCCATGGGTTATTTGTTTTTCAAGATTCTCTTAAAGAGACTCCTCACATGGGTCACATAATTCATAATATCTTGCTTATCTTTCTACTTCACATTCATGAGTCATACGATCAGATTGTTTGAATACCCAGCCTCCGAAAATATCTTAATGAAGAGGTTCTTGAGATGGTTAAAACTGTTATGTTCTATCGCATCTAAGCTTGTGTAAAAAGTCATTTCCTTATCGCCTAAGCATAGGCCAAAGTCTTGCAAGTGCTAGGTGAGATCAGCGAGGCCGCTGGCCTCATAAACCTAGTCAAACTACTCTACGAAGCTGTAGGGGCCGTCATTCAATTAGTACTTGTGTTAACCCTCAAACAAACAAGGTGGAAAAGCCAAAAAATCTAAAGTAAAAGACAAGGCCAAGGTAAAAGTAAAACAGAAGATGAAGTCACGCCAAGAAGAATTTGGAAACACAAGAAGTGCAAAAAAGTCCCAAATTAAGGAGAAAAGTGCATGAGAAAAAGTGCAAGTCAATACTTTTATAAAAAAATGTATAGAGCACACCATGATTTATTATAAGAGTGTCGGGCTCTCACCCGTGCAATTTGTAAAGGTAGATGGGCGTGGTAGGAAGGAAGCTAGGAAGAAAGGAGGACAATGGGAAAAAAGCCTAGGCCACAACGGCCACAGTCAGCCATGTAAAAAAGGGGATAAGGGGATGACTGCTGAAAAGGGATTTAGGGTTTTGTATATAAAGTTGAAAAGTGAATGAGAAGATCATTCTTGTGTGTGGTCAAAAGTAGCTCTCTTCTTCTTCTTCTTCTTCTTCTTCTTCTTCTTCTTGCTTACTTGAGCTTGTGCTTGAGAGAGAGTGTGTGATGTGAGGGAGTGAGTAGGTGAGGGTGAGGAACAAGGGAGGAGAAGCTCTCCATCTTCTCCTCTCTTCTTCTCTTCTCTTCTCTTCTCTTCTCTTCTCTTCTCTTCTCTTGTGCTTGTGGCAATGAAGCTTAGAGCGTGGAGCTTGAGGATGGAGCTTGCTTGAAGCTTGCACTTGGATCATGGAGCTACCAGAGTGCTCAGGAGAGGAGGTAACTTGATCGGGCATGGAGGTAAGCTCACTACAAATCTCCATATAGAAGAATAAAAGAAATTCAACTTTGAACTTAGTATATAAGATCCAGCTTGTTAACACAATCTCAAATTTGGTAAAATCGGAATTACCATATGGACATGAACTCAAGTTATTTAAGAACTCACAAACTCCCCAACACACACACACACACACACACACACACACATGTATGAGTGCAAACACACCCTCTCAACTCCTAGTTAAATGCCCATATTGGTTGTGGACTTGTTTAATTTCCTAGCACTAAACAATGGTGCATGAAGCCCTATGAATTTAGCTTATGACTAATTGATAACTAAATGTTAGCCACCATTTGATGTAGCTTAGAACATATAAAGACTAACTCAAATGATAGTTTGACTATTAATAGGATGAGGCAAAGCAACTTCTAATGAGGACTAGTTGTAGATTTATTTTGTTGCTAATACTAGTTGAAATTGATCTCTTTTTTGTACTAGAGAACTACATTTTGGTTCCATTTCCAAGACAAATGGATTCAAGCCTTGAGCGCTTGCACACTTCAAATTGAGCATTGAAGTAGGGTTTTCCCCGAACCGATGCTTAAGGTAGATAGGTAGGAAGTGAGGGCATTTGAAGAGGTATTCAATATCCTTATCAAGAAGGTTTTTGGTTTTTTTTAATTTGGAAAATCATATTGGAGTAGTGTGGGTATTTGTTTTGATTTGGATGCATTAGGGTAGGAAAAAACAAAGAAAAAATGAGAAAAACAAGCAATAGGGTTTCCACTATCATAATAGGCATGAGGGTTTGATTTGTTTGTAGATATGTTTTTCGGAGTTTATTTGCTATTCTGGGTATACACAATTCTTCCTCCCTACCCATAGCATTGATCTAGAGGTGAATGCAATAGGCGGAGACCTAAATCGTGTGATTTGAGTGATTTATTGTTGCAATGGCCCCAAAATCACACCGCATTCGGTCCGTCCAAGTGATAATGGTTCTGGTTCGAGTCCCAGAATGGGCCCTTGGCCTTTGGCCCCCCGATCAAATCAACCATTCGGCCCATCTTACTCATCCACGTGAAAATTCGGCCCTCTACCCTGCCGACTCAGCCCAACCCCACTCGAACAAGCTAACATTCGGCCCGATCAAATTCACCGTTGTCGTATTGCTGCAAATTCGAGGTGTGAAAACCACCTAAAAGTCGTGTGTGATTTGATACTTTGTACATATTTAGTTGTTATGTTTGCTCTTTCATTCTATGCCGAAGACGGAGAAGAATAAGGAATTTTGGTAGACTGGTAACTTGAGATGCAATCTCATGGACCACTTTGATTGTGACCAAGGGTTCGTTTGAAAGCTGTGGCAGCATAGGAGCATTCCCAATGGGCCAAGAGATACATGCTGAGATTATCCTAAGGGGCCTAGAAAGAGACTCTATTGTTGGTGACATGCTTGTGGACATGTATGAAATATGTGACAACTCGTGAATGGGCAACGACAGTTGATAGAACAAAACTACCAATTTCTACTCTCTACAGGAAGGATCTTGTGAAACTAGATGGTACAGATTCCATGCTGTTGTATGGATATGGATCATATGAGTATCCAATTGAGCCAGAATTTTGATTAAATAGATTAGTGCTGATTGATAGAGGATTTGTGTATGCTGTTGCACACATACGCGGAGGGGGAGAGATGGGAAGAAAATGGTATGAAGACGGGACGCTATTGAAAAAGAAGAATACGTTTACTGACTTTATTGCCTCAGCAGAACACCTATTGGCACACAATTTTGGTGCTAAGGACAAGTTATGTATCCATGGGAGAAGTGCAGGTGGTCTGTTGATTGGTGTTGTGCTAAATATGAGGCGTGTGGAACAAAAAGGAAGGAAAAAGAGGTTTTTTTTTGGGGGAAAAAAGGAATAGATTTTTTTTTAATCGGGAGAGAGGGAAAATAGACGAATGAGGAAGAAATAGAGGGGGGAAGAGCTTTATCGATGGGAGAGGAAGGCTAATCTGGGAAGGAGGGAGAAACAGAGTATTCGGGGAGAAGACGAGAATCGATGGGCCTAAAAAAAACAGAGGAGAGAAGAAAGGAAGGAGAACGTTGCTGTGACGGCAAGATAAGTAGCCGCTGTACTGGTTGAAAAGGGGGAACATTGCAATTGAAGCTGGGGAATGTTATTGAATGTACTGCTAGAGTGCGCCTGCCATAGCCTCTTGATCAACGGCATCGCCTTCCCGGCCCAAAAGCAGGTCAGCGCTACCTCCGCCCTCGATCCCTCTTGAAACCCCTCTGACACCACGCTTTGCAGCTGGCATAGCGTCACTTGTTGCACCTTAGATGGCCGTGTAGTGGCCCTATTCCCTAATGACACCATCCTCAATGGAACCACAAGATTGAAGAGGAGAAGATAAAGTCTGTAACAAAGCTGCAGTAGAAAAAAAATGAGGAAGTTGAAATGATGAAGCTGACGTTTTGGAGGAGAGTTCGGCATTCGATGACGAGAGCAGTGTGACGGACTGAAGCTACTGCAACGATGGATAACATGGTTTTTGGACGACAAAGCAGTGAGGACGATCCGATTATAAAGCAGGAGATGAGAAAGGTAATGAAGATCGAATAAAGCTCGAAGCGGACAGACATTGGAAGACAAAGCTTCCTCCAACACAAAGCTGCGACCATAGAAGGGAAAGAAGAGTGGATGAAGAAACTCGAAGACGAAGTCAAAGGCGACAGAGTAGGATCAGACGTTGCTGTAATGAAGATGAAGTCAAAGGTGACAAAGCAACAGCTGAAGACAAAGAGTACGATATCAGATCTCTCTATTCTCATCTTGAGGAGGAATTCTGCAACTTTAGAAAGGAGGGAAATCGAATCTGAGATGAGAAAAAGCTGAAGAGGTTGTGGATAAAAAAAAGACAGAAACTCTGATAGAGGAATCGAAAGATGCTTCTGAAGATGGTGAAGATGTCGACAGAAACTGCGATTAATTCGTATGAAGTTTCTGTGTTTGGCCACAGGTTTGGACAGTTTGTATAACAATTAGGGAGTGGAATTAAGAAGAAAAGGAAAAGCTTTCCACAAAGATGAAATTGAGCCTTTCGAAAGTGCTTCACAGTGTAACAGCCTACTGTACATGGCAAATAACTAAATTTCAGGATTGACAATGGCATCTATCACCACCATGGAAGAATCTCATGCGATAGAAGACAGTTGCACTACTCTGCTACTCCAATGAATGTTCGTCTATCTGAAAACCATCTATTTGCAACCCTCAAGTCCCAAACTTAACAAGGGAAAGTTGCAAAGGTTAGAACAACGATGGAAGATAAAGAAAATAAAACAGAGACTTGACATCATTTTCTCATCTTGCTTACTTGTTTGATGGATCTTCTATTCTGAAATTTATCAAGGACTTCTGAAGTTGCGACATTGCTTTCGAAACCCTTCGACATCTTTGGTGAACTCGACGTGAAAGCGTCGCAGAAATTTCAGGATGGGAGATACTTCAGCCTCTATTTCAGCTTCTTCTACAGTTCCAGCTGCGTCTACTTCAGCTCCATCAATGGCTGCAGTGTCAAGTACTTCAACAGAGGATCTAAAGCAGATTTTACAGAATATGTCCATGTATATGCAGCTCCAAAATCAGCAAACACAATTGTATATGCAGCAACAGCAACAATTGCATCAACAGCAGTTGTCTCAGCAAAGGCAACTCTATTCGAAGCAGGAGAATGCAAACAGCGCGACTAAGGCTATTAAAGCAGTTGAGAATGAGAAGAAGCTATTTGACGGGCGTAATGTTTCAGCATATTTGAAGACATATGAGATCAAGATGGGGTTTTTTGGAGTTCCTGCTGGACTTATGAGTAAGTACTTCCTTCGTCTTGTCACATCTGCTTTGAGGACAAAAGTGATTGATTTTTTTATTCAAAATACACATTGGCAATATTTTAAGAAGGCCCTAAAAGGAGAATACTTCCTTGAGGACTTTGGTATGGCTACTCGGCGGTCATTCCGAGAGTGGGTCTGCTGCTTCGGAGTTGATTCGAGAATTTGAAGAGAGGTATAGTCAGCTTGATGCCATTGAACAAAGAGCATTGGATGTTGAAAAAGTTGAGCTTTTCTTGCAAGCTGCAGATCCTGCTCTTCAAGAAGAATTGGGTGAGCTTCTTGAAGATCGCACGAAGCCTATGGGTCTTAAAACGGATTGGCAGGATGCTCAGGATGCAGTCTCAACTTTGACCAAGAGGAGGATATGGAAGACTCGCCTACAGAATGGTTCCATGCCACCTACACCATCATCAGCTCCTATGCCTACTTCTATCCCTGTTATTTCTTCTCCTCCTCAGCCAGTTTCTTGGCCTATGCCAGTGCGTACTGTTTCCACTCCACCTATTCCTCCTGTTCCACGACCGATGCCTACACCTTCTGCTCCAAAACCATCCGCTCCATCGGTGCCTACCTCTCTTGATGACATAATCAAAGGCATCACAGATTTGACACTGGAGTCAGTCAAAGCGGAGTTGGTGGGTAAGTTGAAGGAGCAGTTTGCTTCGACTGCACCTACTGCTTCTTCTAGCGCTCCTACTGCACCTAGGAGTGCTCCTAGTGCACCTAGGAGAGATCGGAGATGTATTTGGTGTGATAGTACGGACCATCAGCATTGCAGGGATTGTGACTCTTTCCAGGATGCAAGGAGGAAGAATGTGGTATATTGGGGGCAAGATGGTAAGATTTGGTTGACTGAGACAGGAGCTCCACTTGCTACCAACTTTGGTAAAGGTGGAATGAAGAAGTTAGTGGAGGACATGGCTGCGCGTACTTCTTATGTGACAGCTAGAGGTGATGCTTCTGCATATGGAGTACAGATTGAGAAGGGATCAGAGACTCAGTCCGCACTATGGACTTATGCTATGGAGACTGCAAACAAGGGAAAAATTCAGCAAACTGTTTTGACTAGTGCAGGCTCTAGCATCAGATCAGAGACAGGTTGGGACTCGCCTGTTGACAGGTATTCTATTTATGCTTATTTGGCTAAGTCTCATGGTGCAGATGTACTTGTTGAGGAGAAGCATAAGAGGGATGAAGAAAATCCAAGCGCAGCTAAGAAGACTAGAGGGGGTGAGTTTGTTACTCCGCCTACTGCAGGACCGTCTTCAAGACCAGGGCCAGATCGACAGATGGAAGATGCTCAAAAGAGAGAAAAGAGGCAAGAGCCTAGAGAGAGAAAGCAGCCAGGGTTCAGATTGATGTCCGATATTGAGACATCTACAGACATGAGAAAAATCTTTAATGATAAGATACTTGGCAGTGAGGTGACTTTCACTATTTCTGAGATTTTGGGCATCTCAAAAAGAGAGTTTCAGGATCAGTTTCAGGAGGTCTTGAAGAGGAAAAGACATGCATTGTCTACCACTGATACACAGGGAGTTTTGATTGGGGAGTTGGATGAGGATGAGGATGAGGTTATGGTTGATAATGCTTCTGTTTTTCCGCAGGTAGAGAAGAGGGTTCAGCCTATGCATTATGCTGAAATTGATGAGCCTGTCATGATACCGCGTAGTCACTTTTCGCGGAGCCATTGGGCTAGGGCAACTACAGAGACGATGGTAAAAATTGGAGAGAAACAGGTGCCTTATGTTGCATTGGTTGATCATGGTTCAGAGATTAATCTCATAGTTCGTGGAGTTTACGAGAGTAACAGATGGCCTATGGATGTAGAGCACGGGTGGCGTATGAGAGCCGCCAATAACACTGCAAGTGATTTATATGCTGCTTGCCCTAGTGTCAGGGTTTCTATTGGTGATGTAGAGGAGGATTTTCATTTCTTTGTGCAGGATTCATGCTCTTATCCCATAATTCTTGGTCAGCCATTCATTACAGAGATGCGCATGGAAACAAAGGTCATGGATGATGGATCTGCTTATGCACGGATTCGCAGTAAAGATGGTATGAGAGCAGTTCAGTTTATGACTGTATGTGTGAACCATGTTAGAAACAGGGATACTCTCAGAGATGCACCTTTGCCCACTGTGAGGGATTCGGGTTTTCATTAGGTACCGCCGTTTCGCGAGACGACGGTGGTACAGAGGAGAGGAGATTGGAGTTCTCACCTCCTGGCAGCAGTGTTTTCTCCTCCGGTTTTGTTGGGATTTCAGCAAACAGTTCGATGAGTTATCAGAAGACTTCTAGGTTGCCTAGAGCTGCCAGGCAGTATATATGCAGGAAGGAGAAAATTTTGAAAAATGTAGGAATTTTGGAGGATGATGAGCACATAGATGGGATGTATGACAGTGTGATTTGTGCAGATACGATGACAGAGATGGGAGATATGCTGAAAACTGATATGCTGAATTGTCACAGTGATGTATTAGTGCAGTCCCTGGACATGTTTCATGAAATTGCAGATTTTATGTCACAGATTGAGTCAGAGGCTGAGGTAACTCAACAAAGAGTGTTGAGTGCTGAAGAAATTCAGCAAACAGAGTTTCCAGCTGGTTATGATCAGCTTTCAGAGAGACAGAGGGCTGAAAACTTTCAGCCAACAGAGTTTACTGCTGAGATATTTCAGCATTCAGAGTTTGGGGCTGTTCCTATGCAGTCCATAGAGCAGAGGGCTGAGAATATTCAGCCATTGGAGTGCAGAATTGCTGATTTACAACAAGGTTTATGTAATGCAGAAGAGCACAATGAAGCCAGGGTTGACACGAAATACAAAACTGTGGATAAGAAGGTGAAGCCGGTTGCTGTACCGCTTCCACCTGACAGTGATCAGCAAATAGAGAGGGCTGCTAAACAGCAAATTTTGAGGAATCCGGAGCATATTGGTCATAAATTTTCAGCAGAGACTCTTGCTGAATTGAAAATTGGAAATGGTGATTTCTTGTTACCCATAGAGAAGCAATGCTTTCAGGAGATGCTTGAGCGTCATGGAAAGGGATTTGCTTTTTTCCCACATGAGATTGGATGTGTGAATCCTGATATTGTTGCTCCTATGGTCATTTTTACTATTCCTCATATCCCATGGAATCTCCGACCTATTCCGGTGCCTAAAGCACACTTGCCAAAGCTGATTGATTTATTGAATGAGAAAATCAGGATGGGAATCCTTGAGCCTTCATCTGCACCATACTCAAAGAGGTGGTTTACAGTTCCAAAGAAGAATGGCACACTTCGATTTATTCAGGACATGCAGCCAGTGAACAGAGTTACTATCAGGAATGTTGGTATAGGTCCAGTTGTGGATGAGTTTGCAGAGGCATTTGCTGGACGTGCCATCTATTCTTTGGGTGATTTGTATTCAGGATATGATCAGTTTCAGCTGGCTTTGGAAAGCAAGGACATAACCACCATGAGAACTCCTATTGGGCTTGTCAGGATGTGTACCTTGCCTCAAGGTGCCACTAATTCTGTTGCGCATATGATGAATGCCATGCATAAGGTCCTTCGTGATTACATACCTCAGCTTACTATGCCTTTCTTGGATGATGTGCCCATTAAGGGGTGAGCAGAAGAAGAGAAGAATGAGAGCCTAAATGAGCAGGGATGCAGATACTTTGTGGCTGATCATATTTCAGCATGTGAGAAGATTTTGGCCAGGTTAGAAGAAGTGAACTTGACACTTTCAGGACAAAAATCTGTTTTTGGAGTGAATGAGGTTGTCATTGTTGGGCATATGTGTGGATATTATGGCAGAAAACCCTCACCTGATAAGGTGAATGCTATAGATGACACCATCCTCAATGGAACCACAAGATTGAAGAGGAGAAGATAAAGTCTGTAACAAAGCTGCAGTAGAAAAAAAATGAGGAAGTTGAAATGATGAAGCTGACGTTTTGGAGGAGAGTTCGGCATTCGATGACGAGAGCAGTGTGACGGACTGAAGCTACTGCAACGATGGATAACATGGTATTCGGACGACAATGCAGTGAGGACGATCCGATTATAAAGAAGGAGATGAGAAAGGTAATGAAGATCGAATAAAGCTCGAAGCGGACAGACATTGGAAGACAAAGCTTCCTCCAACACAAAGCTGCGACCATAGAAGGGAAAGAAGAGTGGATGAAGAAACTCGAAGACGAAGTCAAAGGCGACAGAGTAGGATCAGACGTTGCTGTAATGAAGATGAAGTCAAAGGTGACAGAGCAACAGCTGAAGACAAAGAGTACGATATCAGATCTCTCTATTCTCATCTTGAGGAGGAATTCTGCAACTTTAGAAAGGAGGGAAATCGAATCTGAGATGAGAAAAAGCTGAAGAGGTTGTGGATAAAAAAGAGACAGAAACTCTGATAGAGGAATCGAAAGATGCTTCTGAAGATGGTGAAGATGTCGACAGAAACTACGATTAATTCGTATGAAATTTCTGTGTTTGGCCACAGGTTTGGACAGTTTGTATAACAAAAAGGGAGTGGAATTAAGAAGAAAAGGAAAAGCTTTCCACAAAGATGAAATTGAGCCTTTCGAAAGTGCTTCACAGTGTAACAGCCTACTATACATGGCAAATAACTAAATTTCAGGATTGACAATGGCATCTATCACCACCATGGAAGAATCTCATGCGATAGAAGACAGCTGCACTGCTCTGCTACTCCAATGAATGTTCGTCAATCTGAAAACCATCTATTTGCAACCCTCAAGTCCCAAACTTAACAAGGGAAAGTTGCAAAGGTTAGAACAACGATGGAAGATAAAGAAAATAAAACAGAGACTTGACATCATTTTCTCATCTTGCTTACTTGTTTGATGGATCCTCTATTCTGAAATTTATCAAGGACTTCTGAAGTTGCGACATTGCTTTCGAAACCCTTCGACACCGTTCAGCCCTCAGTCCACTTGACTCGACCCACCTGATTCGGCCTCCCCAATTGGGCCCTTCTCTCTCAGCCCTTGGCTCGATCAATTTGGCCAATTTCCATTTCAGCCATTCGGTGCTCAGACAACCGCATTCGAACTGGTCAAGTTTGACAATCAGACCAATTGCATTTGGTCCTTCTCATTCGGCCCTCAACCATTTGCACGGGCCGAATCAAACATTTGGCCCTTGCAATTCGGACCTGTGGCACTGAATTTGGATTTTTTTAAATATTAACCTATAGACCCTAAAACCAATCAAGAGACCATATAGAGCCGGAAGCACATCGTAGATCTATCACTAGACTGAAATCTAGAGCAAGTAGTTCAAAACTTGGCTAGAACGGTCCTTCAAATTGCTCATGGTGTTTGCCGTAGCGGCCCTGCAAGCCGGGGGGACTACCCCCCCTCCCCGATCCCCGCATAGGGGATCCTGCCCCCTCCACACCTCCCCCAAGTAGGCTAGAGAGAAAACGCGTGTCGTGATAGGTCCTCCGGATTAGATCCTAGTGTAGTAATGGTTTTGCACACAAGCATAGACTCTCACTTTCAAAACAACAACTAAAAGCCCATATCCGAAAACAAAGACAAACAGAGACCCTAGAACCTCAATGGGCTAATCTAGCTAACAAGGGCAAAAAGGCCACACCACAAAAGCATGTATAGGTTGCATTTGGACTGCATCTAGCCAAAGTGGAATGCAACAACCTCTAGCTACAACTACGAGGATGATAGACATGACAGTCTTGAAGATAGATGCACCTTGAATGGCACTGCAGAGATGACCCAAGACATCAGTGGAGAATCCACATCTGGTTGTGTAGTTGGGGACTCAAAGGCATGTATCAGAAGGCTTAAATTTCTAGGCCAAGACCCAAAAGTTGAAGACATAGTGCCGCATGCTTATCTTAGGATCAAACTCACGCAAATAGAGAGCACACTGTTGACGCTCTCATTGATGAAGGAGCTGATTTTAATATCTTGACCTATGAAGCATGGACCATGCTAGGCCAATCAAAGCTCACACCAACTAATGAAACTCTTAGTCCTTAAAGGGGACACCCACAAGCCCTTATAGGGAAGTGCAAAACCCTTGTCACTGTTGAAACGGAAAGCTTGTCTATCCTATTCCATCTTCCTTCAAGTAGTGTTGAATGTGGAAAGGAAACCCTTGTAGGAAGACCCTTCAAAAGGGTGACTAATTCCAGGAGGCATATTCCACGATGGATTCCGTGAGACCACGGTGGATTCCGTGAGGTTTTGCAGTGGATTCTGTAAAACTATATTTATTTGCCGGGGCCTCGTACACAAGGTGGATTGTTTGTGCGAAAAATTGACAGGGATGCCTGTCCTTTTCAAGCATCAGGTTAATTTAATGTGTAAGTGGGTGATTCCATAGTGGGTGATTCTAAAAAATACATATTTAAATTAATGGGATTTTATGAGTTTAGAGTGCGCACTCATATTAAATTAAGGTTAGGACAGAGTTCCAACCTATTTATTTATTTTCTAGCTGAAAACTAATATGTATTCACTTTTTTTGGTTAATTTTTATTTTTTTCTAACAATTGTGAATGCTTCTGTTGTTGATGTGTAGAGCAAGCGGTAGTGGTATTGGGAAGCACTTAGCGATAGCGCGTATTCAAGAAGTAATTATCATTTTTATTGAGTGTGTGTCTTATCATTAAAGGCATGGCGCTAATATTTATTTAGGCATGCTTATTTATTGAAGCGTTTGACATATATCTATTATTTTGTATGTGCATGGACACACGATTTAAATATTTATTATTGGACATTGTATTTGGACACTGCCCGACTCTTGGGCCGCCCAATCGCTTTATTCTTTATTTGGACAAAAGTAAACACAAAATTTAAAGCTTGCTAATTGTAAAATTGGGCCATTTTTTAGCTCTGAGATGAATAAATTAATAAATACATGCTTTGTGGAGTGCTCACACAAGGCATGGGGGGATATTGTACCCAATTGGTCTTTTTTCCTCTTGTCGTGCAAGTCTATTCTCTTGAATTTTGAGCTTAAAGTAGAGTGATTTGTTCTTGGGGACCTTCCAGTGCTCGCTACGTATGCATACAATATTCGATTTGTGTATCAGTGGTATCAGAGCGAAGCTGAGATCAAAGGCTTTCAATCGCTTACCATCTTGCGTGAAGGCGAAGCTCCTGAAACGAATGGGCTCTACAATTAGACTCATGACAATCCATCAATACCGGCCTGTTCCTAGCAGTGAACAATCCCTTGTTGCACTGTTGGATTATGAAGGACCAGTCTCTGTTAGTGGAGGACCACCCGGGAAGATCCTTTGTAAGTCTTTTGTTCAAAATAGACAATAGAGAAGAAGCTTTATAAAGTTGAAGTTGATTAAGATTAAAAAGCTTAAGTAAAGCTTAAGCCTTCCAAGAATTCGATATTGATGGCGGTAGTATGCATTCCCTGGCGGTGACATTGACGTCAGCATCCTTTCATCCCCGCGCAGTTCAAATCATTTGTTAAAGCCTTCTTTTCAAAATCTAAAGCTCAAGGTTTTAAGCTATTACTAAAGTTTCAAAAAAATCAAGCTTAAATCTTCTCCATAGCCAGCGTTCACACTTGGTCAATCTTGAACTCATTTCAACCTCCTTGCAAGCCTCTGTTCACACCCGTGGTGTAACAAAGATAATTTCCAACAAGTAGATTGCTATACACAGTCTTCATGGGTAAAGGATTCGTCGAAGAAGGATTTCAGCAACTTTCGTATCCACAAAGAAGAAAGATTGCAAAAAGCTATTTTTTTTAAAAAAAAGAGTAAGCCTTGTAAACCCGACTTTGAGCTACACTCATCCCACTAACAAGCTTTCGAGTGTATGAAGTCGTTTGAAAGTTTGCAAGATGACCAATCAAAATATGGAAGATTTTATGGTCGAAGGTGATTTACCGGAACCAATGATGGAGCAAAAATTGGACCTAATTATGATGTAGCTTCACGAGGAACGAAGAGGACGTCAAACTTTGCAAGCTCAATTGGCCACTATTGAATGATCTACTACCGATCAAGATGAACCACAACTTGAAGATGTTATACAACGCACAATCGATGTGACACTTGAAGCACAATCTATCCATAAAGAAGCTAGGATAAGTAAAAGAAATTTCAAATTCTATACTTTTAATGGGTTACACGATGGAAAGATAGTTCTCGCTTTTATCAATCACTTTGATGATTATTTCCATGAAGAACAGTATGCCGAAAAAGACAAACTCAAGTGTGTCACTAATCACTTAGTGGATAGAGCATCGCTATGGTGGACTGTTGTCCGAAAAAGCATTGATTGTCCTACTACTTGGGAGACTTTTCAAAAGAAATTTTTGCAGAATTTTCTTCCACCTCAATTCCACAAAAAAGTAATTAAATAGTGGGATCTTCTGCAACAAATAGATGATGATCCTATTTCACAATATACTGAGCGATTCTAGAATGCCTTATTGCAACTTTGAATGCTCGAAGATATACCTGAGGCAACCCATAAGCACAATTTTATGTCTGGTTTACTTGGTCACTTCTATGCGGAAGTGAACATGTTCAAGCCAACAACTCTCGAGGATTTGATTTCCTTGGCCCATGATGCTGAAGACAAAATTCGAGGACGAGAGAAGCGACCACAACAATTCTCAAATAATGATAACTTCGGTACAAAGCAATTCAATTCTAACTTTTGAAGATTCAATCAAAACCGCTTTGTTCCATCTTCTTTCCGTAAATCTTGGACACGACCCCGTGCTTTACCAACAAACACAAATCCAAATCCTAAGCTATCTTTCTACCCAAATCCCAACATTCCCAAACTTTCCACTATTATCAATAATGTTTCCAAAGCCAAATCCATAGTCTGCTATAAGTGCCATCAACATGGACATCTAGCGATGAATTGTCGATCCAAAAATCCAACTGTTCACATCAACTACTTGAGGGCAATTGAAGATGAAGACCATGAAGAAATGCCAGATTTCATAGAAGACGATGACGATATTGTTACTACTTCAGATACTTTAGCAGGTATATTGCCAAAACCCCACTCTTTATTAACGATGAAATGTCTTGTGCATGGTAGAGAAAAGATTGTTTTACATGATGGCAAGAGCACACACGATTTTATTTCTGCAAAATTGGTCAAAGAATTGAATTTACATACTGTTTTGACTCATTATCGCATCAAAGCTGCATTCTTAGACATTAGATTCAATGGAACACAAGAAGTGCATGACTTACAAATTAAAATTGGTGATTATGTCAAGTGTAGAAATTTCTTAGCTGTGCCTTTGTAATCTAGTGACATTATCTTAGGAATACCTTGGCGTCATCAGTATAATCCCGATATAGATTATTACATACATTCAATGAATATTCATTCTAATGGAAAAAAAAACACATTGCATGGTATGCACACCCTTGATAATTTTCCATTGCTTAGTCATACACAATGAAATTGAGAAAACATGCATTAAGAAAAGGTAGCAAATCCTACTTAATATGGGTGAATGAAATTGAAGTCAAGAAAAATCAGATGCATCCTAGACATGTACAATTTCATTAACAATTTAAATATTGTTTTGATGCTGACTTACCACCTAGCTTATGACCTACAAGTCCTGAAGATCATAAAATACACTTAATTCCAGGTTCTTAGTCACCATCTAAAGCATCTTATTGACATAATCAAATTGAACAGAAAGAGATTCAAAACCAAATTGAAAAATTGTTAACCCGAGGACTCAGTAGGCCCAGTAGTTCTCCTTTTGGTGCACCTGTCCTGTTAGAGTTAAGAAGAAAAATAACACCTATAGGATGTGCATTGATTATCATACCCTAAATAAGATCACTATCAAGAATAGATATCCAATCCCTAGGATAGACGACCTCATGGATAAACTACAAGGGCTACGATATTTAGTAAAATAGATCTTAAATCTGGATACCATCAAGTACGACTGGACACATCTGATATTTTTAAAACTACATTTAGGACTCAATTTGGACATTATGAATTCCTTGTTATGCCTTTTGGTTTAACTAATGCACCAGCCACATTCAATCGTATGATGAATCACATATTTTTGAAGCATCAGCATTGTGTCATTGTTTTCTTTGATGACATATTGGTTTTCAGTAAAAATGAGAACGAGCATTATGAACATTTATCCTTGGTTTTCAAATTATTGAAAGAGAATCAATTATATACTAATCTTGAAAAGAGTAAATTTTTCCAAACCCACATTGAATATTTAAGACATATTGTTTCATCTGAAGGTATTAAAGTTGATCCTAAAAAGATAGAAGCGATTTTGAATTGGTCGATACCTAAAAATGTGCATGAATTACGTTCTTTCTTAGGTCTTGCTAGCTTTTACAAAAAATTTGTGAGAAATTTTTCATTGCTTGCATTACCTTTGACAAAATTATTAAAGAAAGGTATTGTGTATCATTGGTCTGAAAACCAGCAAAAGTCTTTTGATTTATTGAAACATGCCTTAACACATGCTCTTGTATTGCAGCTCCCTAACTTTAATAGACCATTCTTTGTAGTAGTCATTGACGCTAGTGGATCTGGAATAAGAGTTGTCCTTATGCAAGATTCACATCCCATAGTCTACTCTAGCTGCAAACTTAAACCCTCTGAACTTAAGTATTCTACCTATGATAAGGAATTGCTAGTTGTAGTACAAGCTTTACGACAGTGGAGATGTTTGATACTTTGTTGGTCAGCCACAAATCTTTGACCATCATATTAAATGGGATGCTTTTATTCAAAGTTCTCATCCATTTATCCAATATCAACCCGAAAAAGAAAATGTTGTTGTAGATGCCTTGAGTAGAAGACCAAGTATTCATAATATCTATGTGATATCTTTTGATTCCCTAATTCCTATGAAAGATACATATGATTAGGACCCCAGTTTTCAAGATTATTTGAATAAAATAATTGCAAATAATTGGATTCCACTTAATTCATTGTCTTATGCTAATGGATTTATGTTTTATGAGAAAAGGTTATGTGTAACTGTTTTATTTAGATCATTTGTATTGCACGAAATTCATTGTCCCCCATATCAAGGCCATAGAGGTATTATTTTCACTTTACGTACATTGGTTGAAGATTTTTACTGGCCACAGATGGAATATGATGTTTCTAACTTTGTATCTGAATGTTTAATTTGTCAAAGAGTTAAGCTACACCATGGTAAGAAATATGGTTTGTTGATGCCTTTACGAATTCTAAAATGACCATGGAAACATATTTCAATGGATTCTATTATTGGTTTGCCTAACACTCAAGCTAATCATGATATGATTTGGACTACTATAGATCCGTCTAGCAAAGAAGCATATTTCATTCCATGTAAGAAAACGTTAACTGCATCTCAAGCTGCTCAATTGTTTTTGAAAACTGTTTTCACTAACCATGGTTTGCCAAAAGTTATTATTTTTTATTGTGATTCTAGATTCTGCAATAATTTTTAGACTACTTTTTTTGCTAATTTAGGTACAAATATTGATTTTTCATTTGTATTTCATCCTGAAAGAAATGGGCAAATAGAAGCTACAAACAGTATAATTTTGGATCTTTTACGTGCATACACAATTTCAAACCACAAACATGGGATACAAACTTGCATCTACTTCAGTTTGCATACAATAACACCTCACATAGAGCTACATGAAAAGCATCTTTTGAAATCATTTATGGATATAAATTGCCTACACCTATTACCTCATTGTCAAACAAAATTAAAGTTGTTTATGATATTGCCAATATGCATGCTATTATTTTTGCTGAAGTCAAAGAAATGATTGCGAAAGCCTAGCAATCATACGAAAAACAAGCTAACAAGAAAAGAAAAGCTATGAATTTTATAGTTGATGATTATGTTTGATTACGCATTGAAAAGCGAAGACTACAAAGTGTTGAGAAACACCCTATTGTAAAGTTAGCTCCTAGATTCTATGGACCTTTCAAAATCGTTCACAAAGTCAATGACAATGCATTTAAATTAGAACTATCCCAATACTGAAAAATCCACAATACTTTTCATATCAGTTTGTTATGACCTTTTAAAGGTCAATTACCTATCCACCCTGCCTATGAAAATCCTACTTTGTTAGAAGAAGAAACTGAAATCCTTGAACCCGAAACTATTTTAGACACTGATTATATGACCACTAGAACTGGCCGTAGATATTCTAGATATTTGGTAAAGTTTAAAAATCATACTATTGAAGAGGCTCAGTGGATGCATGCTCATGAACTAAGTGCTTACCCCTCACTACTCACTTCATATTGAGCTAATAGCAATCGAGGACAATTGCTATCCGACCCCAGGGGGTATGATGCCAGGAGGCATATTCCACAGTGCATTCTGTGAGACCACGATGGATTCCGTGAGGTTTTGCTGTGGATTTCGTAAAACTATATTTATTTTCCGAGGCTCGTACACAAGGTGGATTCTTTGTGCAAAAAGTTGACGAGGATGCTTGTCCTTTTTGGGTGTCACATTAATTTAATGTGTAAGTGGGTAATTCCATACCGCGTGATTCCGCAAAATACATATTTAAATTAATGGACGTTTATGAGTTTAGAGTGCGCACTCGTATTAAATTAAGGTTAGGACAAAGTTTCAACCTATTTATTTATTTTGTAGCTGAAGAACTGATAGGTATTCACTTTTGTGGGTTTAATTTTATTATTTTCTAACAATTGTGAATGCTTCAGTTGATGTATAGAGCAAGCAAGAGTGGCATTGGAAAGCACTAGGCAATAACATGTATTCAAGAAGTAATTATCATTTTTGTTGGGTGCACTTCTTATCATTAAAGAAGTGGCGCTAATATTTATTTAAGCACGCTTATTTATTGAAGCGCTTGACATATATCTATTATTTTGTATGTGCATGGACGCACTATTTAAATATTCATTATTGGACATTGTATTTGGGCACTGCCACACTCTTGGGCCACCCAATCGCTTTATTCTTTATTTGGACAAAATTAAACACAAAAGCTAAAGCATGATAATTGTAAAATTGGGCTATTTTTTAGCTTTGAGATGAATAAATTAAAAAACACATGCTTTGTGGAGTGCTCATACAAGGCATAGGGGGAGATTGTACCCAATTGGTCTTTTTTCCTCATGTCATGCAAGTCTATTCTCTTGAATTTTGAGCTTAAAGTAGAGTTCTTTGTTCTTGAGGACCTTCCGACACTCGCTACATACACATACATCATTTGATTTGAGCACAAGTGATGAAGTGTGAGGCCGATTATGTAGCACAGAGGATACACTTGACACTACTGGGTGTGAGGATAGTCACAACCTTTAGTAAGAGTGACCTCATTAGACATTGAGGGAAAGATGAGGAACGTGTTGACATAGCAGGCAAGAGTAGTAATGAGAGCAAGGACTTGTTGAAAGAGTTGATATAACTGCATGTTGAACAGAGAGAACCAGTGAGTGAGGCCATGCTTGAAACAAGAAGGTCAGGAGACAATGCCAAGGATAAGTTTGGGACACATGGTCAAATCTTTGGATTTGCCATAACTTGAACATTATAACTCCAAACCAAGTGCTCTATAGCTCAATAGATTCCATTTTTCAAGAGCTTTCCAATGATAGGTCACATCATATGGTTTTGAGAAACTTATAGGCATGTTATCTGTGTGCCACCTTTTTAGTATTCAAAAAATGGGAATTGGGAGATTCCCAAACTTGCTAAGATTGTGTTACAAGTGGATGCTCAACTGGCAACAAAAGACACACTCACTTCTGATCTGCCCAAGGACTTGGCACCACAATAATCCACCAATAGCAGCCACTCCACTCAACTAGCCGCTACTACTTCCAATCAGGAATCATAGCAGTCACAGCCTTTGTTCGTGATGATGCCTCTTGCGGAATGTGTCCTTAGCAATTCACCTATGGATGAGGTGTCACAACTAACATCCTTTACACCTTCATCACTTTCGAAGAATCTAAAGCCTGGGCTTAAGGAGAAATATCTCTGAGACTTGGCCAAGGAGATGGCGCATTTTTTTAGGTGTCGCAAAAGTTAAATCTCTCTTGTACGTGATTTTGAATATGTATTTTTCTATCCAAACCCACGACAACCTCGATGGTGGTATGTTATACCTTCAGCTCCTTGAAGTGCGAGAGTATATGATCAAAGTGATGTTCCGAGTGTAGATGAGGAGAATATGCAAATAGAGGGGTCAATATTGCAAGGGGTGGAGGCCACCAAAAGTTTGGAGCATGTAGAGGAGCCAAAATCGGGTAACAATGATGGAAATACAAGATTCTAAGAATTCTTTGAGAATGAGGTGGACTCATCCTTTTGTGGTGATATGTCTATCGACCTTCTAGTGTATGCGAAGTTGTGTGAGGAGATTGACATGGGTCCATAGGGTACTTCATACTTGGAGCATCCACCTACTCAATTCATTGATGAATTGCTTATAAGGATAGATAAGATATGTATTTTAAGTAAGATCATTTTTTTAAGATTTATATTACCGTGCTTTGTATGATTTATATTGATTATGCTAACATTAATTTTTTTTGTGTAGGAACACCACATTGGAGAATATAGAAATTTTCCATAAGTTTGGGACACGTGGTTAAATCTTTGGATTTTTCATAACTTAAATAGTATAACTCCAAATTGAGTGCTCTATAGCTCAATAGATTCTATTTTTCAAGCACTTTTCAATGATAGGTCACATCATATGGCTTTGAGAAACTTATGGGTATGCTATCTGGGTGCCACCTTTTCAATATTCAAAGAATGGGAATTGGGAGATTCCCAAACTTACTAATATTGTATTTAGGTGACCTTTGTGGATATTTAGATCAGCACGATGAGTCGAGGGATGTGCAACGAGGAGCTATAGGAGAGCTTTGCGCATATGTTTCCAAATTAGATGGCTCGATTCAGAGATCTGGTGGACCATGATCTATCTCAAACACCATCAAGTCATTTTGTTAGATCTACTTTGGTGCACTATGATGCTTCAGTTTACAGTAGGCGAGGTCAACGTTCCAAACTTGGGCTAGACGGAGGGAGTGGTTCTGGGGGATGCTGGAAAGAGCATACCGGAGGGGAGCAAGGACTACATAGTAGCATCCTTGCATGAGGAGTTTCCAGTACCTTCCGCAGATAGGTTTTCCAGAGGTTGGATGATGGAGTGCATGCATGCGTACATGTCACACAAACAATCGGACACACGCAAGGCATTTAAGAGTGAGGCCTCAAAGCCCGAGTGGCTAGAGGTGGACGACTGGTGCCAACTCAAGGAGGAGGCTATATATTCTCCAAGACGTTGGAGACAACAGCGCAAGGCGGCAAGGGCACGACTGGAGGTAGGAGTTGTCTATCATCTTGGAAGTGGCGGCCACAGGACATATCTGGAGGACTTTGTAAGTCTTTCTTTTATTCTACTTGCTTATTTTTTTGTAATATCCCTTGTACTGACAATCATGCTTCTAACAATTGTATTTTATTTTCTTTGCAACCCTCCATTACAAACCGCGATCCCACCATCCTAGAGACTCGATATGCAGAGAGACACGGTCTCACTGAATTGATCAACTGATTGTATGGGCGCGATGGCCCTGTAAGTCACTCATATTTCTTCTTTGTAGTTACTAAATTTAATTAAAATGTATCATTGTATGGTGGACTGATGTGTAGTTGTTTCTTACCACACAAAAATTTTTCCCCTGTTAACATCATTATTAGCGTCCCAAATTTACTACATGGGTTGCTATTAGCGTTGCAATATTCATCGCAAAGTGTCATTATCATCGTCGCTATCTGCATCGGTATGAGCATTGCAAATGCGATGCTGAAACTGATGCAAATAGTGACGTTGATAATGACGCTGATACCAATTGTTCTATGGCATTGCTAACACCGACGTTTTTTGCGACGATGGGGGCAATTTTCTTTATGAAAATTTTCGTCACTTTGAACGTCGGTATAAGGCATGTATCTTGTAGTGAATGAGGGCTTGCTTGGTTGTTATCTCATATAACATTCTAGGAGTTTTCCTAGGCTTTAGCATAGCTGGGGGCTCAGGCCTAGATGAGCAATATTGGTCAATGCTAGGATTTCTTAAATCCTTGAGGTTTTCGTGTATCTCCTCAGGCTTTGCTACTATTGTGCCATGGTTTCCCTTGGATGTGACTGGTATAGTTCTGTCAACCTGTTGTTAGAGTGTTGTATCCACTTTTGATTGGTCAATGTAAGTTTTGTTGTCAGTGGATGGAGTATTGCAAGCAACGATTGATGGTAATGGTTTCTTTGACTTATCAGAACACACGGATGTGTCTGAGGTTTCATCGCTATTAGGAGAGGTGGCAATGGGTTCCTTAGTGGGTGGACTTAATGCTTTATTCCCAAGCCCTTCTGTGCTCTTGGTCTCCGTCTTATTGGTGTCCACAACCACTTGTAATTGCCATTGTTTTTGTTGTTTTCTCCTCTTTTTCTTGGTCAATGAAGGTGTATCCCCTAAAGACTTAGGACCCTAAACTAGGTCAGTCATTGATGTGCTTGGTTGGGCCTTATCTTTCTCTTTCTCATGTGTGTTCTCATGGGACATAGTTGTGACCTACTGGACAGCCTTGATGAGTTCATGTACCTGTTCACAATGGGCCAGCAACACAAACGTGTGACACAAATCTGTCCATCTTTTTTCGGAATCGATTTCAAGAAATCCAGATGGACCTCGTCAAACTAGTGCTCAAGTTCCTTCAAGTACCACTTTGAACCACTACATATTGAATAGGATCATGGAGAAGCTACGGTAATCCACCGTGATAATACTTTGCAGGTTCCCAAAATACTCCATCTCATCTATAACCATGTTTGAATCCATTGCTCGTCGTCAGCTCTCTTGCTCAAACTTTGCCATGATACCACAATCTATTGTGGAGCGCATTTTGTCAATACGCTCCACGTAGAAATGCTGTCCACGCAACCATGCCGCACTATATATTTTGTATTGTACATCGAAACACTTAATTAGTTATCACATATAAAATATAGATACGATAAATTGTAAACATGTCATTACCTTTGGACTACATCCCCTCGAGAATTTTCACTCCTCGGTTGAGACCTCCGCCCCTTCGCGAGACACTGTGGTCAAAGCTCCATGCAACCATTGCCTTCACATAAACTACAGCATCTCCTCCATGCCCTCATGATATCGAATCGGTCGATGGCACGTACTACGTCAAAATTCAGATCGCGCTTCTTCCCGATCTTTCCTAGCTTGCTCGTACCTATCAAGCCATGTCTCCATGGAGGCATGGTGCAATATACAAAATCGATTCACTTTCTCCTTCATTGCAGCATCCATTCTTTTTTCTACTCCATTTCCAATCACCACATCTCCGGCCAGTCTATCATCGTCCTTTAGCGACCATCGCATACTATTGTTTGAATCCACCATTGGTAACCATTGTGAAATATGCACAAATACCTGAGACACCAATCAACCTTCAGCCATGCTACCTTCTGCCCGAGCTCATTGTCACACAAAGCCTTTCAGAGTTTTCATGAAGCGTTCCAAGAAGAACATCTGTGGCGTATGGACAGATCCAGCAATCTCCACTTCATCTATAAGATGCACAAGAAGGTGGATTTGTATCGTGAGCATGCTAGTAAGCAGGTATTTCTCAAAGAGACAGACCGTCTCCATTGCTCCCCGCCTTGCGGATTGAATAGAGGACATCTTAACCACCTTTTGTGAAATCCATTGCACTAAAGTTGGCAACCTATAAATCGCCCCGTGTATTTCTGGAGTAAGGCATCCTACGATCGCGATTGTAGTAAAAACTGCCACAAAACGAGGAAGCATTATGAACGACTACACTCCAATTAGCAAAATACGCATTCGTAGTACAAATTTGACATATCTTATGCCAATCATGGGATTTTAGCCCTGATAGTTGGTTGTCTGTAGAAAACGCAGACCTGAGAGAATGTATCAGACCCGTCGAAGTAGAGATAGACTTGATTATTCGCTTCACAATGCGCTCTTCTTTAGTGGACAAAACCCAAGGAGTGCAAGGTAGCTACAAGTGACCATCAATACTCGACTGCCGCCAAAGCGCCTCCATCTTACCTATCTCCTTCAAATCCATTCATACCCTTACAATGTCTCTCTTTCCTATGATGTGGTCCCATAGTAAGCTACCCACGTTCTTGAAAATATGCATGGGATCCAACAAGTGGTTGATCTGTAAGTCGGTCCAATACGGAAACTTGTAGAAAATTGAGAACTGTCGCATTTCGTTTGGATGTGACTCCATGTGGACCATTTTCAACTTGTACCAGCTTTGGGCATTCATATGTGCTGGAGGTTGCCCAAGAAAACCTTCCCTGAGTTCATGACCCTCTAGCAAGAAAGCGGTGTGTCCTTGATATACCATCTTCTTCATGGTTTGTGACCTTCGAGATTCTAACTGTGGCCCACACAATGGACATGCATGATAACCTAAGGTAACCAAACCTGTGCCAACACATCTATCCAGTGAATACAAACTTGAATGAGCTATGATAGATATTACCAACAAAAACAGAAGCCTACTTACGTGATTACTCTCCGAATCCCGAAAATTCATGCATGCTCTACATGAGAATGGCTCAAATATTGGCGGACCGTTGACCATTGTTGCTCATATCTTCCATGGTGACTCTCTCCTCCCACAAAATCTTAAGCTCATCGATTAATGGACAAAGATACACATCCATATTTTTGACTTTGTAGCAGCGGGAATGAGCAAGCTAAGGATGAGATGCCCTTTCTTCGTAGAAAGCCATGAAGGGATATTGTAGTTAACAAGGACTATAGGCCACACACTATAAGAAGCTGAGCACATGCCAAACGGGTTCACACCATCCATAGTAAGGCCGAGTCAAAGATTCCTTGGCTCTTGGGCAAAGCCTGGAATGGTAGAGTCAATGTGGCTACATGCACGTGAATCCGCTAATATTTGTTGAACTCCATCTGTGGATCTATCCTGCGCATGCCACGTTGTCAAGCTCGCCATGCCGGACATACAAAACATGTGATTTATGCGGGGAATAAGCGGAAAATGTCTAAGAACTCTTTGAGGGATGGGTTTTCTCGCAAGTCCTGTCGATACCTGTGAGCACCACACTTTGGACATGTCTCCATAGTCTCGTATTCTCCTTGAAACAGTATGCAATCATTGATACATGCATGGATACTATTGTAGTCCATGCCAAGCTTTCGTAAAACATGTCGTGTATCATCGCGAGACTCAGGCATGGTATTTGCAAGTGGTAATATATGATGCTTCAATAACCTGAAAGAAAATCATAAAACACCTTGAAAATTCACAATTATTTTTGGTGATAGTGCCGAAAAGAGATCAACGAAGCGTATATACAAGGTACCTGAACAACTCAATCACACTCACATTGCTTCACCCGTATTTTGCTTACATACTTAGGAGTGCAAGTTGTGTCTTCAGGTGAGATACTCGGCACCCATCATATAATGGTATGGATGCTTTCTCTCTAAGTGAATTAGATGTCTCAACATCGATGGACATTAATGCCTCAATCATTGCCTCCATCTTAGGCTCCAAGATTGTAGGAAAGTCTGGAAGGTTGCCTCTCTCCTGTGGTATTGATGGTATAGATTGGGTAGTACCTTCCAAGTGGTGGATTGGCTCAAGAACTCCATCCATCGCACGCCCACAAACTCTTCTAACTGGCCCCAAAGGGTGTACTCCTCCTTGGAATGAAACGTCAGCTCCCTGGATAGAAAATTTACCAGCCACACCCAATGTTTTTGTATATGATATTCAATTGGCTTGCAAATACAATGCATGATTGATATACACTTTTCTTATTATTTGCTTAAAATCTGAGATTTCCTGATCAATGATCTCTGATTGAAACGCACCAAAGTGTTGTACGTATTCTATAGATAATCGACCTTTTCATCTAATTTCCATCTTATTTTGAGAGCAAGGATATGGGGCATGTTGATTAAGATATGCCTCGCGATCTTGAACATCACAACCTTCATCATTTTCCATTTGGTCTATGTTACAACAAACAATTTGTTTTTGTTATCATTCTTTTTTTTTTCTTAAATTGTTTGAGAAGGGATTTCTTCTCTTGTAGCTCAACAAATTTAACGTATGTAAAGTTTCCATCCACCCACAAATTAATGTATGTCGGAGTGTTTCCCGTCTCATGGTATTGCACCAGACCTTACCACCACCACCAAATTAATGTATGTCGGAGTGTTTCCCGTCTCATAGTATTGCACCAAACCTTACCACCACCACCACCCGTATTGCTCCACCTTGATCACACTCACATTGCTCCACTCGTATTTTGCTTGCATACTTAGGAGTGCAAGTTGTGTCTTTAGGTGGGATACTCAGCACTCATCATATAATGGTATGGATGCTTCCTCTCAAAGCAAATCAAATGTCTCGATATCGATGGATATCAATGCATCAATCATTGCCTCTGTCTTAAGCTCCAAGATTGTAAGAAAGTCTGGAAGGCTACCTCTCTCCTCTGGTATTGACAGTATAGATTGGGTAGTACCTTCCAAGTGGTGGATTGGCTCAGGCACTCCATCCATCGCATGCCCAAGAACTCTTCTAACTGGCCGCAAAGGGTGCACTCCTCCTTGGGACGAAATGTCACCACCCTGGATAGAAAATTTGCTAGCCACACCCAATATTTTTGTATATGATATTCAATTATCTTGCAAATACAATGCATGATTGATATATACTTTTCTTATCGTTTGCTTAAAATTTGAGATTGCCTGATCAATGATCAGTGATTGAAACTCACCCAAGCATCGTACCCGTTCTATAGACAATCAATGTTTTTATCTAATTTCCAGCTTATATTGAGAGCAAGGATATGGGACATGTTGATTAAGATACGCCTCGCGATCTTGAATATCACAACCTTCATCATTTACCATTTGTTCTATGTTACGACAAACAATTTGTTTTCTTTATCATTCTTTTTTTCTTTCTTAAATTGTTTGATAAGGGATTTCTTCTCTTGTAGCTCAACAAAATTAACGTATGTAAAGTCTCCACCCACCGACAAATTAATGTATGTCAGAGTATTTCCCATCTCGTGGTATTGCACCAGACTTCACCACCACCACCACCACCACCACCACCACCACCACCACCACCACTACTACTACTGCTACTACAAACAAAAAAGGAAGAAGTTAAAGAACAAGATATTACCCCCTCTTTGTTTTAAATCCATTCATTCTCTTCTCTCCCTTCATCTCTCTCTCTTTCTCTCTTTCTTTATTATGTTGTATGTTTATTCCCTCTCTCTCGTTTTTTCTTTCTTTTTCTCTTCCTCTCCCTCTCTCATTTCCTTTAACAAAAAATATATCTCTCTCTACCACTACCATTACCACTACCACTACCACTACCACTACAATAAGCAAAAAAAGAAGAGAAAACAACAACAACTACTACTACTACTACTACTACTACTACTACTACTACTACAACAACAACAACAACAACAACAACAACAACAACAACAACAACAACAACAACTACTACTACTACTACTACTACTACTACTACTACTACTACTACTACTACTACTACTACTACTACTACTACTACTACTACTACTACTACTACTACTACTACTACTACTACTACTACTACTACTACTACTACTACTACTACTACTACTACTACTACTACTACTACTACTACTACTACTACTACTACTACTACTACTACTACTACTACTACTACTACTACTACTACTACTACTACTACTACTACTACTACTACTACTACAAACAAGAAAACTAAACAACAATAAATAAGAAAAGAAAAGAAAAGAAAACAACAACAACAACAATAAACAAAAATACTACTACTACTACTACGATGACGACTACGACCACGACTATGACTACCACAACAACAACAAACAAGAAAAGAAGAAATTAAACAACAACTACCACAATAACAATAAAAAGAAAAAAATAAAACCACTACCACTACCACTACCACTACGATGACTACCACCACTACTACTACTACTACCACTATAAACAAGAAAATAAGAAATTAAAGAACTACTACTACTACTACTACTACTACTACTACTACTACTACTACTACTACTACTACTACTACTACTACAAACAAGAAAAGAAGAAATTAAAAAACATAATCTTACCCTCTCTTTTTTTCTTATTCATTCATTCTCCTCTCTCCCTCTCTCTTTCTTTCTTTCTCTATTATGTTTAATGTTTTTTTCCTCTCTCTCTCGTTCCTTTTTTCTTTTTCTCTCTTCCTCTCCCTCTCTCATTTCCTCTCTTTCTCTCTCAATACACATGATTTTTAACAAAAACAACCAAAAGAAAATGAGAAAAAATAAAAACAAAACAAGAGGGAACAATGCACTCACCGCAAAGGCTCAAGGATGGATTCTGCGGCTCCTCTTCATGACGGCGGCTCCTCTTCACCCTCTGTACACTTCCTCCTTTTCTTCACAAACAGTGGCAACGACGGTGAAAAGCTCTCCTTCTCTCCCTTTCTCTCTTTCTCTCCCTCTCCATCTCAAATGCAAGA
Source organism: Lygodium microphyllum (assembly GCF_053477565.2). Classification (NCBI taxonomy): domain Eukaryota; kingdom Viridiplantae; phylum Streptophyta; class Polypodiopsida; order Schizaeales; family Lygodiaceae; genus Lygodium; species Lygodium microphyllum. The sequence goes on from NC_141147.1 coordinate 59,584,991, forward strand.
TGGAGTTTGCTCTCCCTTTCGCTCTCTTTTTTGTTCATTCGCGCAAAATGACACACTTGGGTTTCGGCCCGCTTTTTTTGCCTGAGTACTGTCACTATTTATGTTGCTATTTGCATATTTACATCACTATTTGCATAGCTATTTGCATTGCAAATAGCGATGCCGCTAATTTGCGTCAAAAATGGCCGTCGCTATATGCCTGTATCCTTGTAGTGATTGAACATAGAAGTGTCGCAGAATGCTCAACTGAGTTGGATGCTAAGCTCAAAGTATTTGCACATGTCTACATCCTTGCAGATGTAGGTGCATTTCCTAAGGCGCAGCTTGAGGAATACTTGCCATTTTCTCTATCTTGGGAAGAGTGAGAATATATTGATGAGCACTCTGATAAGCTCCTACATAAGCGCATGCAACTCATCTTTAACGAGAAATTTGACGACTTACGCTTGACTGTGACATTCAATGATGTGTTCTGACAACCAAATCTTTTAGAGATAGAGCAATTAAAGCAAGAATCAAAGGGTCGAAGTCAATTCAAAAAGTGTTGATTTGAAAACTATAATACAGTGTCCGAACTGGGAGCCCAGATAGTCTCAGAGGAGAGATTGGCCAAATGGCGATCTCAAAAAGTCCCAACCTATGTGGCGCCAACTTTCTTTTGAGTCCTAACTACCATTAGGGGTATGGACTTAGCTCTGGTTGATAAGATTCTCACTGGTTGATAAGATTCTCACTGGTTGAAACTAGTCAAGAAAATGCTCTAGTTGATAAGATTCTCACTGAGGAGGAGCTACATGTTGCGAGTAGGCTCAGACAAGGTACCATGCTACTCGATGTTGCAAAATATCTATTGTTATTGAGTAAGCTGCCACCAGTACTAGATACATGTGCCACACTCCAGTATAATCCTGAGTTCTATAACTAGTTTTTATCCTCACGAAGCGACATGGATGCATAAATTGTACATAAATAAGCAATGTGTTTTGTGATTGTGAATAAATAATACCCAAGTGAGAACACACACAAGCAATGATAGTCAAGTGCAAGGAGAAAAGTTTGAGTTTGATAAGCTGAGCTCCTAGGGTCCTCCTCTTACCACACATCTAAAAGTTGTGTGACCATTCCCGCCTCTAGATGGAGGAGGGCAGGTAATCCTCATGACCATCATGGGAAGCCCTAACCAACACCTTTGAGGGTGTAAACGGGGCATCATCCCTTTCTATAGGCTCTCCCTCCACTTTTGATATCCCCTTCTGGGGACGAGTCCTATCCTAGTTCATCACAACCAGTTCATGTGATTTGGGGTGACAAAAGATCTACTACTGGCTGGAATATGCCCCGCGGTCGAAGCAGGATGAATATTATCACGGGGGTCATCCTTCTACAATGACTACTATGCGCTTGATGATCTCTTAGTTAATCCTGGTCATGCGAAAAATTCCATCATGCCTGAAGGCTTGACCCTTGGTTCACTTTTTGCAGGTTTTCTCACAGTAGCCATCATGGAGCACCCAGTGGCCTACAAGGAAGCTATGTGCCATCGAAGGGAGCATACGGCACAAGTTCCTTCACCAGAGCGCTATGTGCCTACCCTTAAGAAGTACACACCCAAAAGAGGTCCAAGAAACACTGCCCTAGACATAGGCCAAAAACTTTCCAGGCCAGGAAAATAAAGGCTCAAGGGAATGCCCGGGGGATGGCAACCCCGATCGTGTAGGCCTTCACAAGACACTCGAGCACCAAGTGCTTGAAAGAGAATAAGGCAACTAGAAATAAGAGGGAATTTGATGAATTATTTAAAAGCATCCTTAACATAACTGCGGCCAAGGACTACACCATTTGAGTGTCCCGGTCGATATCTTCCCTGCTTGGCCTGATGGTAGCCCCTCACCACAGCCCTAGTCACCGGACCACCTGAACTCACCCCGCCTCATTCAAATAGGAAAACCCCTATGTTGTATAAGCTACTTGACAAATGCCATCTTGCCATAAGTTTTTGATGTCCTTAAGGGGTTAAAGGCGCAAGCTCCCCCCGACTGTACAAACCTCCCTTACTACTAATACATGGCATGTCTTTAACAAGTGCCAATGGGATGCATCGCAGTCAACACCATAGGATCTAGATGAAGTAATATCTTTTTGTGTTTCATTTTTTCATCATAATTGATGCATGTGATTTGCATATACTCTCACAAAGCATCAAGTGGATGCAAGACAACACAAGTCTTTGTACGAAAGGATTTTAGGGTCCAAGTCACCACAAGACCACCAATCTCACAAAGAGCCATGATAGAAGACTCATTGCTGAAAGAGAAATCATCCTTGCCAATTACCTACATCACATGACCCAAAGCAAGATCCCCTTCTAGGTTAAACTCTACACTTGGCACTCATGACAATTGTTACCTCAATTGTACCAACATCTCACATTACAAAGAGATTTTGCAAAATCTCTAGTGTATCTTCCCATATCAACAATTGTTTCTATAGCAAAAAGGCTAGGGCACAATCATCGTTGTAATATCCATTTCCACAACCTTCGAATCTTGATATTTTTCAACCCATTGAAAGGCTGATAGCCTCAACATATTGCAATGGTTGTACTCAGGTTATTCTCCAAAAAAAAAAAGCACTGACAAACACAACACGATACCTAGGTGTCCTCAAATTAGGTACGCCGAGTGACCTTGGTCGGCTAGCTCCATCCCTAGTTCCCTAGCCCTCTATACATCTCCCACAATTGTTCAGGGCACATCAAGGGTAGGACATACCTAGGAAGCTTGTCTCACCTATGGTTAGACCTATTACCCTCACCCAATTGCACAATTCCCTTTTTCACTTTGCCTTAGTACCATTTCAATCAATCATGGTAAGCATTGCACGAATGGCCAGGAAAAGTACACCATACTCGTCGAGCAAGCATAATAGCTGCCACCTACCAAACGTTTGGTGTCAATGTGTTCAATTATGCTACATCCTGCTGTCACAATGCAAATAATGTCTCATACATCTTCATGTATCCTTCTCCTCAACATGGACAACTTTGCTTCATCCAATGTTGTTACAAGGAACCTGACCTGTGGTCTTCTAACTACGTAATATCTAAGTATGCACTTGCACTCATATAGTACTTGCATCGAAATATATACACAATTTGGATCCTCAAGTGCAGGAAAATACTCTCATCTTGCTTAGAGCTCAGACATGTCTCCCAAACTAATCTAACTACATCTTGTCCACGATAAAGAAGACTAGCACTACCCCTAGGGAGAGACCACATATGAGAGGTTTTCAATTGCAGGTATTGAAGACTCCAACGAAAGTGTCATTCGCCCTTCATCAATACTCAACTCTGAATTATTATCATTTATCATCATGCAAGCCCAATAGGGAATCGTCGACCGTCGCAGAATCCCCAAAACATCAACATCGGTGTGTCAACCCATGAGTACAACTCCCTATCCTATTACCAACCGCATGCCCCCAACCAACGACCTTCATCTGCACGACCACCAAAACTCCTCCATGGCAAACCACAATTGTCCCTCCCACCCACGTCTTCGGTGCATGCCAAAGCCTGCTAACTACGATGATGAGTACCGTGGGACTGGCACTCATCTAGGAGGGGGGTAATGTTAACCCTTAAACGAACAAGGTGGAAAAGTCAAAAAATCTAAAGCAAAAGACAAGGCCAAGGCAAAAGTGAAACAGAAGTGGAAGGCATGCCAAGAAGAATTTGGAAACACAAGAAGTGCAGAAAAGTCCTAAATCAAGGAGAAAAGTGCATGAGAAAAAGCGCAAGTCAATACTTTTGTAAAAAATGTGCACGGTGCACCATGATTTATTTTAAGAGTGTTGGGATCTCACATGTGCAATTTGTAAAGGTAGATGGGTAGTAGGAAGGAAGCTAGGAAGATAGGAGGACAATGGGAAAAATGGCCTAGCGATCGGCCATGTGAAAAAAGGGATAAGGGAATGACTTCCCAAAAGGGATTTAGGGTTTTGTGTATAAAGTTGAAAAGTGAATGAGAAGCTCATTCTTCTCTTCTTCTTCTTCTTCTTCTTCTTGCTTGCTTGAGCTTGTGCTTGAGAGAGGGAGTATGAGAGTGTGAGGGAGTGAGTGTGTGAGGGTGAGGGACCAGGGAGGATAAGCTCTCCATCTTCTCCTCCCTTCTTCTCTTCTATTCTCTTCTCTTTACTTGGTTGCAGTAATGGAGCTTGGAGCGCAGAGCTTGAGGATGGAGCTTTCTTGAAGCTTGCACTTGGATCGTGGAGCTACCAGTGTCAAAGAGATCGTGCAAGGGCTGCAGAACACGGGGTTCAAGGTACAGCAAGAAATAAAGACTAACAAGAAGATCTCAAATATTGGAAGTCAAAGTTCACTATATTTCTTGTCAAAATGAGTTACATGAAGCTCATGTTCAGAAAAATCTGAACATATTCAATTTCCTGTTTGTGAAGAGAACTTTGCAAAGAATGCATCTAGAACCATATCCATAACCATTATAAGAGCTAGGAGGATTAATGAAGGCTGAAGTTCCGTAGTCCAGATTGACATACAAGTAAGATCCTAGAAGTAAAATCTGATTCCTGTACCCAATGCTGTAACCAGGATAATGGCAAAAACTGAGAGGATGATGATTAAAGCCAGCTTAAGCTGACCCTGCACCATAGGTAGACACACCTATTTTTGTATACGGGCTCCTCTCAGAGATGAAGAAGCACTTTATAGTTGATTAATGCCACTTGTATTACCCAGATCTTTCTCTACTTCACCAACTCTAAGAATGTTCTCAAGTCTCTCCAAACATACAGTTATGATACGAGGGTCTGCACAATTCTGAAGATCACACAAAGGTTTGATGCAGCCTTGACTCACAAGGTACTTGATTTGATCATGCGTTCCACCAGATGTTGCATTTGATATAGCCCATGCAGCCTCTTTCTTGATCTCAAACTCAGCATTTGCCAATACTGATATTAAAGGAGGTATTATATTCGCATCAATTACAGCCTGAATTTGCTCCTTGTTCCCTGTAGTTATGTTTGATATGGTCCAGCATGCTTCTTTCTTGATGCTCTTCTTATGGTTTTGTGTAAGAAGGTTAAGCAAGCATGGTAGCACTTGGTGGTTGATGATAAACTGAGTTTGTGCATCATCTCTGTCGGCAGTCGCCAGAAGCACTTCAATCATCCAAACATCAGGATCAGCAGCTCTGAGTTCACGCACCAATTCCTGTGCACCACAAAAACAACATGTAGCTATAGCACAGCTTGTTCCAGTCGATGCAAGTAGTCGAAAAGGACTTTGCCTTTGAACAATCCCAATCGCCACTCCACTAAATGCTCCAACGCAAAACCAAAGCAAGCAGTGCTTGAGCTTTTGATCTTGAGGGTCCGTTCTTAGCTCCTAGTCAATGGACCAGTATACTCGTTGAGAACCGATGGCATACGCCATCGAAGTCTGAAGACATACGCCAGTTGAGAGCCAATTCCTGTCGCTCAAGCCGCTTCTTGCATACATGATATAATAAGTTCCCTCACTCGGCTCCCTGCTCAAGGTATCAAGCACTGTAAGGATACCAATCGGCCTCTTAATTATGTCGAAGGTCTGCGTTCCCTTCCTCTCTAGTACACTCCACTGAATTGCAAGAAGTCGCTTCACAATCGCCTCCTCTTTCTGTTTCTTCCCGCTAATCTCCTCTGCTAAACCATGTTTGCCTTGCTGTTAGACCTGCAACCCCTACTATTCCTAGTTTTCAAAAACCAGCCTGCGACGGAGACGTTTCCGGATTGTGTAGCCAAGGACATGAATACCCTGTTCTGATCATAATGCTTGCACTAAGAGAGCCTCTTGAAGGCAAAAGCAACTCTCTAAAGATGGAATGACATGGCCCCCAAAACTCCAGCACTCTGTCCTGGAGTTGCTTCCATTATACGAAGATCAAGCTGAATCTCATGGAATTGAGCTGCAAGCTGTCGTACGCCAAGTGTCTAAGTGGTAGATACTTCAGCTCTGTTGCTGTTTTTTCGATTCCTTGCGAGGCACTTCCTATGAATTGCGGATCAACGACGATGCCATCCGAAGATTCCGTGCCCCTTAAGCCCCCCCTTAACGATTTCAGCTCTTTCCCTTTACCATCTAATCCAGCGTCTCTGTTCTGTCCTGTCCTCTCCCCCCCCCCTTCTCTGCTCAGAAAGCGAAAAGGAAGGGCCTTCCCCATTCCAATTCAGGCGCAGCCCGCCACTTTACCTTTTTCAAAAATATACCTCTCCCTCTTTTCTTAGCTTTTTCTTTCCTTAGAACTTCTTGCCTTTTGGATCCCTTAGAGAACATGTGCTTCACACGTCTTTAGGTGTTAATAAAGATTAGGGTGATGGGAATACATATCTTCCCATTATTCCACATATCTCAGTCCAGAGAATTCTCATAGCTTAGACTTGCTTGGAACTGTGCAGAGGGCAGTACCAGGAACATAGCCTCCTAGAACAATAATAGAGATGCATCACCATGACCTTTGCCTCAGCTCTTGCCTCACGCACACAATAAAAATAGCCCTGTTTACAAGAGCTGAAGATTTAGGAGTCCATTCCTAATGATTTCTTGGATCCAAAGTGCAGGAAATATATACATTGGCTGCGGATTACTAAAATGCATCACACAAACAATAAATCACACGCAGAAATTAACACAAATGCACAACAAAAATGGAGGTGTTCACGGCTCAGATGCGCAGCAACACGACATCCACCCCCTCTAAACCTGCGCATCCTCCGGATGTGCCAACTATCCAGGATCATTCAAGTCCACAAACAGGTCAAGTCCATCTTCTGATGCTAGTAAACCTGTTTCTCCATCGGCTTCATCATCTATGTTTTCTGTCTCTTCTGCTTGTCTTTCATCTACCTGCTCTTCTTCTGTCAATGCTTCAAGTGCATATTCTTCATCTTCTCTTCTCTTGAAAATCTTGACTCGTTTTCCAGCAATAGGCACCCTCAATAATGTTCCATCTAATTCAGCCAGCTCATAGGTACCATTGTCAAAAACCTTTTTCACTTCATACGGTCCAAACCATCTTTGAACCATTTTTCTCATGCTACTATGCTGATTTTCTAGACTACTATCGTAGACTAGAACCCAATCTTCTTCTTTTATGGCTCTAGGCCTCAAGCGATGCCTTAAATCAAACCTGTCCTTATTTTTGAGACGGGCTGCCTTCAAACGGTCAATGGCTAGCTGCACATCTTCTGTCCTTCTCTCTAGTTGACGAATCCGAAGGGCTAACAGCTCTTCCCTTGATAAATTCTCATGCCACGGAAGAACACTCCAAGTGAGAGCACAAATTTCAGTAGGCATGACAAGTTTTTGCCCATACATCAACTCCGCAGGCATGTATCCAGTAGTCACACTATGTGTAGAGCGATCAGGCCACAATGCAAAAGGTAGTAATCTCGGCCAATCTCCAATCCGTCCTCTACAAGCTTTTGCCAATGCTTTAACTATCGGCGGATGTCCTCTTTCACTTTTGCCATTTCCCTCTGGATTATAGGCAGTAGTAAGAGCCAATTTAATCCCAAGCCGTGACAAGAATTCTCTAGCTTCATCAGCATCTAGCTCTCCACGATCAGCTGTAATCTTGCCTATACATCCATACCTGCAAAATATTTCTTCCAACAAGAATTTACATACTCTAGTGGTGGTCTTCATCCTCAACGGTCTACCTTCAACATAGTTTGTAAGATCCTCCCTAGCCAAGACAAGATATCTCATCTGCCAAAGTCCCACTGGCAAAGTAACCAAGTCTACCACCCACTTGTAATGCATACATAGTGGATAAGTCGGATGCAGCTCATCACGATGTCGCACTAAAGAGTAAAGCTGGCAGTCCCTACAAGTCTCCACAAAGTGAGAAACATCTTTATACATCCCTTTCCACCAGTATCTTTCTTTGATTTTCTCATAGGTAGCCCACACACCTCTATGTCCAGCCCATGAGCTCTCATGAAACTCTCGCATAATCTGTATTTGCATCGTTACATCACAAACTACTCTCAAGGGCAAACCTCCTCTCTTTCTTGGATGCTTCCAAAGAAAACCATCCTTCAAGAAATACCCATAAGCTTTCCTTCTGATTTTCTTGAATTCATCATCTGTCCAATCAGCTCTTCGAGTCAATGAACTTAGATATTGTCCAATTTGCAGCCATTCATCAACATAAAGTTCTTCATTAAAGGCTTCAACAGTGGATACATGACAATCATGAATAAGGACAGAAGCAGCAAACTCTGTCTCATCATCTTCTGCAAGCATTGACTCCTCATCCTCATATCTCGCTCTAGAAAGCATGTCTGCAACTGGGTTATCTTTCCCTGCTATGTGTCGAAATTCTGGATTCAATGATTTGATATAGGCAATCCACCGAAGCATCGCTATATCTGGAGTCGAGCAACTAGTAATCATGCCAAGCAAAGGCAAACAATCTGTTTCCACAACAACTGAAGCTCCAATAAAATATCCTTTGTCACACTTCAGTGCAGTGACTACTCCCCACAACTCTCTTTTGATCTGTGGGTATCTCCTTTGTCGCTCATTAAGAACTTTAGCTCCAAAGTGGATTGCATACCTATTTCCATCAGCATCATCCTGTCCCACAGCCCAACCTATGCCAATAGGGCTAGTATCAACTGTCAACATGATAGGCCGTCCACACTGATAATCCGCCTTGTGTAGAGTAGGAGCTGATTGCAACAGCTTCTTGAGCTTACGCATGGCTTTTGAATGCTTCTCATCCCAATGAAATTTCTGCCCCTTTCGAAGCAGCTGATAGAGAACATCTGCAATATGAGCAAAATGAGGAATCCAAATCATGTAAAATACACAAGCTCCCACAAATCTTCGCACCTCTGAAGTCGTCGAGCAATACTCTGCAATCCTGTTTATGGCATCCACCTTTGCAGGAGAAGGCTTTCTGCCATAATATCCAACCATATGCCCAACTATGATGACTTCATTAACAGCAAAGACAGATTTCAGCCCTGAAAGTGTCAAATTTACCTCCTCTAATCGTGTCAAAATTTGCTCACAAGCAATCAAGTGATCAGCCACAAACTGTCTACATCCACGCAAATCAAGACTTTCATTCTTTTCTTCTTCTGCACAACCCTTAATAGGCACATCATCTAGAAAAGGCATGGTAAACTGCGGAATATAGTCTCGAAGAACTCTATGCATAGCATTCATCATATGAGCAACTGAGTTTGTAGCACCTTGAGGCAAGGTACACATCCTCACAAGACCAATAGGTGTCCGCATAGTAGTAATATCCCTGCTTTCCAAGGCAAGCTGAAACTGATCATAACCTGAATACAAGTCACCTAGAGAATAGATGGCTCGTCCTGCAAAAGCCTCAGTAAATTCATCCACAACTGGACCTGTTCCCACATTCCTGATTGTCACTTTGTTCACGGGCTGCATATCCTGAATAAATCTCAAAGTACCATTCTTCTTTGGTACAGTAAACCACCTGTTAGAATAAGGTGCAGAAGAGGGTTCCAAAATCCCCATTTTAATCTTCTCATTCAGCAACTCTATCAGCTTTGGCAAGTGTGCTTTAGGCACAGGTATAGGGCGTATATTCCATGGTACATGAGGAACAGTGAAGATGACCATAGGTGCAACCAATTCGGGACTAATGCAGTCAATTTCATGTGGAAAGAAAGCAAATGCCTTACCATGACGTCCAAGCATCTCTCTAAAACATTCTTTTTCCACTGGAAGCAAAAAATCATCATTTCCAATCTTCAATTCTGCAAGAGTTTCAGCTGTAAACTTATGTCCAATATTTGCAGGATCCCTCAACATAGGCTGCTTCATAGCTTTTTCAATCTGCTCATCACTATCAGAAGGAAGCGGGCCTGCAACCGGCTTAACCTTCTTATCAACTGTTTTATATTTTGTGTCAACCTTGGCATCATTCAAGCACTCTTTCCTTTGCTGCAATTTCTGCAAATTTTCAGCATCTTTCAACTCTGTTGGCTGAAAAATTTCAGCCTTTAGCTCTATGGACTGCATGGGTGCAGTCTGAAACTCTGTATGCAGAAATTTTTCTGCATTCAACTCTGTTGGCTGAAAAATTTCAGCCTTTAGCTCTATAGACTGCATGGGTGTAGTCTGAAACTCTGTATGCAGAAATTTTTCTGCATTCAACTCTGTTGGCTGAATGAATTCAGCCTTCGGCTCTATGGACTGCATAGATGCATCCTGAAACTCTGTATGCAGAAATTTTTCTGCATTCAACTCTGTTGGCTGAATGAATTCAGCCCTCTGCAATTCTATTAGCTGATCAAGATCAGCCATAAATTCAGTTTGCTGAGTTTTCTCAGCCTCTAACTCTGTTTGCAGCATAAAACCAGAAATTTCCTGAAACATATCCAAGGTTTGCACAGGTATGATCTTTGAACCCTTGCATACATCAGTTTTCAGCATTGCTCTCATCTCAAACAATGTATCTGCATAGGACATCCCTTCATACAATCCATCCACATGCTCTTCTGCTTGCAAAATACCTGCATTCTTCAACTCTTTCTCCTTACGACCAATGTACTGCCTGGCAGCTCTAGGAAAATCTGAAATTTTCTGATAACTTACCGAACTATCTGAAGTAAACCCAACAAAGTTATTGGAGAAAGACTGGCTGCCAAGAGGCGAGATCTCTTCTTTTCTCCGCTCCGTACCACTGGCGTCTCGCAAGACAGCGGTACCTAATGAAAATCCAACTCCTTCGCAGGTAGTGGTGCCTCACGCAAGGAGTCCCTGTTTCTCGGATGATTTACCCCAACAGTCATAAACTGAACAGCTCGCATACCATCTTTACTGCGTATCCGCGCATAAGCTGATCCGTCATCCATCACTTTTGTTTCCATTCTTGCTTCTGTAATGAAAGGCTGTCCAAGAATAATCGGATAAGAGCATGAATCCTGAACAAAGCAATGATAATCCTCTTCAACATTACCAATAGAAATTCTAATACTCGGACAAGCAGCATACATATCACCAGAAGTATTATTGGCGGCTCTCATGCGCCAGCCATGCTCTGCATCCATAGGCCACTTGCCACTCTCATAAACACCTCGAGCAATAAGATTAATTTCAGAACCATGATCAACTAAAGCAATCAAGGGAATTTGTTTCTCTCCAATCCTTACCACTGTCTCAGTGGTTGCTCTAGCCCAATGACTTCGTGAAAAATGGCTGCGAGGAATAAGAATAGGGGTCTCTGTTTGAGTTGGAGAATTTGACATAGGTGGAGCTGTAACAGGTGGTGAAACAAAGTCACCCCCTCTAGTCTTTTTGGAGGAGCTAGGACCCTCCTCATCTCTTCTTCTCTTTTCTTCAACCATGGCATCTAAACCCTGCATTTTAGCCATATAAGCAAAAATAGAATACCTGTCAACAGGAGAATCCCATCCTGTTTCTCCTCGGATGCTAGAGCCCACACAAGTCATAGTAGAAGTTTGAACTTTCCCTCTTCTCGCTATCTCCAAGGCAGAAGACCATAAAGCAGAGTCTCCATCAGATTTCTGCTCAAGCTGGACTCCAAAAGCTGAAGCATCTCCTCTAACACTCACATAAGCTGATCGTGCAGCCATATCATCAACAAGCTTCTTCATACCTCCCTTACCAAAGTTCGTATCAAGAGGAGCGCCAGTCTCTGTTAGCCATATCTTCCCATCTTATCCCCAGAACACTACATTCTTCTTACGTGCTTCCTGAAAAGCATCACAATCTCTGCAGTGTTGGTGCTCTGTACTATCACACCAAATACATCGTCGCCCTTTCCTTTGACCAGCTGGAAATGCAGTCACTGGAGCAGGTGCTACAGCAGGTACTGTCATAAGTTGCTCCTTTAACTTACCAACTTCAGCTTTGACTGCTTCAATCGTCAAATCCGCCAAGCCTTTAATAACATCATCTACAGATAAGGGCACTGGAGCAGCAGGTACTGGTGGATTCACAACAGGAGGAGTAGGCTTAGGCAAAGAAGTAGCAGGGATAGAAGAAGAAGTCTCCAAGGATTTTTCAGGAACTAATCCTGTATTTCGATGCAATCTGACTCTCCTGCGCTGCTTCTTGACAAGAGCATTCACAGCATCAATGACATGTCTCCACTCAGTCTTTAAACCTGAATCAGTAGCTTGATCTTCCAAAAGATCATCCAGCTTTTCCTGTAAATCAGCATCTGCAGCTTGCAAAAATAACTCCACTTTCTGCATCTCCAAAGCTTGCTGTTCAGTCCCATCCAACTGATCATAACGGCTTTCAAACTCTCGCAGAAGAGCGGTAACAGAAAGTCCCTTATTAGGCATAGAAACCCATGCTAAAAAATTCCTGCGATTCATAAGACCTGTATCCTCCAGGAAATATTCATCTTTTAATGCCTTTTTAAATTCAGCCCAACCTGCATGTGCCTCTTGAATTTCTGCAATTCGACCTTCAAGAGCGCGCACCACGATCCGCAAGAAGTAGCGGCTCCAAACATCTTGAGAAACTCCAAAAAACTTCATCTTTTCTTCATACAAATGCAGGTAAGTTGACACTTGCTGGCCATTAAACTGCTTCATCTCCTGTTGGACAGCTTTCAAGGCATCCATAGCATCACTGTCTCGTTTTGCATGCACTTGCTGCTGCATATACATGGTAAATGACTGAAACAGGTTCTTCATGACATTATCATCTGTCATCTATTCTTGCGAGTCTCCCATCTTGCTGATGACGCAGCACTTTCACGTCAGGTTCACCAGAAATGTCAAAGAGATCGTGCAAGGGCTGCAGAACACGGGGTTCAAGGTACAGCAAGAAATAAAGACTAACAAGAAGATCTCAAATATTGGAAGTCAAATTTCACTATATTTCTTGTCAAAATGAGTTACATGAAGCTCATGTTCAGAAAAATCTGAACATATTCAGTTTCCTGTTTGTGAAGAGAACTTTGCAAAGAATGCATCTAGAACCATATCCATAACCATTATAAGAGCTAGGAGGATTAATGAAGGCTGAAGTTCCGTAGTCCAGATTGACATGCAAGTAAGATCCTAGAAGTAAAATCTGATTCCTGTACCCAATGCTGTAACCAGGATAATGGCAAAAACTGAGAGGTTAATGATTAAAGCCAGCTTAAGCTGACCCTGCACCATAGGTAGACACACCTATTTTTGTATACGGGCTCCTCTCAGAGATGAAGAAGCACTTTATAGTTGATTAATGCCACTTGTATTACCCAGATCTTTCTCTACTTCACCAACTCTAAGAATGTTCTCAAGTCTCTCCAAACATACAGTTATGATACGAGGGTCTGCACAATTCTGAAGATCACACAAAGGTTTGATGCAACCTTGACTCACAAGGTACTTGATTTGATCATGCGTTCCACCAGATGTTGCATTTGATATAGCCCATGCAGCCTCTTTCTTGATCTCAAACTCAGCATTTGCCAATACTGATATTAAAGGAGGTATTATATTCGCATCAATTACAGCCTGAATTTGCTCCTTGTTCCCTGTAGTTATGTTTGATATGGTCCAGCATGCTTCTTTCTTGATGCTCTTCTTATGGTTTTGTGTAAGAAGGTTAAGCAAGCATGGTAGCACTTGGTGGTTGATGATAAACTGAGTTTGTGCATCATCTCTGTCGGCAGTCGCCAGAAGCACTTCAATCATCCAAACATCAGGATCAGCAGCTCTGAGTTCACGCACCAATTCCTGTGCACCACAAAAACAACATGTAGCTATAGCACAGCTTGTTCCAGTCGATGCAAGTAGTCGAAAAGGACTTTGCCTTTGAACAATCCCAATCGCCACTCCACTAAATGCTCCAACGCAAAACCAAAGCAAGCAGTGCTTGAGCTTTTGATCTTGAGGGTCCGTTCTTAGCTCCTAGTCAATGGACCAGTATACTCATTGAGAACCGATGGCATACGCCATCGAAGTCTGAAGACATACGCCAGTTGAGAGCCAATTCCTGTCGCTCAAGCCGCTTCTTGCATACATGATATAATAAGTTCCCTCACTCGGCTCCCTGCTCAGGGTATCAAGCACTGTAAGGATACCAATCGGCCTCTTAATTATGTCGAAGGCCTGCGTTCCCTTCCTCTCTAGTACACTCCACTGAATTGCAGGAAGTCGCTTCACAATCGCCTCCTCTTTCTGTTTCTTCCCGCTAATCTCCTCTGCTAAACCATGTTTGCCTTGCTGTTAGACCTGCAACCCCTACTATTCCTAGTTTTCAAAAACCACCCTGCGACGGAGACGTTTCCGGATTGTGTAGCCAAGGACATGAATACCCTGTTCTGATCATAATGCTTGCACTAAGAGAGCCTCTTGAAGGCAAAAGCAACTCTCTAAAGATGGAATGACATGGCCCCCAAAACTCCAGCACTCTGTCCTGGAGTTGCTTCCATTATACGAAGATCAAGCTGAATCTCATGGAATTGAGCTGCAAGCTGTCGTACGCCAAGTGTCTAAGTGGTAGATACTTCAGCTCTGTTGCTGTTTTTTCGATTCCTTGCGAGGCACTTCCTATGAATTGCGGATCAACGACGACGCCATCCGAAGATTCCGTGCCCCTTAAGCCCCCCCCTTAATGATTTCAGCTCTTTCCCTTTACCATCTAATCCAGCGTCTCTGTTCTGTCCTGTCCTCTCCCCCCCCCTTCTCTGCTCAGAAAGCGAAAAGGAAGGGCCTTCCCCATTCCAATTCAGGCGCAGCCCGCCACTTTACCTTTTTCAAAAATATACCTCTCCCTCTTTTCTTAGCTTTTTCTTTCCTTAGAACTTCTTGCCTTTTGGATCCCTTAGAGAACATGTGCTTCACACGTCTTTAGGTGTTAATAAAGATTAGGGTGATGGGAATACATATCTTCCCATTATTCCACATATCTCAGTCCAGAGAATTCTCATAGCTTAGACTTGCTTGGAACTGTGCAGAGGGCAGTACCAGGAACATAGCCTCCTAGAACAATAATAGAGATGCATCACCATGACCTTTGCCTCAGCTCTTGCCTCACGCACACAATAAAAATAGCCCTGTTTACAAGAGCTGAAGATTTAGGAGTCCATTCCTAATGATTTCTTGGATCCAAAGTGCAGGAAATATATACATTGGCTGCGGATTACTAAAATGCATCACACAAACAATAAATCACACGCAGAAATTAACACAAATGCACAACAAAAATGGAGGTGTTCACGGCTCAGATGCGCAGCAACACGACACCGGAGTGCTCAAGAGAGGAGGTAACTTGATCAAGCATGGAGATAAGCTCACTACACCCATAGATATGGATGGCATGTTTCCTATGTGAGAGGTAGCCACTAGTGCTCGACTTGAAATGCTTGAAACAATAAGCGGTCCGTGGGTCTCGGTAGTTGATGGCCTCTACAACTTGTCTAACTGCAAAGCAACAATAGGGATTCTTTATTGGCTCTTGGAGCCCTAGTTTACTCCTAATCCTACTACAAGCAATGAGTTTGCCAATGCTGCTACGCTCTACTCTAGCTACCATATTATCTACTAGTCGCTTCATGAGAAGATCGCTCGGCATAAGGTCTCCTTCTAGCACTCTCTCTATCTCTCTGTGTTAGGTCCTATTTGATTTCTATTTGCTAAGGCTAACACTCATTGGATATGTTTTGTCTCTCAATGTTCTAGCTTGTTGTTCTTGATTGTATGCCACTAGGCCTTGCAAAGATTTCCATGCTAGTTTCCTCTCCTCTTCGAGATCCGCTACGATATCCTTGGATGTCCTACCATGGTGGTCCATCTAGATTGGCAAGTCATACTTGCTCACCATCTGTTGGATTTCATCTTGCTCCATCATGGTGTCAATGAGGTTGATCAAGTCAGGTAGATTCACGTTCCCAATGATATCAATCCTCGATGCTTCTGACTTCTGTGTTGTGTCTTTTTGCTTGGTCCTACCCTTGGGGTTCTTGATCACCCGACTAAGTTGAAGGGTCTTCTCCTACTTTTGGGTTCATTTGAATTGTTGAGTCTCAGTGTGTTCCTTATTATTTACAAATAGTCCTCACTTAACTTTTAGTCTGTGTGTGTGTGTGTGTGTGTGTGTGTGTGCTATTTTTTTCGTGTGCATGGTGCAAAATCAAGCTTTCAGTTTAAGTGCACTTCAAGTGTCAAAAACAATATGAGTACAATCACAAGGTGGTAGGTTCGGCTCTCGCACTCTTGTTTATGTACTTGGCCTAATAGGGCTTTAAGCTCGGTACCTAGCCACTCTCGCTGGTCTCTAGGGTCTATGCTGCGTCTTTTCACTCGGGGTCTACTAGTCAGTTTACAGTTCTAGTGCTCTCCTTCATCTAGATGCACTAAATTTGTCAATTTTTTCTTATGAAGGTCTAGTCCGATTTTGCAAAGTTTGATTTTGTAAAGTCCAATTTTGCAATGTCTGATTCTTGGAATCATACGTCCAATTCTAACACGTGTCTGATTTTCGTGATTCGATTCTTGCGCATCTAATTATGTAGTGTCCGATTCACTCTATCCTATTTTGTCAAGTTTGATTTTCAAAATCAGACTAGTGTGTCTAATCATTGAAATCGGACAGGGTATGTCAAATCGGACAGGATGGTTGAGTATGATGTTTGATTCTCAAAATTGGACAGGGTATCCTATCCAAGTATCTGATTCATCTGATCAATGGTCCGATTTGACTGGCAAGGCTGTCTGAGTGTATCCTCTGTTAGAATTGGACGTCCGATTCCAAGAATCAAACACTACAAAATTGGACTCTACAAAATCGAACTCTGCAAAATCGGACCAAACCTTCACAAGAAAAAACTAACAAATTTAGTGTATCCAGATGAAGGAGAGCATTAGAGCTGTAAACTGACTAATAGAACCCGAGCGAAAAGACGCAGCATAGATCCTAGCGACTAGTGAGAGTGGCCAGGTACCAAGCTTAAAGACCTATTAGGCCAAGTACATAAACAAGAGTGCGAGAGCCAAACCTACCACCTTGTGATTGTACTCATATTGTTTTTGACACTTGAAGTGCACTTAAACTGCAAGCTTAATTTTGCACCATGCACATGAAAAAAAGAGCACACACACACACACAGACTGAACGTTAAGTGAGGAATATTTGTAAATAACAAGGAACACACTCAGACTCAACAATTCAAACAAAACCACCAGTAGAAGAAGACCCTTAAACTTAGTCAGGTGATCGAGAACCCAAGGGTAGGACCATCGAAAAGACACAACACAGAAGTTAGAAGCATCGAGGATTGATATCACTGGGAACATGAATCTACCCAACTTAATCAACCTCATTGACACCCTAGTGGAGCAAGAGATTGAAGACATGGCAGAGATCGGCACAAACTATAGACGCAAGGAGCAGCTTGATTTGGGGGATTCCCAGATGAAATCCAACAGATGGTGAGCAAGTACGACTTGCCAATCCAAATGGACCACCATGGTAGGCCATCCAAGGATATCGTACCGGATCTCGAAGAGGAGAGGGAACTAACATGGAAAGCTTTGCAAGGCCTAGTGGCATAAAATCAGGAACAACAAGCTAGAACCTTGTGAGACCGATTCTGAGAATCGGACACTGTGAGGTCTTTCTGATTCTGATAGACAAAGCAAGAGAATTGACAAAAATCACCAAAACGAGACGATTTTAAGCATGTAATGCTTCAAGAAGCTCCATATCACTATTATGGACAATAATCAAAATTTGTGTATATATGGTGTGGTTAGAAAATGCCTATACACACTGATCGATTTGTCCAAAGGGGTAGGTATTTCCAAGCTCTCTCTCTCTTTCTCTCTCTCTCTCTCTCTCTCTCTCTCTCTCTCTCTCAATGATGTGGTCACAAATGAGATTGCTTCTTACCCTTTTGGATTTTAAACCCTCCTACACTCAGCCTCGGCCTCTTCGATCACTCCCCTTGTGACATTAACACATTTAAGCACTCTTTTCTACCATTTTTCCCCTGTTTGGGCTTGCTTTACAAGAACAACCCTAAAGCGTCTCAACTCAATCTTTCAATCCTATCCTACTCTAAATGCAACAAAAATCAAAATCCAAATACTAAATTGATTCCTCCTACTTGCCTAACCATTAAAAAACCAAAATACTTGTTGTGAAGATTAAAATCACAAAATCTCCTACCTATCTCAAGCTCCAGGTTCAAGGATGCAACCCTTACTTCGTCACTCAATTTGAGGCATGCTAGTGCTCAAGCTTGAATCCAATGCTCGGTACTAAAAATGGAACCAAAATGTAGCAGGAGCTCATGCTCAACTGCCAAGACCCATAGACTACTTATCGTTTCAAGTGTTTCAAATGATCACAAATGGCTATTTCTCACCTAACAGACATGCATTCGATCCTACCAAGGTATAGTGAGCTGACCTTGATTCCCAAATGAGTAGCCTCCTCCCTCAAGCAAGTCGCTAGCTCCACGATTCGTGATGCAAGCTCAAGCATCTTCAAGCCTCCACCTCCAAGCTCCATCCTCCATAGCCACGCATGAGACAAGAGAAGATAGGAGAAGAGAGGAGATGAGAGGAGATGAGAGGAAGATGAGAGGAGATGATGGAGAGCTTCCTCTCCAAGATCCCTCACCCTCACACACTCACTCTCTTACACTCTCACACTCCCTCTCTCAAGCGCACACACCAAGCAAGAAGGAGAGTGGAGCCCCAAGAGGAACACCAAGGAAAATGGGATTCTACTACAAGAAAATCTATCTTGTAACATCAATAAGATTTTATTTCATTCTTTTGATGACCAAAACAAAGAAAATAGCAAATCTTCATGCAGCATCATAGTAGATATCTCACATGGATTTGATAGAATCAACCATAATCTTCAACTTCTTAATAGAATCCTTCAATAGAAAAATGAACACAAAAGAATACACCATTTTTGAATGGAAATCAATCACATAGTATTCATCTTCAATGTTTTCATAGTTCTCTCTCTCAATCTCGCATATACAATTACACTATTTTGATAAAATTTGATTATATCTGGCTCTCTCTCTCTCTTTCTCTCAATAATACTTCATCTCCTTACTATAATACTCTCATAATGAATCTCAATAATCCTTATTAGGTCGTGGATGCACCTCCCAAGTGGTATGTCTGATGTGAAGAGGCACCAGAGCCACTACAATGTCTCTTCATAGCTCACTACTGTCACTGTCACTCAGTCTTCTCTTCAGTCTTCAGCAGCTGCTTCTTCCATTTGTTTTAGTTCTTTTGAACTTAGATTCATCGTTTCCAAAAGTTAGAAAATTTTTCCAAAGTCACACATACATTCTACAGAACACTTACAGAAGATCTACAGAATAGTACAGTACAGTATCAGAGCAGATACAGAATAGTTACAGAGTAGAGACAAAGGCTCTATAGAAGGTTTACAAAGGGTTACAGAAGGTCATCAAAACCTCATAACTCATGCTAAAACTATTCCAAACTATCAAAAACTATTCAATAGGCTTCCAAAATATTTCAATCTTCATCAATCATCAATCCATGCTTCATATAGAAGAAAATCAAAACAAAACAGAAGCTTTACACAAGGTATACAGAACCAATCAGAACCTCAATAGAACCTATCAGAACATTATAGAGTTTCATATCTCTACTAAGAATCATCATGAACTTCCAAAACATAATCAATATCATCCAAAACACTCTCAAAAACTTCCATTATCAACCATACATCACTCTAAATCCATCAAAAATCAATCATTCAGTCCTCAAAAACAATAAAAATTAGTCAAATTTTCAGTCTTTTTCCACTCTCAACATATCCTCACACTTAGAAAGGAAGCATCCTCGCGACCTAAGGAAAAGAAGAATATAATTTCACTAAAGAGCTCAATTTTATCTTCTATAGGATCTTCAATAATCTCGCCAAATTACGACCCCAACTTATCACCTGTATCTCTAAAAAAACTACTAAAGGAAAACTTTGTTATTCATTAACTCATTTGATAAACAATAAAAAGTCATAACAAATTGGTAAAGGATATAAGAGGTTCTTCTTCAGCTTTCCACCATAGGCGTTCCATCCACCATCAATTGTTGGAAAAGAGCTCTCGAACAAATTATTCAACCAGCACGAACTCATAACATAAGATTATTACAACACACACAAACAGAACCATCTGAATGACACCTCCAAAAAGAGAGATATATATCATTAAGAATTATCTAAAATACATTGCAAAGGCATCAATGAAGGTGATCCCTTTTGAAGGGTTGGTGGTTTCAAAAACGATTCATGGAGAAGGACTCATCCACAAATGTCTTGGGAGGATTTTGAAAGAACTGAAGGCAGCACATCCTTTCTAGCAAAACAAGGTATCTGCTAGGGAGACATAGGACATCAAAATATAGGACATCCAACTATTGGAAATCAATGTTCACATTGACATTCTTGATCATTATGGGAATGCCTATGCCTATATGCTAGATACCAAGCAAAATGAGCTGTCAATCTCACTGAAGGATCTAGAGATTGTGAATATTGGTGAGCAAAATGAAGGTAATTCTGGTATGCTTGACTAGCAGTAGTCTAGTCTCCTAGAATTAATGGCTAGCTAATCTATGGTCCTATGAGAGAATCAATCGAGCTCCATCCTCTTCTCCTCGAAATCTGCTGATCAAATCCTTCGTACTCACTAACCAACTGAGGGGGTTGAGAAATAGAAGTGGCAGGAGATGGAAGTGGAATAAGTAAAAGAGGATGAAGAGATGGGTAGGAAAAATCATAAAAGGAGGAATAGGCTAAAGAAGGAGTGGCTGAAAATTTAAGTGAATCAGTTAGGAAAGGTGTCAATGGATAAACAGAAAAAGTAGAAGATATATGGATAGATGGAGAAGGGCATGGTGGAGAAGGGAAAAAAACTCAATCTTCAATGAAAGAACAATAGGTAAATATAGGAATTTGAGGAAAACCCTAAGGTTGGAAAAGAAGAGGTAAGATAGCTATTGGGTTTGATAAAGGGAAAGATAAGTATCATAGCGATGAGCCATTTTTTGATAGTACAATAGGCTAGGAATAGAGGGACCTAAAACAGATCTTCTCTAGTAGGCATAAAAAAAGGATGAATCAAATGGATGGTTTTTGGAAAGATGAGCTAGGAGATCCCCCCTCAGTTGGTTAGTGCTCTGCACATAAGTAGAAGCTGTATTCTGACATTGATTTAGGACCACAAAATCAATCATTGAATGCCATGAATTGTCAGGGAAAGTAGCCATTTTGGAAGGATAACACTGGAACATGTCATCTATCCTCAACTCCAAATAGTTGACATACCAAATCTACATCATCCGAAATCAATAGATCACCTCGTAGATACATGTAAGACAACAACATGATATCCGTCATCACAGAATCTTCAAAAACCATACGGACTACTTCTGTCAGCAAATCAGAAGACCAAGCCCCACTCCAACCATCCTCTAGAAGAGGAAGATCCATCATTGAAAGCTTCATATAGAAGGCCAACTTCTGCAACAACTGATAGTAGACAAAGAAAGAATGGTCTGGAGGAACATACTCCTAAAAATGCTCAAATGTAGACTATAAAAAATCCATCCTGGACTGCAATCTTTTCACTTTATCTTGAAAAAAGGGACACAATGTGGCCTGTCTCTAGAGAACTGCCAAGTCTTTCTGAGAGATAGAAGGAATCATAGGAACATTGGGGCTTGGAGGAATGGACCATGACTGTGCCAGTTGTTCTTGCAACTGCTTAATCTGGGAAGCTTGTGATTCCACTGTATTATGAGCAGTCTGTAAAGTTGACAGTTTTGCATCTAAAAGAGTCTGAAACTCTTGAGCTTCTTTGGACATTCTCTCTTTCTCCTCTGAGACTCTAGGGACCTCTGACTGAGCTTCTGCTAACTGAATCTTCAAAGAAGATATTTATTCTCTCTAGGTCTCAATCCTTTGGGTCTGCTACTCCATCTACTTAAACAGATCTGCAAGTGTTTCTTTAGCAAAGGCTAACTCTATGGTTCCATTATGCAAATGGTCTTTGAACTGCATCAGTTCTTCATAGAAAGAAGCATACAGCTGTTGAACACAAGCTGTCATTGAAAGTTCAATCAAACTCTGGATGTCATTACAAAGGAATGGAATAGCATCTCCTAACACAAAAATGTTTTAGTAAAGGGACTGATATTTCCAAAGAACCCTCTCTATGTGCCCTTAATAAATTATTACATGTGAGGTAGGCAAGGAGGTCACTACTAGAAGTAGCAGGAACTATGACTCAAGGAAGGACTGAGGGAGTTTTATCTGCCACACGCTTCAAGCACTTCCCCTGAATGACCAATGGAGGAGGGGAATCAAGATCCTCTATGGCAATAGGTTCTGACTCTTCTGAAGGTGGAGGGGGAGGAACTGGATCAGATGGAGGAGGTGGTAATACACCCTTCTTAAGGCATGGGTATGTTAAGAAAGCATATAAGTAGGAACCATAGGTGACATTCGTGACATTTCCTCTGGTTACTTTGACAAAATGTTGGTCCATCTTCATAAGCAGACAAGTACTCCAATCAATGGCCACCCCTTTTAACACCATCTTGAAAGCTGTGAAGAGTTCTTTGGATAAATAATGAGATGGTGTTTTGGCAGGCATAAACCTGTCTTGGAGAAATTGGCAAACTAACTTCCAAAGAGGATCAGTGATCATGGAAAAAGATACTCCGAAAGTGTTGATCACTTTCTTGACATCCAGAATCTCTTTGGTCTGCTTCTGTAACAGCTTGAAAATCTTGTCATTGGAGAATAATTGTCTAGCTGTAACAAAGGGCTCTCCTTTGTAGGGAAGAGACAAAGCCTTCCCTAACCCTCAGGGTGTCAACACCATGGAAGCACCATGAACCAGGCCCGACTTCTTATTGTATGATGCACGAAACTCATCACACAGGGATGGATCATCTGGAATCAATGGGAATGAAGCAGCCACAAAAGTTGCAAGTCATGCTTTCGCTATAGGCTCAAAATCCAGTAGGGAAGAATAATCCCTACTGTTCAACGGGACATACTGGATAGGAGGAGGACCGTGGGGCGCCATTCAGATGGAAAACACACACACCACAAACACAGACAATCACAAAGAATGCCTGCAAAACAACCAAATAGCTATAAAAAAGAAATCAATCAAAAGAAGAACACACACATAGATGTAACTAACCAATTTACCACCCAAACAACCAATATCCTAGAAAAAATTCGGCATGACCTCTACACATATGCGATCGAAAACTTCATGTGATACAATAGGCAAGCACCCAAAACCCCGTATGAGACAAAAAAAAGAAAGAAAAACTTCAAACCGCACCCATAATCGTAGCACATAAGCAAACCATAATACCATAAAAATCTAATCAGGACATAACTTTGACCAACAATTTCAGCTAAGAGGACTTTACATGCCCATCCCACGAAGCACGTTTATTAAAAGTGAGAAAAGTGCAGTGAGGAAAAATGGTTTTAATGAAGGGTTCATTTTAAGAAATTATTAACAATGGGTGACATTTTATTAAGTTATAAATCTTAATAAGAAAACGGTGGTTTCTTCTTAAAATTTTAATTACAATTTACTAGGGTGAAGCGGTACTTTAACGAAACTCGGACTGTGATTCCTAGACTAGGGTCTCTAAATGCAAATTCATTAATTAAAAATTAATGGTGATGAGTATTTTTTGCCAGCGCGTGCTTTTTTGTGATGGTTGGTTCATTTTTTATTAAAAATTAAGGTTCCTCTGAAGCGCACGTAGTACATGTAAAGTGAACAGCTGGTTCATTTTAAATTATTAGAAAATTGTGTGTTGAGCGCGCGCGTGAAAAAGTGGTGGAATATAATTCATTTTAGCAATTAGCTATGGTTAAGGGATAATGAAAATGAATAAAGCTCAAAAAAAAAACCTGGTAGGGGTGTGTATGCAATAGACTGAAAGCACACTGAGTAGTCCCAAATGCAAGGAATCCAATAAAAAAAACAAACACCACAGACTAAAAAAAATAAAGCACCTTAGTGTTTTTATTTTTGTTTTATTTATTTATTTATTTGTTTGATTTTTTTACTATATTTTGTTTTAACTTTATTTTAGGTGTGTTTGTATTTTTTATGGTGTTTGATTTTTTTTTCTCTCTTTCTTATTTGTTTATTTTTTTTAATAATTAAATCAAGATATAGGACACATGAATATGTTGTGAAGTGTAATGGTGAAATTTTAACAATTTAGCAAGTGTTAACAATGTGTTGTAATTTATCCATGAATTTTCAACCGATTTTTAAAATTTAAAATGAATTTTCATGAGATGAAGTAGTAAATTTAGGGTTTTGACTTCAAATAATACTTTGGCCATTTATGGAAGCATTTCCATTTGAGAAATTATTGGCAAAAGGGGCAATGGGATTTTTGAAATTTTTTGAAATTTTTTTGGAAATATTTCTAAATTTTAATCAATTTTTAATGAATTTTACTCATTTTGCATGTATTTTTGAAAGAATTTTGAAGTTTTGAATTTTCTTGCAATTTATTTTCTTGAATTTCCACATTAAAAAATAGTGCAAATGATTTTAGCAATGTTGGAAAAAATTTAGGAATTTTTTAAAAAAAATTGGATTTTAAATAAATTTTAATGAATTTTTAAAGTTTTTAGATATTTTATATGTGTTTTTATATATTTTTTGGGTTTGGAAATTAAAAGGTGGTACCCGAGCTATGTGTGAATAACGAAGGATGACTGCGTGTGAATGGGTGGCTGCTACACACCACTCCACGAACAAACCGGAAGCACGTTCTCGCGCGTGAATGCCCGCAAGCCACACCCATACACGTGTGCACGCGACGGAGGAACAAAGGAGGAATAGGGGCAAAGGGGCAAAAATGGAGGCTACACAGGAAAACGATGGTTAGAAGAAGGGTAATTTGGTTAGGGTAGTAACCTGAGTTAAGTATATGAGTGGGATAACCTAAGTGAATTAGGTTAAGTTAATAACCTAGGGGAATTAGATTAAGTTAATATGTTAAGTCAATTAGATTAAGTTAGTATTTTAAGTCATGAGATTAAGTTAGTGTGTTTAGTCAATGATTAAGTTAGTGTGTTAAGTCAATGATTAAGTTAGTTAATGAGTTAGTGTGTACTAACCAACGGCGACAGCAGGAGAAGGAGAGGAGGAGAGGAGATGGGGGGAGGCACTACAAGATATAGGCCTTATACCGATGTTTAAAGCGACGAAAATGCAATTAACAAAATTTGCCCCCGTCATCGCAAAAAGCGTCGTTATTGGCGACACCATAGAATAGTCGGTATTACTGTCGCTATCAGCATCGGTATTGGTGACGCCAATACCAACGCTGATAGTGACGGTTTGTGATGCCTATAACGACGCTAATAGCGACGCGAGTAGTAAAATTTATGACGCTAATAGCGATGGTAACAGGGAAAAAGAAATTTGTGGCAGGGCAACAAGTTGCCCTGCCACATATAGCACTGTGTGCTTTATGAGAGCCATACAAAATAGTTTCTGCACTACTGTGTACAATGCGCTTACAAACAAAAATAATGTATACTGAAATCATAAAACTGATACATGAAATAAATACATGATTGCATAAAAAGCGATTGGTACAATCATGACACGATATCACTAATACATAGAAAATGTCTACATAGATCAGGCGACTCAAAAATAAAGGTGTGTGAGCTTCTCAGATCCAAGCGCGAGCTACAAATCCTCGTCCCCCGAAAGCTCATCCCACCGCAAAGGAGCATCGAACGGACTCTACAAAAAAAGAAACAACACATCAGCCCACCATACAATAGTGCATTCAAATATCTTATGGTAACTACGGACAAGAAAGATGAGTGACTTATAGGGCCGCCGTGTGTTGAGATATCGAGCTCCACTCGTGATATGCCAGGGCGACCTTTGTGCATTTATGTCACCGACTTGTCATTTTGCAGATGCGGTTAGTACACCGCCCATGAATAATAGCTAGATGACAGCTATCCTTATCTACTCTAGTTCGTGGCTCAGTTAGTATGCCACCTTAGTTAGTTGTCTTTGGTTTGAGACCCATATATAGGGTTCTTCTATTTCTTTGTATGAGACTTCTTTTTGGCTTACACAACTAAGAAGAGGAAAACTGTTTTCAGCCTCCACCTTTGTGTGTATTCCCCCATTGTGCAAGCAAGAAAGCTACAAGTGAGACTCCTTCCTTCTCTCCCACAATCTTGACATGGTATCAGAGCCTTGTTCGTGGTAAGGAGCTCAAGAAAGCAAGCCAAGCTCGCGGTGTTCTGGTAAGAGGACCAGTGTTGCTTTCAGTTTCTGTTTTGGGAGCAGATCTTTACAGGTAGCACAGCCGGAAATTGCAAGAGTGCATTGTCTCAGGTTGAGACGCCCTTCGCGGCGACCCTGTTTTTTTTTATTTGAGGCCATTTCGAGGCTTGTTTTGGAGGCGGAAGTTTTCTGCATGCACTCAGGAAAAGGCCATGTTTTATGCTGTGCGACCACTGTTCTACAGGTCGGTGAAAAGTTACCACAGAAATTGCATCGTATGCTTGTGTGCAGAGACATTGGGAGTTACAGAATCATCCTTGGTTCCTGTCTATGCAAAATCGTCACTAGGAAGTGACTGCGTGGTCAAATACCACTTTCTCCAGTTTTGCAGATTTGCCCTTGTGAGGGTGAAGCTGTGTTTTTTGCAGTGACATAATTTTTTGCAGTGTTCTGTAATGGCGTCCGATTCTCTTTCACAGATTGTAACTGAAAAGCTTGACAAGAACAACTTCCAAGCATGGAAGTTTAGAATGACGAATTTCCTTATGGGAAAAGGATATTGGGAATTTGTTGTAGGAAATGAAGAAGAACCAGTTCTTCCTAATGTTCCCAATCAACAGCAAATGCAGGCATTTAAAGCATGGCATGAGAGAGCCAGAAAAGTTATGTATTGGCTGTCTATCAGCATTTCAGACTCTATGATTGTGCATATTCAGGATGCAAGTACGCCAAAGGAGGCATGGGATACTTTGTCAAAAATGTATAGCACAAATACGCAAGCCAGGAAAATGCAGCTAAGCAAGAGTTGCACAATGTGCAAAGAGAAAGTATGAGCATCAATGACTACCACATGAAGGTGACGAAGATTGCAGATGCACTTGCTTCCATTGGGTCGCCAGAGTGGAAGATGATGATTTAGTCTCAGTGACCTTGAATGGTCTAGGAAAGGATTATGCACAGTTCCGAACATCCATTTCCGTCCATGAAAGATTTCTTGATTTTGAGGAGTTGATTGCTCTTCTAATTTCTGAGGAACAAAGAAATGGTGGTGCATCTTCTTCAGGAGGAACTTCAAAAGAAGCTGTCTTCTACTCAAATGTTGGAAAAGGTAGAGGCAGAGGTAGAGGAGGCCGATTTGGAGGCCGTGGTAGAAATTAGAATATGCAGCAAACTCAAGAAAACCAGTCCTATGGAGGAGGACATGGTAACTCTAGAGGCAGGGGAGCCAAAGAGGTCGTGGTGGATGGCAAAGAGGCCAAAATGCAAACAGTAATGTTGAATGCTAGTACTGTGGTAAAATGGGTCATATGGCTAAAGACTGCTATAAAAATCAGAATGACATCATGAATGGAAAACTGCAACAAGGAAATTATGCATCTTCTAGTAGACAGGGTGATGACAGAAATGAGCATTTGTTTATGGTGCAGCACATGAATAATTCTATGACAAGTGCAGAAGAAAGCAACGATGTATGGTATGTTGACTCAAGTGCATCAAACCACATGACAGGTCATGCAGAATGGATGGAGGATGCAAGGAAAATGGAAAAACCAGGATTTGTGGAGACTGGTGATGATATTGCACATCCTATTGTGCAGATTGGAAAAATTCCTTTATCTATGCAGGATGGGAAAAAGAAATACCTATCCGATATATTTCATGTCCCGAACATCACCAAGAATCTGGTGTCTGTTGGTCAAATGGTTGAGCAGGGCTTGCAGGTCAGATTTAATCCTCATGGATGCTTTGTTGAGGATATGAAAAATAAAGGTCGCTTGATAGCAAAAGGAAAGAAGAAGGGTAGAATGTTTACGTTGGATGAAGACATGTCTGAATTGAGTGCAGCAATGTTTGCACATGGGATCGGTGTTGTTGCAGATATTGATATCTGGCATAAATGCATTGGTCATGTTAATGTACAACGACTTAAATCAATGCAGGCCCAAAATATTGTTGCAGGATTGCCTAAATTCAAGGTTGCAGAAATGCATAAGGTATGTGAAGCCTGCCAATTTGGAAAACAGGCAAGGAAACCATTTCCTAGACATGTTCAAGAGAGTAAGAAGCCATTGGAATTAATCCACTCTGATGTGTGGACTACTAAAGCTGCATCTCTTGGAGGCTGTCATTATTTTGTCACTTTTATTGATGACTATAGCAGAAAATTTTGGGTGTATTTTATGAAAAAGAAATGTGAAGTTTTTGGGCATTTCAAAACTCTTAAAGCTATGGTTGAAAAAGAAACAGGCCTGCAAATAAAATGCCTAAGGTCAGATGGAGGGGGAGAGTACCTCTCAAATGAGTTTGCAAGGTTCCTGCAGGAGCATGGCATAAAGCAGCAATATTCATGCAGTCATACCCCACAACAAAAGGGAATTGTAGAAAGGAAAAACGGGCATATTGGAGAGGTATCTCGTGCCATGCTCAATGAAAAAGACCTACCAGATTTTTATTGGGCTGAGGCAGTTGCTACAACAGTCTACATAATGAACAAGACTCCCACTGCAGCAATACATGGGATGACTCCAGAGAAGAGGTATACTGGTAGGAAACCAGATATTTCTCATTTGAAGATTTTTGGTTGCATTGCCTATGTTCATGTGCCAGATGAGTTGAGATCCAAGTTGGATCCAAAAGCTCAGAAGTGCATCTTTATTGGTTACTCTCTGTAGGCAGAAAGGGTATAGATGTTATAAACCTTCTACTCGTAAGTTTACAGTGAGCAGAGATGTTGTTTTTGATGAGATGAGTAGCTGGTATAAACCAGTAAATGTGATTGATGATGTAGATGCACAAAACGGTAATGCTGCACAGAATTCACAGCAGCAGTCACAAAATATTAGTGGACCTGGAGCATCCTCTAGCAGTGGTTCACATTCTTTGCCATGGACAGACAGATTGAGATCAGGAGAATCTTCTCAAAGCAATGCAGATAGTGGTATTCAGGTATCACGAAAAGGAAAAGAGAAGGTAGATCAGCCCATGTTTGATGTGAATGCAGGTCACTCTTATGTAGATGGTGAATCCAGTGGCTCAGAACAGAGCATTGATGATGAGTTGGGTATTCCTTCTATTGTTACACCTGGAGTAAGGAAGACCAGGGATGTTTTGAGAGCACCTGGGAGTGAACCTACTTTGCGCAGGTCTACCAGAGCTAGGTATCCTGTGGATAGGCTGAAATATGATGAATTTACAGCCATTCACTATGCCTATATGGTCAAAGTGATACATGAACCAGAACCCACTTCTTTTGAGCAAGCCATGGGAAAAGAAACATGGGAGAAAGCCATGGATGAAGAAATGGATGCCTTGGAAGCAAATGCTACACGGGAATTGGTACCTTTTCCTAAAGGTAAGAATGCAATTGGCTGTAAGTGGGTTTATAAGGTGAAGCACAATGCAGATGGTTCTGTGAACAGATACAAGGCAAGATTAGTAGTCAAGGGGTATGCACAAACATATGGCATTGACTATGAAGAAACATACAGTCCGGTTGCAAGGATGGCAACCGTAAGAGCAGTCATTGCTATGGCTGCATCAAAGGAATGGTCTTTACATCAGATGGATGTAAAGAATGCCTTCTTGCATGGTGATTTGCAAGAAGAGGTCTATATGGAGCAGCCACCAGGTTATGTGCATGCTGTTCATCCTGAGTTTGTTTGCAGGTTGAAGAAAGCATTATATGGCTTGAAGCAAGCACCTAGAGCATGGTCTGACAAGATAGGACAATATCTTGTCACTATTGGCTTTCAGATTTCCAAGGCAGACTTCTCACTTTATGTGAGAAAAACAGAGAAAGGTATTATGCTACTTGTCATTTATGTTGATGATTTGATTATGACAGGTGACAGTGATGAAGATATCCTTCATGTGAAAATGCTATTGAAGCAGAAGTTTGAGATGAAGGATTTGGGAGAGCTGTGTTATTTCTTGGGCATTGAGGTGATTAGATCACCAAGTGGGATACAGCTCTTGCAGAGGCAGTATGGATTGGACATGCTGTCCAAATATGGGATGACAGGCTGTAAGCCTATTTCAATTCCTTTGGAGCAGAATGTGAAGCTGAGCACAGATGCAGGTGAGCTTCTGGAAGACCCTACTATGTACAGACGCATAGTAAGAAGTTTGATTTATATGACTATTACCAGGCCAGATTTGAGCTATGCTGTTGGATTGGTAAGTCAGTTTATGCAGGCTCCAAGGAAACCGCATTTGGATGCGGCTAGATGCATACTCAGGTATGTGAAGTCCACATTGCAGTATGGACTATTTTATGAGACTGGGGTTCAGATACAGCTGCATGGATACACTGATGCTGATTGGGCTGGTAGTATTTCTGATAGACGATCTACCAGTGGATATGTGTTCTCTTTTGGGAGTGCTACAGTCACTTGGAGTAGCAAGAAACAGCCTACAGTTGCCTTGTCGAGCACAGAGGCCGAGTACAGGGGTGCAGCAATGGCTGCATGTGAGGTAGCTTGGTTGCATAAGCTACTTTATGATATGTATCAGCCTACAGATGGGCCAATTGTCATTTATTGTGACAACATGAGCAGTATACACTTGGCAAATAACCCAGTCTATCATGTAGAACAAAGCACATTGAGGTGCATTATCACTATGTGCGAGAGAGGGTTTTACTAGGTCTTATTGATCTAGTTTATGTCAGTACAAAGGATCAGGTAGTTGACATATTTACGAAGGCATTGGGCGCAGAGAAGCTGCGCAAGTTCAGAGACCTGCTTGGTGTGCAGGAATTGGGATTGAGCTCGAGGGGGAGTGTTGAGATATCGAGCTTCACTCGTGATATGCCAGGGTGACCGTTATGCATTTATGTCACTGACTTGTCAGTTTGCAGATGCGGTTAGTACACCACCCATGAATAATAGCTAGATGACAGCTATCCTTATCTACTCTAGTTCATGGCTCAGTTAGTATGCCACCTTAGTTAGTTGTCTTTGGTTTGAGACCCATATATAGGGTTCTTCTATTTCTTTGTATGAGACTTCTTTTTGGCTTACACAACTAAGAAGAGGAAAACTGTTTTCAGCCTCCACCTTTGTGTGTATTCCCCCATTGTGCAAGCAAGAAAGCTACAAGTGAGACTCCTTCCTTCTCTCCCACAATCTTGACACCGCGTCTATACAATCGGTCAATCAATGCAGTGAGATCATGCTTCTCTGCATATCGAGTCTCAAGGCCAGTCGGATCGTGATTTGTAATGGAGTGCTGCAAAGAAAACAAAAGGCCAACTGTTGGAAACATGATTATCAGTACAAAGAA
Source organism: Lygodium microphyllum (assembly GCF_053477565.2). Lineage (NCBI taxonomy): Eukaryota > Viridiplantae > Streptophyta > Polypodiopsida > Schizaeales > Lygodiaceae > Lygodium > Lygodium microphyllum. The sequence goes on from NC_141147.1 coordinate 59,616,619, forward strand.
TATTTCAAAAAAATAAACAAGCAAAACAAAAGAAAAACTTACAAAGTCCTCCAAATATGTCCTGTGGCCACCACTCCCAAGATAATGGACCACTCCGGCCTCAAGTTGTGCCCTCACCGTCTCGCGCTACTGACTCCAACGTCTTGGAGAATCCAACGCTCCTTCCTCAGTCGGCGCCAGTCATCTGCATCTAACCACTCAAGCTTTGCAGCCCCACTCTTGATTGCCTTGCGTGCGTCGGATCATCTATGGACATGTATATACACATGCAATCCATCATCCAGCCTGTAGAGAATCTATCTATTGCGGCTGGCACAGAAAACTCCTCATGCAAGGATGCTACTATGTAGTCCTTGCTCCTCTCCGGTATGTTCTTCCAATGATCCAAGACATTGTGCCGAAAAACTTATTGGCACAACTCTCTCATGCGAGCCATCACTCTCCTCCCCTCATCATTCATGATTAAGGCTCCTGACCTACTATCAACTAGATATCCATAACCCCCTGGAGTCCGCCTAAGATGGGTCCTCTCCCATCTACATCCACGCTCCTGGGCATATCCAAGAGACCCCTGTGCAGCCGGTGTACCCCTGTGCATCCAGCTGAACAACGAGATGGAGACACTGCATCCGTGTCTCCACAACATCCACCTGAGCCTGAGACATGCTCCCTGGAAGGGCCACGAGAGGGAGGAGTTGCACCTGTATCCCGTGTCGACTGCGTGCTCACTGCCTCTGTATCTTTGCAGCATCCCCTTGATCCCGATGCACTCCCTCCCTCTTGCCCAAGTCGTGAGCGTCGAGCTCATCTGAAGCATTCGATCGCGCTAAAGTAGATTTAGCAGAGCGCCGTGACGAAGACCCAGACAACTCCTGGTCTGCCATCTCTCTGAATCTGGCGATCTAGTCTGGAGACATGCGTGCGAAGATGTCCTGTAACTCCTCATCGCTTATCCCTCGACTCATCCTGAAAATGTCACGTGTACAGACAAAAATTGATGTTAGAATAATCAATTTAAATCATACAAAGCATAATAATATAAATCATTTAAAAAAATCTCACTTAAAATGCATATCTTATGTATCCTTATAAGCGATTGGTCAACGAATTAAGTAAGTGGAAGCTCCAAGTATGAAGTATCCTATGGTCCCATGTTAATCTCCTGACACAACTCTACATACACTGGAAGGTCGATAGACATGTCACCACAAAAGAATGAGTCCCCCTCGTTCTCAAAGGATTCTTGGACTCCTATATTTCCATCATTGTTAGCCGATGCTGGCTCCAAGCTTTCGACGGCCTCCACCCCTTACAATATCGACCCCTCGATTTGCATATTATCTTCATCTATGCTCGGAACATCACTTTGATCATATACTCTCGTACTTCAGGGAGTTGAAGGTATAACATACCACCGTCGAGGTTGTCATGGGTTTGGATAGAAGATTACATGTTCACAAACATGTACAAGAGAGTTCAAACCATTGTGACATAAACCATGTCGTAATACAATTAGCAAGCAAATGAGTCCATGCACCTATTCACAATGGGTCGGCAACACAAAGGTGTCGCGCAAATCCGTCCATTTTTTTTCGAAATCTATTTCGAGAAATCCAAATGGACCTCGTCGAACTGTTACTCCAGCTCCTCCAAGTACCACTTTGAACCACTGCACATCGAATAGTATCATGGAGAAGCTACAGTAATCCACCGTAACAATACTTTGCAAGTTCCCAAAATACTCCATCTCATCCATAACCGTGTTTAGATCTGTTGCTCGTCCCGGCTCTCTTACTCGAACCTTGCCATGATACCACAGTCCATTGTGGAGCACACTTTGTCAATACGCTCCACGCGAAAATGCCGTCGGCGCGATCACGCTGCACTATATATTTTGTATTGTAAATTTAAACCCTCAAATTAGATGTTGCATATAAAATTTAGATACAACAGATTCTAAACCCCTCATCACCTTTGGACTACATCCCCTCGAGAATTCCCACTCCTCCAGTGAGACCTCTGTCCCTTCGCGAGACGCTCGGTCAAAGCTCCATGCAACCATCGCGTTGACATAAACAGCGGCATCTCCTCCATGCCTTCAGGATATCGAATCGGTCGATGATGTGTACTATGTTAGAATTCAACTTGCGCTTCCTCTTGATCTTGCCTAGCGATCTGGTACTTGGCGAGCCACGTCTCCATAGAGACATGGTGCAACATACAAAAGCGATTCACCTTCTCTTCCATTGAGGCATCCATTCTTTTTTCCGCCCCATTTCCAACCACCACATCTCCAGTCAGTCTATCATCATCCTTCAGCAACCATAGCATTTCATTGTCTGGTTCCACCGTTGGTAGCTATTCTGAAATATGCACTAGTGCCTCACACACCAACCAACCTTCGGTCATGCTACCTTTTGGCCGAACTCGTTGTCGCACAAAGCCTTTCAAGATTTTCATGAAGCACTCCAAGAAGAACATCCATCATGTATGGACAGGTCCAGCAATCTCCACTTCATCCATGCACAAGAAGGTGGATTTGTATCGTGAGCATGCTGGTGGGTAGGTATTTCTCAAAGAGGCAGACCGTCTCCACTGCTCCCCACCTCGCGGATTCAATAGAGGACACCTTAATCTCCTTCTATGAGATCCATTGCACCAAGTCGACAACCTGTAAATGGCCCCACGTATTTCTAGAGTAAGATATCCTGCGATCGCGATCGGTAGTACAAACTGCCACAAATGAGAAAGCATTATGAATAATGGCTGCATTCCAAATAGCAAAATGCCCATGCTAATTTCAATCCATTCGTAGTATAAACCTGACATATCTTATACCAGTCATGGGATTTTAGCCCTGATAATTGGTTGTCTTTAGAAAATGCGGACCTGAGAGAACGCATCATACCCGTCGGAGTGCGGATAGACTTGATTACTTGCTTCACAATGCACTCTTCTTTAGTGGACAAAACCCAAGGAGTGCGAGGAAGCTGCACACGACCATCAGCACTCGACTGCTGCCAAAGCGCCTCCATCTTACCTACCTCCTTCAAATCCATTCGTGCCCCTATAGTGTCTCTCTTTCCTGTGATGTGGTCCCATAACAAGCTGCCCACATTCTTGAAAATATGCATGGGATGTCTTGACCTATAAGTGGGTCCAATATGGCAACTCGTAGAAAACTGAGAACCGCTGCATTTCCTTTGGATGTGATTCCGTGTGGACCATTTTCAGCTCGTACCAGCTTGTGGTGTTCATACGTGTTGGAGGTCGTCCAAGGAAACCTTCCTTGAGTTCATGATCCTCCGGCAAGAAAGCAGTGTGTCCTTGATATACCATCTTCTTCATGGTTCGTGATCTTCGGGAGTCTAACTGTGGTCTACACAATAAACATGCATGATAACCTGAGGTAACCAGACTTGTTCCAACACCACGACCTAGTGAATACTTGGTTGAACGAGATAAAATATAGATATTACCAGCGAGAACGGAGCCCTGCTCACTTGAGCACTCTCCCAATCCCGAAAAGTCATGCATCGTCCACATGAAAATGGCTCGAATATTGGCTGACCATCGCGCCTGCTCATATCTTGCACGGTGACCCTCTCCTCCCACAAAATCTTAAGCTCATAGACTAATGGACGAAGATACACGTCCATATTTTTTACTTTGTATCGGCCTGGGATGAGCAAGCTAAGGATGAGATGTTCTTTCTTCGTAGAAAGCCATGGAGGGATATTGTAGTTGACAAGGACTATATTCCACACACTGTAAGAAGTTGGGCGCAGACCGAATGGGTTCATGCCATCCATTGCAAAACCGAGCCAAAGATTCCTTGTCTCTCGGACAAAGCCTAGGAAGGTTGAGTCAATGTGACTCCATGCGCGCGAATCTACTAATATTTATTGAACTCCATCCGTGGACCTATTCTACGCATGCCACGTTGTCAAGCTCGCCATGCCGGACGTACGAAACATGTGGTTTATGTGAGGGATGAGCGGAAAGTGTCTGAGAACTTTTTGAGGGATGGTCTGCCCCCCCTTGCAAGTCCTGTCGATATCTGTGAGCACCACACTTTGGACATGTCTCCATAGTCTCGTATTCTCCTCGAAATAGTACGCATGGATGTTATTGTAGTCCATGCCAAGCTTCCGTAAAACATATCGTGCATCATCACGAGACTCAGGCATGGTATTTGCAGGTGGTAATATATGATATCTCAATAACCTAAAAAATATCATAAAACACCTTGAAAAAGCACAAATGTTTGTAATAATAGTGCCGAAAGAAAAATTCAATGAAGCGTATGTACAAGGTACCTGAACAACTCGGTCACACTCGTATCACTCCACCTGTATTTTGCTTGCACACTTAAGACTGCAAGCAGTGTCTTCAGCTGAGATACTCGGCACCCATCATATAATGGTATGGATGCTTTCTCTCTAAGCAGATCAGAAGTCTCGACATCCATGGGAATCCAAAAATCGATCATTGCCTCCATCTCAGGCTCCAAGATTGTAGGTAGGTTTAGAAGGTTGCATGTCTCCTCTAGCATTGATGGTATAGATTGGCCTTGCGAGTGGTGGATTGGCTCCTGCACTCCATCCATCACACGCCCACATACTTTTCTAATTGGCCGCAAAGGGTGCACTCCCCCTTGGGATGAGACATCACCTCCCTGAATAGAAAATTTTCCAGCAAGACTCAATCTTATTGTATATGGTATTCAATTAGCTTGCGAGTACAATGTATGATTGATATTAACTTCAAATTACCGTTTGCTGAAAATCTGCAATCGCCTGATCAATGATCTCAGATTGAAACTCGCCAAATCATCGTACGTGTTCTATAGACAATTGGTGTTTTCGTCCAATTGCCAGCTTGCATAGAGAGCAAGGACATGGGACACACTGATTAAGATATGCCTCGTGATCTTGAACAATAGGACCTTCTTTGTTTTCCATTTTGTCTACGTTACAACAAACAAATTTTTTTTGTTATCATTCTTTTCTTTTCTTAGATTGTTATCCTCTCCTTCCATCTCTCTCTTTTTCTATGACCTAGCATATAGTATCATAGAACATTAGTATTTAGTACCTAGTACTCAGTACCTAGCACATAATATTTCGTTTTCTCTCTTCCTCTCCCTCTCTCATTTCCTCTCCCTCCCTCGCCCTCACCCTCTCTTTCTCTCTTTCCCTATTAGGTTTAATGATATTTCTCTTTTAATCTCTCCTCTCCCTCTCTTATTTCCTTTTCTCTCTCCTCTCTCTCTCATTTTCTTTTTCTCTCTCCTCTCTCTCTCTCATTTCCTCTCCCTCTCTCACCCTCACCCTCTCTTTCTCTCTTTCCCTATTAGGTTTAATGATATTTCTTTTTTTCTCTCTCCTCTCCCTCTCTCATTTCCTTTTCTCTCTCCTCTCCCTCTCTCTTTTTCTCTCTCCTCTCTCTCTCATTCCTTTTTCTCACTCCTCTCCCTCCCTTGCCCTCTCTCATTCCTTTTTCTCTCTCCTCTCTCTCTCATTCCTTTTTCTCTCTCCTCACCCTCTCATTCCTCTCCCTCCCTCTCTCTTTTTCTATCTCCTCTCGCCCTCGCCCTCTCTTTCTCTCTTTCCCTATTAGGTATAATGATATTTCTTTTTCTCTCTCCTCTCTCTCTCATTTCCTTTTCTCTCTCTACTCTCCCTCTCATTCCTCTCCCTCCCTTGCCCTCTCTCATTCCATTTTCTCTCTCCTCTCTCTCTCATTCCTCTCCCTCCCTCTTTCTTTTTCTCTATCCCCTCTCTCTCATTCCTCTCCCTCCCTTGCCCTCTCTCATTCCTTTTTCTCTCTCCTCTCCCTCTCTCATTTCCTCTCCCTCCCTCACCCTCACACCCTCTTTCTCTCTTTCCCTATTAGGTTTATTGGTTTTTCTCTCTTTTTCTCTCTCCTCTCCCTCTCTCGCTTCACCCTCTCTTTCTATCTCTCTTTCCCTATTAGGTTTAATGATTTTTCTCTCTCCTTTCTCTCTTATTTTTTCTTCTCTCTCCTCTCCCTCTCTCATTTACCTTTCTCTCTTTCTCTCCCTCTCTCATTTCCTGTCCCTTCTTCACCCTGACCCTCTCTTTTTCTCTTTCTCTATTATTTTTAATAAATTTTCCTCTTTTTCTCTCTCCTCTCCCTCTCTCATTTTTTTATCTCTTCCTCTCCCTCTCTCATTTCCTCTCCTTCCCTCGCCCTCACCCTCACCCATACCCTCTCTTGCTCTATTTGCCTATTATGTTTAACATCTTATCTCTTTTTCTCTCTCCTCTCATTCTCTCTTTTTTTTCCCTCTCGTCTCCTTCTCTTATGTCCTTTTGCTCTCTTCCTCTCCCTCTCTCATTTCCCTATTATGTTTTCATCTCTCCTCCCTCTCCCTCTCCCTTTCTCATTTCCCTATTATGTTTTCATCTCTCCTCCCTCTCCCTCTCTCATTCCCTCTCCGTCTCCCTCTCTCATTTTCTCTCTCTTCCTCCCCCTCCCTCTCTCATTTCCTCTCCCCCTCCCCCTCCCTCTCTTTAATTTCCCTCTCTTTCTCCCTCTCCCTCTCCCTAATTTCTTCTCCCTCTCTCATTACATACAAATTACACAAATCCCTCTCTCATTACATACAAAGTATACAAAAAATAAATAAAAAAGAGAGAGAATACACTCTCCCTCTCTCATTCCCTCTCTCTCTTCCTCTCTTTCTCTCTCATTTCCTCCCCCTCCCTCTCCCTCTCTTTAATTTCACTCTCTTTGTCCCTCTCCCTCTCCCTCATTTCTTCTCCCTCTCACATTATATACAAATTATACAAAAATTAAATAAATAAGAGAGAGAATACACTCTCCCTCTCTCTCATTCTCTCGATCATTTCATCCCCCTCCCTCTTCCATTTCCTCCCTCTCACTCTCCCTTCCTCCCCCTCTCCCTCCCTCCCCCATTTCCTCCCTCTCCCTCTCTTTCTCTCTCATTTCCTCTCCCTCTCTCAATATATATATACAAATTATAAAAGCAAAAGGGAGAGGGAGAGAGAGAATGTACTCTCCCTCCCTCTCCCTCTCTCATTTCCTCCCCATCCCTCTCCCTCTCCCTCTCTTTCTCTTTCTCTTCCTCTCTCGTTTCCTCCCCCCTCCCTCTCTTTCTCTTTCTCTTTCTCTTTCTCTTTCTCTTTCTCTTTCTCTCATTCTCTCGTTCTCTCATTTCATACCCCTCCCTCTTCCATTTCCTCCCTCTCCCTCCCTCTCCCTCTCACTCCCTCCCCCTCCCTCTCTCTCTCCCTCTCTTTCTCTCTCATTTCCTCTCTCTCTCTCAATATAAATACACAAATTATAAAAGAAAAAGGGAGAGCGAGAGAGAGAATGCACTCTCCCTCCCTCTCCCTCTCTCATTTCCTCCCTCTCCCTCTCCCTCTCCCTCTCTTTCTCTTTCTCTCCCTCTCTCATTTCCCCCCCTCCCTCTCCCTCTCCCTCTCTTTCTCTTTCTCTTTCTCTTTCTCTTTCTCTTTCTCTTTCTCTCCCTCTCTCTTTCTCTTTCTCTCCCTCCCTCTCCCTCTCCCTCTCTTTCTCTCTAATTTCCTCTCCTAAACAAGCAAAAGAGAAAGAGAATTAAACCCTAAACAAGCAAAAGAAGGAGAGAATGGACTCACCGATGAGATATGGGGAGGGTTTGGCGGCTCCTCTTCGCGATGAAGGCTCCTCCTCTCCTTTGCGAACGACGGCAGCAGCGGTAGCGGCGGCGGCAGCAGCGGCAAGCCTTCTTCCTCTCCCTCTCTCACGACGATCGCTCTCTCTCTCTTGCTCTCCCTCTCAAAACGATCGACGAAAATGCGCGAAATGAACCCGCGCTCAGTTTCGGCCTGTTTTTTTTCCCTGTGCGGCGTCGCTGTCTGCGTTGCTATTTGCAGATAGCGACGCAAATAGCGACTCCGCTACCTACGTCGCTACCCGCCGTCACTATAGGTTTAAATCCTTGTAGTGAGGTGGGAGAAGAGACGGAGGTCGCGGCGGCAGTAGAGTCGAGGCGGGGGCAAAAGGAGGGAGAGGGGAAAGTGGTGGAAGAGGAGGCAAAGGTGGGAGAGACGGAGGTCGTGGCGGTAGTAGAGGCGAGGTTGGGGCGAAAGGAGGGAGAGGGGGAGGTGGTGGGAGAGGAGGCGGAGGTGGAAGAGACGGAGGTCGTGGCGGCACAGACGGACGTCAATGTGGGAGAGAGCACGGACACAGGCTACTCCGTTAAAGAGGAGGTGAAGGAAATGTGTCGGGGGCACGAGGAGGAAATGGAGGAGGCACGAAGAACCATCGACACAACAGGGATCATGTAACTCTTTGTATTTTCTTTTTTTTCGTTTTGTTTTTTGTTGTTTTTTAAATTTATTTTTAAAACTAGTAAAAATGTGTGTGATTTAATTTCAGTTGTGGTGTGCTCTTTCTTTGGGTTTGGGTTTTTGTTTTTCAAATTTTTGTGTTTTTTTAAATTTTTAATTTTGGTTTTTTAAATTATGAAGGGTTTTTTTGTTTTTTTTGTTTTTTTAAAAAATCAAATTTAATGTGGATTGTTTTGTTTTTATGTGTGTGTGTTTGTTTTTTTCTTTAAATAATGGTGTATGTTTTTTTTTGGTTTTGGTGTTTTTTTCTTTATTTTTTTAAATAAAAATAAATTAGATATGGGTGTGAAAAATGAATGCACCCTCGTCCCACGCGCATGCATGGGGCGGGAGTAAAAAAATTTGCATCGGCAGGATCAGACGGGGCAAGGACAGTAACGCGCAAGCCACAGACGCCACGGGGGTGTCCTGAGGCACGTAAAACCAAAAACATGCACGTTCACGCATGACACGAGAAACGTGGCCACACGGCAAAAATAAAGCAAAATTAATAAAACCCAAATTGTACGTTGGATCAAAAGTCCGTAAAAAGGAAAAGTGTGCCGGAAGATGAGGAAAAATGACAGAAACATGCAACACCAGGTCCGGGGAAAAATCAAGGTGTTCACATGGGAAAAACACAAAAAACAAGCTTGAAAATACATACGGGTATCAATATCGAAAAATCTGCTCATCGAAACGAAGTGTGAAAAGAAGGAAAAATGTGCAAAACAATGTGTCCAACAACTCTATTATGGAAAAACACAATTTCGATCAAGATAGGATGCATTCACATGGGAAAAACCCCAAAAACGGACCCGAAAATGGACTCGAAAATTAAGACGGGAAGAACCGTGCACCCGAATAGCGGATAATAAAAAGGAAAATTGTCTAAAAGAAAGGGATTCATAGGGCTGACACATCAAAACTCAAGTTGGAGGAAATTAGGAGGGGTTCATATGGAAAAAACACGAAAAACACATCTGAAAACACTCAAAAAACTTAATAACTAAAAATTTGACAGTTGGAAGAGGGGGAGGAAAAAGGAAAAGTGGGGGAAAGGCGGGTAGGTCACGGCTATCAAATTAAACTGGAATTCCGGTGAAAATAGGGCAGGTTCACATGGAAAAATGTGAAAAATAAGCATGAAAAATGACCCAAAAACCCGTAAAAATTAATAGTGGACCAACCGTGCATCGGAATGACACGGAGTAAGAAGGAAAAATGTCAAGGGGAATGGTTAGGACAGGTCTAGCACATCAAATCGGGGTTCCGAAGCAATAAAGTTGCTTCACATGGAAAACCATCCATTTTACAAGAATTGCTTCAAAAATTAATAACTTTAGAACCATCTGTCGGAATGGGAGTTGGTAAAAAGGAAAAATGGGCAGGTTGAAGGGACAAACACGGCTTGTAAGGTTGGATGTGAGTCTCAGTGAACATAGGATACGTTCGTATGGAAAAATCACAAAACAAAGGATAAAGGTAAACGATCAAGAAACAGCTCCGAAGGATAGGGTGAAATAGAATGAAAGAGTGGGAAAGGGATCCCATTAGGGTAAAATGAAGCCATGGCGTAGATACATGATCATAGCAGGGTATATGCATGGGGGTATGCAACATAGGCACGAAGGGACGCGTCCCTACACTTAAAACCTTAGCAAAAAGGGTAAACCGAATAACAAGGACCTAGTACCACACATCACACTAACCACGAATGTCCCCATACTGAAGACATGACCGTTACTGAGAAACAGAATGTGTAGGGTTAGAAAAACTTGGCCCATATTGCCGAGGAGGAATGTCGACTATCGAGGTTGCGTCATGTATCGTTATCGGCTGCAGGAGGTACCAAGGTCTCTTCACAGCACACGTCCTTTGTGGCAAGGACCACGCAGCACTACCCAGGGAGGTAGCTGATTGAAGGAATCACAGGAAATTCGTCGATGATAAGGGATATTGCACTCACTTACGATCACTCAAATGGAATGAAAGAGCAGTCATTTGCCCCATTACTAACATCACTTGAGAAAATAACAATGAAAACCCAAAGGTCACACATGGTTTAGGAATCGACAAGGGAATGGTGCAAAGGGAGTATACTAGGGTGCACAATTAATGGTGCATTAGGGTATTCAACCCGTCTGGCATAGGTGCAAGCAGGAAGGCTAGGGAGCCTTGCAGTGCAGTGTGCAAAACATAGTGACGTGTCATGTGCTGATGGTAGAGACCCATCCTGTGAGTGCAGAGGGAAATGGGAACATACCTGACTCCAATGGTTGTAACGTCCCTCAATCCTCACCTCTCGATGATTTATTGAAGAAACACCAGTCACACTCAGTCCACCCTTTGTCTCACACTCTGTTGAAAGATACAGGAGAACAACCCATTCCTGAAATCCATTGATGTAATCCTCACTGTCACTTGTACAGAGGATGTTGTATGCCTTGTGCACTTTGATGGTGCAATTGTGCATCTCGCCCTGTGCTGGCATACAGTGCAAGAAGGAAGGCCAGGGAGCCTTATGGTGCAGTGCACAGAAAGAGATCGTGCATTGTGCATTGAGAGACCCATCCTGTGCGTGCAACACTCCGTTCACACATCTCACCTCTCATTTAATTTGAAGGGAAAGACTGGTCACTCACCGCACCCTCTGTCTCACTCTCTGATAGATACAGAGGGCATCCCACACTCACATGCCCATCCTGCTAGGATGAAATCTCACATTGCTCAAGGGGTTGGTGATGAAGATCATGTCGACTATTATTGTCATCAGGATCTTGAAGACAAGGCGTACCCAGGGAGGTAGCCAACAAGTCTCTTGCTTCAATGATTTGTAAGAAAAGTCGTATGTTAAGAAGGACAGACAAACTGATATTGTAGAGACAATGCACCAAGGGAGGTGGCTTTGAATTACTTGCTGGAAAGGTTCTGCTGATGAGTCAGCTATCCTGAACTGCAGGGTGTTACCACCTTTTCCACAATTAGCTTCTCGCCCAAGGGTGTTTCCACCTTTTCTTGGAACGAGGCCTGTTATGACAAGGAATTTCTTCCTTTTCTCCCATAACAGTTTTGTTTGTTTGTTTTTTTTTTCCTTTTTTTTTTCGATTTCCTTTTTTTTTCATTCAGAAAGAAAATGGTAGAAATACCATGTGTTAAGACCAAACTCGTCACCGTTGTTGGATCAGACGAGAAGAGAACAAGATCGAGTTGAGAGGTATCTTCGAAGGGTTAGCAGAACGAGACCGCTTCATGAGGAGAATCATAAGGGCTATCAGAAGCATGATGAGAAGGATAGTGCGATGCACAAAAGGGGAAGGGTAGGTCGTCTGTGATTGTCAAGATCCCCAGGGAGGGAAGTACTTCTTCAAACAATAGCCATTGATCAAGAAAGAATCATTAGAGGCATCAACGGTCTGCACCTGAATAGAGATGTTAGGATTGAAAGTAAGTATCTTTTATGGACCCATCCACCATTGTTGAAGCTTGTTAGGAAACTTGTTAAATCTCGAATCATAGGCTAGGACAAGATCACCTTCTTTGAATTCCTTATGCTTGATGAAACTGTCATGATAGGCCTTGCATCACGCTTGAGACGTTTCCATACACTGTAGGGCCATCCACCGTATCTCATCCAAGCATTCCAAGTGCAAGAGGTGGGGTTGCAGTGACTCATCATCTCCCAAGCGTTCTTTAATTGCCGCTCACAAAGAGGGCAATTCCAGCTCAATAGGGAAGACGACTTCTATACCATACACTAGCTCAACAAGGAAGATGGCTTCTGTACCATACACTAGCTGGAATTATCTTGTAGCTGCCTTATGGGAAGTTCTGTATGCCCAGAGGGCCTCTGTAAGTCGATTGTCCCAGTCGCCACGATGTACGGCAATCGTTCTTGTCAAAATCGAGCAAAGGATGCGATTGGTGACTTCAACTTGGCCATTGGCTCTGGGGTAATAAAGAGTGGATCTGCGATGGCGGATCTTATACAGCTCTATCAGCTCCTCCATGATTTTGTTAAGAAAATGAGTACCTTTGTCACTTACTAGCTCAAGGGGACTGCCAAAATGGGTGATAATATTCTCGTACATGAATAGGGCTATGATTTTACCATCGTCCCACTTTAGAGCTTTAGCTTCACACCACTTTGTGACATAATCCATACATACTAAGATGTATCTATTTTGCTTCCATCTGGTAGGTGGATCAATGGGACCCAAAAATCAATCTCCCACTTTTCGAACGGCTTAAGGGAAAGAATGGGTTGTAGTGGCATGGCACTTGTTTTGGTGGGTTTCCCCATCGCTGACAAGCATCACATCTTTTGCAGTAATTGTATGCTTCCTTATGGAGGGTTGGCCACCAATATCCTGCTAACAAAGCCTTTCTGGCTGTCGCTTCTCTTGCGAAGTGTCCACCACATGGTTAATCATGGCATGCTTTCAATACTATGCCAATTTCATCCCCTGCAACACATCTTCGTAGCACTTCATCTTTGCCTCTCTTGTATAGTGCATTGCCTAGCAAGGTGTAGGGGGCTGATTCTAACAGAAGCTTCTTCCTCTCACGGCTTGAGATGCGAGGAGGATACTGTTGAGTTGCCAGGAGATTGGCTATGTCTGCATACCAGGGAGTAATTGTTTCAACTAGAAACAAGGAAGCATTAGGAAGGTCTGAATCATCCAGTTCCTCTTCCTCCGTTTGAGGGATCCGTGATAGATGATTGGCTAGGACATGGGAACGGACAGGCTTAGTGACCACTTCAAAATCAGACTCCTAGAATAGGAGTAACCATCTCATCAGTCATCCTTTGACATCTGCTTTATTCATTAGGAAGGATAGGGCTTCATGATCCACGTAGAACTTGAAATGCATTGACAGTAGATAGTGTCTAAACTTCTCCAATACAAACACCATTACCAAGCACTAAAGCTCTATCACTATATAATTTCGTTCCTTATCAGTGACCTTTTGGCTTGCATAATATATTGGTTGATCTAATTTAGAGGGGTCCTTTTGACATAGGACAACACCTAGCTCTTCAACTGATGCATCTGTGTGCACATGAAACTCCTTCGTCTAGTCAGGAGGCTGTAAAATAGGTGCTTTGATAATGCACTATTTCAGGGTATTCAAGGCTTCTTCACAGTCATTAGTCCAAAGGAAATCTACATCTTTTCTTAGGAGCTTGTGCAGAGGGGCTGCCTTGGTTGCAAAATGTGCAATAAATCTTCTATAGTAGCCCACATGGACAAGAAATCCTCTCAATTGCTTGAGGTTTGTTGGTGCTATCAAGACGGCAATCTTTTCAATCTTCACCGGGTTTGTTGCAATCCCTTGTGCAGAGACAATATGGCCCAAACAAACTCTTGATGAGCCGCTACAGACATATTTGTCAGGGTTGAGAGAAATACCATACTCTCGACATTTGTCAAAACATTGCTCTAGGTGTCCCTAGTGCTCACGGATCAAACTATAGACACAAAAGTCATCAAGACACACCTCAATGAAATCATGCAAATGATTCTGGAAGCCAGCCATCATTACTCATTGAAAAGTGGAAGGAGCATTACAGAGCCCAAATGGCATCACTCTATAGGCATAGGTCCCCCATTCTGTGGTGAAGGTTGTTTTGGATTGGTCCTCTTTTATGATTTGTATTTGATTATATCCGTTGAATCCATCCAAGAGGGAATAGAGCTCATGGATTGCCACTGTGTCCAATAGTTGGTCTGTAAAAGGGATAGGGAAATGATCCTTCTTTGTCTTTGAATTCAGCTTCCAAAAGTTGATACATATTCGAAGTTTCCCATTCTTCTTGGGTACAACCACAATGGGTGAAACCCATTCGCTGTTAGCCATAGGATAAATGAACTTGGCTTTAAGAAGTTTTAATAATTCAGCCTTCACTAGTGTAGAATAATTAGGATCAATCACTAGTGCAGAACTGTGCTCTAGGTCAATGTGATGCTAGCATACTGTGGGATCAATCCCCTTTAGATATTTATATGACCAAGCAAACACGTCTAAGTTCTTCTTTAATAAGTCTCGTAGGACCACTAGTTCCTCTTCTAGAAGATTGAGACCCACTTTCAAGTGACATTCAGTACCGTCAGTATCCAAGAATGTTACTTGTCTTTCACCTTCCACTTCGTGGATAAATGTCCCACGGATTGCTTCAAGATAGAGGTCTGACTCTTTCAAGGGAGTAGTGTCCTCGTCCGATGTTCCACTAGAACCAGTGTCCTCCTTTTGAACAGATGACTCATTTATCTGTTGAGATTGTTGGAAGGGTATCAGAGCTTTGTTCGCTTCTGTATGAGTGGTAATTTCTTCTGGACTTAGAGATTCATCTTCAGAGAATGCGTACTGGAATGTCACATAGCATGGACCTTCTTGAGGTCGTGGCTCTGAGGGCTTTGGCTTCTGTTAGCAGGGGGCATCATCATCATCTTTTCTTTGTACTAAATAGTCAGGGCGACAGGAGCCACCGGTGAACCGAATTTTTATGCCTTTGATCCATTGCTTATGCAGATTTTGCATACTTTGTGGTCCATTGGCCAACCCAAATGGAACCATGGTCATTCCATCCAACACCCTGAGATCTTTGGCCTCTGAGGTCTCTGTAGGGATATCAACAAGATCATCCGATCATCCGCTATTAGAGAAAATTCTTCATCTGCACTTTCATAACCTGCTTCGTTTTCTTCCTCATCATTTTTATCCTCTTCCTCTGGAGACTCTGTCTCTGCTTCTGTAGAGGCTCTGTAGGAGAAGAATAGATCTTTTGCCTCTGTATCTGCTTCTACTTCTTCTTCTCTCTCTGTCTCTACTCTGTCTCTGTTCTGCATCTGCTCTGTCTCTATATCTGTTACTGCTTCTATCTCTGATCTGTATCTGTTCTGTCTCTGTTCAGTCTCTGCGACTATCATGTAACAGGGAGAACAGTACATCCATGCTTCTATTTCACTGTTAGAGGTGATTTCAGAAGTTAATTCTAGTTGAGGTAGGAGGTATTCTCCCATGGACAAGGACTTTACTTCCCTTGGTAGTTGGCTTATAGTGCCCACTGTTAGGGACTATGCCTCTGTTTTCTTAGGAAAGATCTGCTTAACAGCCTTTTCGTCTCCTGATGTACCATTTATTACCTCGTTGGAGGAGTCAGTTATGACTTCGATGGATGTGGATCCATTGCCTTTTTGCGATCCATACAACTTTAACACCACCTTGTTGGGTCCTCTGCCTAGAGTTAGGGTTCCTTTGAACCAGTCCATCCTGGCTCTTGCTTCAAAAAGCCAAGGTCTTCCCAATAGCAGAGGGTATGAGGTCCCATAAGAATTTGGTTTGACCACCAAATATGTCAGCCAATAATCTCTTCCTGCAAGGGTTTTTTTAACGTATGGAAGGATGCCCAATGGTTTGATTCTACTTTGGTCTGCGAATCTGATAAGCCACTGTGTAGGTTGAATTCCTTGCAACCCTAAGTCCTTCATTGTCACATCTGTCATTATGTTTACTGATGAGCCTCCATCAATCAATGCATTTGAAATAAAGCATCCTTCTATCCATACACTAATCTCTGGGGTTCCAGGATCTAGGAAGGCATTAGCCACATCTACTTTCTTTACAGGCTCTGGGGCCTTATTGATCTTGGTCGCTGTTGAAGGAGTGATCCTTAATCCACGTCTTCTTGTCAAGATGCTTTTGAATTTCTTTCGACAGCTGGGAGACAACATTAGTAAATGTCATAATGTTACGTTAGGTTTAAAAGGGTCTAGGTCTTTGACCAAGTCATAATCTTTGATAGGATCCACATGCTTCTCTAGCCGACTGGGGAATGGGGCTACACTCATTTTTATCTTTCCTTTTTCTTCTAGTAATTGCAGAATCAGCACTTCCTCTGTTGTTGGAGGTGCTTCTGTATCGTCTATCTCCTAGACCTCTGGTCATGTCTCTGGGACTGTCTCTGTGACGCTATGTGGCACTATAGTGCTCTATACTGCACTGTTCTGTTCTGTACTGCTCTATCCCCCTGTTGGTAGGTTGAAATTCACAGTCTTAGCAAGAGAGTTATTTTCGTTCTGAACAACTAGTTCCTTCTTCTTAGCGCACGTGACAGTGACAACTTCCAACTCTACCAAATTTGAGCCCCACACTCTTGTACCTTCTGTTGGCTATCAGTGCCATTGGTCTTTACAGGGGCTGGGCTTGGACAGTCCTTTGCAGTGTGGCCTTCACCTTTGCATCGGCTGCATAATGGCTTGTAGTCCACAGATTGTCTAGGATTTGGACAATTCGGGGAGATATGTCCCTTTTCTCCACACATGTAACATTCCACTTTTGATCTCTGACTACCGCTAGACTGCCGTCCTCTGTAACTTTGAGAGGGAAACCTCCTTGGACCAAAATTAGGACCAAATTCTGTAGGCTTTGGTAAAATATCCTATGTTGTCATTTTGGATTCTAGCAAGTTGAATCTTGCATTTTCATCCTTCTGTCTTTGTTTTTGCATCTCTTTCAGAGAGCAAATATCATCTATATGGTTCTTCCTCAAACAATAGGAACAGAAGGCTCCAAGAATGGTTGGTTTTCGGGTACATTCAGTTGCTAAATGTCCCACTTGATGATACTTTGCGCACCATGTATTAGAGTGTATCACATCTCTTCTAGCTCCCCTGGGGGTGGATATATTGGCGGTATTCACCTTCAGCGTCTGTAGCTACTCTGTAATCACATCCAGAAGATCTTTCTTGATACTTGCAACTGAGTTGGATAAGTAGTCCTTCAGATTTTCACTTTCTGAAGTACTTGTAGTGGGATTTTGGGAAGCTTCTGTAATTATTGCATACACTGGTTGGGTTGATTCAGAAGGTCCTCTGTTCTGGTTTGGATTTAGAGCTCCTGAGACTTGGGTTTGTTGATTCCAGTTGGTAGGGTTCCACTGTTGTTGAGTTGCCATTGAAGGAACTATCTGAGGCCACTGTTGTTGTGGTTGAACCATCATTTGAGACACTGTTGTCTGTGGTGACCATACTGGATTAGGTGCATTACACTGTTTGCATCTGGGGATAGGGGTAGGGAACTGTCCCTGGAACTACATTTGGTGGGTATACCATGTCAAGATTGTGGGAGAGAAAGAAGGAGTCTCATTTGTAGCTTTCTCACTTACACAATGGAGGAATACACACAAAGGTGGAGGGTGAAAACAGTTTTCCTCTCCTTAGTTGTGTAAGCCAAAAGAACTCAAGTACAGAGAAATAGAAGAACCCTATATATGGGTCTCAAACCAAACTCAACTAACTAAGGTGGTATAGTAACTGAGCCACAAACTAGAGTAGATAAGGATAGCTGTCATGTAGCTATTATTCATGGGCGGTGTATCAACCGCATCTGTAGCTAACAAGTCGGTGACATAAATGCACAATGATCACCCTGGCATATCATGAGTGGAGCTCGATATCTCAACACTCCCCCTCGAACTCAATCCCAATTCCTGCACACCAAGCAGGTCTCTGAACTTGAGCAGCTTCTCTCCGCCCAATGCCTTCGTGAATATGTCAGCTACCTGATCCTCTGTGCTGATATAAACTAGATCAATAAGACCTAGTAAAACCCTCTCTTGCACATAGTGATAATGCACCTCAATGTGCTTTGTTCTAGCATGATAGACTGGGTTATTTGCCAAGTCTATACTGCTCATGTTGTCACAATAAATGACAACTGGCCCATCTGTAGGCTGATGCATATCATAAAGTAGATTATGCAACCAAGCTACCTCACATGCAGCCATTGCTACACCCCTATATTCAGCCTCTGTGCTCGACAAGGCAACTATAGGTTGTTTCTTGCTGCTCCAAGTGACTGCAGCACTCCCAAAAGAGAACACATATCCACTGGTAGATCGTCTATCAGAAATACTACCAGCCTAGTCAACATCAGTGTATCCATGCAATTGTATTTGAACCCCAGTCTCATAAAATAGTCCATACTGCAATGTGGACTTCACGTACCCAAGTATGCGTCTAGCCGCATCCAAATGCGGTTTCCTTGGAGCGTGCATAAACTAGCTTACCAATCCAACAGCATAGCTCAAATCTGGCCTGGTAATAGTCATATAAATCAAACTTCCTACTATGCGTCTGTACATAGTAGGGTGTTCGAGAAGCTCACCTGCATCTGCGCCGCTCAGCTTCACATTCTACTCCAAAGGAAGTGAAATAGGCTTACAGCCTATCATCCCATATTTGGACAGCATATCCAATCCATACTGCCTCTGCAAGAGCCGTATCCCACTTGGTGATCTAATCACCGCAATGCCCAAGAAATAACGCAGCTCTCCCAAATCCTTCATCTCAAACTTCTGCTTCAATAGCATTTTCACATGAAGGATATCTTCATCACTATCACCTGTCATAATCAAATCATCAACATAAATGACAAGTAGCATAATAACTTTCTCTGTTTTTCTCACATAAAGTGAGAAATCTTCCTTGGAAATCTGAAAGTCAATAGTGACAAGATACTATCCTATCTTGTCAGACCATGCTCTAGGTGCTTGCTTCAAGCCATATAAGGCTTTCTTCAACCTGCAAACAAACTCAGGATGAACAGCATGCACATAACCTCGTGGCTGCTCCATATAGACCTCTTCTTGCAAATCACCATGCAAGAAGGCATTCTTTACATCCATTTGATGTAAAGACCATCCCTTTGATGCAGCCATACCAATGGCTGCTCTTACGGTTGCCATCCTTGCAACCAAACTGAATGTTTCTTCATAATCAATGCCATACGTTTGTGCATACCCCTTGACTACTAATCTTGCCTTGTATCTATTCATAGAACCATCTGCATTGTGCTTCACCTTATAAACCCACTTACAACCAATTGCATTCTTATCTCTAGGCAAAGGTACCAATTTCCATGTACAATTTGCTTCCAAGGCATCCATTTCTTCATATCCATGGCTTTCTCCCATTTTTCTTTTTCCATGGCTTGCTCAAAAGAAGTGGGTTCAGGTTCTTGTATCACTTTGACCATATAGGCATAGTGAATGGCTGTAAATCCATCATATTTCAGCCTATCCATAGGATACCTAGCTCTTGTAGACCTGTGCAAAGTAGGTTCACTCCCAGGTGCTCTCAAAACATCCCTGGTCTTCCTTACTCCAGGTGTAACAATAGAAGGAATACCCAACTCATCATCAATGCTCTGTTCTAAGCCACTGGATTCACCATCCACATAAGAGTGACCTACATTCACATCAAACATGGGCTGATCTACCTTCTCCTTTCCTTTTCGTGAAACCTGCATACCACTATCTGCATTGTTTTGAGGAAATTCTCCTGATCTCAATCTGCCTGTCCATGGCGAAGAATATGAACCACTGCTAGAGGACACTCCAGGTCCACTAATATTTTGTGACTGCTGCTGTGAATTCTGTGCAACATTACCATTTTGTGCATCTACATCATCAATCACATTACTGGTTTATACCAACTACTTATCTCATCAAAAACAACATCTTTGCTCACTATAAACTTACGAGTAGAAGGGTTATAGCATCTATACCCTTTCTACTCTGCAGAGAGTGATGGACCTAAAAACGGGCCGGCACTGGCTCATACACTAGCCGGGCCTCGTCACTGCGCACAAGACAACCCCTCGGCCTCGCGGCCAGGAGCGTCTATCAAAATCTCTGCCTTCCTAAACATTGCGTTTGTAATACGTTGTAGTCCAACTGATCCTAACCCAATATTACTCCTCAGAGGGAGTCCTTTTCACATAGCCAAATGGCTCGAATCACATACACATGGGGTTCCTCCTACGGCTGAATGCCGTCAACCCTCTGCGACTCTCCTACACCTCGGGGATTGGCCCCTCGATGCGTCGCTCAACATTTAGACATTTCGCACAAACGTCGCTCAAGGTACCAAATAAGCGTATCCAGGAATGTACCATTGTCCTCACTTGACTTCCCCTATAGGATCCCACGACTAGCATACAGCATGGGTATCTCACTGCCTCTCAACGTAGGTCATATCCAAAACCAATTGCAATGCATGTCCAGGAGCTGATCACTGATACTTTTAAATCTTTTCATGCTCCATGCATTTGGTGGATGTCTAGTGCTCAAACATTTAGCAAACAGTATCGTGCACAAGTGCAAATCATTCTTTTAATGATTTCCAACTACCGTTCGTGCTTCGTTGCATGGGCTTAGCACCGAGGTGATCCTCGTGCTACTAAGCTCTTAATTTTAATTATCACCCGTCCTAAATGCTATGCATAGAAATCAGCAACTTCCCCATCACTTCACACGGCATTTAGACATATTTCAACTCCTCTACCCTTCCTCGTTTAAATATTGCATCGTTGCATAGGTTTATAGGGTATTTTGACATCATTTTATGTATAAAAAACGGGAAAAACCACACTAGAACAAAAAGGTGGGGTTGAACTGAGGCAAATCCTCATGCTTCAGTCCCCACAACCATTCACAAGCATTGCTCTTATTTATCCTTATTTTTCGGAACCCAAAATGTATTTTTCCCCTATTTTTCATGGTTTTTCTCTATTTTCCCTTATTTTTTTGCATTATTTAATTGCTCGAAATTCAAAACAGGTTATGGGCTGTGGCCCTTAGTTCCTTCTTGCAGAAAAATGAAAGTTTAGTTGATGTTCCTATTTACTTCCCCCATTTTTATGCCAAAAACCTTCATTTTCCCTTGTTTTTCATGTTTTACGTGTTTTAGCATATTATTTTGAACCATAAAATGCATATTTTTCTGATTTTTTGATCATGACCAGCAAGAACTCATAGAAAACAGTATCATGAATGATTATTATCCCACATGAACACCATTTCATCCATCAAAAGCCATAAGAACTCAAATTTCCTTTGAAAATTTTAAATTACCGCATATTTGCGTGTTTCGGGTTTTGTGTCCATGGCTGTAGATTTGGAAAACAGCAGCACTTCATGTCCAGCACCATCACCAATCACCATTTCCAGCCCGTATAGCAATCCGGTCCATGCCGGACAAGCCTCCATCATTCTTTCTTCTTCCTTCTTCTTCCCACATGAACTTGCCTTTAGAAGAGAGAGAGGGAGGAGAGAGAAAGACTGAAATCAGAATTCTCCAAAGAGGGCATCATTGCGCGAGCGAAGGGCGGCGATAGAGTCAGGATACGGAGGGGAATGAGGGCCAATGATGATTGGAGGGGGTTGTGTGCAGGCAGGGAGAAGCACCATCATCCTCATGGCGCATTTTTCGGACGTGATGGCATTGATTTTCCTCCTCTCTCTCTCTTCACGATTTGCTCTAATCTTTCATGTAGCATTTTAATCTTGGGCTCCCAAGAGTCACTTACTCATTTGGCCAAACTTTGTCCACCCCTTCGCATCTTGACCGGTTTCTTGGCCATTTCCCCGTCCGGACTCGGAATCGAGCTCTGAAAAATCTTGGGCGTCCGGCTTAGCATCACGCATTGGCCAGTAGCTCGTGTCAACCCGCACGACTGTCTGAAAAATTATGAAAAATCAACAAGTGTCGCTCGGGCGCCTTTAAAGCACTTTGGCGCTTAAAATCGTCCTAGATCGAGCCGCCGCCTTTGACAGTGAATATTTTTCCCTTGATATTCATAATTTTTAGCTATTTTTAAGCACTTCCCGTCACCTAAATTCCGCTCTCATTGGCGACCACGGGATAGGGCGACACAGCCCGTCGAATCCACGAACATATCTGCACATAAACAACCAAAGAAGCATCAAACTGATACAAAACAATTATCATCATAAAACTCAGCAAAATGCTCCCCCTACCCCTGACAGAACCAAGGCATAATATCCACAAGGAGTAGGCCTAGCATCATTTAATAGAAGATCCGAAGCGAGTCACTAACCAGCTGCTCCAACACAGCCAAACTGAAAAGAAATGTCAAAGAGGTTGCCCTAAGTGGTAGTCTGAACTACTTACCAACTAAAGACAACACCACTAGGAGCTCCTACAAGGCGAGGACTCCTATAGCCTGATCAAAGAGTATTGTCCTTCAGTACACGTCTTCTTTTAGGGTTTTTACTTTATTGACATACTTGGGCATGTAAAAAGGAGGGAGCTGAGCGTAGTGACCCAAGGAGAACAGGGCATCGGCCTCAGGACCTGTCTCGGCACCCAAGAACCTACCAAGCCCTCGCAAGGCGACACTTAATCCTTTTCTAACGCTCACTTTTATTTTCGCTCCAACCTTCCTTGTTTTGATATTATTTTTCGAACAAGAAGCCACCCCTAGGAAGACAAGGTATCGGCCCCGAGTCTGACTCGTCCCCAGGAACCTACCAGGCCCTCGCAAGGCAATGAGCAACGGCTTATATATTTTCAGTTCTTTTCTTTTCTTTGATAGGGGTTAGAACCCCTTTTTACACACCTTCGTATTGATATTCATCTTTTAGGATATTCAGGATTTCTTGGCATCATTATTATTATCTTCTAGCAGGCTTCTCTAACTGCCTCACTACTAACAAGAACTCCTAGAACGCTGCCTAGCAGGCGGGCAGAACAGGGCCACTAGGACTTCCTTCTCAAACAGGTCTTTCAATGCCTAACAATGTCTTTACAGGAGGCAATGACTACTCCGACCTCCCTCAAACATACTTAGCCTAAACCTGGGACTTCATGCCTTGGTTGCCGGTCCCCAACAAAAATAGATCCCCTCGACAAGTACAAATACACATATAACAGGAAAGAAAGATACTCGTAAAGGAGAAATATCACCTGGAGTGGCCACAAGAAGCTTCCATCGCAGCAAAGGCTCCTCCCGGCTCCACCAAATTCCACGAACCACGAAATCTGTCCAGCACAACACTAAAACAAAAACCCAATTAAACGCACCCGCACTAGACAGGGAAATGGCCCTCTTGGCCTAATGAAATCAGACATGACTTTGCTACAAAACTGCATCGGCCCTCTTGGCCTAATAAAATAAAACAATACTATGCATAACATCCTCCTGGAAACAACTATGATAGACAACAAAGCATACTATTCCCAGGGAAACAGGGCTTGTAGCCCTAAACTAGGTGCAGTAGATTATGACCTATCCCTCCTGCGTATATCGCAAGAGGTGTTCGCATCACATGTCGTCGAATCAGTCTGTGGGTCCGAGATAATAAAGGCAGATGAGTCTCGCTTACCCTCTGCATCACCCAAATCAACCATCGTCTGCCAAAGAGGGCATGTTCAGAAAGCATACCCCACAAACGACCAGGTCCTGTCTCACTATCAATAGATATATCGGGACAAGGGCCACAATTAAAGAAGAGGTCCTCTTCATACGCAAGATTAGCCAATGAATCGGCAAACTGATTCCAATTCCGTGGAATGAGCTGAAAAGACACTCTATCGAATTCGTCTAGCAGGGCTATGGCAGTGTGATGGTACATACAAAGGATCGGGTTCCGTACCATGTACGTCCCATTGAGTTGATTTAAAACCAACTGAGAGTCCCCTTTCACCAACAACTGGCGGATACCACCCTTCTTTGCAATATTCAAACCCATGATCAGGGCTTTGTATTCTGCCATATTATTGGTAAAATTCGCCCCGAGATAAGCAGCTAACTTCATGACAATGTGTCGTCGGGGGTCTCGGATGACAACTCCTACACTTCCTTTTTTGCATGCACCCCTGGACGCCCCATCAAAGTACAAGGTGTACGTCCATAAAGGGTTTACATATCCCGCCATCCTGAACTCTACTCGTAATTATGGTAATCGAAATTCAGCATATTCAACGGGTGGACTGTAGGCTCCATCCCTCCATCATCATTGAATTCAACAGGGATGCTCGTCAAAATTTGTAGGCAGTGATGGCAGAAGACCTTGATTTCCCAAATGAATGCCCCGCCTTCTTGCTCAATCACCTTGTATCCTTTGCTCCACCAAATGAGCTTTCCCTGATGATACCTCTGTTCTAAATATGGGTGTTCTAAATAAGGGATCAGACGACCCATCAACCTCTATCACGATTTCCTTGCAGATGTTTGATCGATCTTGCCTAGACCTGCAAGGCAGTCATAGCATTAGTAAAATCAGAAGTAATAAGGTTTAATCTTATTAAGATTAACCTTATTTTTAAATTCTATCCCTTCAAGGTCAGCTAACAACACTGTAGATTTATTCTTTCCTATTCTAACGATCTTATAAGGCCCATCCCATTTGGGTTCTAGCTTGCCTGGGAATAATTCACGTCGTGCGTCATAATACAGAACAAGCTGTCCTTTCTTGAAGGTGTATTTCTTGGCTTTGAGGTCGTGTAGCTTCTTCATTCGGCGCTTCGCCACTTCTTGGTGCAATAAGCTCTGCAACTTAAGCTCATCTAAATGTGCCAGTGTCGTCAAGTGCTCAAAAAGAGCGTCTTCATCACTCAAAGAATGATTGATGGCAAACCGAATAGTCGGCAGCTCAATTTCTAGAGGCAAGACACACTCCTCCCCATATACTAACTTGAACGGGGTATGCCCAGTGGCTCGTTTGAAAGTCGTATTATAAGCCCACACTGCTACGTATAACTTTTTATCCCAATCCTGTTTCTTTTCCGACACAATTTTGGACAGGATGCCCACAAGCTGCTTGTTGGTGCTTTCAACTTGCCCATTGGCTTGCGGGTTATAGGGGGTTGTCTTGTTATGCTTGATTTTCCACAACTCTGTCAAACCTTTGATCACCTTATTCAGGAAATGGGTTCCGCGGTCCGACACTAATTCTTTCGGAGGACCAAACCGGCATATTATCTGCTCTAAAAGGAAACTAGCAGTTTCTTTAGCATCATCTTTTCTTGTTGCACGTGCTTCTGACCACTTTGTGAAGTAGTCAGTTGCTACAATGATGTACCGCTTTTGCGTAGTCGATGACGGAGTAATAGGACCCACAAAGTCTATTCCCCACTTCTCAAATGGAAGTATCGCCATAATAGGGTTGAGTGGTCGTTTCCTATTCTCTCGACTATCATGCCGTTGGCAAATATCGCATCTCTTAACATACGCAAATGCATCCTGGAAGATGGCAGGCCACCAATAACCTGCTCTTAAAGCCTTTTGTGCTATAAGCCGTCCAGCAAAATGGCCGCCGCAAGCAGAATCATGGCACTCTTCCAAAATGAATGGCACCTCGTCAGGCATCACACACCGGCGATAGATATCATCAACCCCTTGCCGATATAATGTACCTGCGATCAAAGCAAACTTTAACGCTTGCTGCTTAATTTTCCTTTTCTCAGCTTTAGATAATTCGGATCCCGCCTCTCCTGTTGATAAATAATGCGTTATTGCAGCATACCAGGAGGGAATAGATGCCGTATCTATTTTAAATATCATCTCCATGTCACTACCTTCAGCCACAGATTCTTTCGGCTCCCCAAAGTCCACTAGACATTCCACGATGCCTTGCAACCTTGGTGGCTTACTCTTGATTTCATAATCAAATTCCTGCAAAGTGATTAACCACTTTGCTAGACGATCAGGCGGCTGTAGCTTATTCATCAATAGTCGAAGTCCCTCCGCCTTCGTATAAAGCACGACTTTCTCATAGAGAATGTAATGCCTGAACTTCTTGGTCCCAAAGACCATCGCTAGACATAATTTCTCCATGTAAGTGTAATTGATTTCGGATACCCCCAGCTTCCGACTAGCAAAAGCAATCGGGTGGTACCACTTCTCTTCCCAAATTTGGGCTAAACAGCAGCTGATACTATACATGGTGGCTGCTGAGAATATATAGAACACCTCACCTCTTTTAGGTGCTTTTAAAACGGGCGCTCTTGCTAGCTCTTGTTTCACATCCTCAAATGCTACCTCACAAGGGTCACCCCATTCAAACGAACAGCTAAAGGACAATAAATTTGTAAGCGGCAACGTTCTTTCTGCTAAGGCGTTAATGAATCTACGGTAGTAACCAACCGAAGACAGAAAGCTATGAACCTCTTTCGGGGTGCGTGGTGGACCCATGGCAACTATAACTTTCACCTTCTCGGGGTCTGTCGCAATTCCTACCGAACTGACCACATGGCCCAGCAATAGCCCATAAGGTACTCCAAAAGCACACTTCCGTGGGTTTAGGGCGATGCAAAATTGTCTGCAGCGCTCAAAGCATTTTCTCAAAATGATCAACTGCCTTTCTCTCACGGTGGCGGCCCCTAAGTCATCAATAAACACCCTCAACTCTTCAGGGGATATGTCACCGAATGTCTTATCTGCTGTTCGTTGCCACGAACCAGGCGCATTGCATAAACCAAAGGCCATCACATGGTACGCAAAAGTACCAAATACAGTGATAAAAGTTGTTTTCAACTTGTCCTCTTCTGCAATTGCTATTTGGTTGTATCCTGCAAAGCAATCCATAAACGAATATATCTCCCTACCCGCTAATTGATCCAAAATCTGGTCAATAAATGGCAATGGGTAGTAGTCCTTAACTGTCTGCTTATTCAGCTCCCTAAAGTCTACACATAAACGGATCTGATTATTCTTCTTCTTTCTAATCACAACTGGCGAACACCATTCCGTGTGTTGCACAGGAAAAATCAAACCCGCTTTTCGAAGCTTCTGTAACTCTTCAAACAGCCCGTCCCTCAATTCGAAAGGCATACGCCTTACTTTCTGCCGTACAGGACGACTGCCCTCTTTCAACGGAATTGTATGAACAGCAAGACTAGGAAGGATGCCTCTCAACTCATCATAACTCCAGGCAAAAATATCCCTGAATTCCTGGATCAAGGCCACATAGTCCTCCCTTTCTGCTGAACTGAGCATAGACCCTAATTTGATTGGCCGCGAATCATCAAGCGTACCAAGGTCTAGCTCGATAACATCTGCATCTCTTATACGATCTTGGGCCTCTATCGGCTCGTTCAAAGTGACCTGATAGATGTCCTCCGTGGTGGATCCCTCTTTGGACTCATCACTCGATGATGTCTCACTGCCAGATAAATCTTCTAATGTCTCCAATTCTGTAGAAGATAGAGGAGCTCTCTCACTCTGCGGGGACTCAGGATAAGCATCAACCACCACACGCTGGGCACCTCTGCCGAATATCAGCCGACCGGCGGGTATATCCACTTGGCAATCCGCTTGCAAGATCCAAGGTCGTCCAAGTAATACTTGGTAACTTGGCCGCCCTGCAAAACGAATCACCCTAAAGTCCAACATGCATTCTACATTTGCAAGAGTGACATGGACCTTAGTAATGCAGCCTTCCGGCTGTCTCAAACTATCATCTGCCATTCTAAGAATTGTGGAGGTATCTTTCTGAATCGCAAGACCCAACCTTTCCATCAGTTCAGAACTCATAATGTTAACAGATGATCCAGTGTCGACAATGGCATAATCTACTAGTATCCCATCGACATAGGCTGCAACCCTTGGGCAATGCTTCTCAGCATGCTCGAACCAGTCATCACCATCTCGCGCAATACCCAAAGGTTCTACGATATACCCGGTACGTAGGATCTTTCTAAATTCCTTACGTACTCCTGGGGAAAGCTTAATAAGCTGTAAAAGATTCACATCCGGCTTGACTTCGAAAAGAGAGCTTGCCAAATCGAATTCATGATAGTTCGATAGAGCTCGCTTTTCACGCCAAACCATCCGCTCTTTAGGTCGCTGAACTGGCTTTATTGCCTCTTTCTTAACTTTCACCTTCTTCTTTGGTGGTTCCTTATCGACTTTACTCTCTACGGGCTTCAAAGGTCCCCCTTCTAGGGCAGGATCCAAAACTTGCGTTCCTTTGTCGCCTTGTTTAGGGTTCCCGTCGACAGGCTTATCCTTGTCGGCTTCTCTACCCTTTTGACCTCTTGTAAGAACAGCTCGTAAATTAGAGGTTTCAGCATCATTAACGCGTACAGCCTCAATCAAACTAACCCCACTACCACTTGGTAGCTCTTCCACTGTAGTCTTTGGTCGTTGAAGTATTTGTTTAGGCCCATTTTCTGGCTGGGAGTCATTTCCTTGGGCACGATGATTGACAGGCCCTGGTTGCCGACTACCACGCTGGAGAGAACTGATCTTACTCCAGCAAGTAGCTGCTAGATGGCCGGATTTCCCACAAATGTCGCACTTAACATTTGGGCAATTCTGTGGATAGTGCTGCCCACCACACCATTTGCAACTAAACCTCGACGGTGCACCCTCCTCTGGGTATCTACTTCCTATCAAATTTTGTTGTTTTTTAAGGAAGTTGACATCAACAGCTATTTGCCGATACTGCTCCGTAATCATGTCGGTATAATGCTTCATCATGTCCTTAACCTCGCCAAGAACATTGGAAGAACTCGACTCATAGCCTTGGTCATTACCATGTCGTTCAATCGGCCTAACAATTCGATTAGGCACTGGTTGTTGAGTCACAGGCATGGTGTTAGAATTGACTGCCTGGCCTTCACCATTTGGAGCCATTTGGCTGCCCGTAGGCATCGACATGCTAGGGGGAGCTGGTAATAAAGGAACATTCTGCATCATGTTCCCTCTCCCATTAGGATTAGCCATCGCTATCCCTTGGCCACTACTGCCATTGGCTATTGCCATATTGTTTCCCAATACTAAACCCATGTTCGAATTGCCTCTAGAAGCATAGGCTGCTTGTAGTCGGGATTCCACCTCTTGTGCTCGTGTAATGGCAGTATCTATATCCCCCAAGGGGACACTACTCAACTGCAATTGGATATTAAAGTCCAACCCATGTAGGAAATATTGCAATTGGGCAGCTGCGGGGATAGGAATAGAGGTGTCCAACTTACGGAAAACCTCTTTTATCTTCTTTGCATAAGCACGAATATCTTCGTGTGGTTCTTGGCGGGTCACGTTGAGTACACGCAACCAATATTGCCCACCCCTTTCAAGGGCAAACTCCCTTCGAAAAGCTCCATAAAATGCATCAATGTTCAATATGGTTCCGGCTTCTAAACCATGATACCATATAGCGGCTCTTCCTTTGAGAGTCATATTGAAGAACATCATCAAATGTCCTTCCTCTTGAATGCGACAGTTAAACATCAGCTTCTGAAACTCCCTAATGTGGAGTTCCGCATCTTCCTCAACTAACCCATTAAAAATGGGTAGTGGGTAACCTAGAGCCGGCAAATCCGTCGTTCCCGCTGGAATTGCAATAGGCTGCGCCATGACGAGGATTGGATTTGCACTAGGAATAGGGGACGGTGGGGTTACACCTCCCACAATTGACGTGGACTGGCTTATAGCAGAAAGGGGAGTACTAGAGCTTCCACCTTCTCCTAACTTACTGCTTGTGGTACTAAGACCACTAGATCCACTCCCTCGTAAGGGTTCAGCACCGCTACGCTTAGGGGAATATCTCCTAAAAATTTCAGCACGTCGCCTAGCTCTTTCGTCTCTTTCTTGCTTTTGGATTTCTGCTAGACGATGCTTATCAATAAATAACGGATCAATCTCAGTATCCTTTGGCATAAACTGCTAGTTGGTCCTTAAACAACCAGGATTCGAGAACCGCCACTTTTAAGCGGCTCCCGGCAGACGCACCACTGATGGACCTAAAAACGGGCCGGCACTGGCTCATACACTAGCCGGGCCTCGTCACTGCGCACAAGACAACCCCTCGGCCTCGCGGCCAGGAGCGTCTATCAAAATCTCTGCCTTCCTAAACATTGCGTTTGTAATACGTTGTAGTCCAACTGATCCTAACCCAATATTACTCCTCAGAGGGAGTCCTTTTCACATAGCCAAATGGCTCGAATCACATACACATGGGGTTCCTCCTACGGCTGAATGCCGTCAACCCTCTGCGACTCTCCTATACCTTGGGGATTGGCCCCTCGATGCGTCGCTCAACATTTAGACATTTCGCACAAACGTCGCTCAAGGTACCAAATAAGCGTATCCAGGAATGTACCATTGTCCTCACTTGACTTCCCCTATAGGATCCCACGACTAGCATACAGCATGGGTATCTCACTGCCTCTCAACGTAGGTCATATCCAAAACCAATTGCAATGCATGTCCAGGAGCTGATCACTGATACTTTTAAATCTTTTCATGCTCCATGCATTTGGTGGATGTCTAGTTCTCAAACATTTAGCAAACAGTATCGTGCACAAGTGCAAATCATTCTTTTAATGATTTCCAACTACCGTTCGTGCTTCGTTGCATGGGCTTAGCACCGAGGTGATCCTCGTGCTACTAAGCTCTTAATTTTAATTATCACCCGTCCTAAAGGCTATGCATAGAAATCAGCAACTTCCCCATCACTTCACACGGCATTTAGACATATTTCAACTCCTCTACCCTTCCCCATTTAAATATTGCATCGTTGCATAGGTTTATAGGGTATTTTGACATCATTTTATGTATAAAAAACGGGAAAAACCACACTAGAACAAAAAGGTGGGGTTGAACTGAGGCAAATCCTCATGCTTCAGTCCCCACAACCATTCACAAGCATTGCTCTTATTTATCCTTATTTTTCGGAACCCAAAATGTATTTTTCCCCTATTTTTCATGGTTTTTCTCTATTTTCCCTTATTTTCCTGCATTATTTAATTGCTCAAAATTCAAAACAGGTTATGGGCTGTGGCCCTTAGTTCCTTCTTGCAGAAAAATGAAAGTTTAGTTGATGTTCCTATTTACTTCCCCCATTTTTATGCCAAAAACCTTCATTTTCCCTTGTTTTTCATGTTTTACGTGTTTTAGCATATTATTTTGAACCATAAAATGCATATTTTTCTGATTTTTTGATCATGACCAGCAAGAACTCATAGAAAACAGTATCATGAATGATTATTATCCCACATGAACACCATTTCATCCATCAAAAGCCATAAGAACTCAAATTTCCTTTGAAAATTTTAAATTACCGCATATTTGCGTGTTTCGGGTTTTGTGTCCATGGCTGTAGATTTGGAAAACAGCAGCACTTCATGTCCAGCACCATCACCAATCACCATTTCCAGCCCGTATAGCAATCCGGTCCATGCCGGACAAGCCTCCATCATTCTTTCTTCTTCCTTCTTCTTCCCACATGAACTTGCCTTTAGAAGAGAGAGAGGGAGGAGAGAGAAAGACTGAAATCAGAATTCTCCAAAGAGGGCATCATTGCGCGAGCGAAGGGCGGCGATAGAGTCAGGATACGGAGGGGAATGAGGGCCAATGATGATTGGAGGGGGTTGTGTGCAGGCAGGGAGAAGCACCATCATCCTCATGGCGCATTTTTCGGACGTGATGGCGTTGATTTTCCTCCTCTCTCTCTCTTCACGATTTGCTCTAATCTTTCATGTAGCATTTTAATCTTGGGCTCCCAAGAGTCACTTACTCATTTGACCAAACTTTGTCCACCCCTTCGCATCTTGACCGGTTTCTTGGCCATTTCCCCGTCCGGACTCGGAATCGAGCTCTGAAAAATCCTGGGCGTCCGGCTTAGCATCACGCATTGGCCAGTAGCTCGTGTCAACCCGCACGACTGTCTGAAAAATTATGAAAAATCAACAAGTGTCGCT
This sequence comes from Lygodium microphyllum, assembly GCF_053477565.2. NCBI lineage: Eukaryota > Viridiplantae > Streptophyta > Polypodiopsida > Schizaeales > Lygodiaceae > Lygodium > Lygodium microphyllum. Next base: position 59,648,498 of record NC_141147.1, read on the forward strand.
CGGGCGCCTTTAAAGCACTTTGGCGCTTAAAATCGTCCTAGATCGAGCCGCCGCCTTTGACAGTGAATATTTTTCCCTTGATATTCATAATTTTTAGCTATTTTTAAGCACTTCCCGTCACCTAAATTCCGCTCTCAGAGAGTAACCAATAAAGATGCACTTCTCAGCTTTTGGATCCAACTTGGATCTCAACTCATCTGGCACATGAACATAGGCAATGCAACCAAAAATCTTCAAATGAGAAATATCTGGTTTCCTACCAGTATACCTCTCCTCTGGAGTCATCCCATGTATTGCTGTAGTGGGAGTCTTGTTCATTATGAAGACTGTTGTAGCAACTGCTTCGGACCAGTAAAAATCTGGCAAGTCTTTTTCGTTGAGCATGGCACGAGATACCTCTCCAATATGCCTGTTTTTCCTTTCTGCAATTCCATTTTGTTGTGGGGTATGACTGCATGGGGTATAACTGTATGAATATTGCTGCTTTATGCCATGCTCCTGCAGGAACCTTGCAAACTCATTTGAGAGGTACTCTCCCCCTCCATCTGACCTTAGGCATTTTATTTGCAGGTCTGTTTCTTTTTCAACCATAGCTTTAGGAGTTTCGAAATGCCCAAACACTTCACTTTTCTTTTTTATAAAATACACCCGAACTATTCTGCTATAGTCATCAATAAAAGTGACAAAATAATGATAGCCTCCAATGGATACAGCTTTAGTAGTCCACATATCATAGTGGATTAATTCCAATGGCTTCTTACTCTCTTGAACATGTCTAGGAAATGGTTTCCTTGCCTGTTTTCCAAATTGACAGCCTTCACATACCTTATGCATTTTTGCAACCTTGAATTAAGGCAATCCTGCAATAATATTTTGGGCTTGCATTGATTTAAGTTGCTGTACATTAACATGACCAATGCGTTTATGCCATATATCAATATCTGCAACTACACCGGTCCCATGTGCAAACATTGCTGCACTCAATTCAGGCATGTCTGTATCCAACGTAAACATTCTACCATTCTTCTTTCCTTTTGCTATCAAGCGACCTTTATTTTTCATATCCTCAACAAAGCATCCATGAGAATTAAATCTGACTTGCAAGCCCTGCTCAACCATTTGACCAACAGAAACCAGGTTCTTGATGATATTCGGGACATGAAATACATCTGACAGGTATTTCTTTTTCCCATCCTCCATAGACAAAGGATTTTTTCCAATCTGCACAATAGGATGTGCAATATCATCACCAGTCTCCACAAATCCTAGTTTTTCCATTTTCCTTGCATCCTGCATCCATTCTATATGACCAATCATGTGGTTTGATGCACCTAAGTCAACATACCACACATCGTTGCTTTCTTCTACACTTCTCACAGAATTGGTCATGTGCTGCACTATAAACAAATGCTCATTTCTGTCATCACCCTGTCTAGTAGAAGATGCATAATTTCCTTGTTGAAATTTTCCACTCATGATGTCATTCTGCTTTTTATAGCAGTCTTTAGCCATATGACTCATTTTACCACAGTAGTAGCATTCAACATTGCTGTTTGCATTTTGGCCTCTTTGCCATCCACCACGACCTCTTTGGCTCCCCCTGCCTCTAGAGTTACCACATCCTCCTCCATAGGACTGGTTTTCTTGAGTTTGTTGCATATTTTGATTTCTACACGGCCTCCAGATTGGCCTCCTCTACCTCTGCCTCTATCTCTTCCAGCATTTGAGTAGAAGATAGCTTCTTTTGAAGTTCCTCCTGAAAAAGATGCACCACCATTTCTCTGCTCCTCAAAAATTAAAAGAGCAATCAAGTCCTCAAAATCAGGAAATCTTTCATGGATGGAAATCGATGTTCGGAACTGTGCATAATTCTTTCCTAGACTATTCAAGGTCATAGAAACTAAATCATCATCTTCAACTCACGACCCAATGGAAGCAAGTGCATCTGCAATCTTCTTCACCTTCATGTGGTAGTCATTGATGCTCATACTTTCTGTTTGTACATTGTGCAACTCTTGCTTGAGCTGCATTTTCCTGGCTTGCGTATTTGTGCTATAAATTTTTGACAAAGTATCCCATGCCTCCTTTGGTGTACTTGCATCGTGAATATGCACAATCATAGAGTCTGAAATACTGATAGACAGCCAGTATATAACTTTTCTGGCTCTCTCATGCCATCCTTTAAATGCCTACATTTGTTGTTGATTGGGAACATCAGGAAAACTGGTTCTTCTTCGTTTCCTGCAACGAATTCCCAATATCCTTTTCCCATAAGGAAATTCGTCAATCTAAACTTCCATGCTTGGAAGTTGTTCTTGTCAAGCTTTTCAGTGACAATCTGTCAAAGAGAATCAGACGCCATTAGAAAACACTGCAAAAAATTCTGTCACTGCAAAAAACACAGCTTCAGCCTCACAAGGGCAAATCTGCCAAACTTACGAAAGTGGTATTTGACCACACAGTCACTTCCTAGTAACGATTTTGCATGAACAGGCAACAAGGATGATTCTGTAACTCCCAATGTCTCTGCGCACAAGCATATTATGCAATTTCTATGGTAACTTTTCACCGACCTGTAGAATAGTGGTCGCATAGCAAAAAACAGGGCCTTTTTCTGAGTGCGTGCGGAAAACTTCCACCTCCAAAACAGGCCCTGAAATGGCCTGGAATCAAAAAAACAGGGCAACCAAGGGCTAAAGCCCTTGCCCGCAGCATATACTTCCCTCTTGCTACACCGCAAAGGGGGTCTCAATCTGAGACAATGCACTTTTGCACTTTCCGGCTATGCTACCTGCAGAGACTTGCTCCCAAACTCGAAAAATGAAAGCAACACTGATTCTCTTACCAGAACGCCGCGAACTTGGTTTGCTTTCTTGAGCTCCTTACCACAAACCAGGCTCTGATACCATATCAAGATTGTGGGAGAGAAGAAAGGAGTCTCACTTGTAGCTTTCTCACTTACACAATGGGGGAATACACACAAAGGTGGAGGCTGAAAACAGTTTTCCTCTTCTTAGTTGTGTAAGCCAAAAGAACTCAAGTACAGAGAAATAGAAGAACCCTATATATGGGTCTCAAACCAAACTCAACTAACTAAGGTGGCATACTAACTGAGCCACAAACTAGAGTAGATAAGGATAGCTGTTATCTAGATATTATTCATGGGCAGTGTATCAACCGCATTTGCAGTTAACAAGTCGGTGATATAAATGCACAACGGTCACCCTGGCATATCACGAGTGGAGCTCGATATCTCAACATACCATTCCTAGAATGGGAGGAGGTAAGACTCCTCTTCCTAGAGTCATTGACAACCTTGCTTCAACTTTTTCATACAATCTTGCACCTTCCACTGCAGCTTCCAGATTGACTAGTCTTCTCAATTCCACGAACTTGCAAACTTCTGATTGTAGGTCTCTAAGAAACACTCTTTTCTGGATACCTTCGTCTAAATGATGGTTAGTTCATCTCTTCAGGATGGATTCCATTTGTGTGACATAAGCTTCTACTCTTTCTCCAGAGGACTAACTTAGGTTCATGAACTCCTCTCGCATCTGCTTCAAAACCTTCACGCTTGAATTTAGTGAGGAAGGCCAACTTCAGGTCATCCCATGTGCCAAAATTTCCTGTTGCTTGTCTCTGTAAAATATTACACAGCACAGCGAACAGAATCTGAGAAAGAGATAGAGAGTAGTACACAATAGATAAGAGGAGAATCAGTAAATTCTTTAACTCGAAACAACTGATACAAAGATGGCTCTGTCCACCCGTGCGCTTCCAGTGTGTGAAGCTTAGATGGCGATCTAGACAGAAGATAGGTGAAGAGCTTAAGGCTAGCTAGAACAACAACTCTGACTGGGTGAAAGATGAGTGAGAGATGGCTGCAAAGGGGTTTAGCTTTTATAGCCCACGAAGGTCGTTAGGTCCAAAGCGGATTGCATATTTGTTGCCTTTAAGGTCGTCTTGACCAACTGCCCATCCTATTCCAATAGGACTTGTGTCCACTGTGAGTATAATGGGCTGTCCATTAGAGTAATTAGCCCTCTTTAAAGTGGGGGACTGAAATCAACATTTTCTTCAGTTTTCGAATAGCTTGAGTATGTTCTCTTTTCCATATAAACCCTTGGTCTTTTCTTAGCTGTTGATAAAGACTTTCAGCAACATGAGGAAAATGTGGTATCGAAATAAGGTAGAAGACACATGCACCAAGAAATCTTCTCACCTCTGAAGCATTTGTACATATTTCTTGAATTTTGTTGATAGCATCTATTTTGGATGGAGAAGGCTTTCGGCCATATGGTCCACACATATGTGCGACCACAAGAACTTCTTCGACTCCAAAAATAGATTTAGCACCTGAAAGAGTAAGATGTACTTCTTCTAATTTAGACAAGATTTGAGCACAATCATTAATATGATCGGAAACAAACTTGTGACATCCAAGTTCATTGAGTTCTTCATTTTTCTCATGAACTTTACATCCTTTAATTGGAACATCATCAAGAAAAGGAAGAGTTAATTGAGGAATATAATCCCTCAATACTTTATGCATGGCATTCATCATGTGAGCTACTGAATTCGTAGCCCCTTGAGGTAGAGTACACATGCGGACTAAGCCAAGAGGCGTCTTCATTGTGATAATGTCTCGGCTTTCCAAAGCAAGCTGAAATTGGTCATAGCCTGAATATAAATCTCCCATGGAATAGATTGCTCTTCCTGCAAAAGCTTCAGCAAATTCATCAATAATTGGCCCTGATCAAACATTTCTAAAAGTGAATTTATTGACAAGTTGTAAATCTTGAATGAATCGCAAATATCCATTTTTCTTAGGCACGGTAAACTATCAGTTGGAATATGGAGCTGAAGATGGCTCCAATATTTGCATTTTTATCTTTTCATTTAGAAGTTCCAATAGCTTAGGCAAATGAGCCCTTGGTACCGGAATTGGTTTAAGATTCCAAGGAACGTGTGGGACCGTAAAAATCACCATTGGTGCCACAATTCTTGGATCCACAGCCAATTTCATGTGGCTGAAATGAAAAAGCGTTGCCATGATTCTTTAACATCTGCATGAAGATTTGCTTTTCAGCCCAGCAAGAGGAAAGAGTCTTCACCAATTTTCAGCTTTTGTAGACTTTCTGTTGTAAATTGGTGACCAATATCTTTAGGATCACGAAGGCTTGGCTGTTTGGATACCCTTTCTGCCAGTCCTTCGCTTTCAGGTGGTAGAGGAGTAGCCACCGGCTTGACCTTTTTATCAACTATTTTATACTTTGTTTCTACTCTTACTTCATCCTTGTTTGGCTGTCCAAAAGCTTCATAATCTTCAAATTCTTGAATTATGTCGTACATATCCAATGTACATACTTGTATGGACCGATTTTCGGCTTGATTTTCTTCATGAATGGCTATATAAATTTCAGCCATTGTATCATTATAATTCAGCCCATAAAATAGCCCTGAAATCTCTTCATCTTTAGGTAAAACATCAATTTGCTTCAGCTCTTGTTCCATAAGACGCAAATACTTCCTTTCAGCCCTATTCATGGCTGAAAATTGTTTATAACAACCCACACTATTGGCTGTAAAAACCTGCAAATCAGCTTTTGGCCTTGCCTCCTTTATATGTGGAGGCAATTTTTTATGACATGATGCACTGCCATAGCCTCCACTTATAGTAGCGCTACCCGAAAACCCTTAAATTCTCGGGCATTAGAAGGAACAGGATGATCTCTCAATCGATCCCTATTTCGGTGGTGATTTACACAGACGGTCAGGAATTGAACAACTTTGTCATTATCCTTACTTCTTATCCGAGCATATGATGATCCGTCATCAAGGGCCTTTGTCTCTAAACGAGACTCGGAAATAAATGGTTGTCCAAGAATGATAGGATAGCTACAGGAATCTTGAACAAATAAATGAAATTCATCTTTTACATTACCAATAGTAACTTGTACATTAGGACATGCTGCATAAAGATCGCCAGAAGAGTTATTGGCTGCCTTCATGCGCCATCCTGGGTCCACATCAATGGGCCATCCGCCATTCTCATAGAGACTTCTTGACATAACATTAATCTCCAAACCATGGTCTATAAGGGCAATGCATGGAGTTTCTTTTTCACCGATTTTAACAATGGTTTTAGTAGTCACCCTTGCCCAATGGGTACGGATATAGTGACTACTAGGAATAAAGTGAGCATCACTTTCTTCTTGCATGTTGTGAAGATGAGCTTCTTTCTTAAGCATGGGTTGCACTTTAGATTGAGAAGTCCCCACCATAATGGCTTCTTCAGTTTCTGCTTCATAAATGTCTTCATCTTTGGCTTCTATGGCTGCAATCAATTCTTTGATTGCCTCCAATCAAATCTCGTGAGTTTTCAACTTCTCTTCATCCTACAAATACACATGAAGTGCTTGCAAAAAAGCATGCACAGATTCTTCAGTTTTCTCACCAACATATTGTCTTTTTTGTTTAATTACATCAATTATTACATCATGAAATCCTCGTTTTGCAATTCCAAGAATGTCACCTAATGTAAATTCAATTCTACTTCCAAGAATCCTTTCTTCTAGGATCCGTTTAAGATTCGTTTTGGTCTCTATGTCCGACTGCAACTTGTAACTGGGATGTTTGCTTTTTCTTTTTTCTTTTGTCTTCTTTGCTTGAGGGGCTTCTCCCATATCAAGCTTTGGCGGTGGAGGACTTTCAGCAGCCTTCTGTTGGTCTCATTTACTTCTTGTAATGCGTTTAGTTGGCCCTGAAGAAGAAGGACGGCAATATCTTCTTCTCTTTTTTTCTATCATGGCTTCATGATTATTAATTTCAGCTAACCGGGCAAAAGCTGAAAATGAATCAACAGGCTCGGTCCAACCGGTTCTTCCTCGGATACATTGACTGGCAGTGTGGTTAAATCATCTTTAGTTGCCTTGCCTTGCTCCATGCGGTCCAAGGCCTGCATCCACACTTTAGATTTTGCATTAGTTTTACATACTTTAACAATTTCATTAGTTGGCTCAATTTGCAGCCCATAGGTTGCTACATCAACAACTGCATAGGCTGTTCTTGTTGCCAAATCCTCCAATCTTTTCTTCATGCCACCGTTGCCGAAGTTTGGCTCAAGAGGAAGCCCGATTTCAGTTGCATGAATTTTACCATCCTTCCAAAAGACTAATTTTGTGCTTCAGCTTCACGGAATGCATCGCACTCCCTCTTGTCATGCTATAGGCTATCACACCAGATATAGCGTCTTTTGAAGCCTTCTCGTACAGGCCTTTGGGCAGTTGACCGTTCTCTTTCTTCCACTTTTACATCAAGCCTTTTCACTTTAGAATTAATCTCCATTAGATTAAGATGGAGATCCATCATGCTTTTAATTAGCTCGTCCATGACATCCTTCTTTGCAGATGGAACAGTAGAATTTCTTGGTTGCTCGGTCATAGAGACAGGAGGTCAAGAACCTGGAATAGGCTCCTTCATGGATTCAGTTGATGCAGGGGTTGATCCCCATCTTAGGCGCAATCGCTCTCTTCGAGCAATCATATTAACTGCTTCAGTGACATCACTCCAAGCAGTCTTCAATCCCGTCTTAGATCCAGGGTCTTCAAGTCGATCAGTTAGCTTCTCTTGAAGAGAAGAATCTGCAGCTTTTAGAAATAATTCAATCTTTTGGCTTTCCATACCTTGTTGATCGTCAGGATCTAGTTGAGCAAATTTGCTTTCAAATTCCCGATGAAGAGCAGTGGCGGTTAGACCCTTATTGGGCCTTTCGACCCATTTAGTGAAGACTTTCTTTGTCATAAGGCCAGAATCTTCAAGAAAAAATTCTTCTCGAAGAGCCTTCTTGAACACGGACCATCCCGCGTCTTTTTGGAAAAGACCATGAATTCGGTCCTGGAGACTATGCACAACCAGACGGGCAAAATAACGGCTCCAGGCATGTTGAGGAACTCCAAAGAAGACCATCTTGTTAGTATAGAGGCGGATAAAAGAGGACACATTTTGCCCATTAAATTGCTTGAGCTCTTGCCCAACTACTTCCAAGGCTTTAATGGCAGCAGCATCAATCCGCTCTTCTTCTTGTCTCCATTGTTGTTGCAATTGCAACTGCTGCTGAAATTGCAATTGTTGTTGTTGGCTTTCTTGCATCAGACGAACCAACTGTTGCAAGGCATCTCCTCCCGAACTTGATGACTCTCCCATTGGACTTGTTCTTCCGCAGCGGACCCTTCACGTCGGGTTCACCACTATCATCGTGTTTAGGGCTGAAGGTCTACCACCGGGGCTTAGTGCAGAAGAGGAGTATGGGATTCAACGTTCAGGAAAGGGAAATAGATTGGGGTTTAACAAGATCCGGGATTTAGAAATGATTTAGATGTGGAAGAAGAATTCAAGCTTTTTCTCTATGTATTTAGCATACATGAATGGAATAAATAACTCTACCTTGATTACATCAAATGCCTCTAGATACATACACAATAACATAAAGGATATTTTCAAACTCTCAATCCAAATATGTATATCAAATGCAAGCTCTAATGACTTTGATTTCAAGTACATAAATGGATTTCAACTCTAGGGAACAAGTATTATGTTGGTAGACTCAAATACATTCAAGATTTGGGCCAATGGTACATGAAATGAATTGAAAAAGCTTAATCTTTACTTCAGCCCTGTTCTAAAACAGATAATTCCAGCCCATAATCAAGCTCAAAAAGAGAGCATAAACTCATGAATAAGCTCCTAAAATCATTAATGAGCAAAGTCGTGATGAAAAGAGGTCATTTTCTTCCATTACAACCACATAAATCTCTTGTTTGCTCATAAAAATGGACAAGAACAGTGGGCTGCCCTGTTTATGACTGGTTATTTCAGCCCATAGCAGCCCATAGACCTTCAAAATCCTCACCCTTTGCTTACCCCAAAGTCACTCAAGTACTTGGGCTTCATTGGACCAATAATAAGGAAGACAAAATGTGAGAAATCGTGCATAAGAGCAGGCTGAATACTTTTCTCTCATATTTCCCCCTTTTATAGACTGTCATAACATGGATTTTCGTCAAGCCAAATGGATAGATAAGCGGAGCTCTCATCGTGTTTACATCTTCATCTTCTAGTCCTGTTGATCTCCAGTTTGCATGCTCCAAAGCATGCACCATAGCTCCCAGCTCTTTCCCAGTTGCAGTCAGGCTGTGAAACCCGCATTTTGCGCTGAAAAATGCGGGCTGCTCCCTGCTCAGGCCCAAGTCACTTTTTGACCTACTCAGGTCACTTGCTAGTCATTTTAGTCTATTACTTCAGGTCCCTTGTGAACCTAGTGGACTTTTGGCAACTTTTGGCATTTTTCTTGAGTTCTGACCATATTTTTGTACTTGAATCAATATGATTTATCCTGCAGACTGTCAATTACTTCCAGCTAACCAAGTTGTAGGTTCCCATAGACTTATTTTTCATCAATATACATGGTACAACTAAAAATTATATGCTAAATACAAAAGAACTTATGTAACTAAGTTGGTTATTGGATAACAATGTTTGAATTTTGTATGCAATTTCCTCATATAACTCCCAGTGAAGTTCTTTTGTGTTCATAAGAATCCCATGATTTATATTATGAACAGTAAACTCTTTGACAATGTTGCCCATTAAAAGTGTGGATTTTAAAATTTCTTTTACTTGACATCTTCAGGTTGTGCTTCGTCTTGCTCAACAATAGATTGTTGAAGTGCAGCCAATTGTTCTTGCAAGTTTTGATGTTCCCTTCGCTCTTCTTGAAGTTGCATCATGATTAGATCCAATTTCTATTCCATAGTCGGCTCTGGAAAATTGCCTTCGCCCATAAAATCGTCCATGTTATGATCTGACATCTTACAAAAATCTCAAATAACCTCACACACTCAAAATCTTGTTAGAATGATGAGCATAGCTCAAATTTGGGTTTACAAGGCTTGCTTTTTATGGCTTTTAAGTAGAAGAACACAAGGTATGAGTACATGCTTCAAACATTTTGTAGGTGGCTTGCGTTATGCTACCGTCACAAATTTTCTTTTGTGATCCTGACAATTGGAACGGCCTTGTTCAAGCATAAACGTGATCTTCTTAGGCCTTCGTGTGATAGTCCTCTAGCTGAATCTGGTTCAGCAACATTGCGAGTGTGAACACAGTTTGAAGAAGCTTGAAAACCAATTCGGTGTAAAAGATAGTGTAAATAGCCACTTGAGGAAGTAGAGTGTGGCTTGGATGATTAAGCCTTATTGAGTAGCTTAATTGACTTAAGATTTTAAGCTTAAGTAATTCATTTTTTTAAATCGCCTACTGTCCGAGGATGTCACCACCGTCGATGTCATTGAGGACATACTCCTACCCACAATTCATGGATTTTGAGAGGCTTGTGCCTCTTTTAAGCTCCTCGAGCTTATCTAAATCTCAAACTTAATAAACTCTCTTCTGCTTCTCTCTGTAAACTCATGCTTTGTGTGGGAGTATGTTTGTTGGTCCTTCACCTCCTATGTGTGGTCATTCATGATCAGAGGGTACAATAGGGAGTTCTTCATGGCCAGGAACACGCGTGTGTTGCTAGCGGGAGACAACCTGTAGAGCCCATTCATTCCAGGAGCTTCACCTTCGCATGGGATGGTAAGCGATTGGAAGCTCTTGATCTCAGCTCAACTCTGATACCAGTCTGTGTAGATCTGATGATGTACATGTGCGTAGTGAATGCTGGAAGGTCCCCAAGAACATAGAACTCTACAAACCTTTATAATTTCAAGTACAAAGCAAAAGAAAATTTGCATGACATGAGACAAAAAAAAAGGGTGCAATCTCTCCCCATGCCTTGTGTGAGCACTTCACAAGGCATGTATTTATAGATTTATTTATTTTCAAGCTAAAAAATAGTCCACTTTACAAATAGCATGCTTTTGGATTTGCATTTGGGTTTGCCCAAATATAAAGTAAGGCGTTTGGGCGTCCAAAAGTTGGGGGTTGTGCCCAAATACAAATATCAAATAATGAAATATTTAACTGAACGCCTATGCGCATACAATATAATAAATGTTTTGTCAAGCGCTTTAATAAATAAGCACGCTAAAATAAATATTTGTGCCATGCCTTTAGTGATAAGGAGTGCACCCATTAAAAATAGTAACTCTTTTAGGCATTTGCATTCACTTCATCACCTGGTGCTACCCAACGCCACCTCCACCTGCTCTACACATCAACTGAAGCATTCACAATTGTTAGAAAATAATTAAATAAAATCCAACAAAAGTGAATACCTAGCAGTCTTCAACTATAAATTAATTAAGTAGGTTGGAACTTTGTCCTAACCTTAATTTAATTCAGTGCACTCTAAACTCATAAATATCCATTAATTTAATATGTATATTACAAAATCACCCGCTATGGAATCACCCATGTGCACATTAAATCAATTTGATACCCAAAAAGCACAGACGTCCTCGTCAGCTTCTCGCATAAGGAATCCACCTTGTGTGTAGGAGCCCTGGCAAATAAATAGTTTTAGGGAAACCATCGTGGTCACGTAATCCACCGTGAAATATGCCTCCTGGTATCAAAAGGTCGCATATATGTAGCTGCCTACATTTACTTATACTTACTGCCCACACACCTATATAAGGTGTTGGCTACCCGCTGTCACTTTATTATTTATTCTTTACATGACAATAGAATAAGGGAATGTAGGTCACACATTGTCTTGGTCTCTCTTCTTTCGCTCTTCTTTCGCTTATGCTTTCATTCTTACTCAACCTTTTAGGTGAAATTCTTCAAGAAGAGAGTTTTGGAATATAATAAATGCAATCAATGAATAAATTGGTTAAATAGAAGATTGTGTAGAGATGGTTGCATGCCCTCTACGCTCCTCCTCCAACTCACAATTATCTAGCTTATGACACTAATAACAACGTTGTAGGAAAATTTGAGTGGAAAAGGACATATCTCAACCTTTCATTTATCCATATTGGGCTAGCATCCAAGTCTTGCCATCATTATCATTAAATATTCTAATTAATATTTATTTAGAGAATGCATTATTTCAGGCATTACAAACGACCATTATAGAAGATGTATACATCTACTATTAGTAGATAAATATTCACTTACAATCATGTTGTGGATAATGATATAGGCCATACATGGTGGAGGGGAGAGAATAGAAGAAAAGCTATAAAGGAAGGGTGTGCTCTAAATAGTCCACTTCCCAAAAAGAAAAAAGAAAATGTATCAAGAAGACTCTAAAATGTGCTACAACTCATTCCTATATGATAGCTCATTTTGATACAATAGCTCCTTAAACATCTAGTACAATGTAACCAATTATTAATCAAAAGTTAGATGCAATGTAATGAAGATTATAAAATTGCTAGACTATTAAGAGATAATTTTTATACCAATCTACCATATGCACATAGCTTATAGATGAGGGTAGTTACACTGTGGTTTTTTCCATATATATTATTCCTAACCAAAGATTTGTTACCTACAATGGGATACTTCACCAAAGAATATAAAAGAACTTACAAAATACTCCATGTAGATAGATTGGCTATTGTTTCTTCACTCAAGTCTCTAGTGGTTTCTTTGCCATGTCCCTTTGTTGCTCCTATCTCTAGAGCAAAAATAAAGTGACCTCCTTCTTGATTCTTCTCTAGTCATTTATATCCAATCATTGAGGCTCCCTCTCTCCCCTTTTAGTGCCATGCATGCATTACACTTATTATAGTACATGAACCCCTACATTTACTCCCATCATCCATCCTATACATATATACATACACGCACACACACATGTATATATGATATTTGTGATTGATGTTACTTTATTCTTTATTATTACTATGACAATCAAATGAAATGCAGGTCACACATTGTGACTGTTGGAGTCCCCACACACCAGTCTCTCTCATCTTTTCTTGAACATCTATAACTCTTTTTTCCACTTTTTCTTCCACTTGGGATCCACCTTTCAATTGGTATTAGATGTGACATTCAAGGAGCTTCACCAATATTGCATTCAACTTGGGAAAAGAGGTCAACTTACAACTTTTATGGTAGCCCATTTCAATCCATTTGAGGGATGCATTAGCTTACCTCAAATGGTAGCCCATTTCAATCCATTTGAGGGATGCATTACCTACCTTCAATACTTGCTCCAACTTGTTTGAGGAGTTTTCCAATTCTTAGTTGAGTCTTTTTGAGCGCTTACTAAGCTTAGAAGTAGCCATTCTATCCATTTTGAGCAGATATAAAGCATGCTGCAGAATTCATGGATAACTATAGTAGCTTGAGATTATTTAAAAATATGTATAATCACATGAAATTAGCTCTCAAGTATGTATGCTTTACGTATTATAGATTTGGTATTAACATATATGAAGATTCAATACAAATATGTATGCTGCCTAAGCCATGAAATTCTAGAAGATTTGTACAAACCATTTGAAAGTACCTGAAAATGACTTTTTAAAATCTTAATGTTATATCTCTAATCATCTATCAAGTAAAAGTACTTTCTAAAATCTTACTATGTGTATCCAAAATCATACTTCATAGTCA